>NC_047086.1:299071769-299692845 GCF_902459505.1 Geotrypetes seraphini
AACATCCTCCCCAAAAGTTACTAAAATGTCAAAATAAAAAAAAAACACTGATTTAGGGATCACAAGCCTCCTATAACAACATGTGAACGTTCAAAAACATTTTTTTACGTTTTTTTCTATATTTGGGTCTCTGGGGCCATGGCAACAAGAGGGCATCCATTGAAAATCAGGGATGGGAAATTTCATGGCGACACCAGAAAATATTTCTTCACCGAAAGGGTGGTTGACCGCTGGAATAATCTTCCACAACAGGTAATTGAGGTCAGCAGCGTGCCAGATTTTAAGAAAAGATAGGATTGGCATATGGGATATCTTCATGGAGGTAGTTAGGGGATGGGCCATTAGTGTGGGCAGACTAGATGGGCCGTGGCCCTTTTCTGCCGTCATTTTCTATATTTCTATGGGTCAGTCACAGAAATGGGCTAAGCACAGCGACTGCACTTCTTAAATCCTATATGTAGGCATGACATCGACGGTAAGACTGCCTCAGCGAAATTGAAATCGGAGGCCAAGGTGGTACAACAGGCCCCACTGGGCCAAAAACCCACGAGGGATAAAAACAGATTTTTTTTTTTTAACTGAAGTAACTAACAAAAATAAAAGAAGAAAAGAACACGAAAATGACTAACAAGTCACTGACATAAGAGCAGGAAGGCAAAAAAGTTTTCAACAACTGTTGAAATGTGTCTTCTTAGCTCCACGGAAGCTAAGAAACTGAGGGACTGCGCGCTTACGTCGGGCGGGAAGGCACTCGCACATGCACAGTATGGGCTGATCGTGAACTTTCTAAAACTTAAAGTTGCGATTCACTTTTCAAGTATCCGTACTGGGGTTCCATCGGTGACGTCACCCATTTGTGAGAATATGCTGCCTGCTTGCCCTAGGCCACTTATTATACCTGCCTATTCTCCTTGTCTTAGTTTATGTAGTTTATTATTGTAAATCACTTTGATATTTTGCTTTATATTGTGGTTTATCAAATTAAATTTGTTAATACTTACCATGTTTTACAATACAGCAAGTTGTTTGAAATGTGACAACAGAGATCACACACCTGTGAGATATAAGATTATCACTAGGAATATGTTGCCCTCTAGCACCTGGTTAGTTTGGAAACTCTGTGAGAGGTCTGTCTATCACACAGACTAATGGCTATGTACTGCCATGACCAACATGTTCAGCTGTTGTACCTGTTGTACAAAGTCCACTGGCACTGGGATCCCTGAATGGCCAAGATGGAATCCTGTAAATAGCATTATGTGGCATATCTAAACAGCATTAGTCCTACAATTGGAAAGTCTGTGTTCTTCTGACTCTGAGCCTCTACCATTTAGAAAAAAATAGTTATGTTAGAAAATGTTTCTTTCAGAAACTCAACAAGGATGGGAGAGAGGCAGGATAAGAAATCTCTGGAGTGCATTGCAGTGATTGGCAAAAATCTGATTGTACTAATAGCATTGTTCTTAGTTTAGAGGATAAAGTCATTCTAAGAAGGCATTATGGACAGAGCTGATACCCTTTTATGATTACACAAGAACATAAGCAATGCCTCTGCTGGGTCAGACCAGAGGTCCATCATGCCCAGGAGTCCGCTTACGTGGCGGCCCATCAAGTCCAGGACCTGTATAATGATCTCTATCTATACCCTTCTATCCCCTTTTTCTTCAGAAAATCATCTAATCCCTTCTTAAACCCCAATACCGTACTCTGTCCTATCACACCATCTGGAAGCGCATTCCAGGTGTCCGCCACCCTTTGGGTGAAAAAGAACTTCCTAGCATTGGTTCTGAATCTGTCCCCTCTTAATTTTTCCGAATGCCCTCTCATTCTTGTAGTTTTCGAAAGTTTGAAGAATCTGTCCCTCTCCACTTTCTCTATGCCCTTCATGATCTTGTAAGTCTCTATCATGTCCCCTCTAAGCCTCCTCTTTTCCAGGGAAAAGATCCCTAGTTTCTCTAATCTTTTAGCATGTGAGAGGTTTCCCATACCTTTTATCAATCGCGTCGCTCTTTTCTTAACCCTCTTGAGTATCGCCATATCTTTCTTAAGGTATGGCGACCAATACTGGATGCAGTACTCCAGATGCAGGTGCACCATCACCCAATACAACGGCAGGATAACTTCTTTCGTTCTGGTTGTAATACCTTTCTTGATAATACCTAGCATTCTATTCTGATTATTGGGTGGGCCTATGGCAATGGCACTCCATTAGACAGTGTCAGAATAAGTGATAACTAGATCTACCCTTTGTTTAGATTATAAGCTCTTTGAGCAGGGACTGTCTTGTTTGTGACTCTGTACAGCGTTGCATACCTCTGGTAGAGCTATAGAAATAATCAATAGTAACAGTAGCAATAATCTGAAGAGGCATGGCTCAGAGGGCCACAAAGACATTTGGTTCCCCAATTAAAGAATCATAACCTATAATGGCCAAGCCATGCTTCTATCCAGCAGCAGTGGGTGGCACTTTTCCTAGGCTGCTGCCAAGCAAGGCCTCCCATTCCCATGCATGATAGGTTTTCACAAAAAAACAAGCATGATGGGCAGTGTGGTGGAAGCCAAGGAAAAGTGCTGCCAACTGCTAGCTTCAGCTAGAGCAGTGTTTTTCACCACACGGCACGCGTACCTTGCTGGGAGTATGCAGCATGGCTGCTGCGGAGAATATTCCCTGCCCACCCATCGAAGTCATGCTGCCACCACCAGGAATCCCTCCTTGCTGCAAGCCCCACCCACTGAAGCCGCTGCCAGGGATCCCTGCCTGCCCCCCCTCCTCCCTCCCTTCAGAAGCCGACCCACAAGGCTTCCCTCCAATGTCAGAGCTGACATCAGAGGAAAGCCATCTGGGTCAGCGGGTGAGGGGAGGTTCCCAGTTACCTCCTTGCTGCACTCACTCCTTCTGCCTTCAGCGGCTTGTTAGGGAGACGCACAGCTGGCAGCGGTTCATATGCTATACGTAGCTGACCCGGAAACATTCTCTCTGACATCAGAGCTGACGTTTGAGGAAAGGTTTGTGGGTCAGCCATGTGCAGTGTGTGAATCACTGCCTGTGGGTCTCCCCAACAAGCCACTAAAGGCAGATAGAGTAAGTGCGGCTCAAATAAGTAAGGGAACATGATCTTTCTGGGACAAAGGGAGAAAAGGGGGAGGGGAAGGAGCATGTTGGGGCATGATTCTGGGAAAACAGCTGGCAGGCAGGAAGAGAAGGGGGAGTGGGCATGAACTCGACACAGAAGGAAGGGAGATGACTTGAACACGGGACACAGAAGGAAGGGAGGAAGGGGGCACTAACTTGGAACATAGGAGGGAATAGAAAGGGAGCCAGTCAGGAAGCCACTCAGCGCCAAGCATCAGTGCCAAAGCACGCTCCTGTATTAATGTGTTTAGCAATTCAGCAAATTTTGACTTGCTGGAAGAATAGTTCTGAACTTTCAGATTGTGCATGGTGGAATGGGTTGGATTGGATTGGATCTATTGCATTTGATATACCTCTTGAGCATAGGAATTAAGCAGTTTACAATACTAAATATAGGCATTGAGCTACTCTCTCTTTCCCAAACGGGCTCACAATCTAATTAAGCATTTAAGAGAAGACATCACTAACATACGGAGATATATACAGTAATAAGAAGGAGGAAAAGAAAGTACCCCATGGAAAGTAAAGAACATTGAAGGCAAAGGAAAAAAAACCCTAAAGATCCAAGAAAATGAGTGTTATAGTTACATCATAAGGAAAGATAGAATAGTTAAACTAATAATCTAAATTTATAAATATCAGTAATAATGCTGTTTAGTGAGGAAGTAGCCATTATAAAACAGAGGTGATTGCCATATTCCTAAAGTATAGAGTTTGTTGGATTCTTATCGTCAGACTGATGTACAAATTTATGAAACCTGGCTCTTGTTGGTGCCTTGTGGGTGTGGCGATGTTCCGTTATTTGTAGTTTAAATGTCAATAAAATATTACTGAACTTAAATTCTATCTGGTCTAACAGTTTTACTCACAAAGAGTACCTGCTAGTTACAGAATGAACTAATGAACGGAATGAAAAGTGGTTTACATATTATATACAGGTACTTATTTTGTATCTGGGGCAATGAAGGTTTAAGTGACTTGCCCAGAGTCACAAGGACCTACAATGAGAAGCTATATGACACCTGCTGTGCTACAGTTTTGAAAAATGATTCTGAATGTAAGCTCTACAGGATGAAAAAAGACTCACCCCCTCTGTTTGCCGACAATGCCAAACTATGCAACATAATACATAAAAGCAGTATGCCTGACTTTATGACGCAGGACCTACGACAGCTGGAACAGTGGTCATCAACTTGGCAGCTAGGCTTCAATGCTAAAAAATGTAAAGTAATGCACCTAGGCAAAAAAAATCCACACAGAACTTACACACTAAATGGTGAAACCTTGTCCAGGTCCACGGTGGAACGTGATTTAGGAGTGATCATTAGCGATGATATGAAGGCTGCCAATCAAGTAGAGAAGGCTTCATCCAAGGCAAGACAAATGATGGGCTGCATCCGTAGGGGTTTTGTCAGCAGAAAACCTGAAGTCATAATGCCAGATCCATGGTGAGACCTCATCTCGAGTATTGTGTTCAATTCTGGAGACCACACTACCGGAAAGATGTGTTGAGAATTGAGTCGGTTCAGCGAATGGCTACCAGGATGGTCTTGGGGCTCAGGGATCTCACGTATGAAGAAAGGTTAAAAAAACTGCGGATGTACTCACTGGAGGAGCGAAGAGAGAGGGGGGACATGATTGAGACCTTTAAATATATCACGGGGCGTATAGAGGTGAAAGATGAAATCTTCAGTCTTACAGGGCCCTCGGTAACCAGAGGACACTCGCTGAAAATCAGGGGAGGGAAATTTCAAGGTGATGCTAGGAAGTACTTCTTCACCGAACGGGTGGTCGATCATTGGAACGAGCTGCCTCAGCAGGTGATTGAGGCCAACAGCGTGTCAGATTTTAAGAGAAAATGGGATATTCATGTGTGATCTATAGGGGAGTAAGAATCAGGGAGTGGGTCATTGGTATGGGCAGACTCGATGGGCTATGGCCCTTTTCTGCCGTCAATTTCTATGTTTCTATGTTTCT
Organism: Geotrypetes seraphini; assembly: GCF_902459505.1. Taxonomy (NCBI): domain Eukaryota; kingdom Metazoa; phylum Chordata; class Amphibia; order Gymnophiona; family Dermophiidae; genus Geotrypetes; species Geotrypetes seraphini. The sequence continues at coordinate 299,076,880 of NC_047086.1, forward strand.
ATACTAAGGTGCGCTAATCGACTTAGCGCGCGCTAATCGACTTAGCGCACGCTAAACGCTAACACATCCACAGACCAACATGCATGCGTTAGCATTTAGCGCGTGTTAATTCGATTAGCATGCGTTAATCAGTTAGCGCACCTTAGTAAAAGAGGGCCTCGGTGTTTCAAATTTCAAATTTTGGGGCCGTTTTACTAAACCTTAGCATGCACTAAATGCCATTTTATATCTATGAGCTTCTCAGCAGTTAACGCATGCTAAGCTTTCCAAAAGAGTCCCTTTATGTGATACATACCATCTATTAAAGGACTATCTAGCCAGACTAAATAAAAATATTTTCAATAAAAAAATATAGGGAAGAAAAATAATAGATACAAAAAAAGCGCTATAGAAAAAAAATGATAACGGTGATAGGAAAGATGAGAGACTGAGAATTGAAGAGCAAAATAAAATAAATGCAATGAATTAGTCTGCTGTTAAACCTTCCAAGATCCCATATGCTCAAGATCAGACTTAAAAGCACATTTTTTTTATTTACCCCCCCCCCCCCCTTGTAAAAAAAAACTGCAATAGCAGTTTTTAGTACAGGCCGGCATACTGAATGCCCTGAGCTGCTCCCGACACTCATAAGAACTCTAAGAGTGTCAGGAGCAGCGCAGAGCATTCAGCACGCTGGCCTGTGCTATAAACTGCTATTGTGGTTTTGTAAAAGGGGGGGGTGTAATTTGTTTAAATTTTTATTGAACTTTTTTCTTTTATATAACCAATTAAAATACCTTGATAAAGAAAAAAGTCATAAGACTACTCTGAATATTTTTAAATAAAATATTTCAAAGGGTGTTTAATGAATTAATACATATGGTTAAATGATCACTTTTAGAATGGTGAAAGGTCTTTTCTGATAGTGCTGAGAAAGTTATCCTTTCCTTTAGATTCTTGTCTAAGGCGTAAGCAACTACCAATTCAATATCTTTCAAATAGTCATGATTTTGGAGTATATGGCAGTTTCTTTTCAAAATACAGTGTGCATAATTTCTTTTGACAAAGTAGAGAACTTCAAAGTGCACACTATATCAGGTTTAAACTCTAAAGAGCAGGTGTAGAACTCAATATACATTTTATACTTCATCCACAAGAATGTGCGCTGCACACTTGTAGCTAGTCCTGTCCAGTGGCTGCCCATTCTGTGCCTCAAACATATCTCCTTTAATGGCACCTCCATCTATGTGATATGCTGACATTATAAAATGCCACTTAGAGAGAAATTCTATAAAAGGCACCTAAGTTAGGCACCTAACTTAATTAGCATATTGGCTTCAATTATGAGCTTTAATAATTATAAAATTACTTTAGTGCTAACTGGATAAATTAACAGTGCCTGACACCAACATGCCTCCAGCCCTATCCCTTTTGTCGAAGTAAATGTCATATATCAGTAATTTTGTGTGGTTAACATTTTACCCAGACACAGAGAGATTTTAGAACAGACACACACATGCCATTACAAGTTAAATGTAATGGACATAAAACTCTGAAAAATAACCCCTAACTTTAACAATACGCTGAGATAACTACTCAAAGACTACTTAAAATTAAGCATTTAGGACCTACCTGAAACCGATAGAAGGTGCCATCATCCTTTAACGTTAGTACATGGTCTGAGATTGGAAAGAAGTAGCCATGGGCTGCCATTAAAGTCCCCATATGCAGTGCCTCCACTGTTCCATGCAAAAGAAAAGAAGATAGCAGAGAATACTTTATTGCTTGAATTTAAATAATGGAGAATAGTGCCTTGGATCACATCGCTCACATCTTTCCTGAGAACACACTTATGACTGCAAGGCATACAAGAAATATTGTTGATCTATTTTTCTTTGTCTAAAGACATAGGGGGGGGGGGGATTTTATAAATGGTGCTCAAAAATGACCGCAGGGAAATGTCATTGCTAAGCACTATTCTATAAAGAGTGCATGTTCTTTAAAGAATAGCGTTTAGCGCTGATTACCACAACCAACTCTGGGTGCCAGACTTACACCTCCTCAAACCTGATGTAAATCCTTGCGTCCCCATGGAATCTCATTCTACAGCACTGCACACAACTTTTTAAAGCACCCCTGACTTGACCATATCCATCCCATGGCCATGCTTCCTTCTGGGGTGTGCGCTGTGAGATTTAGGCACCCAGCAGTTGGTTGTTAGCATCTAATTGATGACTAACAGCTCATTTGCAAATTAAGTTGTGCATGCATCTTGGAAGTGCACCTAAATGTTGGCGTGATATATAAAATCCAGAGGATATTATTGTCTACATAGTAACATAGTAGATGACGGCAGATAAAGACCCGAATGGTCCATTCAGTCTGCCCAACTTGATTCAATTTAAATTTAAATTTTTATTTTTATTTTTTTCTTCTTAGCTATTTCTGGGCAAGAATCCAAAGCTCTACCCGGTACTATGCTTGGGTTCCAACTGCCAAAATTTCCGTTAAAACCTACTCCAGCACATCTACACTCTCCCAGCCATTGAAGCCCTCCCCAGCACATCCTTCACCAAACGGCCATATACAGACACATGTTTGTTGGAGTACAATAATTCCCAATTATTGTACTCCAATAGAGCAATTCATAATGAACCCTTTGCAGTTTCCTATATAGCCTGCAAAAAACCCACCTCTTCTAAAGCTAATACGAGCTTACCTGTATTGAATGTTCTAAAAAATGACACTGAGCCAATTCAAACCAAGGCCATTTTCAGTGACTGGCATGGAATATCCAGTTTATTTTTGGCTGCTATAAACTTAATTGACTTCTAGGACTCCTTTTACTAAACCACAGTAGAGCTTTTTACAGCGGGCTAACAAGGTAAATGCTCCGACAAACATTCAGTTCCTATAACCATCAGAGCATTTACCTTACCGGCCCACAGTAAGTATTTTTTATAGAGTGACGTACTCAGAATAGTAGGATGTGGTGAGTAATAATGTGTTTTTTTTTAATAAATAAAAAGTTCTACCACATTAGTAAAAGCCAGCATTAGTCAATATTCGGTGCTGGCTGGTTAAGTTTGAGCAACCAAAGAAAGATCAGCTATTTATACAGCCCAATTTGGTTGCTAAATTTAGCTTTAAATTTAATGGATAGCCGGCAAAGTTGCACGACATAGCAGGCTAGCTGCTACGTGCTAATATTCAGTGGCCATCTCACACTAAATTTTAGCACTTAGCTGGCTTAGCGCTATTTAAGAAACCAGGATAAATAGTGCTAAATATCAGGAGGGCTGAGGCTTGGATCAGTCAACTATTAATTATGTCATAAAGCATATAGGGCAGATGACAAATATTTTTTAGATGATACCTTGCAAAACAGGCTTTTAAAGCCCCTGTGACACTTATAGAAATGAGATGAGACCTTGGAGCTGAGAAAAATATCTACTTATTCATAGTAAATTGTATACATGAAACCAGCACTTAGGGCATGCCTTTATATTAACATACTGTAGTGCTCCAATCTCATTCATTATGAATGATATTTGTCAAATTGAGTCAACCTTGGATAGTTTGAGGCACATGTAAGCAGAAGTAGCTGATGCAGCCAAAGTGAAAGACTAAACCAATTCATAATTTGAGGTTATGAGATTAGCAATGCAAAGGAAGTACAGCCAAAGCGGAAAGGATCCAAAAAAGATTGTTGTGTTTTTCCATATAGAAATGTTCTGCTATCAGTCAGCTACTAGATGAGAAACTGTTCTCAGCTCTTTCTTACAGAATCTTTCCAGTGCGTCATATAAACCATTTAGTCTGTAATCTGCTCTCCACAGGATATAACTAACAATCTTTCATCCTTGGGTTTCAGTTCACCTCTCTTTACCTAGTCAAGTGGCTGCACTTGGAGAAGAACTTTGTATTTCCCATTGTACAGTATTTGTGCATTTGTTATTTGTTTTTCTCTTTCAGAAAGGAAAGTCCCAAGTACTGGAATTCTAGATGCCCTTGGCTAGGAAACATCAGAAAAGGCATCTTGAAGATACCCTGGGAGCCAACAATGAACTAATGGTAAAAACCTGAAGAGGAACTGGATAGATTGAAGGAACACTTGGGATTCTTCTTGTGATGAGGATGTAATGGGATATTTGTATCAATCTCTGATTTAAAATAACCAGGTTAGTATTATGAATACTATGGGTAACCAAGAAATCAAACAGATGGATCCTTTACCAAATAAAATTTGAATTTTCACTAAAAAGTCACGTGACCAGGCAGAAGCTGTAATACAAGGGCTCTTCAAAAAGTTTCCACACCTTCATATTGTCATGGGAAATGTTTGGGGTAGAAGTGGTAAGAGGGTGTGTCTTAGAATATAATGTGACTAGTTAGACAGGAAACAGAGTGACTGTGGAAATGTGATGTGATTTGCTTTTGATATATTTAATAAATAGTGTTTACAAAAATAAAAGTTGGAAACTTTCTGAAGATCCCTTGTATTTTGGCCATATTATGAAATACTTGATAATCACAGGGAGTTCAGAAAACTAAAATAACCGGTGCATCTTAATAATATTCTCTTAATCACAGGGTTCTCCAGAAACACATTGTATTTCTATTAAATTATCACTTAAATATCCTTTTTCATACATTCAACAATAATGATAGTGAAGTGCTCCGTTAATAAGCACAGGCTGCCAAGGGAACCATCATTACACTTCACAGTTTCCAGTCCACCAGAACGAAAACCTGAAAGTTGTAAAGAATAATCACTTATCTTCAAGATGTTATTACTGGTGGAATCCACGGTTCCTACTTCACTGATATGCCTGTGCTCTTATTTTCTCAAACTGATTACCGAGTCGTCCTTCGACTCGAGTTTCACTAGTGATAAGCTTCCTCAGGAAGGAATGCTACAAAAACAAAAAAATGTGAAACAAAAACCAATGTACCCCTCAATGTCTGTGTACCAACAACCTTCACTACACCTAAAATTATAATTTCCTATATAATAATAATTCAATCAACATCAATAAAATCCCATATCTTTTATATAACCAGTAAATTTCTGAGAGTACTACAGATCATACTCTGCCTGCCACAACCTTTCCCCGGAGGGGCTGTGTCATGCGCTCACTGATGTCATCTAATCTCGGCATGATGGAACACTCCCTTTAAATGTTTCGCCGGTGCTCCCACAGATTTATTGAGGATCGAGTCTTCGTAAAATAGATGTAGCATATCGTATCTATGCTGATGACATCCAGTTCTTCTTTTCAATGATAGATTGGAGAGTTGAGTTGAATGAAAGATAGACTGGATGTATGAAAAATGTGAACGAGTGGATAGTGAAACATAAATTGGTTCTGAATTTTTCAAAATCAGAGGTTATGCTGATCGGGAGAAAGTATGGCCCATAATGGCCAAAAGAGATCAAGGTTACTGACGAAGTTATACTGATACAATGAAAATTGAAAATTCTAGGGGTTTTCTTCCAATTGCAACTGCTAAGTCGCCTAAAATTGATGATGTCAACATTTGATTTTCGGATCGTGGTTCAGATGATAGTCTTATCGAAGCTGGACTATTGTAATGCCCTTTATTTAGGGGTTCCTACAGTACTGTGCAAAGCTCTACAAATGATCCAAAATGCTGCTGCAAGATTAATTTGTGGGGTTAGAAAATGTGGCCATATAACACCATGGCTGAAGAAATTGCACTGGTTATCAGTGCGATTTCATGTCATTTTCAAAACCTTAACTCTGGTGTTCAAAGTCATTTATCAGGAAATCCCTTGGTATCTATCTAGAACTATGGTGATCTAACGACTCCTTAGAGCTTTGCGATCTGAAGGTGCGATCTGATTGGCTTTGACAGACTTCTCAAAAATGCACTATGAAAATATTAGAACTTCTGCCATTTCTATCATGGGAGTAACGCTGTGGAACAAATTAACTGGACCGCTAATGGCACTATCTGACATTTAGAAGTTTAAGAAAATTCTTAAAACTACATTATTTTTGGAAGCTTTTCAATAAAATATATGTTGTTTAATGCTGCTTTTAGGATGAATGGTACTGTGAAGATTTATTGAATTAAGGCTCCCTAAGACGTAATTATGCATTTGTAACTTAAGATACCTGTATAAGTCCTTTTTTTGTGTGTGTATGTTACTTTTGTAATGCCGCCTAGGAATAGGTGGTTGATAAAATTTTTAAATAAATAAATGTATGAGAAAAAGGATATTTAAGTGATAATTTCATAGAAATACAATGTGTTTCTGGAGAACCCTGTCATATTATGAAATAGCCAGAGTCCTAGAAAAAAAACCCAAAAAAACAATTATGCCAGGCAAGGTTAAAGTAAAAAGAGGATGTGGAAGACCAGCAATCAGATATTAATTCTATATGGTTGCCAGGAATCAGCTTCAACTTGAAAGCAATTAACCCCCCCAAGAACCAAAACATTTGGATGGATCCAGGAAAAGAAATAAATGGGAGAAAAAAATAAAAATAAAAATTTTTTACAGATAAATTATACCTGAACTACCCCTTTATTAATATTAGGCACTATCACTTACAATCTTCACCACTTCGATAACATCTTCAAATAACTAGTCTGGACTTCAAAATTTAAGTCTAATATTATCCATAAGATTGAGAGCTTTTTCTACTTTCAAGGAAATTTAGAAATTGTAATGGTTCAAAAAAGACATATTTTTGGGATTGATACATTACTTTACATTTACAAGGAAATCTAATTATAACTTTCAAACCAAGAGACCTAGCCTCTTGGGATTCAGTAAGAAATTTCTTTCTCCTGTCTTGAGTAGGATTTACATATATCTGGAAATATCCATATCTTTTGACCCAAATATAAAGTCAACCAATTCCTAAAAAAAACAGTCTAAGTATCATATTTTGTCCTGTTTAAATAGAAATGAGACCAGAAGAGTGGCTCTGTTACTTCTTCAATTGATGATTCTAAAATATTAGGAATATCCAAACCTATTCCTGGAACTTCTTTAGGTTGCTCTTCTATTCCCTGCAGTATCTTTCTCACCAAATAATAGCATTTAGCAACTAAAGGTAACACCTCCACTGGAATCTTCAAAATGTTAAGAAAGTATTTCTTTAAAGTATCTCTAGGAGTTTCATAAGGTATTTTGGGAAAATTCTCAAATCTTAAGTTCAAAAGTCTAATCCTATTTTCAATTGATCTTAAACTACAGTACTTGTCAAATTAGTTTGTTGTTCTATACGTTATTCCAAAGTTTTTACCCTCTGAGTTAGAGAGATAATTTTTTCTTCCTGTTTAGTAAAATTTGAATCTAATTTCGTAGAAAGAATATTCATTTAATTGGAATACTTCATTATTGAAGATTCCAAACGCACTAGGACATCCCAAATTGAATCCAACGTCAACATTGAAGATCTGCTGCTTAAAGCAGGATTACCTTTCCCAGGACTAGAGATTAGTTCTGACGAGCCAGTCTCCATTAAAACTACCTGGGGTTTAACTATCGAAGTTGCAAACATTAACTCCTTCTTAGTTATTTCCATTCTAGAAGAAGTTGAATCCTCTGCCGAAAATGTTCAAGAGGTATTACCTCTCAATCTTCCTCTCCGAGCTGCACCGGATCCATCTGCTCTTCGGCATTTGATTAAGTGCACTATGCCGGCTCCAATCTGGAACTAGAAGGAGACAGAGTGCTTTGAATAATCGAGCTCAAAGAAGCCTCGAGCAGCTGCTGGGCCAAATCCTCCTTCAGGAGCCCAGAAGTCGCTGCTTGCTCCAACACAGGGGAGTTCAAAACAAATTTCAAAATCATCTGTTTCAGATCATCTTTGGCAGGAGGCTTAGAGGAATGGCTCCGCACCTTACCCTTCCTCTTTGGAGCCATATCGCATTCAAAAAAAGAGATGAAAAGGGAAAAGGAGAAAGGCAAACATATTCAATAAGTCCGTAGCACTGATAAAAGCATCTGCTTAGGAAAACACCATCTTGGATCCTCCCCAGAATTATGATCTCTAACTCTGTCTCAATTCTCTTAGGGGTTCTTTGATTAACGTGTACTAACCAATTTATCACGCGTTAAATGCTAAGGTGCCCATTATATTCTATGGGTGCCTTAGCATTTAGCTTGCACTAAATTGGTTAGTGCACCTTAATAAAAAGACCCCTTAGTGTAACTGAGTATAATGTATGCCCTTTTTTTCCTCTGTTTTGTTTTTGTTTTTTTTAAACAAAATGGCATGCACCCAATTGGAATGGATATGCAAGAAATTCCTAAGCACACAGAGATGCCTGGAGGACCTTGTAGAGGTGAAAAATTCCACTTAAAATTTGCATTCATTCTTATGGTTGCAATCATCAGTCTCTAACAAACAATGATGTGCAGTGACATTTATAGCAAGGGATTCAGTAGCTATGCTGAACCAATGATGTCCAACCTCGTTCGTCACCAGGTTGGGTTTTCAAGATTTCCATGATGACTATGCATAAGATTTATATGAATGCAATGGAGGCGCTGCATGCAAATAGATCTCATGCATATTCATTGGGGAAATCTTGAAAAAGTACCAAACCTCAAAAAGATCTCAAGAAACTACACAGTAAATTACGGACCATTTCAAAGCTATTATTTCTAAGAGAGGAAAACAATCTCAGAAACCTGCTTAGATAAAATAACACTTAAAATCTAAGACAGGCTACAGATTTCTATCATTGATCCTGAAAAACCTCTCCATAACGGCAAGATGGGCTCAGCGGCCCCACATTTCACTCACTCACACACACACCTCTCAAACTCAGAGAAAACTGTACACCACTGCTGGTTTCCCTGGAAACCAGAGGATGAACTTATGTTGTACAGCAAGTGTAACTACCTTATCTCTATATAAGTGCTATATAAATAAATAAATAAATCAAGCAACCTATTTCAGCTTCCCACATCCACTGTCATGAAACCACAGAGTAGAGTGTTCCAATCTGTGGCTGGCCTGGACCTTCTCTCCGACATCAGAATTGACATTTGGGGGAAGGCTTGTGGGCCGGTGGCGTGCAATCACTGCAAGCGCCTGGCCCTTCCCATCCCAGAGTTGCAATGGGGGATAATTAAATGCAGGGGCGATGGTGGACCATGGGGGAGGAGGAATCAGCAAAGGGTAGGCAGGCAAGCAGGCTTCGGCATGTCAGGGAAGGAGGCAGGCAAGCAGGCTTTGGCATGGCAGGGAGGGAGGGAGGACAAAGGCTGGAAGTCAGGGAGGGGGCACGAACTTTGGACATAGGAAGGAGGGAGGAAGGGGGCACTAACTTGGGACAATGGAGGGAGGGAGAGAATAGAAATGGACAATTGTTGGGCCTGAGTGTGTGAGTGAGAGGGAAAGAGATGGTGCATATGGGGAAAGAAAGAGGAAAATTGGGCATAGAGAGGAGTGAGGTAGAGATACATGAGGAATAGAAGGATGAGAGGAAGAAATGTTGGATATGGTGGTGAAGAGAAAACAGAGGGATAGATTGAAGGGGATGCAAGGGGGAGGAATGTTGGGCATAGTGATGGAGGGAGAGATGTGACATGATGTTGAAGAGGGGTGATAGACAGAGAAATGGGCATGGGGCTGGTGGGCAGTGGTGAAAAATGATCTGGGGATGAGAGAGATGAAGAAAAGTTGGACTCTTGGAGGGACAGAGAGATGTTGGTTAGGGAATAGAATGAGGTGTGGAGGAAGCATGCAGGAGAAAGAAATATATAAATATATATATATATATATATTGGATGCACAGTCAGAAGGAAGTGCAGCAAGAGACTCATGAAATCACCAGACAACAAAGGCAGGAAAAATGATTTTATTTTCAATTTAGTGATCAAAATGTGTCAGTTTTGAGAATTTATATCTACTGCCTATATTTTGCACTATATTTGTTTATTTTTCTATAGTTGTACTGAGGTGACATTGTATATTTTAAAGTCATCTGCCTTGACATCTTTGAAAACCCCCCAAATATAAATGATAATTAACATTTTCTCTGCATATAGTGTGCTTTGTGTTTTTTTTTAATTTTGTGGTTACCATTATGTATTAATAAGATTATATTGTGTGTATATGAAAATTGGATGGAAGAAATTGTATTACAATTAGTATTATTATTATGGGGGTGGAGTTTGGGCAGGGGTACTCAGTTGGTATTTGTTAGGCTTAGAGGGTACTTGGCTTAAAAAGGTTAAGAAACACTGGTGTAGAGGACTATCCCTTTTTCAGGAGATTTCTATGCTGCAAGCTCTTCAGCATAGAGGTAGTGTCCTCTACCAAAACGCTTGCAGTGTAGAGTCATTCACTGCAGAATTATACCTTTTCTTTTCATCAATAAATATTTTATTTTTTCACAAAAGTATCCCATTACCTAGTCTAGGCAATGTCTACATGCATCTGGGAGCCCGATACGATGAGTGGAGGTATCCTGAGGACTTCAAACAGCACCATCTGAATGCCAATCTTGCATTTAATCCTTTTTTCCTCTGCAGTTCAGCACCAACTTCTACCCCTTCCCCCCATATCTCCCTCCCTTCAAACCTCTCCCTTCTGCTACTACAATAAATAAGAATGGCTATACTGGGTCAGACCAATAGTTCATCTAGCCCAGTTTCCTGTTTTCAGCAGTGGCCAATCCAGATCACAGTGCCTTGGCAGAAACCCAAATAATAGCAACATTCTATGCTATGGATCTCAGGGTAAGAAGTGACTTCTACCATGTCTATCTCAATAGCAGAGTATGGATTTTTCCTCCAGAACTTGTCCAAACCCATATTAAACCCAGATATGCTAACCTCTGTAACCACGTCCTCTGGATAAATGAGCTATTTGAAAACCCACCCTTCATTTTGTAAAGCAGGAAATGTAATGTGGACAAATCAAAAGCTTGGGTCTTGCTACACTCTCCTTCTCCTCACACCTTGTCAGCATCAGACTCCCTCTCTCGCCAATCAGTCCCTCAGCCCATCATCTAAACCACATTATTTTCCTTCAATTTTTTTCACTTTCCCCTGATTTCTTTTCCTTTCTCCCTCCTCCTCCTTGTCCTCTCCCATCTCCTTATTCCCGCTTCACTTTTTATTTTATTCTGCTTTTGCACAGGCATAATTTGATGTTTTATATTTGGGGGCAGGGAGTTTAATAGCTCTCTTCCTGCTTGATTTGATTTCAGTACTTAATATACTGCTAAAAAACAAAGTGTTATAGCGGTTTACAATTTTAAAAACAGCTCATTATAACACGTTACAAACTTAATAACATCTCATTGTGCCACAACAATTATTATAATACTAATTAGACTATCCCTTCACTGCTTCCCACTTCTCACTCTCCTCTACCGGTGAGACTTTCCTTTCCTTAGTTGGTTTAATTCATTTTCAATTTGACTCACTGTTGATCACATGCATGGATAATTTCCCTGCTGTGCTCTCCATGGTTTCAGACATATTCATGTTTTCTGAGACTGCTTCCCCATTCCCTTTTGCACTGCAATACTTCCCCTGGTACTCAGATTCCATACCAATGGCCACTCTCTGCCTGTAGAGCCTACCTGAGATTCTTTGCCACATGCTCACCCTGAGCTCTGGATGCCCAGCAAGGATCACATTTTGAAACCACAGAGATTACATGTTGTAGTGTGGCCGTCCCTCAGGCAACAGCAGGGACTGGTACATGTCACTTCTTATAGGCCCAGCGTGCTTCCCCAAGATGGAGGAAGAACCTGCTTAGTTGGATTTCTCAAGTTCTGTATAAACCAAACAGCATCAAATGGTGAGTATCAAGTAAAGAAAGATATTTAAGTCCAAAACTTCCTCAACAAAAATGTTCAGAATGGCTTTTCAACAGTGGTTCTATAACCCTGGCCTAGCAGGGCCTCAAGGCTTCATTCTCCATAACATTAAAGTTTCCTTCTGGTATCAGTGAGGCCTAATCACTCTCAGTTCAGGTGCCAGCCTCTTCAAGAAACAAACAGTCTCCAAAAGCAGTTCACACAAAGCACAAAAAAAATGCAGGGGCTTCAATATTCTCAAACTTATTTTTTTATAGCTGAACTTCAGCTACAGAGAGCTGCAGGAGGGAGAGTTAGCAAATTCACGTTTCTTTAGCGCTTGACAAAAATGCTGCCTACATTCCCTCTCCAAAGATGGTGAATGTATTCTCCCCATAACCCTCTCAATACTCCTGGGTGTTTCACCAAACAGAAAAAGGCAAATGCAAAACAAACTTTTAAAATGAAATAGACCAGTAGCCAGCTTCCAACTTGTTCTGGCCCAGTCCTTTTATCCTTCTTAACTTCTCCCCTTGGCAGCCATATTGTACACTACCCCAGCACACAGGGAGAAAAGGGGGAAAACCCCAGTCTTTTTGTAGCAGACAAGCAAAAAGGCACAAAAACTTTCTCCAAACAAACTGATGTGGTACTGAGCCACACCCCATCAGTTAACTTCTCTGATTCTTATAATGTTCACAATCTTTATCACAGGGGGGGGGGGAAAACAGCTTTCCAAACTCCCAAAAAAGCCTTCAAAAACAGCAGCGCAAGAAAGTTCCTTTTTAAACTAGAAATTCATCAACTCACTTCCATGGAGTCCTCACTCTGTGGCTCTGGAAAAATCAAAACCTCAATGGGCTCTACAGCATACTCTTGTCCTGGCAGCAGAAAATCCTCTGCATCCTGCATGATCACATCTTCAGGCTCAGCTGGATCAGGAGCTTCACTGAGTGTCTGCTTCCTTTGCCTACCTCTCCAACTGAGGCTCCAAGGCTTCAAAATGCCTGTGTTTGTGTTGGGCCCTGCCCTGCTCTGCAGAGTGGGGGGTGGGGGAGACATAAGAACATAAGAACTGCCGCTGCTGGGTCAGACCAGTGGTCCATCGTGCCCAGCAGTCCGCTCACGCGGCGGCCCCCTGGTCAAAGACCAGCGCCCCAACTGAGACCAGCCCTACCTGCGTATGTTCTGATTTAGAACGAACCTGTCCAACTTTGTCTTGAATCCATGGAGGGTGTTCTCCCCTATGACAGACTCCGGAAGAGCATTCCAGTTTTCTACCACTCTCTGGGTGAAGAAGAACTTCCTTACATTCGTACAGAATCTATCTCCTTTCAACTTTAGAGAGTGCCCTCTTGATCTCCCTACCTTGGAGAGGGTGAACAACCTGTCTTTATCTACTAAGTCTATCCCCTTCAGTACCTTGAATGTTTCGATCATGTCCTCTCTCAATCTCCTCTGTTTGAGGGAGAAGAGGCCCAGTTTCTCAAATTTTTCACTATACAGCAGCTCCTCCAACACCTTAACCATCTTAGTCGCTCTTCTCTGGACCCTCTCGAGTAGTACAGTGTCCTTCTTCATGTACGACGACCAGTACGGCAGTACTCCAGGTGAGGGCACACCATAGCTTGGTACAATGGCATGATAACCTTCTCCGTTATGTTCGTGATCCCCTTCTTTATCATTCCTAGCATTCTGTTCGCCCTTTTCGCCTTCACCGACTTGTCGATCAGAACTTCCAAGTCTCGTTCCTGGGAGGTCTCTCCAAATACCGCCCCGGACATCTTGTATTCTTGCATGAGATTTTTGTTAACTACATGCATCACTTTACACTTATCCACATTGAACCTCATCTGCCATGTCCATGCCCATTCCTCAAGCCTGATTATGTCACCTTTCAGAGACGGAAGAGATACAGCTCTCGTCTGCTTAGCCAGCAACTTTATGACAAGTACTTAACCTTTTTCTATCGTGTGTCCCGGATGACGGGACATTCCAAAAATGTCATTGCCATCATATGTCCCATGGCATGGGACATACAGTACACAACAGGAACACAAAATATTTGAATGTACAGACTTATGACTTATTTACTTGATGTTTACAATAGCCGTAAATGATAATGGTGAATAATACAAAACTTTGCTAAAATAATTACGATTGGAACCAGCGTAATGTAAAATTTGTTACGATAGGAAAAGGTTAAAGGGGCCAAATCCTGTTTTCTCTGAGTGTGCCTAGGCTTGTTTCCTGGGGACAGGATTCTCAAAAGCCCACGTTAAAAAGCGACAGTCTGCTAACATAGCCGTTGTGATACTGAATCTAAAAACCCAAGACATTCTTAAAAAATCATGTATGTACATAAGATCGGTGGACAGCAGTGAAGATTTCCTACATTTGCATGTGCCCATCACTAATGGGCACATGCACAGAAAAAAACGCTGTAAAAAAAACCCCAACACACTCTTACTGGCAGCAGGAGAGACTTTTATCAATCGCACATAAAATATGCCTTTATCTCCAAACACTACGATAATTCAGGTATATCTTGTAATTTGTTTGTAATTTATCAAGACCCACAGCCAGAAACACACAAGACAAGGATATCATACACGAGCTCAAGAAGAAATGTTGACTTTTAACAAGCGTGCATGAAATATGCCTCTCTCCCCAAAACTTAAAAGAAGCGTAATTTTACTACCCTCCACTTTAAAATATATTTGATACACAGTAAGGGACTTAGGGCTAGATTCACTAATCCCCGAGTCTATCTCCGATTCGTTCCCGATTTCACGCAGGCTGACAAATTCACAAAAGGCCTGCATACAAATGGGGATGATCGTTGACACACACCCCCCACCCACGGCCAGGATCGCTAGAGAGCGATCCTGGAGCATGCGCAGCCCCTGACAGTAGTGACAGAAGAAGCAGCCTCCTGTCACTGCTGTCAGGGCTTCTACCGTCATTTTTTTCCCCCCATTTTTATTTATTAGGCCGCAAAATATCAGGCCTATAAAAAAAAAAAGAAAAAAAGCCTCCTGACACCCCCCTGACCCCCCGACCGGCACGATCCGAACTGACACCCCTGTACTTAAAAGTTGGGAGCAGGGAGTGGTGCTCAGTCCCTCTTGCTCCGTAGATCTCCCTCCTGTGACTGGCACTCACCCCCCCCAACTGGCATGGCCCTCACCCCCACCCCCCTCAACCAGCACGGCCCTCACCCCTGGCACCAAAAAGTTGGGTGCAGGAGGAGTGCTCAGTCCCTCCTGCTCCAGAGGCCTCTCACCCCCGGCCCGGCACTCCAGTACCTCTTCATTGGGAGCAGGAGGGGTGCTTAGTCCCTCCTGCTTCTCTGATTCCAGTGACGTGTCTGCTGGGCCTTAGGCCCTGCCCCAGTGCATCATGTGATGCACATGTAGCAGCCTAAGGCCCTGATTAGCTCAGGCACTTTGGGCTCCTCTTCCCTAAGGAAGTCCCTGATTGGCTCAGGTGCTTCAGGCCCTTCCCCAAGGTGGGAGGAGCCCGAGGCGCCTGAGCCAATCAGGGCCTTAGGCTCCTCCCTGTGCATCACATGATGCACTGTGGCAGGGCCTAAGGCCCAGGCAGATGCATCACTGGAGTTGGAGGAGCAGGAGGGACTGAGCACCCCCCTGCTCCCAAAAAAGAGGTTCTGGGGTGCCGGCAGTGGCATACCTAGCATATGTGACACCCGGGGCCCATCATTTTTTTACACACCCCCATCTATATGAAAAATATGATTTCTAGTAACAATCCACATATCGCACAACAAGAGTGTACCTAGGAAAAGGCAGCATCTTAAACACTGCAGTGAGCACTAGAACACCAACACATACATTGTAAAACTAAACAAGCCAGATCCTGCACAGTCAATTGATCCTGTACAGTCGATGCTATCAGAAAGCCATGTCCCTTTCATACACATAGACAGATACACCCTCGCCCAATATGGAATAATCAAACTAAAAATAGAAATATGTAGACAAAAGTTAAACTGAACTGCCAAGAAACCAGACTGCATACAATGCAACACCACACCACAAAAACAGTAATACATGTCCTCTAATACTGTGCAAAATATAAAGACAGTAGATGTAAATTTGAAAAAACTGATACATAACAATCACCACTTTACAAATTAACAAATAATGAGAAATAAGAAAATACCATTTTATTGGACTAATCCCCTTAAGCTCGGTCTCCATCCCCGCAAACAACCTGATTCCATCCACACAAGCCTTGAATTGTTTTATATTGAACTTATTATATTAAAGTATAAAAAGAAACAATATTCTGTACAATTGTCAATTTATATATCAGCGTCTTCTCCCCACTCTCTCTTCCTCATTTCCCTTCAGCGTCCTCAGCCCACTCTCTCTCCACTTTCCTTCAGCGCACGCACATAAAAACAAGCAAGTAATTTTATATCATTTTCATTCTATTCATTCATAGAAATTAAAGTCTAAATAATGGCAGTCACATAACAAAACATGATTTTACAAAAATAATTCCCTGCACAGTCAAGCCTGCAAGGATTACTAGATGTCTTTTAGCAGCTCCCCTCCCTCCCTCCCCCTTACCTTCTTGGCCAAGTCAAAATGATCTACCAACAATAAAATTTTAAAAACACAAAGCACACTGTACGCAGAGAAAATGTTATTTATATTCCACGGGTTTTCAAAGAGGTCAAGGCAGATGACTTTATGCAATGTTACCTTAGTAACAACTATACAAAAATAGACAAATATACCCCCTCCCTTTTTACTAAACCGCAATAGCAGTTTTTAGCGCAGGAAGCTGCGCTGAATGCCCCACGCTGCTCTCAACGCTCATAGGCTCCCTGCGCTAAAAACCGCTATTGCGGTTTAGTAAAAGGGGGCCATAGTGCAAAATATAGACAGCATATATAAATTCTCAAAATGGACACATTTTGATCACTAAATTGAAAAGAAAATCATTTTTCCTACCTTTGTTTGGTAATTTCATCAGTCTCTGGTTGCACTTTATTCTTCTGACTGACATCCAATATTTCTTCCCTTCTTTCAGCCTCCTGTATGCTTCCTCTCCTCCAGACCTCATTCCCTCCTCAAACTTTTTCTTTATTTCACCCTGCCCCTTCTTTCTTTCTCTCTCTATGCCCTCTTTCTTTCTCTCTGTCTGTCTTTCTCTCTCTCTCTCTCTGTGCCCCATTTTTTTCTTTTACTTTGTTTCACCCTGCCCCCTTTCTTTCTGGCTCCCTGTCCTCCCCCCCCCCCCCCTGTTTCTTTCTTTCTCCCTTCCCTCTCCTCCCCCTTGCCACCGCCTTTGGGAAAATGCTGCCACCGCCGCTGGGGAATAGGCTGCCACTGCTGCCATCAGGACAGGCCGGCTACGAGTTCGCCCTGTTTTTCTTCCCTGCGGGGCCGACCAATCTCGCCGCCTGACATCAATTCTAACATCGGAGAGGACTTTCCGGGCTAGCCAGGCAGTGATTGGCTGGCCCAGAACATCCTCTCTGACGTAAAAGTTGACATCAGGCGGCGAGAGTTGGTCGGCCCTGCAGGGAAGAAAAGAAGGGAGAACTCGGCCGGCTTGTTCCCGATGATGGCAGTGGAAGCCTTTCCCCGGCGGCAGCCTATTCCCCGGTGGGTGGCCAACTGTGCACCCCCTTGGGGCTCAGTACTGAGGAGTTGGTTGTTGTTGATTGGGTGAGCTTAAGTACAGTTATTGAGGTCTGAATTTTGATTAGAAACTGTGTAGTTTTTAAGTACTTGAGTAATAATTTAGAGTGAGCAGTTGGAATAATTTCTAAGTGCCTTAAGGTATCTATGGAAACCGATTTAAAGGAAGTTTGAAGGAAGTGTTAAACCTAAATAGATAAGATTTTAAGATTTTAGAAAAGCTCTGAGGTTCTTTGGTGTAATAGTAGTAGTAGTAGTAGTGAGAGCCTGTGTCTTGGAGAAGATTTCTAAAAAGGGTTTGTGAATTAACAGGTAAACTGGAAGATGTCTTTTGATATATTTATGTAAGAGAAATAGTAGAATGTTGCAGCACTGTTAGTGACTGTGAAGGGATTTAATTGAAGTAGTGCTGCAAAGGCATTAACCAATTATGGCTATAATTGGTGCTAATTGGCATGAATTAACTGTTATGCACACAACTGCCCTCAATTGGGATTCTTCAAATTATGTGGCAAAATCCATAGCATGCAACTGCAAGGGGGTGTGGACCTGGGAGGGACATAGGTGGGTCAGGGGCATGCCTAGCACTTATGGTTATAGATATTATCAGTTACATGCCCACTGTAAGCATTTACACCAACCATCAAGCTAGCATATACCCTCCTAAAGTTAGGCACGTACCAGTGGGCATAAAAAAGTAGTCCACTGGTACGTTAGGCTTTTATAGAGTTCACACTTAAAATGCCTCATCCCAGGCCCAGAGTCTAACTTTAGGCGACCTTTTGAGAATTACCCCCTAAGGGGCACAGAATAAAAAAATACAAATGGCCAAAAAGCGTTCTAAATGAGCACTTGGACGTCCAAGTGATGATAATTGAAACCGCCTTTCTGGGCATCTAGAGAGGTGTCCCAGCCTCTGTGTGTCCAGAGCTCAAGATGGGTGTGGTGGAGGCGTGTTATAGGTGGGCTTTGAGCATGTATAAGGGTGGGTTAGACTTGGACATCTTACAGCAATAATCACACGTTTTCCAAGATGTCATGGATGGATCTTAGATGTTTGGAGCTAGACTTATTTAAGAAATGTTTGCCACAAAAGTGCCCAAACTGACCAGATGACCACTGCATGCATCAAGATAAGACACACCCACTCTCCCCCAATGCTCATGACACCCTTCCACCACACAAAAATGAGAACAAAAAGGTACATACCTGGCTCTAGAACATGGTATGGGCCTAGTAGAGCAACACACAGGCAGGAGAAGTTGGGCTGAGAAGGGAGAGAAGAGGAGTCGGAGGAGGAGGCAGAAGAGACAGAAGAGGAGGCAGAGGGTGAAGGGTTGCGGTGAGAGGCAGCTCCGCCCACCCCCTGACATCACCCACAGCAGATCCGAAGCTCCTCCTTAAAAGGAGAGCGGCCAACGGCCCACAGCCATTTGGCGTGCGTCAAAGGCAAGCGTTAAAGGCGCTCGCCTTAGCGAGAGCACCTTTGTGAAGGGCCTTGAGAAAGGATGAGCCACCACTAAAGAAGAGCAGAGGGAGACCACAGCAGACGCAGAGGACATCCAACCAGGCAGACCCAGCAGGTACAGAGGCATACAACCAGGCAGACCCAGCAGGTATAGAGGCACATAACCAAGAGACCATAGCAGACGCAGAGGACATCCAACCAGGCAGACCCAGCAGGTACAGAGGACATCTAACCAGGCAGACCTAGCAGGTACAGAGGCACACAATCAGGCAGACACAGAGGACACAACAGGCGCAGAGGACAGCCACAGCAGGCACAGAGGACAAAGCAGGCACAAATGACACACAACCAGGCGGACACTGAGGACATAACCAGGCAAACACAGAAGACACAGCAGGCATAGAAGACATCCACAGCAGACACAAAAGACATCCACAGCAGTCACATCTACAGGAGACCGGCAAGCAGGCAGCAATGGAAGCAGCAGACAGAAGCAGGATGCTGAGCTACCCAGTTTTCTGCACCGTCTGCCATATGTATGACTACCTCCCGTCTGGGAGGTGGTCTTACGAATGCGCTCGATGCAGAGAACTGGAAAGCCTGAAGAAGCAAGTCAGACTCCTGGCGAGCAGAATACTGGAACTGGAGGCACTTCAAGAAGTGGAGGAAGAAGACAGAGATGCAGAGATCATCAAGACGGAGGACACCATCGAGGAAGAAGTCTGGGAGCTGGAGAACTTCATAGAAGAGGCCTACAGGGAGGCCATGGAAAAAAAAACAGCTACAGTGAAACTGCTGAGATACACCTAAAGAGAATGTGGATCACCAGTCGGACAGCCACCAGGAGGAAATGGGGAACACAGCAGCAAGATCTGGAAACAGTGGAGGGAACCCACAAGAAGACAAACGTCAGGATGAGAGGAAATGGATAGGAATGAAGGACACGGACCTGCAGCTGGAGAGATGGGCATATACCAGCAACACGGACCTGCAGCTGGAGAATCAAGAGAAGATAGAGAGGACAGCAATCGTCGTGGGGGACTCTATCATCAGACAAGTTGACAGCCACAAAGCGGGAGGAAGACTGGATCAACTGGTGACCTGCCTACTGGGAGACAAGGTAGAAGACATAATAAGCCGCATTGACAGGATCATCAACAGTAAGGAAGAAGAAGATACGGCGGTGGTGATCCATGTGGGGATGAACAACTTGAGCAACAGGAACTACAACAGAGAAGTACTTAAGGACCAGTTCCAGATGCTAGGAAGGAAGCTGAGGACCAGAATGCAGAGGATAGCATTCTCAGAGATCCTGCCGGTACCCAGGGCAGATGAGAAGAGACAGATGGAGCTGCAAGCAGTCAACACGTGGATGCGGTGCTGGTGTGAGGAAGAAGGATTCCACTTTGTGTGCAACTGGATGACATTCAGGGGGAAGAGCAAGCTATACAGGAAAGATGGATTCCACCTCAGCAGAGACAGAATGAAGCTACTTGCAAGTAACATCAAGAGAGAAGTTGAGAAGTTATTAAACTAGGAAGAAGGGGAATGCCGATAGTTGACCGAGAAAGAGAGTCGATGATTCGGGAACCAGAATACCCGGAGGATACCGTGCAGGAAGATGGAGGGGAAGACTCACCGAATCTCAGACAAGACAGACCGAAAGGGACACAAAAGGGAAGACACACAAGAAGGGAACAGACTGCAAACTCAAGTGTATGTACACGAATGCAAGGAGCCTTAGAAATAAGATGGGTGAATTAGAAGCTATGGCACAAAAGGATAGCGTTGACATCATTGGCATCACGGAAACATGGTGGACTGAGGAAAATGTCTGGGACACGGTGCTACCGGGATACAAACTATACCGCAGAGACAGAGTGACTCAAAAAGGAGGAGGCATTGCCATATACGTCAAAGAGGGAATTGAATCTACTGGAGAGAATATGCCACAACAGATGGATAAGTTAAGTCTCTATGGGTCAAAATTCCAGGAACAAATGAACCGGAAACGAGGATAGGCATCTATTACCGACCCACAAGGCAGTCCAAAGAAATTGATGGAGAAATGACAGATGAGATTAAACACAACTGCAAGGGAGGCGACTTCAACTATCCGGGGATAGAATGGAACCTAGGCACCTACGGCTGTGCTAGAGAAACCAAGTTCCTGGAAACGGTAGGTGATTGCTTCCTGGAACAACTTGTCAATGAAAACACGAGAGGAAATGCAATTCTGGACTTAATTCTAAATGGACTGCAAGGACCGGCACATATTACTCCAACAAAATCGAAAAAGCAAAAAACTCTTCTACAGTCTATAATATTTTAAAATCAATAGATCCAAAAAATAAAATAAATAACTCCACTCAAAAATCCATACTAAAAGCTCAAGAACTAGCCGATGCATTTACACAAAAGATTAATAATATTCGTAATTTCTTTTTTCAAAATACAATAAACAACCCTACAAGCCTTGATCAAACAAAACTCATACCGACAATCAAACTTTAAAATCCCTTCACTTCAAGACATAGAATCCCTTCTTCAACAAGTAAACTTAAAAAAATTCCCGATCTGAAATCATTCCACCTTTTAATCTGAAAAAACACTTTTCACATTTTGGACCTTTCATAATGTCACTTATTCAGAAGAGTTTACTTACTGCTACAGTTCCACCTCAATGGAAGACTGCTTTCATCACTCCTATCCTCAAAAATCACAAAATTAGCATCAATGAACTTTCCAATTACCGTCCGATAGCTAACATACCATTTATAGCTAAATTGACAGAAAAACTGATCTTTAACCAACTTTCTGACTTCTGATTTTCTGACTTTCTGACTTGATTAGGATCCTAATCAAACAGGATTTAGAAAATTTCATAATACAGAATACTCTTTAATAGGCTTAACCTCGAACATTAAATACTACCTAGACCATCATAAATCTGTTATTCTTTTCTCTTTAGACATTTCTGCCGCCTTTGATACCATAGATCATGATCTGCTTTTAAACAGGCTTGAAGAAATAGGAATAAATGAGAGAGTTCTAGCTTGGTTTACTTCTTATCTTGCTAACCGCACTTCTTTTGTCAGATTTAATAATGAAGAATCCACTTCTTACTCTTCATCATTTGGAATACCTCAAGGATCCATTCTATCCCCTCTACTGTTTAACATTTTCCTCTCACCACTATTAGGAATTTGTCAATCCATAGGCTTCATTCCATTTTCATACGCCGACGACATTCAACTCATTCATCCTTTGGACCCGGAAAATAACATTGAAATTACATCCATTAAACATAAATTGGAACAAATACAAAACTGGCTTAATACAAACAAATTAGCGTTAAATGTCAATAAGACCAAATCAATGTTATTCAATTGGAAAAAAGACATAATACTTTCAAAACCGTTCATCCTTAATAACATCCCACTTAATTTGGTATCCTCGGTCAAAATTCTCGGCGTAGTACTAGATGATAAATTGATCTACCATGAACACATCTCTCTTATCGTTAAAAACTGTTTCTTTAAATTACGTCAGATTTGCTCAATCGCCAAATTTCTTAGTTCATCTTCAATAAAGATACTTATTCACTCCTTAGTAATATCAAAAATTGACTACTGCAATGCTCTACTTATTAACATTACACAGAAAGAAAAAAGGAGATTGCAGTTAATACAGAATACGGCCATAAAATTAATTTATAATGCGAAAAAATATGACCACGTTTCCCCACTACTAAAAGACGCTCACTGGCTACCAATCGGCCATAGGATTATGTTCAAAATAATGCTTCTCATTTTCAAAACTTTAGCATCCAATGAACCACAATTTATTTCTAGATCACTAATCCCACACAATACCCAACGTCCACTTCGATCATCTGATCAAAATCTACTTTCTGTACCCTCTTTGAAAATCATAGGGACAAGGAGATCAGACATGTTCACAGTGATGGGACCACAATGGTGGAATGCCCTTCCTCAGTATATTAGAACTGAACACGACATCGTAACATTTAAAAAACTTTTTTAAACTTATTTATTTAATGATGCTTTTAATACTTGAAATTTTTATTTGCTTTAGGGATACTTCTTAAACTGTGCTTTGGTTTTTTTAACCCCTTACCTCTTGTTTTTACCTTTTTTACCGAACTCAAGATTGTAACTTTTTAATTTCTTTCCTCCCACCTCAAGTATGTATTTTATGTAATTATATTGTTAATATGTTAGTTTCTCTGTTTTTTACTTGGATTATGTACATCGCCTAGCAATTTTAATAGGCGATCCATCAAATGTATAAATAAACTTGAAACTTGAAGTAGAAGGGACACTGGGAAACAGCGATCACAATATGATTCGCCTCAACCTAGAAATAGGTGTGAAACATCGGTCCAGAACGATGGCCATGGTACTAAACTTCCAAAAAGGAAATTACGAAGGGATGAGACGCATGGTGGTAAAGAAGATTAAGAAGAGGATAAACACTGTAAAGACGCTAGAGCAAGTTTGGTCTCTTTATAAGGATACGGTCACCGAGGCGCAAAATCTATATATACCGCGTATCAACAAGGGATCAAAGAGGAAGAAGAATAAAGAACCGGTGTGGCTCACTGCAGAGGTTAAGGAAGTGATCGGAGACAAAAAAAAAACCTCGTTTAAGGAATGGAAATGATCACAAATGGACCAAAACTGGATTAAGCACAAACAACATCAACGCAGGTGCCATAAGGCAGTAAAAGGGGTCAAAAGATAAGAGGAACAAATAGCCAAGGAGGCAAAAAAACTTCAAGGCGTTTTTTCAATATATTTAAGGGAAACGACCCATGAAGGAAGTGGTGGGACCATTGGATGACCGAGGAATAAAGGGAGCGCTAAAAGAGGACAAAACAATCGCTGACAGACTGAACACATTTTTTGCATCTGTATTTACCAAAGAGGATATACACAGCATACTCATCAGGCTAAATGCTGGAAGTGAAAACGGGAAACTGACAAGGGTTAACGGTCAGTTTAGAAGAGGTATACAGGCAGATTGATAGGCTTAAGAGCGATAAATCTCCGGGACCAGATGGCATCCATCCGAGGGTCATCAAGGAACTGAAAGGGACCATAGCTGAACTGCTTCAACTAATAGCCAATTTGTCGATCAAAACGGGAAAGATTCCAGAGGACTAGAAGGTGGCGAATGTTACGCCGATCTTCAAAAAAGGTTCGAGGGGAGACCCAGGAAACTACAGACCGGAAAGTCTGACCTCGATACCGGGAAAGATGGTAGAGGCACTGATAAAGGACCGCATTATTGATCGCCTTGACGGACACGGTCTGATAAGGACCAGTCAGCACAGTTTCAGCAAAGGCAGATCTTGTTTGACAAACTTGCTGCACACTAAGGGAGTAAACAGGCAGATAGACAAGGGTGACCCGGTCGACATTGTATATCTGGATTTTCAGAAGGCATTCGACAAGGTTCCACATGAACGACTACTTTGGAAAATTGCGAGCCATGGAATCGAGGGTGAAATACTCATGTGGATTAAAAACTGGCTGTAGCATAGGAAACAGAGAGTGGGGGTAAATGGACAATATTCAGACTGGAAGAGCGTCACTAGTGCGGTGCCACAGGGCTCGGTTCTTGGACCCATCCTTTTCAACATCTTTATAAATGATCTGGACATAATAATAATAATAATAATAACGTTTATATACCGCAGGACCGTGAAGTTCTATGGGTTTACAATGATTAAAAGGTATTACAGATTGAGTGGAATAAACAAAGTTCAAAGTTAGTGAATAACAATTCGAAGATCATTTGTTGAGGACTAAGATTGTTTAGGTCAATTACCTAAGTTCTTCAGGAACAGATGTGTTTTTAGGCATTTCCTGAATTCCCTATAAGTAGTAGGCACAAGCAGTTGTTCCAGGTCTTTACTGCTTGATGTGAGAAAAGATGTTGGTGATGACTTTTAAATTTACAACCTCTAACCAGTGGAGAAACAAATATCGGATGTGAACTTCTCCTATGTCTGTTGGTTGTGAAAGAGATGATACGAAGCTATTCAGAATAGTGAAGACGCAGGGGGATTGCAAAGATCTGCAATGTGACATAATCAGGCTCAAGGAATGGGCATCGACATGGCAGATGAGGTTCAAAGTAGATAAATGTAAAGTGATGCATGTCGGTAACAAAAATCTCATGCACGAATACAGGATGTCCGGGGCAGTACTTGGAGAGACCTCCCAGGAACGAGACTTGGAAGTTCTGATCGACAAGTCGATGAAGCCGTCTGCGCAATGTGTGGCGGCGGCGAAAAGGGCGAACAGAATGCTAGGAATGATAAAGAAGGGGATCACGAACAGAACGGAGGTTATCATGCCGTTGTACCGGGCTATGGTGTGCCCTCACCTGGAGTACTGTCATATTGGTCGCTGTACATGAAGAAGGACACTGTACTACTCGAAAGGGTCCAGAGAAGAGCGACTAAGATGATTAAGGGCAGGGCCGCCATCAGAAATTTCTGGGCCCCTTACTGAGCAATCCTATTGGGCCCCCCACGTACCCCTTTCCCCCCCCAGACCCCCCCTTCTTCCATGGGCCGAATACACACATACTTTTCTCTGTCGCTGCACTCTTTGACCAAAAGATTTGTAAGCCTGCAACCACGTCAAGGTAGACTCTTTCAGCAGGGCCCTAACCTAACCTAAACTAAACTAATCTATACCTATCTATTCTAAACTAACATATGTCTAATACTGAACTAATAACAAACTAACAAACATCTGCATAATAAATAACTAATAAATAATAGTGCTAGTAGCTATAATTCACTTTTGAATGTAAAATCTCAGTTAAGGATTTCTTTTGACCTTTGTAGGCCAGAAGTAGATCACAATTGCACAATATTTTTTGTAACAAGTATTAAATGTGTTTTTATAAATACTGTAAGCTTAATAAATATATCAGAAAAAACTACACATCTGAGCGCATATCTGAACATACACATCTGTATGATCCCATCCTCCTCAGCTTGCCTATAGCTGCATTATGCATGTTAAAAATGTACGATATGTTGATATGTGCACCTTCCTTCCTTCCCATCCATCCTCCTCAGCCTGTCCTTATACATCCACAGCTGCATGTTAATGATGATGTATATGTTATGATGATAAATAAGTGCATATGAGCACATCATTAACATGCAGCTATGGATGAATATAAAAAAGAAACAATATTCTGTACAATTGTCAATTTATAAATCAGCGTCTTCTCCCCATTCTCTCTTCCCCATTTCCCTTCAGCATCCTCAGCCCACTCTCTCTCCACTTTCCTTCAGCACACGCACATAAAAACAAGCAAGTAATTTATATCATTTTCATTCTATTCATTCATAGAAATTAAAGTCTAAATAATGCCAGTCACATAACAAAACATGATTTTACAAAAATAATTCCCTGCACAGTCAAGCCTTCAAGGATTACTAGATGTCTTTCAGCAGTTCCCCTCCCTCCCTCCCCCTTACCTTTGTGGCCAAGTCAAAATGATCTACCAACAATAAAATTTTAAAAACACAAAGCACGCTGTACGCAGAGAAAATGTTAATTATCATTTATATTCCGCGGGTTTTCAAAGAGGTCAAGGCAGATGACTTTATGCAATGTCACCTCAGTAACAACTATACAAAAATAGACAAATATTCCCCCTCCCTTTTTACTAAAACGCGATAGCGGTTTTTAGCGCAGGGAGCTGCGCTGAATGCCCCACGCTGCTCTCAACGCTCATAGGCTCCCTGCACTAAAAAACGCTATTGCAGTTTAGTAAAAGGGGGCCATAGTGCAAAATATAGACAGCATATATAAATTCTAAAAGCAGACACATTTTGATCACTAAATTGAAAATAAAACCATTTTTCCTACCTTTGGTAATTTCATCAGTCTCTGGTTGCACTTTATTCTTCTGACTGTGCATCCAATATTTCTTATATTTCTTCCCTTCTTTCAGCCTCCTGTATGCTTCCTCTCCTCCAGACCTCATTCTCTTCCCAAACTTTTTCTTTGTTTCACCCTGCCTCTTCTTTCTTTTTCTCTCTCTCCATACCCTCTTTCGTTCTGTATGTCTGTCTTTCTCTCTCTCTCTTTCCGTGCCCCATTTTTCTTTGTTTCACCCTGCCCCCTTTCTTTCTTTCTGGCTTCCTGTCCCCCCTTTCTTTCTTTCTCCCTGCCCTCCCCTATGCCACCACCATTGGGAAAATGCTGCCACCACCACTGGGGAATAGGCTGCCACTGCCGCCATTGGGAACAGGCCGGCACCGAGTTCGCCCTGCTTCTCTTCTCCGCGGGGCCGACCAACTCTCACCACCCGACGTCAATTCTAACGTCGGAGAGGACGTTCTAGGCCAGCCAGGCAGTGATTGGCTGGCCCAGAACGTCCTCTCCGACATCAGAATTGACAAGAGTGGCGAGAGTTGGCCGGCCCCACAGGGAAAAGCAGGGAGAACTTGGCGCCGGCCTGTTCCCGATGGCGGCGGTGGCACTCAAGTGGCTAAAGAGCCGCAGTTTGCCGGCCTAGGGAGAACACTGGAGGGTGGCCAGCTGTGCACCCCCTTGGGACGTAAACCCGGGGCGGGGCGGACCGCCCCCCCCCCACCCTGGTATGCCACTATCTGTACCTCCCTCCCTATGACCAAAAATTCTCCTTTCTTCTATTCCCCGTGTACACAACCATCTCTTTCCCTCCCTTCCTCACTCCCAAGTCCATGCCTTCTGTGTCCAAAAACTCATTCCCTCCCCCACCTCAGCATCTCTTTCCCTCCCTTCCTCTCTCCCAAGTCCATGCCTTCTGTGTCCAAAAACCCATTCCCTCCCCACCTCAGCATCTCTTTCCCTCCCTTCCTCTCTCCCAAGTCCATGCCTTCTGTGTCCAAAAACCCATTCCCTCCCCCACCTCAGCATCTCTTTCCCTCCCTTCCTCTCTCCCAAGTCCATGCCTTCTGTGTCCAAAAACCCATTCTCTCCCCCACCTCAGCATCTCTTTCCCTCCCTTCCTCTCTCCCAAGTCCATGCCTTCTGTGTCCAAAAACCCATTTCCTCCCCCACCTCAGCATCTCTTTCCCTCCCTTCCTCTCTCCCAAGTTCATGCCTTGTGTCCAAAACGCACTCCCTCCCCCCTTTTGTGTTCCGAGTTTGCCTCCCAGCCCATCTTTGCAACTTTCTCAGCAAAACGAAGCTCAAGCCGCGAGGCTTGTCTTCTGTTTCCTGCCTGCCCTGCCGCGCACAAATAGCCGACCGGAAGTATTATCCAACGTCAGCGCTGACACGGGGAACACTTGCGATCGGCTATATGTGAGCGGCAGGGCAGGCAGGAACAGAAGACGAACCTCGCGGCTCGAGATGTATTGAACTCCGCGGGTCCCCCGTCCAGCTCTCTCCTGTCCACGTGGGGCAGACCGCCCCTCCCCCTAGACTGTGGCCTAGAACCCTGGGGGAGCCTGGGCCCACTGTCAGCTCCGGGTCCCTGAATGCAGGACTGGTGGTAATGCCCTGATGGCGGCCCTGATTAAGGGGTTAGAGAAGCTGCTGTATAGTGAAAAATTAGAGGAACTGGGCCTCTTCTCCCTCAAACAGAGGAGATTGAGAGAGGACATGATCAAAACATTCAAGGTACTGAAGGGGATAGACTTAGTAGATAAAGACAGGTTGTTCACCCTCTCCAAGGTAGGGAGAACAAGAGGGCACTCTCTAAAGTTGAAAGGGGATAGATTCCGTATGAACGTAAGGAAGTTCTTCTTCACCCAGAGTGGTAGAAAACTGGAATGCGCTTCCGGAGTCTGTCATAGGGGAAAACACCCTCCAGGGATTCAAGACAAAGTTAGACAAGTTCCTGGTGAACAAGAGCGTACAAAGGTAGGGCTAGTCTCTGTTAAGGCGCTGGTCTTTGACAAGAGGGCCGCCGCGTGAGCGAACTGCAGAGCATGATGGACCACTGGTCTGACCCAGCAGCGGCAATTCTTATGTTCTTATGTTATGTTGTTATGTCTAATGAGCCATAGAGAGGAGGACTCAGGCCATAAGGCACTCTAACCACAACATCTATGGTATTATATATAAGCCCATCAAAACCCACCCACACCCTATTATACTGTCATACAGGTGCCACCTGCAGCTATAAGGGTTATTAGGGTGGTATACAGGTGGGTACAGTAGGTTTGGGGGGCCTACCATAAATTATAAGGGGGTTATAATGAGATATATATCTGGCACCCTTTATTTGAAGTTCACAGCATAGTAACATAGTAACATAGTAGATGACGGCAGATAAAGACTCAAATGGTCCATCCAGTCTGCCCAACCTGATTCAAATTAAATTTTTAATTTTTTCTTCTTAGCTATTTCTGGGCAAGAATCCAAAGCTTTACCCTGCACTGTGCTTGGGTTCCAACTGCTGAAATCTCTGTTAAGACTTACTCCAGCCCATCTACACCCTCCCAGCCATTGAAGCCCTCCCCAGCCCATTCTCCACCAAACGGCCATATATAGACACAAACCGTACAAGTCTGCCCAGTACTAGCCTTAGTTCAATATTTAATATTATTTTCTGATTCTAAACCCTCTGTGTTCATCCCACTCTTCTTTGAACTCAGTCACAGTTTTACTCTCCACCACCTCTCTCGTGAGCGTATTCCAGGCATCCACTACCCTCTCCGTAAAGTAGAATTTCCTAACATTGCCTTTGAATCTACCACCCCTCAACCTCAAATTATGTCCTCTGGTTTTACCATTTTCCTTTCTCTGAAAAATATTTTGTTCTACTTTAATACCCTTCAAGTATTTGAACGTCTGAATCATATCTCCCCTGTCTCTCTTTTCCTCTAGGGTATACATATTTAGGGCTTCCAGTCTCTCCTCATACGTCTTCTGGCGCAAGCCTCCTATCATTTTCGTTGCCCTCCTCTGGACCGCCTGAAGTCTTCTTACGTCCTTCGCCAGATACGGTCTCCAAAATTGAACACAATACTCCAAGTGGGGCCTTACCAATGACCTGTACAGGGGCATCAACACCTTCTTCCTTCTACTGACTTTGCCTCTCTTTATACAGCCCAGCATCCTTCTGGCAGCAGTCACTGCCTTATCACACTGTTTTTTCACCTTTAGATCTTCGGACACTATCACCCCAAGGTCCCTCTCCCCGTCCGTGCATATCAGCTTCTCTCCTCCCAGCATATACGGTTCCTTCCTATTATTAATCCCCAAATGCATTACTCTGCATTTCTTTGCATTGAATTTTAGTTGCCAGGCATTAGACCATTCCTCTAACTTTTGTAGATCCTTTTTCATATTTTCCATTCCCTCTTCGGTGTCTACTCTGTTACAAATCTTGGTATCATCTGCAAAAAGGCACACTTTTCCTTCTAACCCTTCAGCAATGTCACTCACAAACATATTGAAAAGGATTGGCCCCAGCACCGATCCCTGAGGGACTCCACTACTCACCTTTCCTTCCTTCGAGCGACTTCCATTAAACACCACCCTCTGGCGTCTGTCCGACAGCCAGTTTCTGACCCAGTTATGACCTAACTTCAGCCCTTCAAGTTTGTTCAACAGCCCCCTATGAGGAACTGTATCAAAGACTTTGCTGAAATCCAAGTAAATTACATCTAGCATATGTCCTCGATCCAGCTCTCTGGTCACCCAATCAAAAAATTCAATCAGGTTTGTTTGGCACGATTTACCTTTTATAAAGCCATGTTGCCTCGGATCCTGTAATCTATTAGATTCAAGGAAGTACACTATCCTTTCTTTCAGCAAAACTTCCATTATTTTTCCAACAACTGAAGTGAGGCTCACCGGCCTGTAGTTTCCTGCTTCATCCCTGTGACCACTTTTATGAATAGGGACCACATCCGCCCTCCTCCAATCCCCAGGAATCACTCCCGTCTCCAGAGATTTGTTGAACAAGTCTTTAATAGGACTCGCCAGAACCTCTCTGAGCTTCCTTAGTATCCTGGGATGGATCCCGTCTGGTCCCATCGCTTTGTCCACCTTCAGTTTTTCAAGTTGCTCATAAACACCCTCCTCCGTGAACGGTGCAGAATCTACTCCATTTTCTCGTGTAACTTTGCTAGACAATCTTGGCCCTTCTCCAGGATTTTCTTCTGTGAACACAGAACAGAAGTATTTGTTTAGCACTTTTGCTTTCTCCTCATCACTTTCCACATATTGGTTCCCAGCATCTTTTAGCCTAGCAATTCCATTTTTCATTTTCCTCCTTTCACTAATATATCTGAAAAAATTTTTGTCTCCCTTTTTTACATTTTTAGCCATTTGTTCTTCCGCCTGTGCTTTCGCCAGACATATCTCTCTCTTGACTTCTTTCAATTTCACCCTGTAGTCCTTTCTGCTCTCCTCTTCTTGGGTTTTTTTATATTTCACGAACGCCAATTCTTTCGCCTTTATTTTCTCAGCCACTAGGTTGGAGAACCATTTCGGCTTCCTTTTTCTCTTGTTTTTATTGATTTTCGCTCCTTTCAGCTTAGACCACTGTCTTTCCAGCAATGTCCTAAGGTACTTCACTACTCTGTTGGGATGTCTATCTGGCCAATCCATTGCTATTCTGGCCCCTCTCACATCCAAATGATCTAGATTAGGACATTTTGAGCATTGACGTTTTGGAATTTGAAAATGGCCAAAAAAAGTTAGATGTTCTTAGGGGCTAAGATGTCCAAATATGTCATTTTTAATTTTTTTAAAAATTGGACGTCTAACGGTTTTATAAAATGGATATTGTTTCCCCACCCTGTTATTTGGACATCTTGTGAGATACATCCAAAGTCAAACTTAGATGTCCTATTGAAAATGCCCCTGTAAATGTATAGCATCACAAAATATTTACAAAATATGAAATTATTTGCTAGATGACCCATTGAAAATTTTAACCAGAATATGTGATATAGGGTAACTGAATTAAAAAAAGAAGAAACAATAGAATTGAGCCTTGCAATTTCATTTCAATATCACATACAGCTTAAGTCTTCTGAACCAAGCCTTTCAGTGTCCTCTTTGCTTCTGTCTGTAATTTAAAGCTGTGTTTTGTTTTAGCAATTGTAAAGCAATTCACAATAGCTGTGTAATTAGTAGTTTCCTTTTTAAATGAAAAATAGCATACACATTAATGCAAAATGGACCTTTTGTAGAAAACTGTGCTATTAGCAGCATTGCTCTAATAGCAAAGTGCTGTTGGGCAAACTGGATTGCATTGTGTTTCCCACAGAATTATGCATCTATCAGAGAACAGTGGCATCATAGCCAAAGTAGAACAAGAAGACACTCACATGTGGCTTTCTAATGGCCACCCTGCTTTCATTCCAGAGGAGGTGGATGTAGTGAGGCAGGGGCAATTCAGCAAGAGCACAGAAGTACTTTTCCAATTCTGTAACCAAGAGAGACATAAATTTGCTTTGTCCTGTCATATTATCAGTGGATATACTCAGTGGTGTAGTAAAGAGGGGGGTGGGGAGTGGA
Organism: Geotrypetes seraphini; assembly: GCF_902459505.1. NCBI lineage: Eukaryota > Metazoa > Chordata > Amphibia > Gymnophiona > Dermophiidae > Geotrypetes > Geotrypetes seraphini. The sequence goes on from NC_047086.1 coordinate 299,109,336, forward strand.
CCACCATCTTGGTGGGGGTGCCACCACCTCTACTCCTCTCCCACCTGTACGTCTTTGGCTCTTCACCGGCATGAGCAGCATTTCCAACCTGCTGCTCATGCCGGCCTTGGTTCTTCCTCTATAGTCACTTCCTGGTTGTGGATTCCAGGAAGTGACTTTAGAGGTAGAGTCGAGGCCAGCGTGGGTAGCAGGTTGGAGATGTTGCTTTCTCCGGCAAAGAGTTAAAGAGGTATGAGAGGGAAGGGAAGGGAAGGTGCGAGCTTGCGAGGCAGGCGGAGTGCTACTGCCCTGGGTTCCTCCTCCTACCCTTCCTATGCCACTGGATATTCTAATGTATTACTATTTGGATCCTATACACAAAGGCAAATCTAGAAGCCATTTTTCTGATTATTTTACTAATGTTGCTTTTGCTAATACAAGTTCTAAATTACTGATGAATACATCTTCATAGTAGGAAGAAAAAAAAAATTACATGAAATAATTATCCTTGACTAGCAGGGTCAACTGTAGAAATGGATGAACCTCCTTCAACCAAATCTGAAATTTGTATTATTTTTTTTTTTTTGCATTTTAAATTGTTCAGATAATCGTAAGTCAGTTTTGGCCCAGTTCTGACCCAAACTGGATTTTTTTTAAAAAAAAGTCAAGTTTACTCAGATTAGTTGCAACATATATAGACATTTGCAAGTCTATCTGAAATTTTCAAAGACATAATCATATTTCTGCATGCAATGGTTTATGCATGAACCCTTGAGAGTCAAAAAGGAACAGCTGTCATGGACAGATCTGGCACAAGGAAGAGAATGTACAAAGAATGAGAGTCTGCATTCAGGAGTCTGTTCTATAAATGAGTGCTTGCAGTTATGCATACTTTGAATGCGTAACTGCTGCCCTAATTGACAGATAAGCACTAAGGGCCATATTACACTGTACTGTATATGTAACTTCTAAAAAAATTACTGATGAAAAGGATGGCGCTTAGTGTGGTTCTAAAAAATGCCTCTAAAGTTATTCACAGTTTACAGAATCATGCTTTAGGTGTTGCTAGGCCCGATTCTACAAAAAAGATGTTCCTGTTCATTCACATAAAATTTTCAAAATGTTGTGAAAGTTTGTCCCTCTGGCTCCCTGACGCAGCTATTGTAAAACACAGTCCATGTCGGGGCCAGGTTCTGAATCATGCAAGCCATCACAAGATAAGTTTGATTACTTATATTTAGTCATAAATAGTGATAATTTAATGTGTTATGTTTAAAATTGTGTGCTATGATTACCCTAAAAGGTGGACCAATAGTTGCTTTATAAGACTCAACTGTCTCTATGAGTACACTACACATATTATTAATTGAGACTGAAGGTTTTAGTCTGTGGGGGTTTCATTTTTTCTGGATACCCTATCCTTCAGACGTTGGATTTAGTTCTGAAAGTTTCCCCTCATATTTAGTTTTTGGTTTTAGTTGTGGCCAAAAGGTTAATTTAAGTTGTGGCCAGGGTTTTTGGTTTCAGTCAAAACCGACTGTGAATTTTCAGTGGAAGCTGAAAAACAGGACAAAGCATAAATTATCTCCTTTCTTTCACCCTCCCTTCCAAACAGGAGTTGTTTCTCCGCCATCATAGGTGCCCCCTCCCCCACCCCCACCCCGGGTCTGTCATAGAATCCCCAGTGGGTCTAAGTGGTATAGTCAGAGCAGGTATGATTCCCAATCATTCCTGCCCATGCCAGCTCTGTTCTCAAAATGACTGCCATGTCCTCTAGTGGCCAAAAGGTTCATTTAATGCACTGTAAAATCATTAAATAGCTCAGCAGTTTACAAAAACTAAATTAAAGAATAAACAATGAAAAGAAAAAAAAGAGAGGCTCACATAGGGTGGCTAGGTTACAAATGTTCATATAATAAGAAATGGGATTAAAGTAAGGGTATAATTAAACCCTAAGCAGAAACATAAGAAGGAGAGGGAGTTTTAGAAGTGTACATACAGAAGCACCAATCAGGATTGATGATACATTGAAACGCTTTGCTCAGTGTGCAGTGTTGGCTAAGAAAGATATAGCGGAATTAGAATAGGTAGAGAGAAGGCCAACGAAAATGATAAAGTGGATGGGATGACTTCCCCATGAAGAAATGCTAAAGTGACTATGAATTTTCAGCTTGGCAAAGAGATGACTGAGGGGAGATAAAGGTCTATAAAATACTGAGTTAAGTAGAATGGGTAGACCTGCATTGCATATGTATTCTTTCAAAAACTACTAGGACTAGGAGGCATGCAAAGAAGCTACTATGTAGTAAACAACATATTTCTTCACTCAGTGTGTAATTAAACTCTGGAATTCGTTGCCAGAGAATGTGGTGAAAGCAGCTAGCTTAGCAGGATTTAAAAAATATTTGGATAATTTCCTAAAAGAAAAGTCTATGATGGAGTTGGAAAAATTCACTGCATATGTTTAGGATAAGCAGCATAAAACCTGCTTTAATCTTTAGGATCTTGCCAGGTACATGAGACCTGGATTGGTCACTGTTGGGAAACAGAATACTGAGCTTGATAGAGTTTTGGTAACTCTTATGTTCTTGTATCCTTAACACATTAAACACTGCAATAATAGCCAATGTTAATGTGGTTCAGTTCATTGGCCCCTTAAAGACATAGTAGCACATAACTGCAAGATTTCCATAAAAAACTGGATCACTATGATGCACCTTTTGCATACCATTAACAGTTCACAAGAAGTGTCTTGTAGATTTATCGCACTGCATAGCAACATTACAGGACTTTATTTTATTTATATGATAAATTGTTACATAAAATAATAATTCTGCTTTTAGAGCTGAGACTAAACTGTTGTCTTGATGCTCTATCTTTCTAAGTTTCATAGGTACTTACTTGGATTACAATAACAGTGAAAATAAGAGGATCAGCACAAAGACTGCCAGGAAAACAGTACATAAAACTTACTGTCTCACCCTAGTATTCTCCATTTGTCTCCTTCTTCTGCACATATAAATCATAGTCTCCATTTTGCTTTCTGAAAAAGAATCAATACAATCTTGTAGTCCTTCAAGGTCCTCAAATGTTTTGTTCTTTTTATTCACAATCACTTTTATATTTGCTGGATATAACACCTGAATCTTCCTTTTAAATTACTTATTGTAGTTGCTCTTCTTAGGGTATGCTTTTCTATTAGGTGAACTAGGCAATCATCTAGAGTGCTGGCATTCTGGGGATGGAACAAGGGCAGCAAACAAGCTTTTTAAATTTACCTGGAACTCAGCTCCTGAAGCTAGAGGAAGAAGAGAACTTAAGAGTTTGTTGTTTTCCTCTGAGGTATGAGGTTAGTGCAGATGGCTCAGCTACTGATAATAGATATTTATACCTGTGCTTTTCATCCTCTGGCCTCATGATCTTAGCTAACTCTGCTGATCCTGCACCTCAGAAAAAAGCAGCACATTCTAAGATAACTTCTTCTTCTGGCTTCAGGAACTGAGCTCTCAGAATCTGCTTGGGCTGGTGCTGGCAATGATCTCAGGTTGGAGAGTGCAAGATTGATAAGGGGCGAGGGGGAGGCAAATTGATGGGGGAAAGACTGATGTTTTGCCTAGGGTATAAGATATGCTTGCACTGTCTCTAGCTCTTGTTTTACCAGACGTCTAATAAATAAACTGATTGCCCTTGGGATGGGTCCCAAAGTGATGGGCTGGGTCAGGAACTGGTTGAGTGGAAGACGACAGAGGGTAGTGATCAATGGAGATCCCTCTGAGGAAAGGGATGTTACCAGTGGTGTGCCTCAAGGTTCTGTTCTTGGGCCTGTTCTTTTTAACATTTTTATAAATGATATTGCTGAAGAGTTGTTGGGTAAGATTTGCCTCTTTGCGGATGATACCAAAATCTGCAATAGAGTAGACACATCGGATGGTGTGAATAACCTAGAAGAAAACCTGTTGAAGCTTGAAGAATGGTCTGAAATTTGGCAGCTAAAATTTAATGTTAAGAAATGCAAGGTCATGCATTTGGGCTGCAAAAACCAGAGGGAACGGTACAGTTTAGGGGGTGAAGAAATTATGTGCAACGACGGAAAAGCGGGACTTGGGTGTGAGTGTATGTGATGACCTTAAGGTGGCCAAACAGGTTGAAAAGGTGATGGTGAAAGCTAGAAGGATGTTAGGTTGCATAGGGAGATTTATGGCAGTAGGAAAAAGGAGGTATTGATGCCTCTGTATAAGACTCTCATTTAGAATATTGTGTACAATTATGGAGCCCGCACCTTCAAAAGGATATAAAAAGGATGGAGTCAGTCTAGAGGAAGGCTACTAAAATGGTATGTGGTCTTCATGATAAGGAGTATGGGGACAGCCTTAAAGATCTCAATCTGTATACTTTGGAGGAAAGGTGGGAGAGGGGAGATATGATAGAGACATTTAAATACCTACATAATATAAATGTGCATGAGTCGAATCATTTACATTTGAAAGGAAACTCTGCAATGAAAGGACATAGGATGAAGTTAAGAGGTGATAGGCTCCAGAGTACTAAACTAAACTAAACTAAACCTTAAGTTTATATACCGCATCATGCATGGAACAGTCTCCCAGAAGAGATGGTGGAGACAGAGACTGTGTCTGAATTCAAGAGGGCCTGGGATAGGCACGTGGGATCTCTCAGAGAGAGAAAGAGATAATGGTTACTGTGGATGGGCAGACTAGATGGGCCATTTGTTCTTTATCTGCTGTCATGTTTCTCTGTTTCTAAAATTCTTCCCTTTTTAAGATCTGACTTTATTTAGAATCATAATATCAAAATTTTCTTCCTATTCCATAATAATGGTCATATGTTGATTTGTAGGAATGGGGCAGGTACAGGAAAGAACTCGCAGGGACGGGATGGGAAAATGAGTTCCCGTGGGGACGGGGAATAATTTGAGGCCATATCATTCTCTATTAGTTACCTAAATAGATCTTATGGGTAAAATAATATGCCTCACAAAATTGCTAAAAGTATGCTTTTGCTTCTACAACATGTGAACATTTAGCTGGGGAAGAAAACAACGAATATACATTTTGGATTTTCAAATGTTTGTGCATTGTTTTGACACATCTCATCACTGGTTGTAAGAATGTGCATTCATTAGCATTCATTTAGTTTGTTACTGAGCCTGAAAAATTTAGTGTACACAAAGTTGATTTAACATGCATTAACACACAAAACTGAACAAACAAATGCATCTGCAATGGATTTTTGCACAGTAAAGAGTTTTAATACATATTAACATTTTCTAATAATCAAGGGCTAGATTCACTAAAGATCATGACTCAATCATTGTTGGCCAGTTCTCTGGCCAATTCTCCAATAGCGATTGATTCACTATCAAGTTTGCATGCAAATGATTTGTACTAAGGTGCAAATCATTTGCATGCAAACACAACTGATTCAATTGCTCAGTGAGTGATTGAAACATGCACACAGCCCTAACAGCAGTGACAGGGAAAGCAGCCTTCTGTTACTTCTGTTAGGATGTGCGCCATCCCCCCCCCCCCCGTGCAGTGCCGTGCCCCCTTGTGTTGGCGCCCCCGAGCCACAGCCCATCCCGGGGATTGGGGGAAGTGTCCGGTGGCAGGATGGAGTGGGCATCCCTTCTGCCATTTTGGGGGGTTTGGGGAAGGAGGGAGGTCTTTGTCAGGTGAAGATACTTTGTCGTGGTTTGGGGTGCTTTGTCGTGGTTCGTTGGGGAGGGCTGTTGGGAGACATTTTTCTTTTTTTTTTTTATTGGGCAGATATTTTGCATGTGTAACACACACAAAATATCTGTGCCATTGAAAAAAAAACAAAACAAAAAAAACCAGGCAGACCTGTCAGTAACTGTTCTACAGCAATCGGGTTTTAGGATCGGTAAAACCCAATGCAATGTAAGTGAATCAATAGCCAAGCAAAGTAAGTGAATCAATCGCTTGGCTATTATGCATGAATGTTGGCATAATGACATCATATGCATTTATGCATGCATGTGACATCATTATCTTGACATCCGCACATGCACAGAGGCCCTCCAGATGCGGCTCTGAGTTCAGAGAGGTTCATGTGTGAGTGGGGCTGGGGGAAGAACAGGGCAGAGCTGGAGGTGGAATGGGGTGGGGATTGGGGCCACGTGTCCTCTTTTTTTTAAGAGGAAATCTGGCAATTCTACTTTTAACCCAACTAATCCATTACAGCTCATGGTGATACAATAGTCAGGAAATTAATGCAAGTATACAATACATGTTATAAACCTCAAGAATAACCTACGCAGGTGAGGCTGGACTCATTTAGAGCACTGGCCGCCACGTGAGTGGACTACTGGACAAGATGGACCACTGGTCTGACCCAGCAGTGGCAATTCTTATGTTCTTAACATAGAAACATGACAGCAGATAAAGGCCAAATGGCCCATTCAGTCTTCCCATCTGCAGCATCCACTATCTCTTCCTCTCCCTAAGAGATCTCATGTGCCTTTCCCATGCTTTATTGAATTCAGACACAGTCGTTTGCCTCCACTACCTCTACAGGGAAACTATTCCACACATCAATCACCCTTTCTATTAAAAAGTATTTCCTTTGATTACTCCTGAGCCTATCACCTCTTAACTTCATCCTATGCCCTCTCATTCCGGAGCTTACTTTCAAATGAAAAAGGCTTGCTTCATATGTATTTATGCCACGTAGGTATTTAAAACATCTTTATCATATCTCTCCTCTCCTGCCTTTCCTCCATTGTATACATATTGAGATCTTTAAGTCTGTCCCCATATGCCTTATGATGAAGGCCAACAATCATTTTAGTAGCCTTCCTCTGGACCTGTTCATATATTTATGAAGTTGTGATCTCCAGAATTGTACACAATATTCTAAATGAGATCTCACCAGTCTTATACAGGAGTATCAGTTCCTCCTTTTTCCTACAGCCAGTTCCTCTCCCTATGCATGCAAACATCCTTCTAGCTTTCCTCCTTGCCTTTTCAACCTGTTTGGCCACACTAAAAGCATCACATACTATCACACTCAAGTCCCGCTTCTCTTTCATGTACAAAGGTTCTTAACCCCTTAAACTGTACCATTTCTTAGAATTTCTGCAACCCAAATGCATGGCCTTGCATTTCTTAGCATTAAATCTTAGCTACCAAATTTCAGATCATTTTTCAAGCTTCACTAGGTCCTTCTTCATATTATTCATACCATCAGTGGTGTCTATTGCAGCCCTTCAGCAATATCACTTACAAAAATGTTAAAAAGAACAGGTTTAAGAACTGAACATCCCTTTCTACAGAGCAATCTCTATTGACCATTATCCTCAGTTGACTTCACTCAATCAGTTCCTGACCCAGTCTGTCATTTTGGGATCAAACTCACAACTTCGGGTTCTGAGGCAGCAACTCTAACCACTACACCACTCCTCCCTTCTTGACTAGAGAATCATTGAAAAGGTCAGCAGCATGGCCACTAGAATTTCCCTCAATACCCTCGGATGTACATCATCCAGCCTCATTGCTTTATCCACCTTTAGTTTAGTGAGTTACTCACAAACACAGTCCTCTGAAAATCAATCAGGGTTTAATCACAACTCCAGTCCTATTTGTGTTTGTCTTCTGTGGTTCCGACCATGATGTTGCAGCTCTGAACACAGAACAGTAATATTTGTTAAGTAATTCAGCCTTATCTTTATCAGCTTCTACATATTTCTCTCCTTCACCTTTGAGTCGCACAGTGCCACTTTTGCACATCTTTCTATCAATAACATATCTAAAAAATGTCTTGTCCCTCTATTTTACCATGTCAGCTTATTTTTTCTTCCATTTGCATCTTTCCTTTCTTGACTACTTGACCAGCCTCTCTTAACTTTTCCAGATATTTTTGCCTATCTTCCTGTTTCTACAATCTTTTGTAGTTTATGAAAGCTAACCTCTTTCTCCTTACCTTCTCAGCTACTACTCTTGAAAACCAAAGTGGTTTTCTTTTCTTCTTACTTTTACTTACAAAATGGTTTGCTGCCCTTACAATAGCTCTTTTCAGTTTTGCCCACTGCTTTCCTACTTCTTCCAGATGTTCCCTTTTAGACAACAATTTCATGGCATAATTCCCCATCTGAAAATAGTTAGTTTTTTAAAAGTCTAGAACCTTTACTATCAAGTGAGACCTCTCTACAGCTGTCTTAATATTTAACCACACCATGCGGTGATCACTGGATGCCAGATGATTACCCACTATAACATCAGAAACACTTTCCTCATTTGTAAGCACTAAGTCCAGTATGGCCCCTATCCCACATGGGTTACATTGCCAACTGATGGAACAATTCTCCTTGTAAAGAATCCAAGATCTCCCTACTTCTAGGAGACTCTACAAGTAGAGATACCCCACTCAACATCTGGCATATTAAAATTACCTATTAGTAGTTCTTCCCCTTTTAAGAACATAAGAATTTCCACTGCAGGGTCAGACCAGTGATCCATCGCACCCAACAGTCCGCTCACGTGGCGACCCCCAAGTTAAAGACCAGTGCCCTAACCGAGACCAGCCCTACTTGCGTTCGTTTTCCTTTCCCTCTTTCAAAATTGAGCCATAATGCCTCTTCCTTACCCTGTAGCTTCTGCAATTGTGTGGCTTTAATATGATCTTTGACATATGCCACTCCCACTCCTTTTCTACCTTGTCTTTTTTGAACTATACCCAGTCATGGTTTTCCATGAACCATGTCTCCATAGTTGTCACTAAATTTAACTCAGCCTCTACCATCACAGCCTCTAGATCCAGAACATTATTTCCCATACTTTGAGCATTAGTATATACTGCTTTCCAGACATTGCCCCTTTTTCCCATTTGTGCAGAGGTATTTAGTGTTTCACATACCTGAGGGCTTATACTTATCTGGGACCTTGATCATCCCTGCCCCAACAATTCTTTTCAGTAGGTTGGTCAGTCTGCTACTGAAGACACTTCTTCCCTTCTTTGATAGATGCATACCATCCTTGCTCAGCAGCCCTTGGAAAATCATCCCATGGTCCAGGAAGCTGAAATGCTTTCAACAACACAATCCGCGAAGCCACACATTCATCTCCAGGAAAGGAGCTTCTCTGCCTTTGCCTGTATCCTCAACAGGGAGGGTCAGTGAGAATACCATCTGCGCACCTGACTGCTTCACCTTCTTTCCCAGACAGCACACCTCCCTAGACATCATTTCTGGTCTGCAGATGGATGCCTCTGTAGTCCTCAGAAGGGAATCACCAACCACCACTATCTTATACCTCCTAGTAATCACAGATCTGGCAATTTTGGGGATTTCACGCTTTGGCCCTTCCTTTCCCTGTGATGCTCTCATGTCCTCCACTTCCTGGACTGCATATTGGTTCTTCAGTTCAACATCACAGTATCAATCCTGCATGGTCCTGTAATCTGAGTCCAGCTGCCCTCCCTCAGCATGGTGTTTTTAATACCTCATGAAGCATTTCATCAATATACCTCTCATTCTCATGGATGCTTCTCAGTCTTGCTACCTCTCAGTTCCTCTACTTCATGAGGGATTCAAGGTGAAGACAGCTGGCACATGCTCTGCTCAGGTAACGTATAACATTACCTCTGCTTGGTAACAGATAACATTTTCTGTCTGTACAGAGACTGAAGCTATACAGAGATTGAGCAACAGCTTTGGTGACACAATGTTTCCAAGCCATGTTGTTGTTGCAGAAGTATACCCAATGAAAAAAAAAAAAAAGCAGAAAAAATCCTACCAAAGCAATGTCCTGTTCCTAATTGGCTGAAGAGCCTTGGGGTAGGTGGAATCTGGTAAGGGTGGGAGGGCATTAAACACTAGACAGAGAATTTCTTAACTGCTAGTTATGCCCTAATCTGAAGTGATCTTATGCTGCAATATGCAACCTAAAATACTAATCTAGACCACAGTTCTTCAACCACCGGTCCGCGGACTGGTGCCAGTCCGCAGAAAATTCCTGCCGGTCCACACAGGACCGGCGAGATGGACGCCGTTAAATTTCCTGCCCCGGTGGTGTTCGCAGAAATCTTCTGTTCCTCTCAGCCTCGGGCGATCGAGACAGGCTGCCGACATCGGCCATTCCCTCTGTGAATCTCGCCTATGCGGAAACAGGAAGTTGAAACAAAATAAGCAGGATTCAGAGAAGGAAGGTCCCGACATTGGCAGCCTGTCTTGATCGCTGCCCCTGCCGAGTCGCCGAAGAGGGCCGTGGGGAAAGTGCAGGCAGAGAAGAGATGGTCAGCATGCGCGGGGAGGTCAGCGTGTCGATTGGGGCCATCAGCAGCGTTCGTTCTGAGAGTATACCCACATGCAGGATGCGGCGGGTAGGGGCCTCCGGCTCGTCTTGGGCGGCAGGACCTGCGGTGCAAAGCTGTTTTTGCCGGCTTGGGGGGGGGGGGGGTCGCGAATGTGCAGGGCACAGCAGGAGTAAGATCATGGGGAGCCTTCAACAGTGGCTGTCTCCTTTCCTAGCAGCTCTGTACTTACCAGGGCAGTGATTCACTTTGGCAACTTCCCCTTTCCTCAGAGGTGGCAACGGACCCAAGGCTGCCTAAGGAAATCACTGCTGCAGGCAAGTACTGAGAGCTGCTGGAAGGAGAGGAAGCCACTGTTGGAGGCTGGGAAGCTGCTGGATAAAGGGAGAGCTGCTACTGCACCTGGAGGGAGGTAGAAAGAGAGATGCTGCTGGGAGGGGAAGAGGGATAGGGATGGGAAGAGAGCTACTGTTGGATAGGGGGAGGGAGGGAAGGGAGAAGGAAAAAAGGAAGGAAACAGCTGGCAGGGAGATTAGAGGAGGGAAAGGGGAGAGACAGGAATGATAAAGTAGAGAGATTTTGATGCTGGAAAGGGGGTCAGCAGAGAAATGAGAGAGGGATAAAGATGCTAGATCTGGTGTAGGAGAGATAAAAATGAAGAAAGCAGTGAAGCTGGAATGAATGATGTAAAAAGGAGAGAGGAGGCACAGGCTGGATGGAAAGGGGAGAGGGGCATAGAAAGAAGTCAGATACATATGGAAGGGAAAGAGGCCAGACAGTGGATGGAACGGGCAGACGCTGGAAGGAAGAGTGGCAAGAAGATGAAAGCAGAGACCACAAAAGGTAGAAAAAAATCATTTTATTTCTATTTTGTCATTACAATATATCAGATTTGAAATATATATCCTGCTAGAGACATAACTGTGGACTGCAAAGCCTAACACTATTCCTATCATGTGTGACTGCAGTATTCTGTTAGCATGATATTTCTGTGTAGCATTCTGTAATAATTTGGCTTGTTCAGTTTTCTTGATAGTAGAGGGGATATATGTGAAGGGGAGGGGAGACAGGGGTTTTGTTGGTCCTTGCTCTGAATATTTATATTTATAAAATGACAATTGTATAGAATATTGTTTCTTTTTATACTTTAATAAAATACGTTCAATATAAAATCATAACTGAGGCTTGTGCAGATGGGATCAGATGGTTTGTGGGGACCGAGCTTGCGGAGACGGGGCGAAAATGTGTTTTTTTATTTTGGTCTTAGTAGTTTGCTGGTCCACAAAATAATTCTTTTATTTCTGCCGGTCCACGGGTGTAAAAAGGTTGAAGAACACTGATCTAGACTAATACACTTTTTATATAAAACTCTAACAGAGACTCTAAAGGCTACACTATTGCTTAAACTGACTTTGCTGAAAAAGCAGAACATTGAACTAAAATAAGAGAAAGACAACAAAATAACCTACTGAAGCCCAAGTTTACCTTTTCCCAAGTCTGAATGCCAGCATGTAAAATATTCCAATGGAGTTTTTCTTCCCTTTAGCAAATATTTACTCAGCACCTCTTAATGCAGCAAAAATGGACAAACGCGGTGCACATGAAAGCATTCCGCATTAGTTTTGTCATCTGCATGTGCTAAATACATGCAAATTACCTTTAATATTTCTGGAAGGAGGCATGTCAGGAGTGAAGAATCAACATTAAACTAAACTAAACTAAACCTTAGGTTTGTATACTGCGCCATCTCCACAAGCATAGAGCTCGGCACGGTTTACAGGGTTAGGTTGAAAAGGAGCTACAATGAAGCGTTATAGGAAAGGAGCTAGGAAGATAAAGAGGGACAGGGTACCAAAGAGCGGGAGGTGTTAGACTTTTGAAAAGAGCCAAGTTTTCAGGTGTTTGCGGAAAGATTGGAGGGAGCTTGAAATTCTGAGCGGGGATGTGAGGTTGTTCCAGAGTTCTGTGGTTCTAAAGGGGAGCACTAATCAGCTACTGCACTAACATTACCACCATATTAACATGTTAATGCATCCATTATGTGGCAGCTCTTAATGCCTGCTAAATAAGAGACAAAAAGTGTTTGTGTGATAATATTTTTAAATGTTTACATGCTAATGCTAACATTAGCACATGGCCACAAATAAAGCAAATAGGAACAAGCCCTTTGTGATGGTCGTGCTAGAAATGGACTTAGTGTGCAGACATGCAAAACAAATTCTTTAGTGCAGATTGGTTTTAAAAAAATACAAAGGCCTTTCAGTGTCAAAAAATGAGTATAAGATGATTCTAGGCTAATCTTAGGTAGCATGCTATTCCAAATTTTACATGCTTGAAACTAAAATGATCCATAAAATACACATTTATCATAGTCTGCGTTGTAATAAGAATGTAATATACTTAGAAACACCCCCCTTCCCCCCACACACACATAAATTGAATAGCTTTCCCTCTAGAGTAGGAGTGTCAAACTCAGGCCCATAGGCCAAATTTGGCCCGCAAGGTATTTAGATTTAGCCCACGACTAAATGCCCTCTGTTCCTTTCCTTCCTCCATCACATTTTTTTCATCTCTTTCCCCAGCTTCCCAGTCTCACCTTCAAAGCAGCCTGCAGAGGATCACTGGTCAGCTGTAGCAACCTAGCAGGTTGCCATCGACCTCCACAGCACATTCTCTCTGCCGCAGTCCCATACTTCAGAGGAGGGGCGGGACCGCAGCAGAGGGAATGTGCTGAGGAGGCCGACGGTAGCTTGCTAGGTTCGCTACAGCCGACCGGTGATCTTCTGCAGGCTGCTTTGAAGATGAGACCGGGAAGCCAGAGAACACTAAAAAGGGGAAAAACATGCAGACCGGGGGGGGGGGGGGGGGCACTGCCCTGGTGTAGAAGTACACAGAAGGAGGGAAGGAGGGGTCCAAAGAACGTGCATATGCCGGACTGAGGGGGGGAGGGGAAGAAATAATGCTTCTAAAAACAGAGGAGAGGGAGAGAGATGGTGGACAATGGGACGGAGGGCGGAAAGGAATAGAAAGGGAGAGAAGTTAGACACAAGAGATGGTGTGGAGGGGATGGGGATAGAGATACTGGATAGGAGGGTAGTTGGAAAGAGAAAGGAAGAGATGGAGGACCCTGGGGTGATGGGAAAGGAGGGAGAGATGCTGGATGAAAGGGTAGTTGAGAAAAGGAAAGATGGTAAATCTGGGGATGGTGGGGTCCATTGCTGCAGCTGTGGGAATGGAGACAAAAAAAAGGAAAGATGCCAGACCTCCGGGGGAGGGAAGGAAAATGGAACGAGAGGACAGAGATGAAAGATGGATGGTTAGCATGGAGAAAGAAGAAAATGACAAATAGGCAGGAGACCCTGGCAAGCGAGCTATCAGAAGCCAACCAGAGCCTGGGAAACAACATGATCTGAATAATGACTAGACAACAAAAGGTAGAAAAAATAATTTTATTTTCTATTTTGTGATTATAATATGTCAGATTTGAAATGTGTATCCCGCCAGAGCTGTTAGACAGCAAGCATGAACTAGGACCTAAAAGAGAGAGGAAAAATCTTTTTTATTTATTTTGTTTACATCACAGAGCCGGTATAGGGTTGGAAAAGTTGTAACCCTATACTTCTACTAAGACTAAGGGGTCCTTTTTATTAAGGTGCGCATTTAACGTGTGCTAATCTTTAGCGCGTGCTAAATCGGTTAGTGTACCTTAATAAAAGAACTCCTAAGTATCTTAATAAAAAATTTGGTCCGCGACTACAGCCTATTTTACAAAGCCACGCCAGCGGCTGCGCTGTGCTAATGGCCCCGAAGCCCATAGAGATTTAAAGGGCTTCGTGGCTGTTGCCGTGCGGCTTTGTAAAAGAGGCCGTTAGTCTATGTTTTAGATTTTGGCCCCTTATGTGATTGAGTTTGACACCCTTTTTCTAGAGCCATAACTGCTGGACATTTGAACATGGGTTTTTCTTTAAACAGCAGAACGTCACGAAACTCAGATGCCATCTCTGAAGAATTTTCTTTAAAGTCCATTAGCTTCGTGTAAACTGTGATAATACTGTACATGAAAAATCAAATTAAAGATAGAGCATAGAGCACTGAATGAAAAGATAAGTTATAATTTACAGAGCCCAGTAGTCCCTTAGATATTAAGGGTTGAAAGATAAAAAAAGTGGACCTCAAATAAATAGTCACCAGAAAGAGATTAAAGCCTGATATTTTACAGGAAGAAATTAGACATAACTCTTCAAAGAAGGCATTTTTATTTTTACAATTTTTATCTTCTGTCCATAGGGATGAAATTTGAAAGTTGGTATGTTAAGCTTTATATTGTATTTAGCAGTAAACATAATCAAGTTGAAAGTTTACAGGTATTGTAGACTGACTAGCTAGCTTAATGGTGTGGTGTTTGTTCTAACTTGTAAAGTCATGAGTTCAATAATAAAAACATAAGAACAGCCATATTGGGACAGACTGAAGTACCATCAAGCCCAGTATCCTGTTTCCAGCAATGGCCAACCCAGGTCCCAAGTAATAAAACATTTTTTTAACAAAAATTTTAGCCCTTTCTCAAAATATACATTATAATTTCCAGAGCCCAGTAGTTGCATAGATATTAAGATTTCAAAATTGAAAAAGTAGACCTAAATTAAATACGAATCACTGGAAAGAGATAAAAACCTCAACATTTAGAGAAAGGAACTAGACACTAAGGGCTCCTTTTACAAAGGTGCGCTAGAGCCTTAACGCATGGAATAGCACGCGCTAAATTGCCCCGCACACTAGCCGCTACTGCCTTTTAAGCAGGTGGTAATAATTTTGCTAGCGTGCGCTATAGCGCACGGTAATTTTGTGCGTGTGCTAAAACCTTAGTAAAAGGAGCCCTAAATTTCAGAGCACACTTTTGGAGTTTTTTTATAATTTTTGTTTTATTCATAGTTGGAAGATGGCATTTTCTTGTTTACGAGAGTAGTTTGAAAAGTTCAGTAAAAAAACAAGTTAAACAAATAGTTTCAAGTTTCAAGTTTCAAGTTTGACCTTTATTTGATGAATCACTTATAATAATATCTAAGCGATGTACAGTGTTAAAAACCATCAGAATGTGGTAATACAATTAGTTTACAGTAGTCACTCATAAGACAGACAAAATTAGACGAACAGGAGGGGGGGAGGAAAGGTGAAAAGTTACAATCTTGTTCTTTGTTAGAAATTGACATCAAAGGGGAAGCACATCGGGTAATAATGGGTTGGGAAGAATATTGGACCTTAAAAGGTGGTATTTCATATGTCAAACGCGTCTTGAAATAGGTAAGTTTTTAAAATTTTCTTAAACGTAACAAGGTCAGTTTCGTTTTTAATGAAATTTGGAAGGGAGTTCCACAATGTGGGGGCTTTTACAGAAAATATATCATTTCGCCTAGTGCCTATGACTTTTAATGAAGGGACTGAGAGCAATTGTGATGAAGAGGATCTAAGAGAACGTAAAGTTTTGTGTGGGACAATCATTTTTGCAATATATTGAGGAATAAAATTTTAAACGTAATTCTATGGGTTATAGGAAGCCAGTGTGATTTAATTAATAAGGGGGTGACATGGTCAAATTTCTTTGCGTTATGAATTAGTTTGATTGCTGTATTTTGGATAATTTGGAGACGTCTATTTTCTTTTTGAGTTATATTAATTAGAAGAGAATTGCAGTAGTCCAGTTTGGAAATAATAAGAGAGTGAATTAAAATATTGAGAGATTTAGTATCCAAGAATGTAGAGATTGAACGTAAAAGCCGTAGTCTGTAAAAGCATGATTTGACTATTACACTGATATGATCATGATAAGATAGATCTACATCAATTGTTACACCTAGGATTTTTAGCTTAAGTACCGGTTCTATAGGAATATTGTCAAGTGTGAATGGTATTTTTTGGAATATATCTCTTTTCCAAGTGAAAAGCATGGATTTTGTTTTTTGAGTGTTTAGAACCAGTTTGTAGGCCTGATTCTCTAATTGTGCGTCCCAATTTTAGGTGGACTGGGAAAATGGCAGGCCTTCTCCTTCCTGGTGCATCCTGGGTTGCACTGGGAGTGCCCTAAGACTCTGATTGGCCCAGATACTAAAGGCCACTCTCATGGGAAAGGGAAGGCTCTCCATTTTGAACAGGTGGGCATACTAGCAGGCGGGATTAGGTATCCCTCTTGCTGGTCTTTGTCAGTTTGAAAGTGGCCCCCACAATATTAGGTGGTAGGGGTTAAGTGAAAGGCGTACTGACAAACGCCAGGTCCCAGGTTCAGTTCCTTCACAGAAGTTTCATTAGGGATAGAATCAAATAAGAAGCACAGCCAGGGGTGATTATATAAAGAATATATTATAGAAATAGTCTTACAGAAAAGTAATATTTATAAGCATTACAATTAAGCAGAGAGCATTACACTTAAGCAGAGAGCAAGCAGTCTCACTGCCTTACAGAGGTCAGAGGTAAAGAGGGACATAGAAGCTTGTAGTTCTAGGAAGCTTCGTGTTCCATAGATAAAGGGAAGGATAGACAGAGAGAGGGAGAGTGAAGACCCCTCTCCTGATAGCTCCATAGAAAAAGAGAGAGATAACTTGATAGAGCAGAGAGCAGGCTTTTATACCTTGGAATCTTATTCTGAATAGAGAAAATATTGTATCTCCCAGTATCTTTCTGTTTAGAATTTGTAAACTGTTTGAGACAATGGTTAATTTAATTAACAAAGGAGGGTGAGAAACCTGATGGGATTAAGTCTCTGGCTTGATCTGTGCACCCTTGTCCTAAGCACCCTCTTAATCAGGCATTAACACCTTTTAGCTAGCCATGATTCAATCAGGGCTACTTGAAACTTAAAATATATCAATCAGGGCTACTTAAAACAGTTTCCCTGCACTAAGGGTCTATCTGCCTTCCCATGCCAGGGTCAGATTGATATAATCTCCCAGAGGCCTCTAGGCTGACAGTCTTCATCTACAGGTACGAGGGGAATGTCAGGGTGGGGTGTTTGGGAGTTTGGGAGGTGTTGGGGGTTCAGAGTGGGGTGTTGTATGATTGAGGGGGCCCGGTGGCAGGAGGAAATGGGCATCTCTCCTGCCAATCTTAATGGGGTGAGGGGTGTCAGGCAGGAGGGAGTGGGTATCCCTCCTGCTGATCTCAAGGAAGAGTGTTGGGGAGTTCCTCTGCCACAGCTGGCTCAGCTGATGGTGGCAGGAGTATTTTTCCCCAATCAGCTTAGCTGTCAGGACTTCCCGAAGCTGAAGTTTTGGGGAGTTGTGCTGTCTCAGCTGATCAGGGATTCCTGTGCCCTGATCGGCTCAGCTGGCTGCGGTGTCTACTTTTATGATTAAAATGTACACCAGCTTTATGCAGGCCTATATTTCAGGCGTCTGTCGCGGCTCTAGGGAGACACATAGGGATATTTAAACATGCCCAGGGCCATTTCGGGCAAAACTATGCCCAGCCTTAGGTATGCTTAAGTGTCCCTATGCATCTCAGTAGAGCTGTAACAGATGCGTGCGTTCTGATTGGATACTAGAGGTGGGCCTACCGTCAGGAAGGACTAGGCATCTTTCTTGCCAGTGTACAGGTACAGGGGGGTGTTATAGATGTTGGAGTGTGGTGTCAGGGGATTGAGGGGACCTGATGGCAGTTGGGAGTGGGCATCCCTCCTGCCAATCCTGAGGGGTCCAGGCACGAGGGAATGGGCATTCCTCTTTCCGATCCTGGGGGAGGGGGCCGGCAGGAAGGAGTGAGCATCCCTCCTGCTGGTCTTGGGGGTGGGTCTAGGGGGTCCTCTGCCGCAGCCGGCTCAGCAGATCACGATAGGGACATTTCCCCCCCCCCCCCCAAATCAGGTGAGCTGGCAGGACTCCCTGAAGCCGCTGTTTGGGGGAGTTCTGCCGGCTTAGCTGATCTGGGATTCCTGTGCTACAATCATCTGATGACAAGGGATACCCTCGTTAAAGGTAAGTGGCTGAGATGCCTATCTTTGCAATCAGGTAGGTGCGATTCTCTAACTGGTATCAGTTAGACAAGGGCACTGGTTAGAGAATCAGAGGGTAAGGCACATATGCTTTAATGTAGATGTGATTCTGTATGAGATGTTGGTGCTTGACTCTTGGCTGCTTCTTAGGCAGCCGCCGAGACCTATACAGAATCAGGCCCATATTTTTTTAAAATTTGACTAAATCTATTTTTCCAATGTGTTGGAAAATCTGGACACTCACTGGACTAAGTGTAAAGACTGCAATTGAGACTATGAGGCTCATAATAATTTTTAAAAACACCCAAAAACCAGCCAAATTGGTACTTGGATGATCAAAGAGACAGGTCATCCAAGCAACAATAATCAAAATTGGTTTTAATCTAAAACCAACTTAAGCATTTTTACTGCCTCTGAACGACCAGACAAAAAGGGGCATTTTGGAGGAGTGGATAGGGCGGGAGGTAGGGGGGGAGGTAGGCTGACCTAGACTTAGTTGTCTGGCAGCCATAATCAAAAAACTTTGAAAGGTTGCAAGACGGAACATACATTTTGACTTAGATGAAGTTAAAACAGGCATAAGTTCCAGAGCAGGCCACTGAGCTGATCGTGGCTGCTGTGATCAGCTCAGTGACCCAGGCAACCTGTCCCCCCTGCACCCATTACAATCGTGGCAGGAGAGATGCCCAATCTCTCCTGCCACCCCCCCTGAAACGGCGCGATCTTCACCAGCAGGAGAGATGCTCAATCTTTCCTGTTGCCATCCCTCCGAAGTGGCACGTTCTTCGCTGGTAGGAGGGATGCCCAGTCCCTCTTGTTGGCATCTTTCTTGAAGCGACGCATCTTTGCCAGCAGGACCGATGCCAAGTCTGTCCTGCCATAACCCCCCCCCCCAAAATGGCGCATATTCGCTGGCAGGAGGGATGTCCAGTCCCTCCTGTTGGCACATATCCCGAAGTGGCGCACCTTCGCCAGCAGGAGGGATGCCCATTCCCTCCTGCAGGCACCTTTCCTGAAGTGGTGCATCTTCTAGGGCATGAAGGATGCCCAGACCCTCCTACTGGCAGCTCTCCCAAAGTAGCGCATCTTCACTGGCAGGAGGGATGCCCAGCCCCTCCTTCTGGACCCCCCCGAAGAAGCACGATCTTTGAAACACAATAAGATTTAATATCTACTTATGAGAAGCCGCTGAAAGGTTCTCAGCCCAACCAACAAAGTTGGGGCAGTCTCATTTAAAGGCTATATACTTAGTCACGGAATTTTCTACTTTTTTATTCTGTATTTTTATGATGGAATGAGAAAAGTAGAAAATCACTGGACTAAGGGCTCTTTTTACAATGCCGCACACACTAGACGCTAACGCCTCCATAGAGCTGGTGTTGGTATTTTCTGTGTAGCGCGGGGTTAGCGCGCGTGGTATTGTAGCGCGCACTAAAAATGCTAGCACACCTTCGTAAAAGGAGCCCTAAGTGTATAGCCTTCAATGGAGACTGCTCCAATTTTGTTGGTTGGACTGAGAACTTTTCAGCAACCCCTCATACTATACTCACAATAGCAGGGAAATATGTAAAATTTAATGAAACTACAATAAAATATCACAAAAAAAGAGACAGACAGACTAGAAAAGAAAAGTCCAGTTCCAGCACAGAAAGCAAGAATATACTTGGCAAATCTGTAAAAGAGTGATACTAGCTCAACAATCTTTCAATTTTATTTAAAAACGTATACACTATAGTTTTCAAAAATCATGCAGTGCTACTTTTTTACACATTACTAAGTTGACCATACATCCTGTTTTTCGATTCCCTGTCCCGTTGCCCCACACACAGCTTTGGGACGCCGAAATGTCCCATTTTCAGGGACAGCGTCCCGAAGCTGTGCTCGGGGATAATGGGACAGGCGATCGCTTCCCCTCCCTGCCGCGCCCAATTACCCTCCTCTGCCCCCCCTCGGCCCACCGCCGCTGCTGTTTGCCAGCCTTTCTCCAGCGCCGATTCAAACCACCTCCACCCAGTCTGCTGCTTGCTTTCCAGAATCCTTCTTCCCGACGTCAATTCTGAGATCGGCGAGGAAGTTCCGGGCCAGTAAGGCAGTGATTGGCTGGCCCGGAACTTCCTCTCTAACGTCAGAATTGACGTTGGGAAGAAGGATTCTAACCCATTAGTAAACAATCTCTAGGGGCAGCAACTGACAACAACAACAATTTATTATTTCTTTAGTGCTACCAGGGGTAGAAGGGATGGAGACAGAAGCTGGCGATAGAGGAGAAGGGTACAGAGAGGAGGGACTTGTCTGATGAGTGGAATTCCCAGAGGGGAGTATAGGGAGTAACAAGAGAGGAGAAATACTGAGATAACTGACAACCTAACTAATGCACCACCAAACAATCTATAAACAACTATTCTGGAAAGAGTTGAAAAGGGCTAGAGATTTGGCATTTCCCAGGTATCCCCATAAGAAAGAGACTCCAAACTCCAACATAGTGCAATATTTTTTATGTTTCGCTTTCTACAGAGTTTTTCCAATATTAAACACAGTCAAACTGTTGTTACAATTTTCACCATAATTTTATAAAATTTCCCCCATGCAATATCATGACTATAAAATCTTCACTTTTCACCTAATGCCCATGCCTCACAGGTACTTTCAAATAACCATCACTGTTGTGGAATGCAAATGAAATACTTAACCTTTAGACTGATTCTGAAAAAAAAAAAGTAACAGAAAATACTTGAAATGTGCTTGTTTTTTGTTGAATGCTTTATAGAATTCATGCAATGTTAAACAAACATTTTTGTAATTCGTAATGTCTTCAACTTTAAACATTTTGGGCAATTGCCCCAGAAAATTGGCAGTATAAAGGAGTGAAGGAGAAGGGGAGAAATTCTCATATTCCTTCAAGGTATACCCAAGGCTCCTTTTTTCTTTTCTTATGTATTCATATATTTCAAAATACATTTAGAAATGGATCATCCCCCTTTCTTTCCTGGTTACCAGTTCTCCAACTGAGCCGGGAAGTTCCTTCCAGAATCAGTTCAGGAACTGCTTAATTCACCCATCAGTATCTGCTGGAGACAAAGAAATACTGAACAGCTGAGACTGCATGGTACCTTTAAAGGGTACCATGCAGCTCATTAGTATCATCTACATCTGCTGGATGATGGGAACAATCACAAGTTCTGGACTGACCTATTAAGGATGTTAAGGAACAATAACAATAAAAATTGGCATCTGGAACAAGGAGGATATCAATTTAAGAGATTTGTGCCATTGAGATTTTTTTTTAATCTTAAAACCTCCTAACACATCTAAACCAAGAGTTATAATTTTAGCCTCAGTGGAGAAAAAAGTGATGAGGAAAGAAAGTGTGAAAGAAGAAAGTGGCAGGTCTTTTGTTCCATACTGTGTCACATTCAAGCAGCAGCATTTTAAATCCCACAGCTTCCTTGATTTTATAGTTTAAGAAAGAGGGGAAAGGAAAGACAGAGTATGACTGTTCTTTATAATGTTATGAAATCAGGCACTCTGGTCTAGTTCCTTATCTAACTAGAAGCACATTGTATGTTGAGATATGAGTAGAGAAATTAGCACCATTACCATTGAATTTAGGGACACTTTTATTAAATCATGGTAAAAGATTGCAGTTTCTGTTACATCCCTTCTGGAGTCATTACTATAGGTGTTCAATACATGCCCGCAAACCGGATCTTTCAGAAATCCACACAACTTTTCTCATCTGCTCCTCCTACTTAGTTGAGAGAGACAGAGCCCCCTGCAGTTTTTCATTTCTGCAAGCAAACTGTGCAGAAGTCTTTCTGATCTGCTCTGCTTCTTTATATCTTTTATTTTTTTTCCTTCTTAAGTTTGTGTTTCGGTGGCTTCGGTGCCGGGAGACCCCTTTTGAAGGAGTTTTCTGCCTGAGAAATGAAGCACAGTTTCCACAGAATTGGACTGCAGCTTCACAGGGCACGCTTTGGTGAACCTGTGGAGCCAGCCTGCTGTGTGCCAACTTTGGGCTCAGGGTCAATCCTCCTGGGAGTAGCTTGCCTGCGACCTTGTCAGAGGCATAAGCACAGGCTGTTTGCATCTTGAGTAATAGCCATTGGGGTATTAGGGTGCAGGCTAAATTACAAGGTAGTGTCTGCAAAATCTCTATGGTAACCTTTGGAAATAGGGAACAGACCACAAAGAGAAATGAAAGTTGAAAAGATACCTAGGAAAGGACCATGGCCCTCAGGAAGAAGCCATGGAGGAAAGCATCACCTGCAAGCCTGAAGGCTATAGAAGCAGTGTATTTCAGGTACTGAAGGTAATTTTCTGTCCCTGGAGGGTTCACAGTCTCAGTGTGTACCTGAGGCAATAGAAGGTTAAATAATTTGCCCAAGCGCACAAGGAGCTGCAGTGAGATTTGAACTAGGCCACCCTGGTTCTCAGTCTGCTGCTGTAACCATTAGGCTACTCCTCCATGCAGGGCAGGATTAAACAATAGGCCAAGTAGGCACGTACCTAGGGCCCAAAATGGTCAGGGGGGCCCGATGAAGGGCATCAACATTGTTTTATCCAAATGGCGATGGGCCCCTCCAGCATCGATCAGCAACGCGGGCCCCTCCCCGATCGGCACACGGCCCCCCATCGATGGAAAGTAAGACAAGCAAGCAATGCAGGTAAGAAAGGCAACAGGAACTGTAATTGTGCAAGCGGTGCTGCTTGCCCAAAGCTTCCCTCTGATGCAGCTTCCTGTTTCCACCTGGGCACATGGTGGGGTGGGGCGGGGCAGGGCAGGGGGGCCAGTATACTTGTGTGCCTAGGGGCCCTCGATGAATTAATCCTGCTCTGCCTCTATGCCACTACTTGGGAAGGGGCAAGGAGTAGGGAATAGAGCGAAGCAGAGCAGAAGGGAAGGTAATAAGAAAGGAGCCATGGACATAGAGAACTAGGAAAAGATGACTGCCAGGGATCATGAGGAAGAGTGAGATAGCTGTCAGGTATTCAGACAGAGGGTGGGAAAGTCAACCACTAGGGATCATTTTTATATTCTAAACTTCCTCAATATATGCCCTAAATGGAACAACCGGGGGTCTTTGGGACACTGCAAGGCCTCCCTATCCAACACACACACACCACTCACACAAGTGGTTTCAGTTGGTCTGCTTGCTTGAACAGAAGTGGAGTTTTTTTGTCATATGAAGCTGAACTGAGGCTTTTTCTCCACTTCTTTTTCTGTGTCCTTCTCTCTCAGGTTTTGAGTGAGTGAGTGAGTGGTGTGTGTGTGTGTTGGATGGGGAGGCCTTGCAATGTCCCAAAGATCCCCGGTTGTTCCATTTAGGGCATAAATTGAGGAAATTTTGATTATATATGTCCCTTTCCTGAGGCGGTCTGAATCATTTTTATATTCCCACATGCAAGGCCTGTGGGTAGGAATGCATCTTCACTTCTACTGGGCCTAGAATTTTATTTTGAAAGTTTACTTGCAGGTCTTTGGATAAAAAGTTTATAGTCATTTGCTGAAGAAGAGGCTGAAAGGGAGAGGAACCTAGCAGAAAAGAGAGAATGACTAGAGAAATAAATTATTAGAGCAGGATCAAGAGCCAATGAGAGAGAGATGAGTTGGCAGTTTGGAGGAGGGAGAATCTACCAAGGAGGAGTTTATGTGACAGAAATGTGATGGGTGTTTAGAAAGGAATAGACTAGAGAATGACACGGTGACAAGAGCGGAGAAGAACTAGTGGCGAGGGACTGAATGGGAAAGAGAAATACAAGTGGGGACTGGCAGACAGGAGAGAGAAAGAGAAAGAGATTTGCAAGAGGAAGCTAATGATCAGAGCCTGAGTGAGAAAAACTGATGGGAAGGGGCTGGATGGAAGAGATGGACTGATGGAGCATGGCTGGTTGGAAGAGTGATTGGTGGGTCAGGGTTTGGCAGAGTGGAGAGAGACTAGACAGGTGTAGTTGGAGGAGGGGAGTAAGATTGGTCAGGACAAGGTAGGAGCTCCCTAAAATCTTTGAATGCTGAAAAAATGATGGTGATTAGACCAAAATTCAGCCAGGTGATCTCTATGAATGCAGCATAAAAGGAAGGAAAAGAAAAATTCATATTGGTCACACACTGCCCAGGATCAAACAGTGCCAAACCTTAGACTCAGCACCAGGGCTAATGATGATTGTATCAACAGTATAGATACCATCTTTGATGCTGCTATATGACATGGTGAACCTGTTCATAAACAAACCACCATAAAAACATTAAGAGGGCTAACCACAATAAGGTGGACCATTGAAGATAAGAGGAAAGAACTTCTATTTTTGTAAACCTTACATTTAGGGCCCCTTTTAAAAAAGCCATGGTATCTATTTCCATGTAGCAAATGCAAAGTAACCCATTCAATTCCTATGGGCTGCATTGCATTTGTCACGCTGAGACTCACTACTGCGGCTTTGTAAAAGGGGCCCTTGAATTGAGAGGGTTCATAAAGATAGCTTGTCAAAAATCAAAAGAAAGAGGAATATAATCAAAGGAAAAGTCTGCAAATAAAAAATAAAAAGAAATAAAAAACAACTGAAATTTAAGATCTATAATTCAAAAATATTAAAATAAAGAAATATATAAGTGACAGATTGTTAAAACAATTGAGGATTGATGTAGAAAGAGAAAGCAAGATCTGGAAAAGAGCACCAGAAGAAAAATTGCCAGATTAGCTGAGCAGCATCAGTAGCCGGTACCCAACCAATCAGAATCAGAAGAAGTAATAGGTGAAATGATAATGGAAAACAAGGGTGAAACACAAGAGAAACCTAAGACAGACCAGGAAACAGAGTAAAGAGATACCAATGAACAGAACCAGATTTATAAGGTGATAAGTTGGGCACCCACAGGCATCTAGGTGCAGATGGTGTCAATGTAGTTGTAGATGGTGTCAATGACAAATCTGCCTCCATGCTGTAAAATGCGGCTTCGAATGGTGCGCTTCTGTAGAGTTCAGCAACGTGTGCAGGATTGTGTGGTCTGGTCTGTAAACACCAGTTCTGAGGGTCTATAATTGAAATAGTCGA
The DNA here is from genome assembly GCF_902459505.1 of Geotrypetes seraphini. Lineage (NCBI taxonomy): Eukaryota > Metazoa > Chordata > Amphibia > Gymnophiona > Dermophiidae > Geotrypetes > Geotrypetes seraphini. The sequence continues at coordinate 299,134,633 of NC_047086.1, forward strand.
GCACACCGGTTGCACTTTTTAAAACCCATCACCAGACATGACATCGACGGGAAGCCCACCTCAGCCAAATCAAACTCGATAGCTGAAGCATGAAAAATGCCCCGCCGGTCAAGCCGTGGGACGGCTGACGAGGAAATTTGGACTTCTGAAACATTTTTTGGTTTTTTTTTTTAACCGAGGGAGAAACTGAAAGAATAAAAAAATAAAATAACGCGTGAGCGATAAGGCAAGGCAAAACGAAGAGCATGACTTCTAGTTCCGTGGAATAAACAGAACTGAGGAGCCATGCACTTATGTTGGGCGGGAAGGCACTCGCGCATGCATGGTGCAGGCTATCATGAACTTTCTAAATTTATTAAAGTGGCAATGTACTTTTAAAGTGTCTGTACTGGGGCTCCATGGATGACGTCACCCACATGTAAGAATATTTGCCTGCTTGTCCTGGGATAAAGTTGGATTTGATGGGTTTTGGTGGCCTCACACTTTCCACCATAAATGTAGTGCTTAGAGTGGAATTGGGGTCTGGGTCCCCCTCTCTATGGTTTACTATATTATCCACCAGGTTACTCCAGATACTTGTGTGCTGCTCTACTAAACTTTCCCACACCAAATGCTGCTGTTATAGAGACATGTATGTACTGTTTCATTCAGATCTTTATGGGGTGGGAGAAGGGTCAGTGACCATAGGAGGAGTGTATAGGGGAGGGGGCATTACTTAATCCCTCCAGAGGGTTCCTTTTTGGCACTTAGACACTTTTAAAACAGGTCTACCGCCGGACATCCAAGTTCCTTCCTGGACTTTTGGGAAAGGTTTGATTATTATCGCAAGATGTACAAGTGCTATCCTGCCCATAACATGCCTCTAACATGCTTCCTCTAACTTTGGATATACAGTGGCTAAGAAGCCTAGCAAGTCATCCAAAATGTCGGCTTAAAAAATGATCCCCTTGGTATTCAATGCCATAGTTTTGGTCATGGATTTTCCATACCATATACCCAAAGTATTTTATATTGACCGGTTCTCACTAAAACAGAAAATCTGAACTATGATATTTCATAACAAAGGGCATTAAAGGCATAATAGCAGATTTGTTCCAATTGATCTTGTATTCCAAGATCTTAGAAAAAGAATTAATATGTGAGTAAATTTGGTAAGGAGTCCAGATAAGTGTATAATAAAATGCTTTCTGCATATATAGAGGAGTTTGCTCTAATGGCTAGAACCAGAGGTTTAAGAGCCAAGTTAAACAGTAAAGAGGATAAGGGGTGTCCTTGTTTTATACCTCTTTTTAAAGGGAAAAATTAGAAAGAGTACCATTGACAAAAATGAAAGCTTTTATCATATTAATACATTTAGAACCAAAGCCAAATCATGACAATGTTTCAGAAAGATATTCTTGCTCTATCCTATCAAACACTTTTTTGGCATTGAGGGAAACTGTCAGCAAGAATTTTTTCAAGAGGGCGGTATGAGATAGATTATTCCAGAAAAGTCTTGAATTGTCATTAGGGGGTCTACTGGGAGTAAAACCATTTTGAACTCAATGGAATAATTTTTTGTTATTCTGAGGGCAATAATTTTTGCAATAGTTTTATTATCTATTGGCCCCTTTTATCAAGCATACTAGAGGATTTTAGTGCGAGCCAGCATGGTATATGCTCTGATGCTCATACAATTCCTATGAGCATCAGACATTTACCTCACCAGCCTGTGCTGAAAACCTGAAGTGCAGCTTGATAAAAGGGGTTTGGTTTATTTATCTGAGAGATCAGCCTACAGTTCTCTATTTTCATGTGATCTTTTTCAGGCTTGGGAATGACAACAATAGTTGATTCAACAAAGGTGTTTCTTTGAATAGTTGCTGGCTTTTATAAAGCTGCAGTAGAAGTTTCTACCGCAGGCCAGCGAGGTAAATGCTCAAATGCTCATTGAATTCCTGTATGTGTCAGAGCATTTACCTTGTCAGCTCCTGGTAGAAACCTCTATCGTGGATTTGTAAAAGGAGTCCATTGTCAGTTAACATGGATTGAAAAAAATATATATAGTCTAGGACTTAATAAATAGGTAAGTTCTGGTAAAATTCAATACAAAAATTATCATTACTAGGGGGCTCTCCCCTGGAAGAGATTGAATTGTCTCGGATATTTCTTAGATTGCTCTATCTTGTTCTAATAAAGCATTTGTGAGATGAGGAAACTGATGGATGCACGAGATCCTTAACAAACCCCCTCCTTTTATGAAGCCATGTTAGGCTTTTTTATTGCTGGCCACAGCAATTTTAGCTCTGATGCTCTTAGAATTCCTATGAGCATCAGAGCTAATACCGCCACAGCCAGCAATAAAAAAAGCCTAACGCGGCTTCGTAAAAGGAGGGGGGGGGGATTTTGAAATAGAGAGGGGGAAAAGTTTATCTCAGAGGAGTATTTTTTTTATAATAGTTTTGGAATTGTACAATATCTTGATCAGAGTAGTGTGAGATATCAGATAAATCAAATATATGCGAAACTCTGGATCTATTAGATTTTGTTTTTTTAAGAGAATGGCTAGCTTTGTTTTCTGCATAAAATATGGAGGTCTGCAGATTCTTTATATAGAAGGCATCTTTAGTTAAAATGGAATTATAGTTATATTTTAAAGATGGAGTTTAGCATATGTGTGAGGATTGGAGCCCAATAAATATTGGCATTCCATTCCATTTTGTCTAGTGATTCTTTAATGCTCCCTACTTTTTCCAGTTGTATAACTTATAATATTACCTCTGATAGTCACATTGAAAATGCCACACCAAACTTCAATCTTACAGTCTTTTGCAAAATTATTAGAGAAACATTCTTTAATCTTATCTTGGATGAGCTTAACAAAGTTCTCATCCTGGAGAAGAGAAGTGTTAAATCTCCAAGGAAGTTTAGAATAAAAAAGGAAAATATCAAATTTTAAGAAGACTGCAGAATGGTCTAATAAGGTTCTACTTAATATATCAGCCCTAGGGATATGAGGTATCAAGGAGGAGAATATAAGAAAGAAATACACAGTATGTGAAAAGCTACGATGTGTGTGTGTAGAGAGGAAGTATAATCTCTTTCTTTGGGATGGATTAGTCTCCATTGGTCTGCCAAGCCAAATTGAGTTTTTTTAAATTCAGTAATCTACAGGGACTACTGGATTGCCTAAAATCGCCAACCAAGATCATATATATCTGACCAGATATGGCAATTTCCGTGGCAATTTCATGAAAACATTCTGGTGTATCAACTTTAGGGACATATATGTTTTAAAACACATACCAGTAATTGGTGTTATAAATATTTAATTCTAATAGAACCTGGCTATCATTAACCTATATTATTGTGGCTTGGAGTGAATTATGAATAAGGATAGCTACTCCATTAGTTTATACAAGAAGAGTAAAAAAAAATATGTTTCTCTTTCAAATGGAACTTGTACTCTCTGGATTTTACTCCCATTTTAGTTTAATGCTTTCACTTTTTCTCTTGGTCCAAGCTCGTTCTAGGCGACATACCTGACGTTTCAATGAGAGTAGATTTTTATCAAACCATTTGTCAAATTTTCTTTGGCGTTTATGTCTAAGCCATTTGGATGCAAGGTGATCTAGAGTGTGGATGCTAAAGAACAGAAGTCATCCATTGAATGGTTAATAAATTTGTTGTCATAGCTTGACCAGAAGGCAGACTCCTCAATTTTTCCTCTGTTTAGTATGGTAATTGATGGAGAGGAATTTCTGGTTCTAGATTTGAGACAGTTGAATTTGAATATGTAATGGTCTGATAACAATGACTGAATCTAGTTGTCATCTGAGGTGGATAATGGAGATAGAGGAGGGTCTTTGGAAGAAGTAGCAACTAAGTCAATATGTTGGGCTTTTACATATGTGGAACTAAAAGGTAACCAAGAAGAATCTAAGTTTTTCAAGGAGGTTAGAAACTCTAATACTGAATGGTTGATTGTAGATTTAAGGTGAAGGTTTAGACCCTAAGTAATAAGCAATTGGAGGAGGTGAGTGAATTTTTGAACACAAAATTTTGAAAAATGTCTTTTACGTTGGACCAGTTTAAGAGGTGATCTTCTCCTAGATGATGGAGGAAACAGATCTGATGGTATACCATAAGACTCAGGAGCTGATAAGTTAGCCTCTCATTCTAAGTCACTGTGATTCGAAAGTAAATCAGAATCTTGGTCAAGGTTTGGAGAGTCTCTGTGATGATGGTATCGACCTGATGAAGCTGACGATGGAGATCGTTGGTACTGTGATGATCTAGCCATCATATGCTTCGAGGTGGAATACTTAGATGGAGAATGTCAATGTTTAGATGAGGAGCTTTTCGGTGTCCCAATAAAGATCCTTGATGCCTCAAAGCAGAATCTCAATGTGAAGGATATCGGTGCTTTGACAAAAATTGAATCTCTGATGAAGAGGATCACCGGTGCTAGGAACGAGAGCGTCAATGCCTTATGGAAGCATAAAGATGCTCCGAGGACAAAAGTCAACGTCGACTTGAGGAAAGTCGATGTAAAGCAGAGCTATGCTTAGGAGAAGACTCTTGAGGCCTGTGAAAACTACGCTCAGGCTGGGCCGATACCAATGAGGTCAGTGTGGACACTGGCGTGGAGATTAGTTTGAACATATCTCCAATCTTTTTAAAGCAAAAAGTTATCGACCCTGGATCGAATATCATGCACCAATTCCTGAGACTGAGTGGGTATTAATTGTTTCAGCAGGGTGTCTAGGGGTGGGAGCCCTCGAGGAGGATGCATGCCCAGTAAGAGACATAGCCTGCACTGAAGGAGAACACCGGCATTGAGGTTTGGCCTGCATCGAGAGACTCAATGCTGAAGAGGCCTATGATGCCGGCTGAGAAATGGTCGGCTTCTTAGCAGGCTTTCCAGAGGCAGGAATGTCCGATGCCGATGTTGATGCAGGCACCATCGGTACCAAGGTCTGAGACCTTTCCTCCATAAGGGAATCAAAAATTTTTTCCTGCTGAAGCTGTCGGGCCTTCAATGAACTCTTCTGAAGAGTAGAACAATGAATGCAAGAGTTCAGGCCCCAAACATTGGATACACCAGCTGTGCTTGTCAGTGATGGAAATATGTTGTTGACTCTTTTTAAATATGCTGTTAACACTTTTTAAACCCGCTCGGTGTCTTAGACATGGATGGGAAAATTTAAGCGGCTAAGTTAAACTCAATTTTTAGGAAAAAGAAAAACCGTTGACACAAAATTGAGACACCCAGGCCTCAAAAGAGGACTGAGGTAAATAAAATAAAACAAAATAAAGAAAAGTCTTTTTTTTTTTTTTTTAAATTAAAGAAAGAAGAAAACCAAAATCCGAACATGTGAAACTATATCTCACAATTGAATGCAATGAGGGAAGGTAACACAGCACTAGAAAAACACAACTTTTTGCTCCATGGAAAATGAAGAACTGATGTACCACGAGCCCTTGTCAGGCAGGAATGCACTCATGCATGCACGGTGCAGCAGTCTAAAATCTTATGAATTCTTAAAGCGCCGATGCACTTATCACTGTCGGTACTGTGCTCCATGGATGACATCACCCACATGTGAAAATATTCTGACTGCTTGTCCTAGGATAATTAGCGCTATCAGTTTTTCGGAAATAGAAACCCAGACACATGGATCCGCTCCATTCCATTCCAGCTCAGCCCTGCCCCGTTACAACCCCCCAGCCCCACCCCCACAAAGCCTTGAATTTCTTCTCTGACCTCCAGGCCACGTCTAGAGGGTCTTTGAACATGCACGAATGCATCTGACATGATCCACACATGCTCAGAAGCCCTCCAGATCAGGCCGGAGGTCAGATCTAATCTAATCTAATCTAATCCTTAGGTTTGTATACCGCATCATCTCCACGTTCGTAGAGCTCGACGCGGTTTACAGTAGGAGAAATAGGAAGGAACTACAACAGAGGGTTAGAGGTAGAAGTATGAAGAAAATTTAGAGGACTTGGGATGCCAAGATATAAGAGTTTCCTTGATTCCTAAATTGGAGGGAGACTTACATTTTTTGAGAAAAGCCAGGTTTTCAGATGTTTGCGGAAAACTTGGAGAGAGCTCAAGTTCCGAAGAGGGGAGGTAAGGTTGTTCCAGAGCTCAGTGATTTTGAAGTGGAGGGAGGTCCCTAGCTTTCCTGTGTGGGAAATGCCTTTTAGCGAGGGGAAGGATAGTTTTAATTTGTGGGAGGATCTGGTGGTATTAGGGTTTGATGAATTCCAAGAAAGAGGGATAAAGGGAGGGAGGATACCATATAGGATTTTGAAAGTTAAACAGGCGCATTTATAGTGGACCCTGGTGATTATCGGAAGCCAGTGGAGCTTGGCCAGGAGCGGGGAGACATGGTCAAATTTACTTTTAGCGAAGATGAGCTTGGCCGCGGCATTCTGAATCCGTTGGAGTCTGTGGAGGTTTTTCTTAGTTAGGCTTAAGTAGATAGAGTTGCAATAGTCCAATCTGGAGAGGATGATGGATTGGACAAGGAGGGTAAAATGTTTTTGATGGAAGCAGGATCTAACTTTCCTCAGCATGTGAAGGCTGAAAAAGCATTTTTTTACCAAGGATTGGAGGTGGTCATTGAAGGACAATGTGGAATCAATGATGATGCCCAAGACCTTGCTCGAGGACTCAAGCTGCAGAGAGGATCCAGAGGGTAGTGGGATGGAGGTGGGTAGGTGATCTAGTTTTGGACCGAGCCAAAGAAGTCTTGTTTTGGACTCATTCAATTTAATTTGCACAGTGTGGGCCCAGGATTGTAGGTTCATTATACAAGAGGATATGTTCTTAGACAGGTCGGTGAGGTTCGAATCGGTCTTGAGGAGGACGAGGATGTCGTCTGCATAAGTGTAAATTGTTTCTAGGGGGGATAGGTGGAGGAGTTTTAGGGAGGACATATAGATGTTGAAAAGGATAGGGGATAGTGGAGAGCCTTGTGGGACTCCACAATTCGGTTTCCAGGGGGAGGATGAGGTGCCATTCATGTTAACAATGTAAGAACGAGAGCGGAGGAATTTAGAGAACCAACCTAGGACTGTGGAGTTGATACCTATCTCAGAGAGTTAGTAAACAAGAATATCATGGTGAACAACGTCGAAAGCAGCGGAAAGGTCAAATTGTAGGAGGATGGCGAACTTGTTTCGAGAGTGAAGTTGTTGAACCCTTGAAATCAGGGAAGACAAACTATCGGGTTTTGGAAAGTTTGCCTGGGCACCCAGACAGTCCTCTAAAAAGAGGGCATGTCCAGGTTTTCCTGGACGTCTGGTAACCTACCTATAATAATATAATATGAGTAATTCACATACTTGCAGTCTTGAGGCACATGTTATGTAGAATACATGCATCAAATTCTGTGGTAGGATGCATTGATAGTGCAAAAAACAAAGGAGCTTTTACTAAAGATTAGTATGAGCTGACAGACTTAGCAAGTGCTACATTCTAAGAAACTCATAGGTATATACACTGTTCCCCCGCGAATTTGCGGTCCGCGAATCATGGGCTCACTCATTCGTGGTCTGCTCCGATTGCCTCTTACTGTAGTAAAGTCGGGCTACTTGTAATTTGTCTATTTAATGTTCACATTTCCCCTCCCTTTATAATAATTTATTTTTAACCTTTCATTTTTAACATTGTAAACCGGCCAGGTGCCCGTCGATGGTCGGTATATTAAAATTAATAAACTTGAAACCAATCAGGAGCTGCATGTCAAAGCATCTCCTGATTGGTGTAGTCTGACTTTACTATAGGAAGAGGCAGTTGGAGCAGACCGCGAGTGATTTTCTTCACCCGCCAGTGCTCCAGCTGCCCTCTCCTGCCTCTCCAGCTGCCCTCTCCCACCTCCCTTCCCTTTTGACAGGCAAAAAACCGCATTTGCGGTTTTTCAAAATTTGCGGGGATTCCTGGAACGGAACCCCCGCGAATTTCAGGGGAGTACTGTAATGAACATCTTAGCATTTAGGACCAGATTCTGCCAGTTGCGCCATAATTGGCGGCCACCTACTAAAATGGTGTCGATCGCGTGCCAGTCATGCTAAGGCATTGTTTGCAGAATCACAGCTCCCTTTAAAGGTAAGAACTGGTAATATAGGCCAGAGTTTTAAAGGCTTAATATTACCGGTGCCTACCTTTGACGGAGAATTTCACCTAACAATGCCTAAGGCATTTCCAGCTGAAACCATGCCTACTTTGACCTTGGCACCTCTGTAAACACAATTCTGGAGCCCTTTTGGTAAGCACTTGTGGGAACCTACATTTTTAAAATAAGATTTTAATTGGTTTTTAATTGGCACAGTCAGTATGCCAAATAAACCAATTAAAACAATTAAGTTAAGCAGCAGTAGGGCATCTACCGCCACCTAACTTACAGCTCCATTTGCAGAATCTGCGCCTTTGTGCGTGCTGCATTTGCACAAGGTTTTAGTGAAAAAGACCCAAAGTGAGTTATTGATTACTCAGCTGAATTTTAATTTAATTGAAATTAATCCAATATGGACACTTGCAGTCAGCTTGACCAATGAAGATCAAGGTGGATCACAATAAACAATCTCACTGGGATCAATACCAATAAGAGCATCATTATATTGTTTTCAGTCTCATCTATATCTTGTTAGTCCTGCTTCCTTGCCAGATTCTCATTTCCATTATGTTTCTTTTTTAATATGTCTCATCTTTCTTCTCCATCTATCTCTTTGAAATCTACCTGGTTGATATTCAAAATAAATTATTTATATCAGTTGTAGTTATTACTGGGCCCCTCTATTTAGGCACCCTTGGCTGGTTAAATAGCTAACTACTATTTGGTGGGAGATAGCTGGTTACCTCCACTGAATTTTCACCATTAACAGCTAGCCACGGTGAACACAGGTTTTTCCTCACCATTTTGGCGGGTTACCCACGGCTACCCACGGGTAACAGCCACCATGTCATTCTCTAGCTCAAACCAACCCTGTCTACAACATCACCAAAACTTGCTCCTTCTTTTCTGAGCACACTACCCAGACCCTTGTCCACACTCTCGTATCATAAAACTTAGACTACGGCAATCTACTTCTAACAGGTCACCTGCTGAACTGCCTCTCCACCCTGCAATCTGTACAAAACTCTGCTGTACGACTCATCTTCTGCCAACCTTGCTACACTCACCCCACCTAAGAACACAACAATATAAGAAATTTAAGAATAACCTTACTGGGTCAGACCAATGGTCCATCTAGCTGAAGAGCCCTAAACTCTCTAGTCTTTCTTCATACGAGACAAGTTCCATCCCCTTTATCATCTTGATCACTCTTCTTTGAACTTTTTCTAGTTCTGCTATATCTTTTTTGGAGATAAAGAGACCAGAACTGAACGCAATTCTCAAGGTGAGGTCGCACCATTGAGCTTCACATATAGTTTAAACCCCTATTACTAACCTATTAGTGTGTTTGTTCTGCAGCCCCTCAGTATCTCTCCTCTCTTCTCTCCCCTTGTACACCTCACTAAGAACTCTATTCCTAAGCCAAATTGTTTTTATTACATTACATTACATTAGGGATTTCTATTCCGCCTGTGCCTTGCGGTTCTAGGCAGATTACATTATAGAAGATATCTGGACAGTTCCAGTAGAATTACATTTCAGGATAGGAGTATATTACAGTAACAGTAAAGAGTTATGATACTTCAAGTTCACAGAAGATAATACTTGTCACAGAAGTTATTACATATAACAGAAGATAGTGTATTTTGCAGAGGTAATACTTGGCAACTCGATCGTTTAAATCGGGTGTAAAGTAGAAGAGTTACATTACATTTTAGGTCACAGACAAAGAGATAGTATAGATGGGTGTTTCCGAAGTCGTTGGTTGGGAACTCATTGGGTGGTGGTTAGAGTGATGGGAGATATTTTTTGAACAGTAGTGTTTTTATTTCTTTGCGGAACTCTTTTATGTCTGTTGTTTTGGTCAGTAATGTTGAGATGTCAGAGTCTATTTTGGCTGCCTGTGTCCCCAGGAGGTTGTCGTATAGTTTCTTACGACAAGTTCCGTTGAGTGGTGGATAGGTGAAAAGGTTCTGTGTTCTCCTTCTTCTTGGTGGTTGATAGTGATGGAAACGATTAATTAGGTAATTGGGTGCCGTGCCATGGGTTACTTTGAAAATGAGACAGTAGAGTTTGAATTGTGTTCTTGCTTTTATTGGTAGCCAGTGAGATTCTAGGTATGCATTGGTAATGTGGTCGTATTTGCTGAGTGAGTATATGAGTCTGAGGGCTGTGTTCTGGATGGTCTGTAGTTTTTTTATTGTGTTGGTCGGGCAAGGTAGGTAGAGGCTGTTGCAATAGTCGACAATACTTAGCACAAGGGATTGGACAATGATCCTGAATTGGTCTTTGTTAAAGAATTTCCTGATTTTTCTTAAATTTCGCATTGTGAAGAATGCTTTTTGGGTGACTTTTAGGATTTGTGTTTGCATTGTGCAGCATCTGTCTAAATGTATTCCTAGGATTTTAAGGGAGTTCTGTATAGGGTACTTGATTGAGTTTACTTCCAGTTCTGTTAGGGATGGTTTTTTGTCCTTCTCTAGTAATAAGAATTTGGTTTTGTCAGAGTTCAACTTCAACTTGTGATCTGTCATCCATTTATCCACTGTTTCTAATGTAGTTTTCAGGCGTTCTGTGGAGATTGGGTTGTGTATGTCGAATGGAAGGAGGATGGTTATGTCGTCTGCGTAGCTGAAAGAAGTAATATTTTGGGTGTCTAGGGTGGTGCCTAGGGAGGATATGAATAGGTTGAAAAGTGTGGGAGAGAGGGGAGAGCCTTGTGGTACTCCACATGGATTGGACCATGGTTCTGATAGAATGTCTTTAGATTTGACTCTGTATGTTCTAGTTTTAAGGAAGCCTTGGAACCAGTTATGAACTTTACCTGAAATTCCTATTGCGTCTAGTTTTTGGAGAAGAATGGAGTGGTCCACTAGATCGAATGCAGCTGAGAGATCAAATTGGATGATTAGCAGTCTATTTCCTTGGCTGAGGTGACTTCGAGCTATATCTAGTAGAGATACCAGGAGAGTTTCTGTACTGTAGTTGGTTCTGAATCCGGATTGGGATGGATGTAGGATATTGTGGGCTTCAAGGTAAGTGGACATTTGTTGTGCAACTAGTCCTTCTATTATTTTGACGTATGTTGGGATAGAAGCGATTGGTCTGTAATTTGATGGGTTATTTGTTAGACCTTTGGGATCCTTCAGTATAGGCGTGATTATAATTTCTCCGAGCTCTGGTGGGAACTGGCCTTCCCTGAGTGTGGTTTGTAGCCATAATGTGTAGCTAGCTTTGAAGTTGGTGGAAGCTGTTGCTAGTAGGTATGGTGGGCAGTTATTCAGATCACATGATGATTTGCAATATTTTTTGTATAGCCTGTCCAGTTCAGTCCACTGGGTTGTAGGGAAGTCGGTCCAGAACCTGTCAGCTGATATTGCTTCATCTGATGTGGGTTTTATTAGAATCTTGTCTGTGTTGTTTTGTGAGTTGTTGAATGTTGTTCTAATTGAGATGATTTTATTTTTGAAGTGGTCTGCTAACTGAGAGGCTGTAGGTATTAGGTTTTCCTGGGTGGCTAGACATGGTTTAGTGTCGGTAAGGTTTCTTACTAGGTTGAACAGTTTTTTTGTGTCTGGTTTGTCGGTGCCTATGAGGTTGGAGTAATAGTCTTTGCGTTTTTCCTTCAATTTGATTTTGTATTGTTTGATTTGGATTTTCCATTCTGTTTTAGTAATTTCTTGTTTTTGTTTTATCCATGCCCTTTCTAGTTGTCTACATTTCCTTTTTAGTTGTAGGAGTTCAGTGTCAAACCATTTATCTGATTGTCTGTGTATTTTGTTTTTTTCTTTTAGTGGTGCTAGTTTGTTCAAGGTCGATTCGCTGAGAGAACGCCAGGTGTTTATGAATTCACTAGGGTTGCTGGAGTCTATTTCTGGGTCCACTGCGTTCCAGAATGTGTTCGGTTCGATTTTCTGTCTGGTCATGGAGCTTGTTTTGAGGGGAGTGAGTTTATTTTTGTTATGTACCCAGTTGATAGTGAAGTTGTATTTAAAGTGGTCCGACCATAGGGTGGGTTGCCAGGTGCCGTTGGTGATTTGGATGTTTTGTGAGTTGAGGTTTGGGGATGAGTATGCTGCAATATCGAGTTGATGACCTTTTTCATGTGTTGGTTCCGGATTGAGGATCTGGTACGATAGGGTACTGAGGTAAGATATAATATCTACTACTTGTTTTGAGGTGTGGTCTTCTAGATGGAGGTTTAAATCACCAAGGATCAGATTGTTTGTAGAGGAAAGAGAATTCTGGAGGATGAACTCTTCTAGCTCGTGTTTAGTGTTGTTCCATTTTCCTGGGGTGATGTAGCATAGAAGGCAGTTTAGATTTCCTGTAAGGGTGGTGTCAGAGAGTTGGCAGGCTAGAAGGTCTAGATGGGGGGTGGAGTGCTTGGCTAGGACTTTGATGTTGAAGTTGTTTTTTGCTATAATTGCTAGCCCTCCTCCTCTTCTGTTAGCTCGGCATATTAGTTCAATTTTGTATCCTTTGGGACAGATTTCAGTAATGTGAGGGTCTGTGTCGGATATGAGCCAGGTTTCAGTAAGGAAGAGGCATCCTAAGTTGTCTTTGATTAGCCAGTCTTTGATTAGTTCTGTTTTTGGACCTACCGATCATATATTTAAGTATGAACATGCTATTTGTGAGATTTTTGTGAGTGGGAAGGGGGTAGGAGCTATATTTGATTGTATTTTTTGTGATGTCTGAGGTCTTTGAGAGCTTATCTTGGGTTTTGTTGTATGTCTTTTTCCCCAGATTGTGGGTATGCTTGCTTGGTTGGATGGTGAGCAGAGGATCAAGGTTCTAGGGGTTTGGAGTTTCCTGGTTTGTAGGACGGATTTGTGTGGTACTGTAATGATTGGGATTGGCTGTGTGTGGTATCCTGCTGTTTTCCATTTGTCTATGAAGAGGGATAGTAGTAGTATAGCAAGGATGAGTTTGGGTGTGCTTGTATCCATTCTGTGTGTGGCTGAGAGAAGTTGTTGTGGGATTTGCTGGGACTTTGTAGGGTTTCGGTATATAGGCTGGTTGAGTTCCTGTTTGTAGTTGGGTCACCTAGTAATTGTTTATTTAGGTTTTTATCTGTATCCTTCTCCTACATTGTCAATTACAGACATCATTCCTTTCAGCTCACTGCCCTGTATGCCTGAAGTAAACTACCCAAGTCCATCCATTCAACTGGCGAAGGGCGGATGTGGGTCCCTCTCCACAAAAGTGGATGTAAGGAAGAAGTAGGGAATTACAGGTCGGAAGTCTGACTTCTGTGGTAAGCAAATTAATGGAAACACTTTTAAAACAGAGAATGGTCAAGTTTCTGGAATCCTGTGAATTACAAGACCGAAGGCAAATTGGATTCACTAGAGGTAGGTCTTGCCAGACAAATCTGATCAATTTCTTTGACTGGGTGACCAGAGAATTGAATAGAGGGACTGCGTTAGATGTGGTGTATTTAGATTTTAGCAAAGCCTTTGACAGTGTTCCACACAGACGTCTAATAAATAAACTGAGTGTCCTCGGGATGGGTCCCAAAATGACGGGCTGGGTCAAGAACTGGTTGAGTGGAAGGCAACAGAGGATAGTGATCAATGGAGAGCGCTCTAAAGAAAGGTATTTTATCAGTGGTGTGCCACAAGGTTCTGTTCATGGATCTATTCTTTTTAACATTTTTATAAACGATATTGCTGAAGGGTTGTCTGGTAAGATTTGCCTCTTTTTTTCAATATAGTCCCCTGATAGCTCCATACACTTCATCCACTTTTCCTGCAATGACCTTAACCCCTTTGAAAATAATTCTTCTTTTTGACATTTAAACCAGGATGTCACAGCTTCCTTGATGTTTTCATCACTTGAAAACCACTGTCCATGGAGAGATTTCTTCAATATCTGGAACACAAAATAATCCAAGGAAACTAGGCCAGGACTGTAGGGTGGATGATTCAGCTGCTTAAATAAACATTCTCGGATGGCAGCCTGTGATTGTCGTGACATGTGAATCGGTGCATTGTCATGAAGAAGCAGCACGCCTGCTGTGAATTTTCCTCATCTTTTCTCCTTGCATGACTCCCTCAAAGTGATCAATGTGTTGGTGTGACTCTCCCCAGTTATGGTTGTCTTATGTGGCATGAACACCAGAAGCAAAAGTCCTTCATCTTGCCTGAAGACAATTGCCATGACTTTGCCTGCAGATTTTTCTGTCTTGACCTTTTTTCGGGTGGAGGATGGCATGTGCTTCCACTGCATTGACTCCATTTTGGATTCAGGATCTCTGTGATAGACCCAAGTATCATCTCCAGTCACCAAATGATGAAAAAAATTCACTTGACCTTCAAGGAGCATCTCTAAGTTCTCCTGACAGCACTGGAGCCTCGTGGCCTTCTAACATGGCATCAGCATTCTTGGAACCCATCTTGCACTAACCTTGGACATGCCCAAATTTTCATGGTGGAGTTTTGGGGATGATGGGGCCAACGGCAGGAGGGAGTGGGCATTCTTCCTGCCGGGGGATGCCTTGGGGTGGCAGCAGGAGAGAGTAGGCATCCCTCCTGCCTTGGACTGTGTTGGAAGGGTTCACCATTGCAGCAGGAAGAATTGGGCACTCCTCCTTATGAGGAGGGGGGGGGCTTCGGGGGTTCCAGCAGGAGGGAGTGGGCATTCTTCCTGCCAGCTGACTTCCTGGGTGGAGGGAGGAGTGGGTTCCCTACTGTGGCCATTAAACTCATCGCATCAGGGAGATTCCCTTGCCACGATTAGCTCAGTGGCAATGCGATTCTCTAACCAGCGCCTGTGACATGGACGCCGGCTAGAGAACTTGGGTGGTTATATGGGACAAATGCGATTCTATACAGGATTACTGTGTGCAATTCTCAAAAGCCGCTTAGGCGGCTGCTGAGACTGGGTGTCCTATAAATTATCAGTTCCAAAGTGTCTCTAAATAGAAAAAGGATAGTATCAAAACAAAACTTGATAGATGAACAGCTACTTATAACTTCATTAATGATGTACACTTGCACAGGAGTGGTGCTTAAATGGCAGCTCCCTCCCTATCTCCTCAGCTCATAAGTGATAGCACACAGATTTCTACAGTCTGTGTCTCATATATGGCAAGACAGATTAAAATGGGCTGGAGTAGGTTTTGATGGCATCTTGGTAGCTGGGAAGTAGGGCCAGTGCAGGGTAGACATTTTATAGTCTGAGTCCTGAAAATGAAAAGGATGGATCATGAGCAAGTATGTGCATTTTATACCACATTCATATTTGAGTACAGGTCTTGCATACCTTGGGGGGAGGGAAAGACATCTTATAGTGAAACTTAGCAAATAAAATGTAATATACTGGTTTGTTGGTTCAACATTTCCTATATGACTGTTGAGCAGACTAGATGGACTACATCTCTACACAGGACAGCCTATTATTTCATCCCATAATACACAGAATATCAGAGACTTAGGGCTCCTTTTACGAAGGCACGTTAGGGCCTTAACGCGTGGAATAGCGCGTGCTAAAATGCCGCGTGCACTAGCCGCTACCGCTTCCTCTTGAGCAGGCAGTAGTTTTTCAGCTAGCGCACGCTAATAAAGTGCGTGCGCTAAAAATGCTAGCGCACCTTTGTAAAAGGAGCCCTTAATTCCTTCTTTTTCCTGTAGGGGCTTCTCCAGGCCTTTCTCACCAGTAAAATAATAATAATAATAACAGTTTATATACCACAATACCGTTAAGTTCTATGCTTCATATTGCAAAGTGAACATTCACAGCTAGAAACATTTGTATTAAATAAGAAGAAACTAACAAGTAGGTGAATTAAATTTTGGTGAGTAGTAAGAATAATGTAGGGCTAGGTTGAACAGCTGGATTCTGCTTCTATTATTATTATTATTTCTTTTTATAGACCTGTGTACTTTCTTTCCTACAATATTTGCTTGTTTAGTTGATGGTGATGATGATGATAATTTGAGATTTGTATCTGTAATTTTCATTTCTTATGCTTTTTTTGTTTTTTTTCGGTTACCATAATTTTGAAAAATAAGAGTAGCTCTAGGTTGTACCAACCACACACATACAAATAAATCCATTTATGAATATTCAACATAGATGTACATTGGTTTCTCCCTCTTTTTTTCAATTGATCATCCTCAAACCTCTCTGTCCTCTTTGTCTTTCTTTACCTGTAAATCTATGTTTGTATTCATCTAGCACTCTGTCCATTCATCTGTCTATGCCACCTCACAAGCAGTGTTATTCCTGTGGCCTAGCAGCATGAGGCCACAAAGTCATAGCCCGATGCTCTTGGGCCACTAGCTCAGGGATGCCTCATTCAAGCCCCCCCTCCCCTTTACATAGAATGTTTGGAACCCCCCCCCCCCCCCCCCAGCTGTAGTTAAGTGAAACTACTGCTAGGGGCACCATTTTGCAGCTGGAAAAGGACAGGGCAGAAGTGACTGAGCAGCACTCCTGAATGAGCCCCCCCAGACTCCAGAGGACCCCCTAGACCAGGGGTCCCCAAAGTCCCTCCTTGAGGGCCGAATCTAGTCAGGTTTTTAGGATTTCCCCAATGAATATGCATTGAAAGCAGTGCATGCACATAGATCTCATGCATATTCATTGGGGAAATCCTGAAAACCCAACTGGATTCGGCCCTCAAGGAGGGACTTTGAGGACCCCTGTCCTAGACCTACAGAAAACTCCCACACATGAACCATTAATGAAAATAGTAAGATAGAGGTGGGCTGGAGCATTGACCTCCAGGGGGCTTGAGTGAGGGAATAACCCAGGAACATTGGGCTGAAACTTTGTGGCCCAATGCTCCCGGATGGAAAAATAACCTCAGCAAAAGCATATCACATTAGGAAATTTGCATAGTAATGATATGTAAAACATGTATTTGAATATTTTGCATTTTATTACTACCTAACCCACAGTGACTTATTTATCAATGCAGTATCTTAGGTCAGGCAGTGTTAGAGCCTTAAGTTGTGTTAAGAATCAATTAATGTAACTTAAGGCCCTAACCTCAGAGTTATCTTTGACTTTGCATTATTAAAACATTTTTGGCCCTTTTATTAAAAAAATGATTTCCCAAAGTCTATCCATGGGTATTATGCCTAAAATGTGGAAAAAGACTACTGTTCGACCTATCCTTAAATAGCCAACTAGTTGTCCTTATTGTTCCAGCTACTGGCCTATTGCAAATCTTCCATTCTTAGCTAAACTAACAGAAAAGATTATTTAATCAACAGACTTCCTTTTTAGAAAAGGCAAATGCCTTGCATTCCCAATCATACAGGTTTCAGGCCACACCATTCCACTGAACTTTCACTTTTAGGCCTCATAACCTCTATTAGATACTTCCTAGACCACAGAAAATCAGTTCTTATTTCATTAGACTTAACAGCAGCATTTGATACTATGGACCATTTTTTGCTATTAAAGAGACTTCAATCATTGGGAATTTCAAAAACAGCTTTGTCATGATTTGAATCGTACTTTGAGGCTCATATTTATCAGGCTAACCTCCCTATTTCGATATCAGAACAATATGCTCAGAATTTGGGTGTTTAATCTCTTCCTGGCTCCTTTATTGACTCTCACACAATCAATTGGGTTTACAGTCTTCGCTTATGCAGATGATATCCAGCTGCTTCACCCGATCCAAACTCAGAACATACAAGATATTCATGAAATCAATAAAAAATTAGACAAAATTAGCCAATGGCTTACCAAAATCTGCTTTCATTCTATATTGGTAAGACTAAAGCTCTTCTATTCCCAAGTGGTAACAATGAAACATAAACATAAGAACATAAGAAATGCCTTCACCAGATCAGACCGAGGTCCATCCAGTCCGGTGAGCCGCACACGTGGCGGCCCATTTAGGTAAAATCTAATTATTCCTATCTGCATAAGATCAATTCTAATTAAATTAGATCCAACCATTAAACTTCCAGGTGTAATCTTTTATTTTAATTCTTTATTTATATATTTAACTTTTGACAAACATATTAGTCAAAAAGAAAATAAATAATACAATGCCAGTTTAACAGTCATTCTCAAAAATCATCCTCACAATTTAAGAAAGAAAATAAATATGCCGGCTTGTATAGTTAGTCCACTATATAGACGGCGAAGCTGCAAATTAACTGAAATATTTCACTGGTAATTAAACAAAGGAAAAATAAAGATGTGGCTGGATGGGCCCTGAACTTAACTTCATTGAGTTAATGTTAGAGTAGCAGGTCTCACGTTGTAACTACATTTTGTCCCTTGGCAGAAATAAATTTTGACAACTGCATAGGTTCATAAAATACATATCTATTCCCATGATAGACCATTACACATTTGCTAGGGTATCTCAAAACGAACGTTGATCCCAACAGCAAAGCATGGGGTCTCAAAATGAGAAATCATTTTCTTCTCTTCTGTGTCGAACATGACACGTCAGGATACATTCTCACTACTTTTGACATAAATAGAACATCCTTATGTTTTAAAAAGAGCTTAAGCAACCATTCCCTGTTTGAATCAATGGCAAATTGTACCAGCAGCGTAGCAGTAACCGAAGCCTCACTATCGGATCGCTCTAAAAAATTTGTTAAATCTAAGCTATCAGCAGATAAGTTCTGCCGGTTTGGATTTTAGACCTTAACTCTATTAGGCAAGTAATACATTTTAGAGAGAGGCGGATAGGAGGACTCAGGGACTTTCAAAATTTCAGTTAAGTATTTCTTAAACGTATCATGTGCTGCCATAAATGATAACTTTGGAAAATTTATAATCCAAAGATTACATCGCTTAGTCACATTCTCCAGCATTTCTACTTTGAAATGAAGATTCCCACTGTCCTTAACCCAAGTCAAGGCCTGAGATTCAACAACTTTTAATCTGGTCTCATGTCCATCAACTTTATTCTCCAGACTTGATACTCTGTTTTTTAGGTTCAAATTCTCTGAAACAACCATCGTATAATGCGATGCAAGATGCTGCATTTGAGTCCCCAGAGAGACTTGTAAATTAGATATTGCTTCCCATAATGTTTCCATGTTGACAAACCTGAGTCTTTGCATGGGAACAAGCTCTGTTCCAGGGCCCACTGCTTGAATCAAATTACCTGTAACCTCAGCAGGAGTCACTTTTAACTTGAGGAAATCTTCAGGGATCTCCTGCTTCTCACTCTCCGAATGCTTAGATGACTGTCCCAAAGGCTTCTCTGATCCCATCCAGTGTCAACTCCAGTACTCTGTTGGATTACAAAGAGAGCACCCTGGGCCGTTTCCTCCTCCAACATTCCCTCTGGCACTCCGGGGGCGAGTCAGAGGACTGTGCTCATCTAGAGATAAGGCGGTACCCTCAAAGGAGAGGACTGACGCTTCAGCCGGCACGCCTCCACCAGCTGAGGAATTCTCCGGATCTCATGTTCGAGCTCCGTGTTCGAGAAAGACATCCATCGGGCCAACTGATACACTAGATTCCTTCGGGAAGACCCGGACCTTGGATTTCCTCTTAACCATCGAGAAAATGGTAAGAAACAGGTTTTACCAGCAGCTCTGTGGCGTCTCAATACAAGCTACCAGCTGCCATCTTGGTTAAGCGCCGCGTAGGTGTAATCTTAAGATGATAAACTTTCCTTTCATCAACAGATGAGCTCAGTTGTTCAAAAATGCTTCTATAAACTAAAAATGATTCACTGTATCTCTGCACCTTGGATTCCAAATCTCTTAATATTCTATTCTAAATGAGAGATAACTAATATTTAGATTATTGTAACTCCCTTTATCAAGGAATCCCACAGAAAGAAATCAGAAGGCTTCAGATTATACAAAATACAGCTGTAAAGATTATCTATAAAACCAAAAAAATATGATCATGTTAACCCTCTTCTGAAAGACGCTCATTGGCTCCCATTTAAAATATTACATCTCACCTTCAAGGTAAAATCAGAACATTTCCCAGCATTTATTGACAGACTATTACTTCCATATACTACTTTAAGGTTACTCCGATCAACCCAGCAAAACCTTCTTTTAATTCCTACCATTTGCCAGATAGTCTATGATACTACCTGCAAATCTATTTTCTCAATTGTGGCACCCATGCTAAGGAATTCTCTTCCTACCAATCTCAGACAGGAAAACTATGGGGCTCATAATTTTTTTAAAAAGCCAAAAACTGGCCTAAGTCTGTACTTGGATGATCAAAAAGACAGGTCGTCCAAGTACCGATAATCAAAATTGGTTTGATGTATCTAAAACCAGCTTAGGCCCTTTCACTGCCTTTGTGCACTCAAAGTGAAAAGGGGTGTTCTTGGAGGCGTGGAGTGGAGGTGTTGGGTGGGATGTTGGCCGACCTAGACTTAGGGCTCCTTTTACTAAGGTGCGCTAGCGGTTTTAGCGCGTGCTACAATACCGTATGCGCTAAATGCTAACGCCTCCATAGAGCTTGCGTTAGTATTTTTCATTTAGCACGTGGTTAGCATACACTAAAAATGCTAGCACACCTTATTAAAAGGAGCCCTTAGTCGTCCGGCAGCCATAATCAAAAAGTTTGACAGGTTGCCAGACGGAACTTAGACGAAGTCAAAACGGGTATCAGTTCCGGATTGGGTGCCTGCTGAGATCAGCTCAGCGGCCCAGGCAACTCATCCCCCCACACCCGTAACAATTGTGGCAGGAGAGATGCTCAATCTCTCCTGTTGCCACCCGCCATGACTCCCCCAACACATTACGGCAGCAGAGATGCCCAATCTCCTGCCGATCACCCCCCTGAACCCGCATGATCTTCACTAGCAGGAGGTATGCCAAGTCCCTCCTGCCAGACACCCCCCAAACCCGTGCAATAGCGATCTTCACTGGCAGTAGGCATTTCTCTTGCTAGTGAAGATCATGTGGGTTCGGGAGGGGAGGGGTTCTGGCAGGAGAGACTGGGCATCTCTCCTGCTGGCGAAGATCGTGCGGGTTTTGTCAGGAGAGATTGGGCAGCTCTCCTGCTGCGATCATTGGGGAGGGGAGGCGGGACACAGATGGTTCCACGATTCTGTAACCGGCGTTATGACAGACACCAGTTAGAGAATCGTGCTTTTAGGCAAAGGACTGACCCCTCCTTCGCCTAAAAGGTCTTGTTTTGGGCTTTTGGGACTTAGACGATTTTTTGGCCGGGAATGTGTTCTAAACATACAAATAGTGGTGGTTTGGGTGATTAAACTGCTGAACGTACAGGTAAGCTATTC
Organism: Geotrypetes seraphini; assembly: GCF_902459505.1. Lineage (NCBI taxonomy): Eukaryota > Metazoa > Chordata > Amphibia > Gymnophiona > Dermophiidae > Geotrypetes > Geotrypetes seraphini. Next base: position 299,155,948 of record NC_047086.1, read on the forward strand.
TTGAAAGTAAAAAACCCACATTTTGGATGTTTTTTTCAGGAATGGACATTTCGCTGCTCCCTACTTTGAGTGCCTAGGGCCTTAGGCCAAAAGGGAACTTAGGACTATATTCACTAACAATAGCGACTCAGTCGCTGTTGGCCAGTTCTCTGGCTGATTTTCCAACAGCGATTGATTCAGTATTAAGTTTGCATACAAATGATTTGCACGCATACCCACTGGCTCAATCGCTCAGTGAGACATGCGCAAAGTCTTAACAGTAGTGACAGGATAAGTAGCCTCATGTCGCTGCTGTCAGGGATTCTGCAGGGTTTTTTGTTTTGTTTTTAATGGTACAGATATTTTGCATGTATTAAATGCACAAAATATCTATCCCATAAAATTTTTTTTAAATCCCCCACCGCAGCCCTCCCCCAATGACTCCCGACAAACATGCCCCCCCTCCCCGACAAACGCGGTTACCCGCAAATGGCAGGAGGGATTCCCACTCCCTCCTGCCTTGAAGAACCTACCCTTCCCCCCAAAAAAAATGGCAGGAGGGATGCCCACTCCCTCCTGCCACCAGAGGCCCCCCTCCACACCCCACCCCCGTGCCCTGTAACTTCTACCTTAAAGCTGGGAGCAGAAAGTACTCAAAACAACTCTGCTCCTCTTTTTCTCTGACAACACTGGGCCTTAGGCCCCTTCCCAGTGCATCATGTGATGCACGGGAAGGGTTCAGATCCCTCGGGATTGTCCCTGAGGCATCTGAGCCAATCAGGGATTTCCTTAGGAAGGAGCCTAAGGAAGTCCCTGATTGGCCAGGTTTAGTGACAATCGCTGACTGTAGTGAATCGGGGCGTTAGACGTTGGTTTTGATAATGCCCCTCCATGTTTCTAAATTTAAATCAAACCTTAAGACATTTTTTATTTAAAGATGCTTTTGAGGTCTAAGAAGTGATAACTTCTTTTTTTAAAAAAAAATACTTATTAACCCTTTCCCTTCATTGTTCTTTCCTTTTTCCCTTTTTTAAAAAAAAAAAAATAATAAATTGTAACTTTTCAACCTTCTTACCTTTTGTATCTAGTATTGTCTTTCTTTTGTATTAGTGTCTATTTTTATTTCTTTTTATATATATATCTGTTAATTTTTATGTAAACCACTTAGGGCCTCTTCTATTAAACTGTGCTAGCATTTTTCTAGCGCTGGGAGCTGCACTGCACTGCTCCCGACACTCATAGAGTTCCTATGAGCATCGGGAGCAGCGTGGCTCTCTGCGCTAAAAACTGTTAACGCAGTTTAATAGAAGAGGGGGCTAGACTCTATAATAGGTGGTATATCAATCTTAAATAAACTTGAAACTTAAAGCCTGCACATGCATGCACACATGTTTTTACCCATGATAGGGTTACCATATTTCAGACCGCAAAACCCTGGACACGTGGCCCCACCCAGTTCTCCTTCCAGCCCCGCCCCATTGCACCCCAACCCCACCCAGTTCTGCCTCCATCACACACTTACTCCTGCATTCATTCACAAGCAAACCCCCCCCAATACATATATCACAACTAGGTGCCAAATCCACCGATTCATCTACACCCCTGCCTCCATCCCCTTCATTCTCACCAAAACCTTCCTATGCATATACTACTTTTACTAAATTCAATTGAAAAGCTTTCATGATTCCTAGTTTCTGAATACATTCCCTGCTTGTACTTTTAAACCATATCAACACAAGTAAAATCAGATTGAAGTGGGAAACAAGCATTATCGCTAAAGAATAATGTTTGTATATATTTGATCATTTAACTATAAAAATTTATAAATCAAATGTTAAGATACGGTTATATTTTTCTCCTTTGAGCTTAAGAGGTTTTATATTATCATTCAGATAATATCCTGGTTAACATATTAAAGGGAAAAGTTATTAAAGTATGGTAAAAGACTGCACCGTAAATTACAAATTCCATAGGAGTCACCAACTTTCAGTATCTGAAAACCACAAGTTGCTGACTCCTGCAGTAGAAAAATAAGGTTGCTTGTATTATTATTATTAGGTTGCTTGTAAGCCACTTTGCCAGAAATTTTATTATACCACCCAGGATCATCCCAATATGTTTAAGGAACTGTTGTCCTTCCTTATTAGTGGTGGCCAGAGCACCTTCTTCTCAGGATGAAAGCACATCATGGCTCCTCCCAAATCAAGGACTCCCTCTTGTACCACCATAACAGGGATCTCAAAGTCCCTCTTTGAGGGCCGCAATCCAGTTGGGTTTTCAGGATTTCCCCCAATGAATATGCATGAGATCTATGTGCATGCACTGCTTTCAATGCATATTCATTGGGGAAATCCTGAAAACCAGACTGGATTGTGGCCCTCAAGGAGGGACTTTGAGATCCCTGCACCATAACTAGACCCCCAACCTGAACAGTTCTCCCATAGTGGCCACTCCTTCACCTATGTGCCCCTCTACCAACCGAAGCTTCCCAAGTATGTAACTCCTTCTCCAAGTCCCCCATCCCAAAGCCACCCCCCCCCCCAAAGCCTACCATAGTCTACTCTAAGGGCTCCTTTTACGAAGGTGCGCTAGCGTTTTTACCACATGCACATGATTAGCGCGCGCTAGCCAAAAAATTACCACCTGCTTAAAAGTTGGCAGTAGCGGCTAGCGCACGGGGCATTTTAGCGTGCGCTTAGCGTACCTTTGTACAGGATCCCTAAATCTCTGGTGTCTAGTGGTTTAGGCTGGAAAAATCCTTAGTGGCTCCTATCATTTTCCAAAATGGCACCAATGACCCAAGACTACGATAAGGTTTTGCCTGTGCTATTTTGGAGGAAGTCACTGGCAAGGGCAGGAGCAACTGAGGTTTACTCTTGTTGCACCACTAGACCACCAGGAATTTAGACCAAGATAGACCTGGGGGGCATCTGGGAGAGGTGTTACTGCCTTAGACTGGTCTTTGGTTAGGGACTGGGACACTTTCAGGTGAGGAGTTGACTACTAGGAGGGACCCTTCAAGTCAGGGTGGCCAGATTGGGGTGGCACAAGGGAGATCTTTGATTTTTACTAATTCTACTTTATGTTACAATTTAATGCTAAATGTTTTTTTCCATTTACCTGGGTCTTCTATAGTTAAATTCTTCGTTAGCCATTGAACAATATCTGAACCTAGAGAAAAGAAAAGCATATTCTTAGTTCATTATACTTTGTTTCATTTACTATATACACTACCATGATTAACTATAGAATCCATTTTTATACTGTTTGCATGTATTCAAGTTAATTTTCAAGCCAGTAGTGGAATGTGGGTACTTGAAAGCAGGTTTAAAGTACAAATATGAAACTATATTTGGAGATTTCAAACTGAAGTCTCTCAGTGAAATTCTATATATGGCATATAAAATGTTAGGTGCTACTTCTGTGTTCTAATGGCTGCAAAATGCAAAAATGGGGCAGAAATGGCAGATACATGTAAAAACACACTTACCACGTATCCATACAATAGCGAATGTATTTCCATGTGGATCTATAAAGGGCACGTGGCCTTGAATACAGCATGGGCAAGCCAGGGGCATTCCCTTAAGATATGTGCAGTGTTATAGAATTCATGGGATCTGTACCTAACTTTCAGTGAAACATAGAAACATGATGGCAGATAAAAGCCAAATGGCCCATCCAGTCTGCCCATCTGTAGTAACCATTTATCTCTTCCTCTCTCTAAGAGACCTCACGTGCCTATTTCATGTATTTCTTGGTATAACTCTTCATGCTGAGTGTTAATCCTGGCCCTATGCTCTAAGGGACATTGATCCTAGAACACCTGTTATAGAATACCATTCAACGTCAATTTTTTTTTTTCAATACTGAATTTTGAGTACCGTTTATAGAATTTCCCCCTTCCCCCGTTTGTAGTTTCAATCCCACAATCTAACCCTGTCTTCTTTTCCTTGAACTTGAACACATGCATAGTAAACTACTGGCTCTCTGTTCAAAAGCATTTATCTATATAGTGACAGACGCTATAAAGATATGTGCTCTTAGTGGTATAGTAAAGGGAGGGGAACCAATACAGGACCTGTCTTTATGGGGACACTGTCTCCAGTACCTCTGCCTTCCCCTGTACCTCTTGAAATGTATGCCAGTAGAAGCAGTCTCTTCCACCTTCTGCTCGCACTGGCCTCGGCTTCCTTCTGATATCACTTCCTGGTGGAAGAGGCTTCTTGCACTGGCGAACATTTCAAGAGGTATGGGGAGCATATATCATGGCATGGTTAGAGTAGGGTGTGCACAGCGTGTTGATGCCAGGTTCCACCACTGTGGGTGCCAACCTCTTTAGTTATGCCACTGTGTGCTCTATCCATGAATTTTAGACAACATATAGTAACCACTGTATTTTATAAAAGTGAATTTGCAAGCGGCAACTGGACCTTGGTAGCGAGTACCCAACAATCATATCTTATTCCGTGGGGCAAGTTCCAGAACAAGCCCAGTAAGATCTGCTCCTGGATTGAATTGGTCAGAAAGATTTACTAAGGGCTCTTTTTACAACGCGTGCTAGATGCTAACGCCTCCATAGAGCTGGCGTTAGTATTTTCCGTGTAGCACGGGGTTAGTGCATGCGGCATTGTAGTGCGCGCTAAAAACGCTAGCACACCTTCGTAAAAGGAGCCCTAAATGTTTTATTGAAAGAATATTGCAAAGTAGTATAATGGTACAAAGATAAGAACATAAGAATAGTCTTACTGGGTCAGACCAATGGTCCATCAAGCCCAGTAGCCGTTCTCATGGTGACCAATCCAGATCACTAGTATCTGGCCAAAAACCAAGGTGTAGCAATATTCCATGCTACCGATACAGGGCGAGCAGTGGCTTCCCCTGTGTCTTTCTCAATAACAGACTATGGACTTTTCCTCCAGGAACTTGTCCAAACATTTCTTAAAACCAGCTACACTATCCACTCTTACCACACCCTCTGGCAATGTGGTCCACAGCTTAACTATTCTCTGAATGAAAAAAAAAAATATTCCAATTGGTTTTAAAAGTATTTCCGTGTAACTTCATCGAGTGTCCCCCTAGTCTTTGTAATTTTTGACAGAGTGAAAAATCGATTCACTTGTATCCGTTCTACTCCACTCAGGATTTTGTAGACTTCAATCATATCTCAGCTGATAAAGAGCCAAACATGTTGAAAAGGTGACGGTGAAAGCTAGAAGGATGCTAGGTTGCATATGGAGAGGTATGGCTAGTAGGAAAAAGGAGGTATTGATGCCTCTGTATCACACTCTGGTGAGACCTCATTTAGAATATTGTGTACAATTTTGGAGGCCGCACCTTCAAAAAGACATAAAAAGGATGGAGTCGGTCCACTGGAAGGCTACTAAAATGATGTGTGGTCTTAAGAACATAAGAACATAAGCAGTGCCTCCGCCGGGTCAGACCATAGGTCCATCCTGCCCAGCAGTCCACTCCCGCGGTGGCCCAAACAGGTCACGACCTGTCTTAATCACCAGAAGGGGCCCCTTGCCACTTTGGTTTCCCATTAAAGTCCTATCTTCCCATCGAAGTCCTAACCCTCCGGTCTTGCATATGCAAGACCTGGTTGGGTTTCTATACTATTTTTTATTACCTGGTTAGCTTTCTATACCTGTGTTACATCCCAGCACCTCTCTCAGTATCCCACGATCCCTTTATCCCTCAGGAATCCGTCCAATCCCTGTTTGAATCCTTGTACCGTACTCTGCCTGATCACTTCCTCCGGTAGCACATTCCAAGTGTCCACGACCCTTTGGGTGAAAAAAAACTTCCTTGCATTTGTTTTGAACCTATCTCCCTTCAGTTTCTCCGAATGCCCCCTCGTACCTGTTGTCCCCTTCAGTCTGAAGAATCTGTCCCTATCCACCCTCTCTATGCCCCTCATGATCTTGAAGGTCTCTATCATATCTCCCCTGAGCCTCCTTTTTTCCAGAGAGAAGATCCCCAGCCTATCCAACCTCTCGGTGTATGGGCAGTGTTCCAGCCCTCTTACCAGTTTCGTTGCTCTCCTTTGGACTCTCTCAAGTACTGCCATGTCCTTCTTGAGGTACGGCGACCAATATTGAACGCAGTATTCCAGATGTGGACGCACCATCGCTCGATACAATGGCATGATGACTTCCCGCATCCTGGTCGTTATGCCCCTCTTTATGATGCCCAGCATCCTGTTGGCTTTTTTCGAGGCTGCTGCGCACTGTGCAGATGGCTTCAATGATGCATCCACCAGCACACCCAAGTCTCTCTCAAGACTGCTGTCTCCCAACAATGCCCCCCCCCCCAATTTGTAGTTGAACAACGGGTTCTTTTCCCCTATATGCATGACCTTGCATTTTTCCACGTTAAAGCGCATTTGCCATTTGTTTGCCCAGTCTTCCAGCTTGTCCAGGTCCCTTTGCAGGTCCTCACACTCCTCCCTGGACCTAACTCTGCCGCACAGTTTGGTATCGTCTGCAAATTTTATAACCTCGCACTTTGCCTCCTTTTCCAGGTCATTGATGAATATGTTGAAGAGTAACGGCCCCAGCACCGATCCCTGTGGCACACCGCTCGTGACTCCCCGCCAGTCAGAATATTGGCCCTTTACTCCGACCCTCTGCAGTCTACCCGACAACCAGTGCTTGATCCATCTGTGCACATCCCCTCCCACCCCGTGGTTCCACAGCTTCCTAAGCAACCTTTCATGTGGCACCTTGTCGAAAGCCTTTTGAAAATCGAGGTAAATGATGTCTATGGGTTCCCCATTGTCCACCCGACTGCTTATTCCCTCAAAGAAGTACAGAAGGTTCGTTAAGCATGACCTTCCCTTACAGAATCCGTGCTGGCTTGTTCTCAGTAGGCCATTTCTCTCGATGTGCTCGCAAATGCCATCCTTGATCATAGCTTCCACCATCTTCCCTATAATTGAAGTCAGGCTCACCGGCCTATAGTTCCCGGGGTCACCCCTCGATCACTTCTTGAAGATAGGTGTGACATTCGCCAATTTCCAGTCCTCTGGTACCTCTCCAGTTTTCAAGGATAGGTTGCAAACATGCTGGATTGTGCCCGCTATTTCTTGTCTTAGTTCCTTCAGAACCCTTGGATGGATCCCGTCCGGGCCCGGTGATTTGCCGCATTTTAACCTGTCTATCTGTTTGAGGACATCCTCCTTACTTACCTCTATGTGCTCCAATTTTTCAGCCTGTTCCCCACTCATGAGCTCCTCTGAGTCCGGTATATTAGATGTGTCTTCTCTCGTGAAAACCGACGAGAAGAACGTGTTCAACCTCTCAGCTACCTCTTTATCCTCCTTAATCACTCCCTTCCTATCCCCATCGTCCAACGGCCCCACCTCCTCTCTCGCTGGTCGCTTCCCCTTTACGTAACTGAAGAATGCCTTGAAGTTTTTCGCCTCCCTGGCCAGCCCCTCTTCGTATTTCCCTTTTGCTTTTCTAACCTCTCGGTGGCATTTCTTTTGGCATTTCCTGTGCGCCTGGTGATTTTCCTCCGTTGGGTCCTTTTTCCATCTCCGGAAGAATACTTTTTTGTTATTTATTGCCCTCTTAAATTCTGTTGACATCCAAACCGGGTCCTTTGACCGCTTGTTCTTGCAGCCTTTCCTGAAACTGGGGACGTACAATCTTTGTGCTTCCTGCAGTGTGTCCCTGAATAGGGTCCAGGCGCTTCCTGCAGTCTCCATCCTAAAGATGTTTCTGAGCTTCCTCCCCACCATTTCCCTCATAGCAACATAGTTCCCTTTCCTGAAGTTGAGCACAGTTGTTGCGGTCCTCCTTACTAATGTGAATCTGATCGCGTTGTGGTCACTGTTGGCTAGTGGTTCTCCCACTTCTACCCCTCTTGCAGGCCCCCCTAATCCATTTAGGATGAGATCAAGAGTAGCGCCCCCTCATGTCGGTTCCCTGACTAGTTGCTCCATGAAGCAGTCCCTCACAGCTTCTACAAATCCTGTTTCCCTAGTGCAGTTGGAGTGACCCGTACTCCAGTCTATCCCCGGGTAGTTGAAGTCCCCCATCACTGTTACACTTCCAGTCCCGCATTCCTGTCTCAGTTCAGCTTCCAAGTCATGTCCGACTCCTTCTGGCATACCAGGTGGGCGATAGAACAGCCCCAGTTTTATGCCTGCACCCTTGTTTCCCGGCAATTTGACCCATAGCGATTCCAGCCCCTCTGCCCTCATTGCCATATCCATCCCGACCGAGTAGATAGAGTCCTTTATATATATTGCTATGCCTCCCCCCTTCTTGTGGGTCCTGTCCCTCCTGTAGAGCTTGTACCCCGGCAGCGCCACATCCCATTGATTCTCCTCTGTCCACCATGTTTCTGTAATTCCAATTATATCCAGGTCCTCCCCCTTGGCCACGACCTCTAGTTCACCCATCTTTGCCATGAGGCTTCTTGCATTTGCGTATAAGCACCGCAGGTCCCGTTGTTTTTCCTCCATCTCTGCATTTACCTGGGCCGCCTCCCCTTGAATTTCGGGCAGTTCTCCTGTTCCCTGTGCTTCTGCCTTGCCATCAGCCTTAACCCTCGTAGCTTTCGGCTTCCCCACATTCCCGCCACCCCACTTCCCCGCTTTTCCTCTGGGTTTTCTAGCCCTACCGGCCCCCTCCTGGGCTATCATCCCTTGAGCCTCTGTTGGATCCCCCTCGCCTTGTGGCATCCCTATATTGCCCTCAGCTTTCGCCCTTGTGCCACCCAGTCCCCCTGCGTCTCCATGCCCCTTAATCTCCTCCCAGCAAGCTCCCTTTACCTGATGTTTCCCTCGCTGTCTGATCATAAGATCCACCAGTCTCTCTACTTCCTCATTGCAGTCAGCCCGTTCAGCATCTGTTCTGGATACTGTTGTCCGAAGCGTCAACATCAGGTCAGCTGTCGGCTTTCCCCCTCTCCTCAGTTTAAAGCCCTCTCGATCTCATTCCTCACATTGGCTGCCAGTAGTCTAGTTCCCGCTGTGCTCAGGTGCAGGCAGTCCCGCCGGTAGAGTTTACTCTTTCCCCAGAAGGACGCCCAGTTCCTCACAAAGTGGAAGCCCTCCTCCTGGCACCATCTCCTCAACCATGTATTCACAGCCTGGAGGTCTGCCTGCCTCTTTGCATCTGCTCTTGGTACAGGCAGGATCTCTGAGAATGCTACCCTCCGGGTACTCCGCTTCAGCTTTCATCCCAGGACCCTGAACTGGTCAGTCAGTGTGGGCATGCTGAAGTTCCTCCGGCTCACATCATTCGTTCCGACGTGGATTATCACCGCAGTCTCCTCTGTCTCTGCTCCGTCCAGGATCCTCTCGATCCTATCAGTGACGTCTCGTGTCTTGGCCCCTGGGAGACAAGTCACTAGCCGGTCCTCCCTTCCTCCAGCTACATGACTATCTACCTCTCTCAAGATCGAGTCTCCCACCACTATAGCAGACTTCCCTTTCCTCAGCAACCTCCTCTGTCTCAGATCCGTGTCCTTGGTGTAGTGCGGTTCTCTCCCTCGGGGTCCCGGTGAGTCGCGGTCTCCTCCTCTTGCGTGGTCCCTCCGCTAGGTCCTTCCCCGGTTTCACCTTGTGGATCCTGGGTCTCGTCTGCCGACATCCGTCTGTGCCGCTGCTGGTCCCATTCCTCCACCTTCCTATAGGCCTCCTCGATAAATCTCTCGAGGTCCCTCACCTGGTCCACAATGGGGCCTGCTCCGTCTGTGTCCTTGGTTGACCAGCTCGTCTCCTCTGTGGTGCGCAGTCCCTCCAGTCCCTCCAGTTCCTGGACCCTGACCCTCAATCTGCCGACCTCCATCCTCAGGCTTTCCAGTTCCTGACACCAACTGCATATGTACTCCCGCCTTCCCAAGGGGAGATAGTCGTACATATTGCACTCTGTGCAGTATACCGGAAAGTACCTCTGGGATCCTGGGTCCTCCATTGCTCTCGTGAAGTGCTGGTGTGCTCCTGCTGTGGGTAAGAGAGAGAGAAAAAGAGAAATGAGAAAAGAGAAAAGTGAATTACTTGGCGTTTCTGGCTCCCTCGCAAGGCTCCTTCGCAAAGGCGGTCTCGCTAAGGCAAGCGCCTTTGCCGCTCGCCTTCGCCGCGTGCCGAACGGCTGCGCGCCGTTGGCTCCTCCCCTTTTATGGGGGGAGTTAGTTTGGTGACGTCGGGGGGTAGGCAGAGCTAACTCTCGCCTCTTCCCCCTTCCGTGTACCGTCTGCCTCTCTCCCGGTCTGCTCTGTTACTCCGTTCCTCTTTCCGCTCCACTCGCTGCCTTCTCCGCCCTCTCTCCGCTTTAACTGCCTCCTCCGCTCTGCTTCCACTCTCTCCTCCGCTGCCTGCTCTTTCCTCTCTCTCCCTGCTAGCTCTCTCTCCGGTTCTCCTCACTGCACCGGCTTTGCTGTCTCCTCCGCTCTGCCCTCTGCTAGCCCTCTCTGTTAGCTGCACTTAGCCACGTGCTCACAAGGCTCAGCTCGCCCCGCAACTCCTTAGCTGGCCCAGCGCTGTGGATTCCGCCGTTGGTTCCTCCCCTTTTATGGGGGGAGTTAGTTTGGTGACGTCGGGGGGTAGGCGGAGCTAACTCTCGCCTCTTCACCCTTCCGTGTACCGTCTGCCTCTCTCCCGGTCTGCTCTGTTACTCCGTTCCTCTTTCCGCTCCACTCGCTGCCTTCTCCGCCCTCTCTCTTCATGATAAGGCGTATGGGGACAGACTTCAAGACCTCAATGTTTATACTTTGGAAGAAAGGCAGAAGAGGGGAGATATGATAGAGTCATTTAAATACCTACATAATATAAATGTGCATGAGCTGATTCTCTTTCATTTGAAAGGAAACTCTGCAATGAGAGGGCATAGGATGAAGTTAAGAGGTGATAGGCTCCGGAGTAATCTGAGGAAATACTTTTATATGGAAAAGGTGGTAGATATGTGGAATAGTCTCCCAAAGAGGTGGTGGAAACAGAGACTGTTTCTGAATTCAAGAGGGCCTGGAATAGGCACGTGGGATCTCTCAGAGAGAGAAAGAGAGAATGATTACTGTGGATAGGCAGACTAGATGGGCCATTTGGCCTTTATCTGCTGTCATGTTTCAATGTTTCTATATGAAATCAAGAAGCTGCAGTGAGAACTGAATATGGCAACACTAATTTATTTTCAATAAAACATGGCATCAGGCAAGGATGCATCTTGTCACCTGTACGGTGAAATCATCTTCAGAAAAGCAAATTTGGAAGAAGAGAATGTCAGTTTCAAAGTTAGTGGCCGAAATATAAACACCCTGTGCTAAGGAGATGAAACAATGCTCATCACTAGCAGCAAAGAAGACATACTGTATCTACTGAGAAAAGTCAAAGCCGAAAGTCATAACGTTGGATTAGAGCTGAACATAAACAAGATGAAGATCATGAACATGGAAAATGATGAAGATTTTGAGCTTGAAGGTGACTGAAATCCTGTACAATTTCTGTTCTATCTCCTGGGTTCTTTATAACCAAAGAAGCAACTAGCAGAGAGGAAATACTCTGCTGAATAGAACTTAGTTGCCCTTCAATGAAGACTCTCTCAACAAAGTATTCAAAGGCAAGAAGGTAACACTCCAATAGAAGATCAGACTTCTCCACAGGAGATTTGGGAGCCATTAACAAAATATTATAACGTTTAAATAGTATTTTCCCCTTTAAATATGCACATCTGGGAGGGGGGAGGTGGGGGGTTGATAGGTTAATGAATTTTGAATAATTGATATGGATTATTATAGATATTTTATGTATGGGCATTGTGATTGTTTAGGGGGAGGGGGGATTGATTCTGTAATGGATATTATAAGAATATTAAGTGTGATATTCGAGTATAAAATGTTGTATTTACTGTTACACTTATTGTAAGTATTGAAAATAATAAAGAAATGGAAAAAAAAAAAGACTTCTCCACACACTCATTTTCTCAGTGGTCAGTTATGGATGCGAAAGCTGAACACTATGGGGCTCATAATAATTTTTTTAAAAAAGTCTAACAAGTGGCCTAAATAGGTACTTGGACGATCAAAAAGCCTGCTCATCTAAGTACCCATAACCAAAGCTGGTTTTAGATGTATTTAAAACCAGCTTAGGCCTTTCTCCTGCCTGTAAATGTATAGAGCAAAAAGAGGCATTTTTAGAAGAGATGAAAGGGCGGGAGGTGGGCCGATCTACACTTAGTCGTACAACAGGTATAACCAAACGTTTTGACAGGTTGCTTAGTCAGCACTTATACGTTTTGACTTAGACCAAGTCAAAACAGGTATACGTGCCGAAAAGGGCCCGCTGAGCTGATGGCAGCTGGCGCGATCAGTTCAGCAGCCCGGCAACCTACCCACCCCCCACCGCAACAATTGCGGCAGGAGAGATGCCTCATCTCTCCTGCCACAATAGCGATACCACCAAGTGCCGCCAAACGCAGCACTTGGGATCGCTAAAGTGGCAGGAGAGATGAGACATCTCTCCTGCAGCGATCCACCACATCCCCCCGATAATGATCCGGGCAGAAGGGAGCCCAAGCGCTCCTGGCCCGGCGACTGCCCATCCTGCCTAAATGATCTGGGCAGGAGGGAACCCAGGCCATCCTGCCCTCAATGCACCCCCCTCCCACGATCGCCCCCGAACCCCCGATTATCCCCCCCCACCCACCGACCCATGAGAACCCTGCCCCGCCGACTCCTCGACCTCTCCTCCTCCTCCACTCCCAATCCCCCTCCCCATACCTGTAAAATTCGTTGGACTCGTCCGTCCGGCAAGCCCACCATCCCTTGAATGGCGGAGGAAGCTCAAACCCTGCCCACAGGCCAAGGAATTTTACAGGTACGGGGAAGGGTTTGGGAGGGGTCGTCAGAGGGAGTCTCGTGGGTCGGCGGGTAGGGGGCTGATCAGGGGTTCGGGGGAGGGCAATCGTGGGAGGGGGGTGCATTGAGGGTAGGAGGGCCTGGGATCTTTCCTACCCGTATCTTAGTGGGGGTGGGGGGTATGGGGTCACCTGGGCAGGAGGGGTTGGGCTCCCTCCTGCCGGGATCAAGTGTGGGGGAGGGTCGCCTGGGCAGAAGGAGTTGGGCTCCCTCCTGCCCAGATCATTTCTGCGGGGTGGGCAGTCACCGGAACAGGAGGGCTTGGGCTCCCTCCTGGCCCGATCGGATAGGCCGGGGGGGTCATCGGGCCAGGAGGGCTTGGGCTCCCTCCTGGCCCGATTGTTGCTGGGGTGGGTGGGATTCTGTAACCGGTGTTCTTTTTGACAGACACCGGTTACAGAATCCAGCTTTTAGGTGAAGTACTGGCCCCTCCTTCGCCTAAAAGCCCTTGTTTTGGACGTTTGGGACTTAGGCTTTTTTTAGGTTGATTATATGGTGTAAGTTTAGATGTAGTGGTGTTCTGGGCGTTTAAACAGCTGAACATAGATGCAGGCCATTATTTTTTTTAAAAAACCCTCCTTTTGGACTTTTTTTTGATAATGGACATTTTCCCTGCTTCTACTTTCAACGTTTATGGCCTTAGGCCAAAAGGGGACTTAGATGTTTTTTTTGTATTATGCCCCTCCACGGAAACAAGACAGAAAGAAAATTGATTCATTTGAACTATGGTGCTGGAGAAGGATTTTAGGCATGCTGTGGACTGCCAGAAGAACTAACAAATCGATTCTGAAAGAGATCAAACTGGCTATGTCACTCGAAGCCCAAATGATGAAGTTACCATTGTCTTATTTTGATCACACCATCAGAAGAGAGAAATCACTGGAGAAGAACATTATGTTTGGGAAGATCGAAGGAACCAGGCGAAAAAGGTGACCTGCAATCATGAAAACAATCATAGTGATGACACTAGAGGACCTTTCTGGATTAGCACAAAACCAATATCTTTTTAGATACGCAATTCATCAAGTCGCTAGGACTCGAGCATGAGTTGATGGCACCTAACAAACAAGTCTGAAAACCTATTTTATAATAATTACTGAATTCTATATAGGTCACCCAAAGTTAGACAATGGGATCATCCACACTTAGCATGAATTCAATGAAGGCAATTCCACGCAGACTGGCTTAGCAAATATGTTTCCCAACAGTGCCTAAGGTTGAGCACACACATCGGAGCATGAAGCCAATGTGCACACCCACCTTAATTCATTAATTGGCCTAATCAGTGCTAATTGGCAATTAACACCTCATTATTGCTAATTGACACTAATTAAAAGTGTAATTCTAAAAACAAGTATGCAACAGTTGCAGTGCACAAATTTGAAAAAGGGGTGTGGCCAGGGGAATGGATCATGGTCATTTCTAAAAGTTATGTGCATTGTTATAGAATATGCCTGATCTGTGCACAATGTAGGCACAGGCATTTAGACTTGGTTTTAGCTGGCCTAAATGAGTGTGTCTAAGTTATATAATGCACACAGACACTAAGCAAGATTCTATAAAAGGTACATACATCTTGTAGAATTACACTATGTGCCATTCTAGTTGGTGCAATATACAGTATAGAATTAAGCCCTCTGGCCCTGATTCTGTATAGGACGCCCAGGAGAGTATCCTATACAGAATCAGTCCTACACTAAACCCCGATTCTGTAACCGGCGTCCATGGTACAGACGCCGGTTAGAGAATCGGGTTAAATTAGACACAGTCGCTACACTTATCGCTGCAAGGGATCTCTCTACTGCAATAAGTATAGCGGCCGTGGCCGTCTGTCCTATCACCGGCAGGAGGATGCCCAACTCCTCCTGTCGGAACCCCGAACCCCGGACCCCCCTCCCCCATAAACTCGTAATCGCCGACAGGAGGATGCCCAACTCCTCCTGCCGGAAAGCCCGACGACTCCCCGCCCCAACTAACCTTTCAATGTTGGTCGGCTGGACGGGTCTTGCTGCCGTCCAGCCGACAGGCCCGCCTCGTGGAAATGAGACGGGCCCGCCCCTTCCCGGCCCATCCCCGCTAAATCTAAGGCCTGATTGGCCCAGGCTCTAGAAGCCTGGACCAATCAGGCCTTAGGCATAGCGGGTCCGCCCATCCCCACTAATCCTAAGGCCTGATTGGCCCAGGCTAGGCACCTGGAAGTGGTGTAGGGGGAGGGAAATGCTGTTGCTGCTGCACAGGGAAGTGGGGTGGGGGGAGTGAAATGCTGCTGCTGCTGCACAGAAAAATGGAGGGGGAGGGATAGAAGGAAAGACAGACAGTGGGAGGGAGGGAGACAGAAAGAAAAGAAGAAAGATACAGGGGCAGGGAGAGACACAGGCAGAAAGAAAGACAGTGGGAGGGAGAGTGACAGAAATAAAGAAAGACAGACAGACATATATTCTAGCATCCGTTAATGTAACGGGCTTAAATACTAGTACTGTATATAAAATGAATCTAAAGACCTTTCTGTTTAAGGATGCCTATACTATCTAAGAAATTCCTGTCCTTTAGTACAGATCATTAGCTTTACCCCCTCCTAATTGTGTGACCTTTTTATTTTTCCTTTTTTTATTTTGTTTGAATATTGTATTGTTTTCCTCTCCCCCCTTTTGTCTCCGGTCACTGTGTCTCTTTGACTGTGTATTTCAGTCTGATGTTTTTATTTTTTAATCCCCTGCTTTTTTTTTAGATATGATTTTTTAAAATATATTGTAAACCGCCTAGATGTAATGCTAGGCGGTATATCAAATAAATAATAAACTTGAAACTATTCCATTTGATTTGGGGGGAGGGGAGGGGAGCAAATCTGTTCTCTTTCTGAAACTACTATAAAGCTTGCTTGTTTGCCCACATCTTCTGAAACAAGTTTGTTGCATGATGTTTTGAGTCCGTGTTATGATTTTAGCCTATATTATTTTTTCAGATGTACATTTTTGTAAACCAGTGTCTTGCAAATTTTTCCAAGCTGTGGCACACTTAAAACTCAGGGCCACGGCTGGAGGGTCTCTACACATGTGCAGATGTCGACGTGATGACATCATGTGCATGTTTGATGTCATCATGTTGACATTCGCGCATGTGCAGAGGCCCTCCAGACGGGGTCCTGAGTTTGTTAACACTGAAATGATTACACCGGTGAGGAGGTGCAGAGAGCAGGAGAGGCACCTGTGAGGAAGAGACACTAGTGCTAGCCGACTCGCCTACTCAACATCTTTCTCACAAACACAATCCTCTGAAAATTGATCAGGGTCTACCACACCTCCATCCCTATTTGTGTTTGCCGTCTGCGGTCCCACTCCTGGTGCTTCAGCTGTGAACACAGACCAGAAATATATGTTAAGCAATTCGGCCTTATCTTTACTAGCTTCTATATATTTCTCCCCTTCACCTTTGAGTCTCACAATGCCACTTTTGCACTTCTTCCTCTCACTAATATATCTATATACAAAAAGTCTTGTCCCCGTTTTATCTAGTCAGCCATTTTTTTCTTCCATTTGCATCTTTGCTTTCTTGACTACTCAAGCAGCCTCTCTTAACTTTCCAGAGATTTTCTGTTTGTCTTCCTCTTTCTACAGTCTTGACTTTACTCTTCACTCTAATGCATGAGCCAATGCAGCTGTTACATGAGCCTGCTCCATTTCCAAGTCCACTTCAGCCCTTGTGGTGGCTGAAATCTCACATCAGGTTGTACATGTGAACTGGTACTCACATAAACATCCTGCCAATCTCCCACACACTCACATAAACATCCTGCCAATCTCCCACACACTCTTCATTTTTATGTTAGATAGATAGATAGAGTCATGCTTGAGGTGCATTGAAATCAGCCAAGACTCTTGCCTAGCTCCAGGCCAAGTGGTTCCCTGGAGTGGCCTTAAAGTGTGGACCTGGAAATAAACAACTGATGAGATTTCTTCTTTACAACTCGGTCTAATTTCCTCCTGTCCCTTACCTGAGGGTAGCCAATACAAAAGGATATATACCAAGGCTATTGCACATGTCTATATTGCATACCCGGTTCATATTAGCCCTTACCTTGGGCTCCAAACACTTTCTGGTGCTCTAACCACAAAAAAAAGCAAACACTTAAACTAGTGCTTCAACACAGTCTGTGTTGTTAACATACATATAAAATGTCCAGCTTTCAAGCAGCTTCTACAATTGAAATTTTTCAGCAAAATGCTCTATATCATTTCTTCCTGGGTCTATGGCTCCCAGGCATTTTGTAACAATGCCTAAATTTATGGGCTTGAAATTCTCCTCCCACAAGAGGTAAGAGCAGGGCTTTGAGGCTTTCCCTACATTGGGCCTAATTCACCTCTGCCTGTTCTCATCTGGAACTCCATTCACACTTTTACATACTGGAATTCTTTTAAGTCACTCTTCCATACAATTCTATTTCCTCAAATTCAGTGCACATACCCCAACTGCCACAATGAACTCCCCTTACTGCACTAAGGAGTTCAGTAAGAAGGGACCTCTAACCATCCTTATAGATGTAACAGTCCCTCCCAAATGAATCCCTTGAATGAGGGTTTAAACCTTCTTAAGCATTGCCCTGCTTTACCACACAAACATTCATTCCTTTGCCTTTCACACTCACTGGGGAATATCTTTATAATCATTACTTGCTTTTGGTTATAATGGCTCCTATGAGCCCTGCTCTGATTCCCACAGCATATCAGCTTCAGAGCTAAAACCCTCAGAGACATTATCATATATTGTATTTCCATAGACAGCTCCTAGAGACTCCATTTCCTCATACTCAGAATAATCAGATAACATTTCCTGATCTACATAGTTCTGGATAGAGTCTCTGAATTCTTTCCCTTTCAATGTGGTGTCAGCAATTCTTTTGGCTTCAGGCTTCCTTTGCAGATCAGCCCTGTCAGTGAACTGCTGCACTTTCTCCTCTGCTCTAGGTTTCCGGTGAGTGAGGCACATCCCTCCTGCTCTCAGCTTTCCTGCCTGTTTAAACAGAAGCTCAGGTGTGCCTGGGGTTGTAATAGGCTGAGCTGTACTAGCTCTGCTTGCCTGTTTCTCAGCCTTTGGTTGTAGTTTAGTTTTCACTCTCCCCCCCTTCCTTTGAACTAGAAATGTTCCTATTTCCCAGGGCCTTTTCCTAACCTGAATAGCTGCTGCTCTTGGGTTCCCTCTTAGTGACAGGACAGGTTTCATGGTTTAAAGCAGTGTATCACAAACTGTGCCGTAGCAGATTCCAGGTGTTCCGCAGGACGCTGAGGAGGAGGAGGAGAGGCGTCGGCACCAGCCAATTGTTTACAGGACACGAGAGGCATGTCCTGTAGGCTGTCAGCTGGTGCTAGCACCTCTCCTCCTCGCTAGCGTCTCTCCTCCTCTCCCCACACCTTTCCTCCATCAGTAATTCCTACCAGTGTAGAAAAAGGCTCAGGGCCTCCGTGCATGCGCAGATGTCAATGTGATGACATCATGCATAAAAGCATAAGAACATAAGAAGCGCCATCTCCAGATCAGACCTTCGGTCCATCAAGTCCGGAGATCCGCACATGCGGAGGCCCAGCCAGGTGTATACCTGGCGTATTTTTAGTCACCCATATCCCTCTATGCCTCTTGTAAGGAGTTTGCTTTTAAATCCTAGAACGGTGGATTCCGCAATAACCTCCACTGGGAGAACATTCCAGGTGTCCACCACTCATTGCGTGAAGCAGAATTTCCTGATATTTGTCCTAGACTTGTCCCCCCTTAGCTTCAGTCCATGTCCTCTTGTCCATGTCACATTGGACATTGTAAACAATTTTTTTTCCTGCTCTATTTTGTCGATTCCTTTCAGTATTTTGAAAGTCTCGATCATATCCCCTCGCAGTCTCCTTTACTCAAGGGAGAACAATCCCAGTCTCTTAAGTCGTTCCTCGTATTCCAGTTTCTCCATTACCTTTTACTAGCTTTGTTGCTCATTTCTGTACCCTCTCCAGCAGTTTTATATCCTTCTTTAGGTTGGGAGACCAATGTTGGACACAGTATTCCAAGTGTGGTCTGACCATTGCCCTATAAAGCGGCATTATAACTTTCTCCGATCTACTCGTGATTCCTTTCTTTATCACGCCTAACATTCTATTTGCTTTCTTTGCGCTGCCACACATTGTGCCGACGGTTTCTGGGTCCTATCTATCAGTACGCCCAGGTCCTTTTCTTGTTCGCTCTTACCCAGAGTTGCACCTGACATTCTATACTCGTGTTCCTTGTTCTTTCTGCCTAAATGCGTTACTTTGCACTTTTCCACATTAAACTTCATCTGCCATTTCTCTGCCCATTTCTCTAACTGTCCATTTACTCCTACAAGTCCATTTACTCCTACATACTGTAAAAAGCAGTATTTTCACTTATTTTCTAAAGGGACCCTGGAACGTTTCTTCATAATGCTCTTTTTTATGCATGTGCATGACATCATCATGTCAATGTCCGCACACTTCCAGTTGCCCTCCAGCTGCAGCACCAAGTTTAATGGGCCGCGGTGTCAAAAGGTTTATGGGACACTGGTTTAAAGCTTGAAACCTTGGTGTATTAGGGACTTTTGCCTTTTCCCTGTCACAACATATATACAGTATCATATATATGTGTGTGTGTGTATTCTACAGTGTATAGCCAATATAGGGAGTTTAAACCATCAATCCCCTGTGTGCATCTAAACCACCAAAAATTATACACAGGACTAAATTAAATAGAAAATGATATTATTATTTTTATGTACATGATATGCTCAGAACACATTCAACACCTGCATAATGAACTGCAGTACACATGGGACCCATCTCTTTCTACCACTAATCAT
Organism: Geotrypetes seraphini; assembly: GCF_902459505.1. NCBI lineage: Eukaryota > Metazoa > Chordata > Amphibia > Gymnophiona > Dermophiidae > Geotrypetes > Geotrypetes seraphini. The sequence continues at coordinate 299,175,638 of NC_047086.1, forward strand.
TTCTATAGCACTGCTAGACGTATGCAGCACTACATTAAAATATTCAAGAGATAGTTTCTGCTCAGTACAGCTTAGCCGACAAACAGTAGGGGAGTTAGGGAGTTTCTCAGGCATGGGTAATATACAAGTGAGTGGGGATTAGGAGTTAAAAGCAGCCTCGAAAAGATGGGCTTTTAGTCTGGATTTGAATACTGCCATGGATGGAGCTTGACAGGGCAGCAGCATTAACCCTTATAACCACTACATTTAATAATGGAATTTTACCCATAAAAATTAAAAGAAACTTATCTTTCAGTTTGTGGGTGGTGTTCTAACATCAATGGACCCAGTGTTCCATGTAATTCAAGTGTGCTCTCCAGTGAAAATAAAAATACAACAATAACTCTTATTAACAGCTTCTCTCCTCTCATCTGGGGTTAATTATCCAGGTGTTGAATGGGTTCTGAGCTCATCACATTATATTTATATAAACAGTAATATCATTTTCTATTTTAATTTAGTCCAGTGTATAATTTTTGGTGGTGTATATGGATTCTTTAATATAAATCTACCGGATATAACCTGTACTCAGACTTGCAATTACCTAGAACACCAGAAAGTTGTTAATCTATTTTATTTTTAATTTAGATATCTATTCCATTTTCTTTGGGGATTTCAAAAATTCCCTTATAAGGAAATCTGATAACATAATAATAATAACTTTATTTTTGTATACCGCAATACCACAAAACAGTTCAGAGCGGTTTACAGGAGAAGAGACTTTACATTTACAGCGAAGATGCAGAGTCAGATTAACCAGGGTAAAGTAACCAGTAACAATAACAATTAAAATTAAAAAGTAAGATAGGTACTTAGAAATTCCCTTACTGTCCCGAAGGCTCACAATCTAACTAAAGTACCTGGAGAATAACAAAGAAGTGAAAAATAGAGATAGAGGAAAAATAAGAAATAAACATTCTAACAAGACTACATTGATCTAAAATACTTTGGAAGGATGAAGAGAGGAGAGAAAGGAATATATACAGTTACAAGGGAGTGCAGAATGAGGATAGTAAGATCCGGGGAAGAAGAGGTATATAGGTGAGGAAGGAGAGGAAAGGAAGGAAGGATGGAGTTAGAGAAATTTATCAAAGAGGTAAGCTTTGAGAGATTTTCTGAAGGATAGGTAGGATGGGGCAAGAGAGATGAGGGTGGTAAGGCAATCATTCCATTTGCCAGCTTGAAAAGAGAGGGTTTTGTCCCTCTCACTTATACCAAGAGAGTGTAATGCTAAACACCTTATCACTATTCAATTTCCATTTACTCCTACATACTATAAAAAGCAGTATTTTCACTTATTTTCTAAAGGGACCCTGGAACATTTCTTCATAATGCTATTTTTTATGCTTTTGCTGAAATAAAATTGATTCAAGCTATACAATTTTCTGTTTCCTACAGTATTTGGTTGGCTATATCTAGATGTTTCCAATGCAGGCCTAAGATTGTCCAGCTAACTGTAACAACTCGCCAGATGCAGACAGGAATTAATCTGCTTTTAGCTGGTGTAGGACAGGTAAAAATGAGTTGATATTTCACACTTTCAAAAATTACAAAGACTTAGGGGATGCTCAAAGTTACATGGATAGTCACTCACTTATTGGTAAATACTCTTTGGGCTCCTTTTACTAAGGTGTGCTAGCGTTTTTAGCGCACACACAAAATTACCACGCACTAAACCGCACGGTACGCTTCTAGAATAATGCCAGCTCAATGCTGGCGTTAAGGTCTAGCATGTGCGGCAATTTAGCGTGCACTATTCCGCACGTTAAGGCCCTAACGCACCTTAGTAAAAGGAGTCCCTTGTCTATTCTAAGGAAAGCTATTCTATGTAATACTCATTCGATTAAGCAGAACTTCTGCTTAATGGAATGAGAATTGCAAAGTTACATGGAAACACTTAAAAAAAAATAATACTTATTTCTTTACTGAACAAATAATTAAGCTCTAGAACTCATTGCCAGAGGATGTGGTAACATTAGTTAGCACAGCTGGGTTTAAAAAAGATTTGGACAAGTTCCTGGAAAAAACTCCATAGTCTGCTATTGAGACAGACATGGGGGAAGCCATTGCTTGCCCTGGGATAAGTAGCATGGAATGTTGCTACTATTTGGGTTTCTGCCAGGTTCCTGTGAGCTGGATTGGCCACTGTTGGAAAGAGGATACTGAGATAGATGGGCCATTGGTCTGACTCATTATGGCTATTCTTGTGTTCGTATAGATATAGGAGAGAAAGTAGTTGTTGAAAAATTGAGAAAGAAGAGATAGATGGGGAATGGTGGAGGAAAAAAGATGAAAAGCTATAGGAAGCTGTAGTAAAAGGAGGGAGAAGAGGAGAGAATGGTGAGGAGGAATGAAGTCTTAATGAATACATATATAGAAAGATAATTAAATGGAATTAAGCTGAGAAATGTTTAAGATGGATGTAGGAAAGAAAGTGAGGAACACACAAGGGAAATGTCAGATGGGTTGGAGTCTCTGGAAGGAGAAACCAGAAATAACCAGAAATAAAAGTTTCAGACAACAAAATTTAAAAATATATTATTTTCAGTTTAGTGATTTGAATATGTCGTTTTTGGAATTTACATCTACTGCACAGTATAGAGGGAGTTGCATCTCATATTTCTCTGGTGTTATTCTGCATGCAAAGTGTGGCTTCATGGGAGTTCATTTTCATTTTTATGTATATTTGTATTTCTATTTTTAATCTATGGTCACTTATTTTGTATTCTGAGGATCTATCTATATTCCCAGTGTGTGTGACTGAGCTCAGGTATTCTGTTAGCATGGAGATTCTATGTAGGGATGTTTAGTAATCTGACTTTTTAAATTTTCCTTGTAAATGCACTGGTGTTCTACAGCAGTGCTTCTCAATCCAGTCCTTGGGGCAAACCCAACTGTTCAGATATTCAGGATATCCAAAATGACTATGTATGAGATTAATTTACATGTGCTGCCTTCTTGGCATGCAAAACTATCCCATGTGCAGTCATGACACACAGACCTTCCAATAAAAATAAATGAAAGGCACCAGATGGTCGAAAGTTAAAAATATAAAAATTTTGTTAGAAAAACAATAGTAGAAGGACACTCTAAAAACTTGTATGATCATCAGGACTATAATAGAGCACTATTACAGAACAGCAGATATGATATAGAACTGTGTTTCGCAAACATTGTCTGCTTCAGGAGTCACAAACTGGAAAACGCTGTAATTCCCAGCTTGTACAAGTAAAATAGCCTCCAGAGAGAACATATAAACACAAAGTACAAAAATGCAGGAACCACAAAAACTGTTGCATAGTATACATTTGGGTATATGCTCAAAAATGCCATTATTCGAATCATTTATGCACATAATGGGTACATAGATGTTATAATATTCTGCAAACTACATGTGTAATTGAGAGCTATACCTGTGTCTTGCACATGCTCTTCCCCTGGGTATGCCCCACTTGTGAAGATGCACTATGTAAATTGAACAGGTATTTACAAAATAATAATAATAACTTTTATTATTATATACCACCAAAGCCATATAGGTTCGAGGCGGTTTACAGCAAGAGGCGCTGAACAATCAGCGAAGGGGTTACAATCAAAGTCAGCAATACAATCTTACATAATAAAGAAGGTGAAAGCTATAGAGTTCTTAGGGTTACTGGATTGAATAAGCAGTGCTGAGTAGATTCTTAGTTAACAAATCGATTGAACAGACTCGTTTTTAATAGTTTTCTAAAACTGAAGTAGGATGAAGAGAGTGCGAAAACGTAACTAAGCCAGTCGTTCCATTTGCCTGCCTGGAAGGCAAGAGTTCTGTCTAATAATCTTTTGTAGTGGCAGGCTTTTATTGTCAGATAGGTGAACAGATGTATTCTTCGTGTGGGCCGAAGATAACTTGCCAGATTGAAGTGGGAAACCAGGTAGGTGGGGGCCAGACCAAATATTGATTTATAACATAGACAAGCGAACTTAAACAGGATTCGCGCCTCTAGGGGCAGCCAAAGGAGTCTTTGATAGTAGGGGCTTATGTGTTCCCATTTTTTCAGCCTAAAGATCAGACGAACTGCCGAATTTTGAATGACTCTTAGTCTTAGAATGGTTTTTTTGAAGGAACCCAAGTAAATAATGGCACCATGCCAGCACATATGTATGTATGTATGTATGTTCAGTTTATTTGATATACCGCTTTTCCTTAAAAGTGTGACTGGGGGTGGTCTGTAATCTGGGGTTGGGCAATATGATAAGGAGAGGGGTGACTGGCACATCTGTGCTCTTAGAATAATTCTGCTTTCAAGGTGGCTTGCAAGCAGAGTAATTCATTTATCATGTGAGTCAGCAAACTGTGGTACTAAGATACCACAGTATATACTAAGGCATGGATTAATGAGACAAAGCCAACATGGATTTAGTCCAGGGAAATCTTGCCTCACCAATCTACTACATTTCTTTGAAGGGCTGAATAAACATGTGGAAAAAGGTAAGTAAGTAAGCCAGTTGATATTATGTATCTGGAATTCAAAAGGCATTTGACAAAGTACCTCATGAACGACTCCTGAGGAAATTAGAAAGTTATGGGATACAAGGTAATGTCCTATTGTGGATTAAGAATTGGTTAAATCAGAGAATAGGATTAAATGATCAGTATTCTCAATGGAAAAGGGTAGATTGTGAGATTCCTTAGGGGGTCTATGCTGGGACCAGTGCTTTTTAACATATTTATAAATGATTTAGAGATGGGAATAACTAGTGAGGTAATTAAATTTTCTTTTTTTTTTTAATTCTTTATTCATTTTTAAAACTTTCATCAAGTGTACAACGTATCATAATAAACACAATTAATCAGAGCACTTGCATATCTTATCATTATAATCTAAACATACAAATGTAACCCTCTCCCCACCCTCCCTCAAATCTCTTCATTCATAATAAGAAACCTATATTTGTATCCCTCCCCCTCCCATTACTATGTATGATTAATAGAAAAATGGCATTTAATCATGACAAAAAGACATTAATGGCTCCCAAATTTTAATAAAATTATTATAATTTCCATTTTGTATCGCTATTGATCTTTCCATTCTATATATGTGGCATAATGAATTCCACCAAAAATTAAAGTTCAACTTAGTATGATCTTTCCAGTTATTAGTAATATGTTGGATGGCAACTCCAGTCATGATCATTAAAAGTTTATTATTACTCGATGATATCTGACTCTTTTTTCTCATATACATTCCAAATATCACAGTATCATAAGATAACGCTACATGGTTTTCCAATAAACAATTTATTTGATCCCAGATTGAGTTCCAAAAGGCTAAGATATGGGGACAGAAGAATATTGTTGGTAATTAAATTTTCTAATGACACAAATTATTCAAAGTTGTTAAATTGTAAGAAGATTGTGGAAAATTGCAAGAGGACTTTGCGAGACAGAGAGACTGGGCAACCAAGTGACATTTAATGAGAGCAAGTGCAAAAAGGATGCATGTGGGAAAGAGGAACCCATGCTATAGCTATGTGATGCAAGGTTCCACATTAGAGTTGCCATACTGGGACAGACCAAAGGTCCATCAATCCCAGTATCCTGTGTTTCCAACAATGGCCAACCCAATTTACAAGTACCTGGCAAGATCTCAAGGAGAAAAACAGATTTTATGCTACTTATCCTAGGAATAAATCCTAAATAAATCCTAAGCGAGTTACAAAGACACATACATAAAATACAAATAAAATAACATAAAACAGACATAAAATGAAATTCCACTACTTATTTCTAGGATGTCATGTCCTGGTCCTGCAACCAGGACGTGACGTCAGGAGGGAGCCGAGACTAACACTATGCCCTTACTATGCCACTGGAACCTTCCACCTAATATAAATCTCTCTTCAAAATGTGCATTAACAGTGGAACATACATACATTTTTGGTATTTCAAAATAAAATCCACCAATATACTTTCTCTCCCTTGAGCTGAACACCGTTTCCCACAACTTTTTTCTGTAGTTAAAGTGTGATTTTTTTGTTGTTGTTGTTGTTGTTCAAATGCTGTTTTTACTTGGCTAAACATGCTTATCTGTGCAAAAATGTAGCACAATTGTCCTACCTATGATTAATGGCTCAGTTTAATCTTGCAACTATACAGTCTGTTGTGACAATTTAGCAATATGAGATTTTAAATCTCTTATGCTATTCACTGATAAATTTTATACAGTACATTATTAAAGTGTCACATTCTCTTCCCATATGCTTTTTTATGCTGAAACACATTAATTTACTTTAAGAACATAAATTATGTGTCATATTGTTACATTCTTCTCTTGTTCACTCTTATTTTTATTGAGATCAACTCATCCATTTGGAGGCTGCAAATGAAGCCAAGCTAAGTATGGGAGACTTCGTCCATCAGGCGCTACAAAACCAAGCTGAAACCAATAATGTAGAGGCTATGTGGTCAATCCTGAAATGCACCTTGCATGAGGCAACAAACCGCTATATAAAAACAGTAAGCAAACGACGGAGGAAGAACAAGCCCCAGTGGTTCTCTGCAGAGATCTCAGATCTTGTTAAGGAAAAAAAAAAAGCTTTTATTTCCTACAAGCATACAGGAAACAGGGTGACAAAAGAAGACTATCTGACCAGGTCTAAAGCAGTCAAAGCGGCAGTAAGAGAGGCCAAGATTCAAACAGAAGAACAACTAGCGAAAAACATTAAAAAAGGGGATAAATCCTTCTTCAGATACATTAGCGACAGGAAACGAAACACAGATGGAATAGTACGTCTCAGGAAAACAGACGGGACCTATGCAGAAACGGATTCTGATAAAGCCAAACTACTAAATGAATACTTTTGCTCAGTCTTTACTTGTGAAGCGCTGGGGACCGGTCCACAATTGCAAGCAAGGCAAACATCGGAAGACCCGTTTCAAAACTTCAAGTTTACACCCAGCAGCGTCCATGGCGAACTATCAAAACTCAAGGTGAACAAAGCCATGGGACCGGACAATCTACACCCCAGGATTCTTAGGGAGTTGTGTGATGTCCTGGCAGAGCCGCTATCCGTGCTGTTCAATCTTTCCCTAAGTACCGGAAAAGTCCCCATGGACTGGAAAACAGCTAACGTCATTCCATTGCACAAAAAAGGCTGCAGAACGGAAGCTGCAAATTACAGACCGGTCAGTCTCACCTCAATAGTGAGCAAACTCATGGAAAGACTTATTAAACAAGAATTAGATACGATCCTGACCGAGGAGAATCTACAGGATCCCCAGCAGCATGGATTCACAAAGGGAAGGTCCTGTCAATCCAATCTGATCAGCTTCTTTGACTGGGTTACAAGGAAACTGGATATGGGGAAGTCTCTAGACGTCGTGTACTTGGACTTCAGCAAAGCTTTTGATAGCGTCCCGCACCGCAGATTGCTGAGCAAGATGACTTCGATGGGATTGGGAGTGATATTGACGACATGGGTCAATGACTGGTTAAGCGGTAGAATCCAGAGGGTGGTGGTTAACGGTACCCCCTCCAATACATCGGAGGTGACCAGTGGAGTGCCACAGGGATCGGTCTTGGGACCGATCCTTTTCAACATATACATAAGAGACCTGACTCAAGGGCTTCAAGGTAAAATAACACTATTCGCCGATGACGCCAAACTATGCAACATAGTAGATAACAGCACCTTACCCGACAGTATGGCGCAGGACCTGCTCTTATTGGAACATTGGTCCTCGACTTGGCAGCTGGGCTTTAATGCCAAAAAATGTAAGGTCATGCACCTAGGCAGCAAAAACCCATGCAGAACTTACACTCTGAATGGTGAGACCTTAGCTAGGACTGGGGCAGAACGTGATTTGGGAGTAATCATTAGTGAAGACATGAAAACTGCCAAGCAGGTGGAGAAAGCTGCATCCAAGGCTAGACAAATGGTGGGATGCATCCGAAGAGGTTTCGTCAGCCGGAGGCCCGAAGTTATAATGCCCCTGTACAGAACCATGGTGAGACCTCATCTTGAATATTGTGTTCAATTCTGGAGACCACATTATCAAAAAGATGTGCGGAGAATCGAGTCGGTTCAGCGAATGACTACCAGGATGGTCTCGGGACTCAAGAACCTCCCATATGAGGAAAGACTGAATAGACTACAACTATACTCGCTCGAGGAACGTAGAGAGAGGGGGGACATGATTGAGACTTTTAAATATATCACGGGCCGCATCGAGGTGGAAGACGATATATTCTTTCTTAAAGGACCTTCAACCACAAGAGGTCATCCGCTGAAAATCAAAGGTGGGCAATTTCATGGCGACGCCAGGAAGTATTTCTTCACCGAAAGGGTGGTCGATCATTGGAATGAACTTCCATTGCAGGTGATTAACGCCAGCAACGTGCTCGATTTCAAAAAGAAATGGGATATGTATGTGGGATCTCTAGCCGGGTGAAGTCTGGGGGTGGGTCATTAAGGTGGGCAGACTTGATGGGCTACAGCCCTTTTCTGCCGTCATATTCTATGTTTCTATGTTTCTAAGTAGCTATTCAGGTCATCTAAAAATACAAACTTCCTACTTTCTGTAATCTGTGAGAAAATATAATCTTCTATTTCTGCGTCCCACATACCTAAGCAGGCTCAAGACGACTTACAAAGAGAAGAGAGTAGGGAAGGAGAAAAGGGGAAACATGGGGCAAGGGAAGATCTGAGAAGTTTAAGTATCAAAGAGGCTAGTTTTCAGTTTTTTCTGGAATGTGTAGTAGTTGGGTTCTGTTCTGGTCGTTTCAGCGAGGTTATTCCATGTTTTCACTCCAAGGAAGGTGAGCATGGAGTGAAAGACTTGCTTGTATTGGAGATTCTTTGTTGAAGGGAAGTTCAGTAGTATCCTGTTAAGGGTTCTGTGGGAGGTAGACCATGCTTTTGAGAAGAGTTGGATGAGTGGAGCCGCTGAGTTTCCATGAATTATTTGGTGTATGATGCATGAAGTTTTAAATTTTATTCGTGATGGGATGTTATAATCGAATCATACATATTTATTTATTTAATAAACTTGTATATCGCATAAATCCTAAGCAGGTTACAAAAACACATACATAAAATACAAATAAAATAACATATAACAGACATAAAAATTTATTTCTACAGTATACCGCAATACCATTAAGTTCTATGTGGTTTACAAGATAGAATAAAAAAGCTGCATATAAACAGTTGAATATAATACATTAATTTCCTAAAAATCTTGTAAACAAATATGTTTTCAATTGTCTCCTAACTTGCTGATATGAGCAAGAGGTCACTATTAGAGAATTAAAATCTTTATCCCATATTGCAGCTTGAAATGACAGAAGAGGTTGATGATATTTTTTATATTGACAACCTTTAACTGAAGGAAAGATAAATATAGCATGCGTGCGTCAAGAGTGCTTTGAATTTACAAATGTGAACAAATCCACAAGATAATTAGGTGCAAGGCTGAACAATACCTTATGCCTTACAAATAACAATAACAAAATAATAAACATGGATATAAAATTCCTCATTCTATATCTATTGCTTCTTATTAAACAGTGCTTCACATCTATTTAAAAAAGCTTCCATAAATAGGGATTTTTCAAAAGCCAAAGTTTTTGATGGTTATTAAGGAAAAGATTTTCTTGCAGAGTCAATTGCAAATGCCTGAGTCTGACTTTGAGCAGTTTATGCGAGATTTTGGTATGCATTTTTTCGGGCTCCTTTTATCAAGTTGAGCTAGCGGGGTTAACGTGCGCGACTTTTCATCAGGCGCTAACCCCCACGATGGCCTAAAAACTACCGCCTGATCAAGAGGAGGCAGTAGCGGCTAGCGCGGCCGGTGGTTTAACGTGTGCTATTACGCGCATTAAACCGCTAGCGCGGCTTGATAAAAGGAGCCCTTTCTTTAATGTTCTCCAGCTATATTTCACTGTAGTGAACTCATAAATAGTTTTATTAGATCAGTTATCCACATTGCACTGAGATCTTAATCTGCTCAACGGCTTCGGGTTTTATCTTATACTGTTCTACATGTCTGTCAGCGGATTACGTTAAATTGTCATGCGCACTAGACCTTAATGCCAGCATTGAGCTGGCGTTAGTTCTAGCCACGTAGCGCAGGTTTAGCACACGCTAAAATGCTGTGTGTGCTAATAACGCTAACGCAGCTTAGTAAAAGGAGCCCTAAGACTAACCCCCTTTTTTACAAAGGTGCGTTAGTCCACGCTAATCGAATTAGCACACGCTAAACACTAATGCATCCATAGACTAACATGCACATATTAGCGTTTAGCGTGCGCTAATTCGTTTAGCACATCTTAGTAAAAGAGGGCCTATGTTTCATATTTGGATATTTTGGCCCTGATTCTCTAAAAGTGCGTCCCGATTTTAGGCAGCTGTAGACATCCTACAGCTGTCTAATCAGCCAATCGGGATGCACGTTTTTTTTAAAAAAATGCTCCCCAGGCAGGCCTGAAGGCGCCTCTGGGAGCCTAGGGAGACCCGCAAGATGCCTAAGCTCGTCTAAGGGCCTTAGGCGGGCCTTAGGCTGAACCTAGGCAGCCCTACGCGTCTCCCTAGTAGATGAGAAGCTTAAAAATGTAGGCCAGCAAAATGCTGGTCTACATTGTAAGTAGACGCGGCCGCTATACTTATCGCGGCAAGGGATCTCTCTGCCGCAATAAATATAGTGGGCCGTGGCCCCTGACCGATCACTGGCAGGAGGGTGCCCAAACCCTCCTGCCCGAAGACGCACCCCCCTCCCCGACACTACCGACCGCCCCCCCCGACACTACCGACCGCCCCCCCGACATTACCGATTCCCCCCCCCGACAATATCGGTCGCTGGCAGGAGGGTGACCAATCCCTCCTGCCCGAAGACGCACCCCCCCCGGCGCTAACAACCCCCACTCCACCAAACCTGTTCTTACAGATGGGTCTTGCACGTCGAGCAAGCAGGCACGCCTCATAGTGTACAAATGAAAAAAAGGTAAAAAAAGATTTTACACTTACCATATATTTCATAGTGTACAAATGAACAGAGCCTTTTTAAGATTAGTATAAAAGTACCATATTTTTTGCTCTATAAGACACACTTTTTTTTCCCCAATAAAAGTGGGTGGAAATAAGGGTGCGCTTATGGAGCGAAAAATACAGTATATACTCTAACTCTCCTATTTTATTTTTTAGGTTTCTAACATTTGTATATAGGCTTTTCAAATTCTGATTTTTCCTTGTGTCTACAGGCTGCTGAGAAGATGACAGGATAAATTTGAGTCCTATACTCTGCCTTTCTCTTAAACACTTCTGGCTTTCTTTCACCATTATGGAAACCTTTCTATTGAGACTCCCTAAATATCCTGTTTCAATAGTATCCTTCAAGGATACTTTACACCAAACCATCTGCTTTTGGGCAACTGTCAACTCCTCCCCATCTCAGTTGTTGTTTTTTTTCCAATTCTTTATTCATTTTTTTAAAAAAACTTACAATAAGTGTAATAGCATTTAAATCATTTTGATCTCCAATACAACACATAGGGGTCCTTTTATCAAGCCACGCTAGCAGGGTTAGCGCATCAGACATTTCATCACGCGCTAACCCCTGCGGCCGGCAATAAAACGAATGCCTGCTCAATGCAGGCATTAGCGGCTAGCGCGGCAGGCGGTTTAACGCGTGGTATTACGCGTGTTAAGCCCCTACCGCAGCTTGATAAAAGGACCCCTTAAAAATCTGTTAAAATACATATCATAATTTATCCCCCCTCCCCCAATCAATTACATTCCTTAACTTCAAGAAACCTACACACAAACTCCATTCCAACAATCCTTATTTAATATTCAAACCATAAAATCTCTTCCCTCCCTCCCCATCTCAGTTTAAAAGCTGCTCTCTTTTTAAACAATAGTGCCAGCAGCTTAGACCCATCCCAGTTAAGGTGGAGTCCATCCTTTTGGAACAAGCTCCTCCTTTCCCAGAAGGTTGCCCAGTTCCTAACAAATCTAAATTCCTCATCCCTGTACCATCATCTCAACCACACATTGAGACTTCGGAGCTCTGCCTGCTTCTTAGGTCCTGTGCATGGAACTGGGAACATCTCTGAAAATGCTATCCTAGAGGATCTGGATTTCAGCTTTCTACCTAAAAGCCTAAAATTGGATTCCAGAATCTCCTGCTCACATTTTCCTATATCTTTGGTACCTATATGTACCAAAACAGCTGGCTCCTCCCCAGCATTATCTAAAATCCTATCTACATGTAAGTGATGTGTGAGGTCTGCCACCTTTCTACCAGGCAGGCAAGTGACCAGGCAATCATCTTGCCCAACAACCACCCAGCTACCTACTTGCCTAATGATTAAATCACCAACTACAACAGCTGTCCTAACCCTTCGCTCCTGAAAAGAAGGCGCTGGAGACACATCCTCAAAGCAAGAAGATATTGCATCCACTGGTGGGCAAGTCGTGGCTACAGGATTATTTCCTACTTCACAAGGGTGATGCTCTCCTTTTAGGAAACCTTCCTCCTCCAAGGCAGTACAGGGGCTGTCAGACTGGAGGTGGGACTTCTCTACAACATCCCTGTAGGTCTCCTCTATGTACTTCTGTCTCCCTCAGCACCTCCAAGTCTGCTACTCTAGTCTCAAGGGAACGGACTCATTCTCAGAGCTAGGAGCTCTTTGCAGTGAGCACACACTTATTACTTCTCACCAACTGGGAGATAATCATAAGTGTAATAGTGCAACAGACTGGATAGCACTCCTATCTCCATCTTATTATTGAGTTGATTAATTAAACCCTATTAAGCTACTAGGAATATATTAGACTAGTATAGAGAACCTTAGAATTACATTGTATGCTTTATTTATTGTTTGTTTCTTAGAGAGCCTTAGGATTATATTATATGCTTATTTAGTGTTTGATTCTTAGCAGGTAATGAAATATAATAAGAATATGTAATAAAGATTCTGTTGTCCTAATTAGAAAAATTGATTATAAATTAAGTCTATAAGTAAAGAAATGAGCTAGGAGTAGGCAGGAGTGGGGAGGGTGGGCAGATCCTGCGCTGCCTGCTAGAGACTATCTTTAGCAGAAAGTTCAAGCTTAAAAACTGTAGAACTATAAAAGGCTTTTATTCTATGAAGACAAGCTACCATATGTACTTGAATATAAACTGATCCGAATATAAACTGAGCTGACCCCTTTTTTTCCCAAAAAGGAGATAAAAAAAGGTTGATTCAAATATAAACTGAGATTAGAAACTTGGTTTATCCTGGTGAGCCAGTATACAAAGACTACACATCCTTGCCATAAGTTTTAACACTATTTTTTTTTTTTTACATTAAATATTTTTATTAGTGTAAAACTAAACAATGCTTACAATAACAGCAGTTTTAACAATATCTGTTTAGATAAACAATCCCTCCCACATAACCTCCCTGTTTCTTACCCCTCCCCCCCATCCCCAGCAGCAGAATCAAGCAGCACTAGCAGGTACTGGCAGACTTTGAGCAAGCAGAGATGCTCAACATATGGCAGATCACCAACCGGAGGGTAGTTGGACCTGTGCATGGTCAGTGGATCAATTGCCAGATGCAAGGAGAGCAGATCAGCGGCAGCAGCAGCAGCACCTGGGAGTGGAGGTCAGTGGTTCCATGTGTGGGCCTGCGCATGGAGGTCAGTGGCTCCCATGGGAGAGGTGGTAGAGATTGGTGGCCTAATGCACAGAAAGTGGATCGGCAGCGGCAGAACCTGAAAATGAATGGAAGTTGGTGACTCCAGAGGCTAGTCAGGCCTATGCATGGTCAGCGGATTTGCAGCGGCACCCAGGAGTACATGGAGGTCAGTGGCTGGGGCGTAGAGGCATGTATTTTGAATATTGGCTTCATTGAGAGGGTGTGTGTGCTGCAGATAACAGCTCAAGGAAGGGGGGAGGGGCGGCCTGCATGTAGTAGGGTGATGCAGGAGTTCAGCGGGAAGCAGGAAGAGAACAGCCAGTGCTGATAGTCAGGTGGTGGCTCAGATATAAACCAAGACCCCCACTTTTGGCCCATGTGGCCATTTTTTGGGCCCACAAATCTCGGTTTATGGTCGAGTATATACGGTATGTAAAGTCTGCTATTTTAAGATCTAAACTGTCTATATAAGGGAACCTACAATTTAGCTTTTATCCCCAAACTTAGCAAAGCTCAGAACAAAATAATATATACTTACTCAAAGATATGTCTTTAACTCCTCTCCTCTCCTCTCAGAAAGATGTGCTGCCTTCTCCACCAAGCATATGGCAATCACGTAACTGCACCGTTTAAAGAACCTTTCATCAAAGGTAGGTGCTAGAAATGTAGGCCAGGATTTTAAAGGCCTACATTTCCAGCCTACCTTTGATGAGAATCACATCTACGGAGGTGTCTTAGAACGCCTAAGGTAGTTTATGGTGTTTAACCACACCTACTGTGACCTAGGCATTGTAAGGTACCTCTGTAGACACAATAAAGGCATTGCTTTTTTTAGACACTAGAAGGTGCTTATATTTTTATTTATAAATGATTTTTAAATGGCTTTACCAATTAATGCAGGGTTTTACTAAACTGTGCTAGAGGTTTAGTGTGGGCCAGCAACGTAAATGCTCTGATGCTCATAGGAATTCTGTGAGTGTTGGAACATTTACCTTGCCAGTCTGCTCTAAAAACCTCTAGCGGTTTAGTAAAATGAGCCTTACGTTTGGCATCAGTAGGACGCCTACCAGCACCTAACTTAAGGTGCATTTTTAGAATATGGGCCTAAGTGCTTAAAACTCTTTGGTAAAACAGCCCCTGTACTAGCCAATTCACGTATTTATATTGCACATTCTAATATCATCTTCAAAATGAGAAAATCCCTTTAATTTATCATGCTTATATAGATTCATAATTTTTTCTTGATACTGTAGTCTTTACTACTTTTCTCTAAATTTTACAAATTGATAACTGTAACAGACCAAGCTAAAACAAGCCAAACCAAGCTAAAACAAAGCTAAAGCACTATTCATTCAAGCCTATGCAGAAACTGTTTGCAAAATTTTATATTGCTAAGAATTTAGAAGAAAAGCTTTGCGCCATACAATTTATGTTGAAATTTCTGGAGTCTTACCCCCCCCTCCCCCCACATATAATCAAAGAAAAAATGCAATAGTTCTTTTAAACAGAATAAGAATGGGTTTATTGTTTTCAGACTGATACCACCACAGAACTGAGCTAGGAAGAACTCTCTCATTTGTCTTACAGTAAAAATGTCAGAAGAAAGCTATAACAGATTTATTATTCTAGTCATAGTGGAACTGTCTATTCAAATTCATATCAGAACTACACATTTTTCACACACTTCTTTTAGAAAGAAAAAAATCATGATGCTTTTTAATAGTCATAATTCATACCTTTAAGTTTTTACTATTCACATTTCATTCATATATAGTAAACACTTCCTGTGTTATACATTTTTCCTTCCGTATTCATGGTTTCAGCACTCGTGGTTTCGATTATTCACAGTTTTTGGCTTGCTGGATCCTCCCCCAAATGACATCATCCCAGAGTCATCCTTCAGCGTGCAGATAAAAAAAGCAATAAAAAAACAGTCGCCCGGGTAGAGATCTGAGAGTGGGAAAGTGTGGAGTGTACACACACCTGGGGATCAGAGAGGAAACATGCAGGACATGGAGGAGCAGAGCACCTGAGGTGGCTATGTGATTCACCAGAGTGGGAGAGCTGCTTGTCGGTGCCATGTGAGAGATCATGCTTGCCATGCATAGACCTTGGATCAGGATGGCAGCCAGAGGAAGATGTATTTCTGCAGGTATCTACCTCTGCGGTCAGGAGCCTTCTGCAACCCGCAATCTGGGCTCGGGCATGCGCATTGAGTGCACAGGCTTGGGTTGCCATGCACCCCAGAAACTCCACCTTGTTTGTAAACAGTGCACCCCCTTCTTTTCCTTCCTGGAAAGTAAAAGATCCCTTCATTGACTTCCTTGAAGCCGAGAGACACACGCACCTTCTGATTTTCACTGGCCGCCGCTCTGTTAGCTCGGTGGATAAAGTTAAGACTGCCTTTTTGCTGTCCTAATTGTATCCATTTACTTAAGTAGTTAGCAGACTAAATATTGCTGTTAATCGATTAAAAAGCTGTGGCTCTGCCTGAACTCCACCCATGAACAATCCCTTGGCTAGCCGGTTGCAAATGGAGAGTTGGAGCTGATATTCAGTGGCATTACCTAGTTAAGAGTCACAGAATATTGGTAGCCAGTCAGCTAAGCAGGGTTTAACCAGGCATGAGCCCACTACAATTGTCTATTGTAGGGGTGTCCAACGTGCGGCCCAAGGACCGCATGCGGCCCCGTGAAGTATTTTGTACGGCCCTGGTCGAGGGCGATGCAGTGTTTTTCTCTGCTGCCCCCAGGTGTTTACCGCCTTGCTGGCTCCCTCCTCTGTCTTGCTGCAGCATTTGTGCGGCCTTAGAAAAAAAATTTTCGGCCAATGCGGCCCAGGGAAGCCAAAAGGTTGGACACCCCTGGTCTATTGCTTATGTTTGGATTCTTCTTGCTATATACTGCCTTGGGTGAATTTCTTCAAAAAGGCAACAAAAAAAGTCTAATAACTAACTAAATAAATAAACAGTATAACATCTACATGCCAATCATGTATTTGCAGGTGTATAAACAGCTTTGGAGGTATCTAATCTTTTACATTTGGTCAAACAATTTGAGAGGCTGAACATAATAAGTATTTTTATTATTCTTTTACATGTGTATTTATTTCTCAGGTTGAAGCAGGCTTCATAGTTATTGACCAGTGATTGTAATGCCAGAAAATTAGTTTGGAGAGATAATGCTTATAAAGGAGCCCTTTTACTGAAATATGTTAAGAAATGGGTTTAGCACATTTTAATGTGGGACTTTCCTGCACACTAAGTCCATTTGATACGTGGCCCAAAGATAAGGCTTTTTTTAATTTTTATTTTTTCAGGTCTTGCGCTAATTTTTTCAGTGGTGCACAAAAGCTGCAAAAATAGAAATGCAGTGACCCCTAAATTTTATATATGGCACCTTAGATTGTGTGCACAAATCAGCATGCAGTTTTGGAGACCATACCTTCAAAAAGATATAAATAGAATGGAATCAGTCTAGATGGCTGCTAGAAAGTTGGTTAGTGGTCATAAATCGTATGGGGAAAGACTTAAAGAACTTAATATGTATACTCTAGAGCAGGGGGTCCAACCTGCGGCCCCGTGAAGTATATTGTGCGGCCCCAGTCGAGGGCGATGCAGTATTTTCCTCTGCTGCCCCCGGGTGTTTACCGTCTTGCCGGATCCCTCCTCTGTCTTGCTGCAGCATTTGCACGTTTGTGCAGCCCCAGAAAAATTTTTTCGGCCAATGAAGCCCAGGGAAGCCAAAAGGTTGGATACCCCAGCTCTAGAGGAAAGATGGGAGAGAAGGGAAATGATAGAGATGTTTAAATATCTCCATGGTTCGACAGAGGGAAGGCCCCAGCGGGGGAAGCAAAGCAGCTTGTTCAGAGCGCTGCCGCCACTACTGTTTTGGATTATTTTGAAGTGGAGGTATGTCAAGCTCACGGTGGGAGGATCAGTGGAGTTCTGCACAGAGAGATGGGAAGGAGGGATAGAAAGACGCTAAAGAGAGAAGACCTGGCCCCAGCAGGAAAGGCTGCAAAGCAGCCCGTTCAGAGCATTGCCACTGTTTTTGTAGGTCTTGGAAGCTGCTGCACAAGGGGATGGATGAGAGGTGAGGAAAGATGCTGCACAAGGGAGGGGGGAGAGAGAGAAAGGAAAGAGGAAGGGAGAGATGATTGGCAAATTGGGCAGCACTAGTGTCAGGGATGGAGTCGGGGAGTGTCAGGGTGGCTTCAGGGGTCGATCTTAACTAGGGCTTATTTTTGGGGTAGGGCTTATATTAGGAACATCTTTAAAAATCATGCTAGGGCTTATTTTCGGGGTAGCTCTTATTTTCGGGGAAACATGATATCTCCTGTCGCTCCTGAGCCTGACCAAAATTGGCTGCTAAAGATATTTTATAGAGGAGTTAAAAACTGTGGGTCTGATATTCAGCTGGTGCAGGGTAGCCCAGTGCTGGAGCTCAATATGTATATTTAATGCTGGACTGTTTCCAATGACTGGCACTGAATATCCAGTTTTATCTTTAGCTCATTAATGCTGGCTTTTACAAAGCTGCAGTTGAGGTTTCTACTGCACTCATAGAATTTGTGTCAGAGTAAAAGGATCCCTAATTACTTAGTGGCTAAAGATAAGTCTGTTATTTATATAGCATATTTTAGCTTTTCAACATAGCTGGTTAGACGCTGATTATCCATGCCCAGCCACTCAATACCTGTGGTTATATGCTAGTTAACCAGCCAAGAGCCATTCCTGGCCAATTAAATAACTTTCAATATCAGGGGGGAAATCTGTCTTTACATGAAAATGTGTGATAAGATTAAATGGGGTTAATGAGTCGATGAAACCTATAGAAGAATATTTTATTTGAGCTACAGCACTTAGCAGTTTAGCTGCCCAGTCCTCAGATTTCGGGGGTTCTGTGTCTGGTTCCCAATTGGATAGGAATTGCTAGTCATTTACCAGGTGGTGTAATAATTCTAATGCCTTCTTACATTCTTTTACTTGTTATTCAATCCCTCTGTTTTATATATTTTCTCTGTGCATGAAAAGCAGGTGACTTATGCAAAACTGCCATGCCATTTTTCCTGAAAACAATTTTGCAGAACTTATGCATTGCATTTAATATCAATATATCTTTATATTCAAACCAAAGATGAAAGAACCATCACCCTCCCCCCCCCCCCCCAGTCTCTCAAGATGACATTAGCTCTCGCAAGCTTTCCCACAGGGTAACATAATGCTATTGGGTCTTGTGCGGAGATCTAGCATAGGACCAAATCTCAAACTGAGCTAACTCCCGAAGTCTACACCTCAGTGGCGTACCTAGCATATGTGACACCCGGGACCCATCATTTTTTGACACCCCCCCCCCCCATCTGTATGAAAAACATGATTTTTAGTAACAAGCCACATGTCACACATGAGTACTTAGGAAAAGGCAGCATCTTACATATTGCAGTGAGCAGTACAACATCAATACACCCATTGTAAAACTAAACAAGCCAGACTAGTACAGATCAATCCTGCAGTCAAGCCTAACAAAAAACCTTGTCTTTCGAACACACAGAACACAGAAAACACCTTCGCCTAGTATGGAATATGTAATCACAAACTAACCCCTCCCTCTTTTACAAAACTGTAGTGTGGATTTTAGCCATGGTGGTAACAGCTCTGACACTCATAGAATTTTGAGCATCAGAGCTGCTACCACCACGGCTGGCGCTAAAAAACGCTCCACAGTTTTGTAAAAGGGGGGATAAAATAGAAATACATAGACAAAGGTTAAATTGAACCAGTAAGAAGCTGGACTCTGCATACAGTGCACCACAGAAACAGTGACACATGTCTCCTAAAGCAATAAATAAATAGAACATTTTTTTCTATCTTTGTCTTTTGTGGTTTCTGCTTTCCTCATCTTCTTGTAACTCTCTTCCTTCCATCTACTGTCTGCCGTCTCTCTTCCCCTATATGGCATCTTCTCTCCTTCTATGCCCCTTCCAGAAACTGTATGCCTCCCCCTTCCATCTCTCCGTTCACCCCATTGGTCTGGCATCTCTCTCCTCTCCTTCCCTCTCCCACTCCTTTCCTCTGCAATCTCTTTCCCTTTTTTCCCTCATTTTCCTTTTCAATTTATTTTCTGCATCTGTCTAGATTACGTTCTTACTACCCTCTCATCAATATCCTTTTTTACTGTCTACCTAAAGCTTGCCACCTCTTTCCCTCACTCCTCCAGTGTTTCCCTAACTCAATCCTTTACTCCCCATCATGTGCTCTCTTTTTATTTATCCCCTCCTTCCATCATGTACCTTCTTTCTCCAACCCTTCCATCTAGTACCTTCTCCACTCTCTGTCTACTTCCATCCAGCGTCTGCTCCCCTCTTTCTCTCCTCCCATTTCCTTCCTGCATTTGCTCTCTTATCTCTCCAATCTTCATTTCCATCCAGCATAGGCTCCCCACTACCATCCAATGTCTGCCCTTTCTCTCGCCATCCACCCCTCTTCAATCAGCATCTGCCCCTTTTCTTTCCCTCCAATATCCTTCCCCCTTATGTCTCTTCCCTTTCTCTGTACATCAATTCTATCAGCACCACCCTTTCCATACCACCCTGCCCCCTTTCTTTCCCTTCATAACTCTTCCATTCCAGCAATCCTGCTCCTTTCTCTCCCTTCATGCAGCAAGGTACCACAATGACTGTAGCTGCCGGCTGCCAGTCCATCCCACTTAGACGTACTTGCTCTGGAGTGGACTCAGCAGCCGCATGCTGTAAGGTCCCGCGATGAATCGTCTGCTGGCTCTGCTCCGGCAGATGCAGGGAGATGTGGCAAAGTCTCGCAATGACTGCGTCTGCCGGGTCCACCCCCTCCGACGTAACTTACTTCTTCCGGAGCAGAGCCGACAGACGAGTCATCGCGGGACCTTCCTGCACCTCAGCGTGGCTGCTGACTCTACTGCAGAGAAAGTAAGTCAGAGGCAATGTGACCATTTACGTTTTTCATCAAAAGGGGACATCTATTAATTGACCGTGTATCCTTTCTTTCATTTCTTTCTTTCTGCACTCAGGCCCAATTGTCCCTTTCTATTCCCTCCCTCCTTCCTTCCCATGTCCTTAGTGCCCCCAGTGCCTCCTTCCTGTGTCCATGGTGCCCCAGTGCATCCTTCCCTTGTCCATGGTGCCCCCAGTGCCTCCTTCCTGTGTCCTTGGTGCCCCCAGTGCATCCATCCCGTGCCCATAGTGCCCCCAGTGCCTTCTTCCTGTGTCCATAGTGCCCCCAGTGCCTCCTTCCCGTGTCCTTAGTGCCCCCAGTGCCTCCTTCCCGTGTCCATGGTGCCCCCAGTGCCTCCTTCCCGTGTCCTTAGTGTCCCCAGTGCCTCCTTAAATTCCCCCCCCCACTGCCTTCCAGATTTTTTCACCCCCCAAAGCCAGCCTGCCTATCTGCCTACCTATCTCCCTCCTTCCCTGCTGTGCTAAAGCCAGCCAGCTTGCCTGCCTACATCCTGCCCTCCCTGCCGCGGAAAAAAGAGAAAAAAAAGCGCCTTTCCCCTTCCTTTCTCCCGGTCTGCGCCTGCAATCTTACCTCCCCCTGCTGACAAGAAGTCTTTCCACGTCAAATCTGATGTAGGAGAGGACGTTCCAGGCCAGCCAATCACTGCCTGGCTGGTCTGGAACGTCTCTCCGACGTCAGAATTGACGTCGGAAAGACTTCTTGTCAGCGGGGGGAAGTAAGATTGCAGCAGCGCGGGCCGGGGGCTAGGAAGGGCAGGAGAACCCGGACCTGGCCGGCTGTGCACCTCCCCAAGCCGTGCACCCGGGGCGGACCTCCTCCCCCGCCACTGCTACCCCTCCACTGAGACACTAGTGGTGTGTCCACTGATATCTAATAAGTCAAAATCAGTTTCTTAACTAAAAGGATTTATATTGGTGTTTCTAGGTTTACATAAAGGAGTTTGCATCATACCTGAAAACACACTGGGTATCTTTGAAAGAAAGCTTTTCACAGTACGAATTGGAATTCCATTTTTTTCATCTTGCATGCGGGCTATAATATCTTCCATCTGTAAAGTAAATGTAAAATATAAAAAAAGCTTCAGAATAAAAATATTAATGCAATCTAAAAGGTAGAAGCCATATTCACATTTTCAACAAAGAGAATTTGGTATTTAAACTCAAAAACAATATACATGTGTAAGTGGTTATTTCAGAAAATGCTCAATTTATACATACCTGTTGATAATATGTAGAAATTGCAAGAGGGGATGTTGGGATGTGTTTTGGGCATGGCCTTGTTAGGTCAAAAATCAGTGCGTATACTACCCATTTCATCAAGGGAATGCACATATGTGACCTAATATTTCTACATCAGTATTTGTAACTACTCCTTGGCACATGTGGAGGGCCATTTTCGATATGATGTCCAAATCCAAGTTTGGACGTTTTGCAGAAGATTCACAAAAATCCAATACCAGACATGCCCATTTTCAAAACATTTGCAAAATGTCCATCCTTTTTTTATATGGCCATTTTTTTCTAATGTGCATCTATCTTTTAAAACTATTTTTGATTTTTTTTTTTTTTTAAAGAAAAAAGCACATCCAAAAGAAAAACACACTAAACAAGTAGGAGGGGCCAGCATTTTTAGTAGACTGTCCACACAGACATCCCAGCAAAGCGGGGGCAATGCAGTAAACTCTTCATAAAAGGTGCCAGATATACATCTCACCATAACCCCCTTATATTGTGTGGTAAGCCCTCTAAAACCCACCCAAAATGTGCTGGGCCCAACTACAAACCTCTCCAATAGCCTTTATGACCTCAGATGTCAGCATTATGATGGTCCAGTAAGTTCTGGATTGGTTTTGGTGGGCTCACACTCTCCAGCACAAGTGTAGTAGTTAGAGTGGGATATGGGCATGGGTCCCTTTCTCTGCAATCCACTGCACTGACCAATGGCATAGTAAGGGGGATAGGGGGTGCTGACCACACCAAGTACTATTTTGGTGGGGGCGCTAGCACCTCTGCCCTTCCACACCACACCAGGGGGGTGTTATGAGCAGAAGAATCGGCGGTAGGCCAGGCTTTGGCACTGGAGGGAGGGAGACAGACAGAAAGGCAGGCAGGCTTCGGTGCGGCAGGGAGGGAGGCAGGCAGGCAGGCAGGCTGGCTGGCTTCAGGGGAGGGGTAGGACAAAGGCTGGAAGGCAGGGAGGGAGACATAGGAAGGAGGGAGGGAGGAAGGAGAGACAGAGAAAGAGGGGGGTTATAAGCAGAAGAAAGACTAGAGAGGGAAAGGCTTGGACCAAAGGGGAAAGACAGGAGGCAGATCCTGGACTATGGGAGATGCAGACAGAGTAGGAGAGACCCTGAGGAAGAACAGAGAGATGGAAGATCATAACAGAGGAGGAAGAAAGAGGGAGACCAGGAACAAAGGTGGTGGTAGGTACAAAGGAGAACTGACACTGGATCTGGGAAGGGTAACAGAGGGAAAAGAGAGAGAGACCTGGACCCAAAGGGGATGGGGCTGGATTGTGAAAGAAATGTTGGATGTGAAAGAAAGAAAGATTGGATACACAGTCAGAAAGAAGTGCAATCAGAGACTCATGAAATCACCAGACAACAAAGGTAGGAAAAATGCTTTTATTTTCAATTTAGTGATCAAAATGTGTGAGTTTTGAGAATTTATATCTGCTGTCTATATTTTGTACTATATTTGTCTATTTTTCTATAGTTGTTACTGAGGTGACATTGCATATTTTAAAGTCATCTGCCTTGACATCTTTGAAAAAAACACGAAACTCGTAAATGATAATTAACATTTTCTCTGCATACAGTGCTTTGTGGACTTTTTAAAATTTTATGGTTTCCATTGTGAATTGAAAAGATATTGTGTGTATATGAAAAATGAATGGAAGAAATTTGGGACAGGGATGGAGGCGGGGCTAGGGTGGGATTGGGGGTGGGACTGAAAATTAATAGATGTCCCGTTTTGATGAAAAAAATAAATGGTCACGTTACCTATACGCCACTTCTGCTTGCTATTACTTTATTTACAAGGGCTAGCCAGAATAAAATCAAACAGATAATTTTTCTTTTCTCCTAGTTAGCACTCTCACAAAAAAAACTCAGATTGTGTGTACTCGCACTCACACACATTCTCACATATCTGACAAATGCACCAATTTATACCAGAACATGCTTTTTTCTTCTTTGGCAGGTCCATCACTTTAGTTTACACAGTCAGTAAAAAAAAAAAAAAAAAACCCTACAATGGCCTGACACTGGCAAAACTGATATATATATATATATTTTTTACTTCACTATTCTCCTTTATTGTCATTTGGTATACATAATACACACATACCTTGAACCCAGTAAATCTGTGAAGCTCAATCTTTAATTAGCCTTCTAAACTTCAGTTTACCTTTACCTTAATTTTATAAAACAAGCCAGTCTCAGGTACACATCAGTCAAACGTCAGTCTCACATCTTCAAGCCCTCCTCACTGATAATGCCAGGCAACAACAGTAACCAGAATGTTTACCATGGTTACCAGGGCAACCAGCAGGCAAGTGTATGCTTTGTACTAATATGTCTCTCATAATTCTATAGTCCCTGCACCATACCAGCTATAGCAGTGTTTTTCAACCTTTTTTGGGCAAAGGCACACTTGTTTCATGAAAAAAATCACGAGGCACACCACCATTAGAAAATGTTAAAAAATTTAACTCTCTGCCTATATTGACTATATATAAAGTAATTCTCTTGAATAGGAATCAAATAAACACAAAGAAAGTATTTTATAATTACTTTATTACGAAATAAAAATTATAAAAATTATAAAATACTTTATTCAGTGCGAAACCTGGGCCTGTTTGGCTGAACACAAAGCTGATATTCTGGCTGGAATCGAAGAAAGACACACACGTAGCTCTTCGTCAACAGCTCTCAGTCTCTCTCTGTATTTGGTTTTTATAGCATACAAAAATAGACAAATATACCCTCCATCCTTTTTATTAAACCACAATAGCAGTTTTTAGCGCAGGGAGCTGCGCTGAATGTCCAGCGCTGCTCTTGACGCTCATAGGCTCCCTGCGCTAAAAACCACTATTGCGGTTTAGTAAAAGGTGACCATATTGTAAAATATAGACAGCAGATATAATAAATTCAGAACTGTGCATAGTAAGTGAAGGGAAGTTTTCATCTCTGGGAATTTACCCAGTTAACTATTAAGTTATTTGGGCAAATTCCTTTGAAAACTGTGGTAATACTGCCTCCACTTTGCTAAATTTAAAATAAAATCATTTTTCCTACCTTGTCTGGTGATTTCTTCTTCTGACTGTGCATCCAATCTTTCTTCCCTTCTATCAGCCTGTATGCTTTCTCTCCTCCACACCTCATTCCCTCCCCCAACTTTTTCTTCCTCTCTCCCTGACCTTTCTTTCTTTTTTTCTGTTTCTCTTCTTTCCTTCTGTTTCCCTGCCTGCCCCCTTTCTTTCTTTCTCCCTGTCGTTCTCCAAGCCACTGCCACTGCCGCTGCCATCGGGGAACAGGAGTCGGACCCACCAATGGATAACAGGCCCCAAAGCCGACGCCGACGCATGCTCTCCCTGACGTCAATTCTGCAATCGGAGAGGAAGTTCCGCCCAGCCAGGCAGCGATTGGCTGGTCCGAACTTCCTCTCCGACTGCAGAAGAAGACTTATCGTCTCGATAGATTAGATCGCCAAGACAAAGTGAGTCCTGGGTGATCGACTCACTTTGCCTTGGCGAGCTACTGGCGCCCCTGCCTCGGGCCCCCTGTCAGCTCCGGGCCCGGCGGCCCTGCGGCACAGCAGGCAACATCTCGCGGCACACTAGTGTGCCGCGGAACAGCGGTTGAAAAACACTGAGCTATAGCACAAACAAGAACAAACTGCATTCCCCCACCCTAGGATTCATACTTTTTTAAAAACTTGGTTACAAGAGGACCAGAAGATGTTCCTAAAGTCAGTACTGTTACCGACAGGTCATATGGTTTATTTACTGGTAGAGTGTATGGGTAAACTAAAAGACACTGTGCTCATTTTATTAGACATGCTGTAAATATTAGTAATCAAAACGGTTAATGGATTGTTTTTGCCGTTGGTTGTTTATTTTGCTATCTAAAATAAACCTTTATAATGTACTAGTGTTTAAGCCCGTTACATTAACGGGTGCTAGAATAGATTATTCTGATCCAGTATGGCTATTCTTCTTATGTCTTACCCCCGTATTCAGGCTCCCATTTCCCCTTTTACGTTCCATATTTCCACCTTTTTTCACCAACTTAAAAATCTGTCCCTTTTCTCCGTCCTTCACCTCTATAGAACTCCCTCTCCATTTCCCCTTTCCCCATCAACCTTCACTTATCTTTTATTATTACTGATGACAATTTTGCAAGAGGTAAAAACTCTGTATAGTTTATAAATCTTTCCTTTAACTGTTAAAGGAAAGATTTATAAACTATAAAGAGTTTTTACCTCATGCAAAATTGTCATTTCTTTAATAAGACATTAACTATTTTTTCTGCAACCCTCCAAGTACCCTATTTTTTCTACGTCCCTCACAGTTAAAGTTTAACATCTTTCCTTTCTCAAAACTGACAAATTTTAATCACTATATTGAAAATAAAATCATTTTTCCTACCTTTGTTTGGTGACTTTATTTTCCTGTGCTTTTAACTATGTTTCCAGGGCCTCCTGCATGCTTCACCTCTGGTTCTCCTTCCCTCCCCCATCTTCTCTCTTCCTTTTACCCCCCCTGTCCAGCAGTACCCCTTCTCCCTTCCCTGCTTCCCCTGTCCAGCAGCACCTCTTCTCCCTTTGTTTTACCTCCAATGCTCCTCCTGCCCAGCAGTAGCCCTTCCTTTTACCTCCCCCCTGACCAGCAGTACCCCTTCCCTATTCCCCCTGTCCAGCAGTACCTCTTCCCCCTTCCTTTTACCTCCCCCCTGTCCAGCAGTAGCCCTTCGCCCTTCCTTTTACCTCCCACCTGTCCAACAGTACCTCTTCCCTATTCCCCCTGTCCAGAAGTAGCCCCTCTCCCTTCCTTTTACCTCCCCTATCAAGCAGTACCCCTTCTCCCTTCCTTTTACCTCGCCCCGACCATCTTCTCCCTTCCTTTTACCTCCCCCCTGTCCAGCAGTACTTCTTCCCTGCTCCCCCTGTCCAGCAGTACCCCTTCTCCCTTCATTTTACCTCATCCCTGTCCATCTTCTCCCTTCCTTTTCCCTCCCTCCCTGTCCAGCAGTAGCCCTTCTCCCTTCCTTTTACCTCCCCCTGTCAAGCAGTACCCCTTTCCCTGCTTCCCCTGTCCAGCAGTAGCCCTTCTGCCTTCCTTTTACCTCCCATGTTCAGCAGTACCCCTTCCCAGCTCCCCCTGTCCAGCAGTACCCCTTCTCCCTTCCTTTTACCTCACGCTTGTCCATCTTCTCCCTTCCTTTTACCTCCCTCCTGTCCAGCAGTACACCTTCCCTGCTCCCCCTGTCCATAAGTAGCCCTTCCCCCTTCCTTTTACCTCCCCTATCAAGCAGTATCCCTTCTCCCCCCTGTCCAGCAATACTCCTTCCCTGCTCCCTGTCCAGTAGTAGCCCTTAGAATCATAGAAAATGATAGCAGAAAAGGGCCAAAGCCCATCAAGTCTGCCCACACTAATGACCCACCCCCCTAACTTTACCCTCCTAGATATCCCATAGCCCATCAAGTCAGTCCGCTCTGATTGCCCTCTCCCAATTTACCCTCTTAGAGATCCCACATGTGCATCCCATTTGTTCTTAAAATCTGGCACGCTACTGGCCTCAATTACCTGCATTAGAAGTTCATTCCAATGATCAACCACTCTTTCGGTGAAGAAATACTTCCTGGTGTCGCCATGAAATTTCCCGCCCCTGATTTTTAGCGGATGCCCTCTTGTTGCCGAGGGTCCTTTAAAGAAA
The DNA here is from genome assembly GCF_902459505.1 of Geotrypetes seraphini. Taxonomy (NCBI): domain Eukaryota; kingdom Metazoa; phylum Chordata; class Amphibia; order Gymnophiona; family Dermophiidae; genus Geotrypetes; species Geotrypetes seraphini. The sequence continues at coordinate 299,203,278 of NC_047086.1, forward strand.
GAAAATATCATCTTCCTCCTTGATACGACCGGTGATATATTTAAACGTCTCAATCATGTCTCCCTTCTCCCTACGTTCTTCGAGAGAGTACAGCCGCAAATTAGTCAGCCTCTCCTCGTATGAGAGATCCTTGAGCCCCGAGACCATCCTAGTGGCCATTCGTTGAACCGACTCAACTCTCAGCACATCTTTTCGGTAATGTGGCCTCCAGAATTGTACACAGTATTCCAAATGAGGTCTCACCATGGATCTGTACAACAGCATTATGACCTCGGGCTTCCTGCTAACGAAACTTCTACGGATACACCCCAACATTTGTCTAGCCTTGGATGAAGCCTTCTCCACTTGATTAGCAGCTTTCATGTCTTCACTAATGATTACTCCTAAATCACGCTCTGCTGCAGTCCTAGTTAAGGTCTCACCATTTAGGGTGTAATTTCTGCGCGGATTACTACTGCCAAGGTGCATTACCTTACATTTCTTAGCGTTGAAGTTAAGTTGCCAAGTTGAGGACCAGTGTTCCAACAGGAGTAGGTCCTGTGTCATACCGTCAGGCAAATTGCTATTACTTACTATGTTACATAGTTTGGCGTCATCGGCGAATAATGTTATTTTACCTTGAAGCCCCTTGGTCAGGTCTCCTACAAATATGTTGAAGAAGATTGGGCCTAAGACCGAGCCTTGCGGCACTCCACTGTTTACCTCTGACGTTTTGGAGAGGGTACCGTTAACCACTACCCTTCTCCCTTCCCTGCTTTCCCTGTCAAGCAGTACCCCTTCTCTCTTCCTTTTACCTCACCCCTGTCCATCTTCTCCCTTCCTTTTACCTCTCCCATCCAGCAGGACCCCATCCCAGCTCCCCCTGTCTAGCAGTACTTCTACCTTCCTTTAACTTCACCCCTGTCCATCATCTCCCTTCCTTCCCTGATCCCCCTGTCCAGCAGTACCCCTTCTCTCTTCATTTTATTTCCCCCCTGTCCAGCAGTACCCCTTACCTGCTCCCTCCTGTCCAGCAGTAGCCCTTTTCTCCTTCCTTTTACCTCCCCCGTCCAGCAATACCCCTTCTCTCTTACTTTTACCTCCCCCTGTCTAGCTGTACCCCTTCTCTGCTCCCCCTGTCCAGCAGTACCCCTTCTCCCTTCCTTTTATTTTCCCCCTGTCCAACAGTACCCCTTCCCTGCTCCCCTCTGTCCAGCAGTAGCACTTCTCCCTTCCTTTTACCTCCCCCGTCCAGTAGTACCCCTTCTCCCTTCCTTTTACCTTGCCCCTGTCCATCTTATTATTATTGTATGTTGTAGTTACTTTTATTATAATTGTACACTGCTTAGAAATTTGATTAAGTGGTATAAGAAAATTTAAATAAACTTGGAAACTAGTTCATGTGTACTCTTACTTGGAATTGGGCAGGAGTGGGATGGCAAGCAGATTTGGCTGCATGATTCATATTCCATGAGAGCTGCGATACTCATGTTACCCCTCTCCTAAAGTCACTTCATTGGCTTCCCATCCATTTCCAAATACAATTCAAACTCCTCTTACTGTCCTACAATTGCATTCACTTAGCTGCCCCTCATTATCTCTCCCCATATGTCTTTTCCCCACCCCCTGCGAGCTCTGCTCAACTTGTAAGTCCCTCCTATCTGTGCCCTTCTCTTCCTCTGCCAACTCCAAATTCCGTCCCTTCTGTCTTGCTGCTTCATACGGTGGGCTCCGTCTCTGGCAGTGTTCAAGCCCAAGTTAAAAGCTCACCTCTTTGAGACTGCTTTCAATTCCTAACTCTTCTCACCTTGGGCTCTGCACTTCCAACCCTCTATGTCATGTCTGTCTGTCCAAGTTAGAATGTAAGCACTTCTGAGCAGAGACTGTCTATTTAATGTCAAAATGTACAGCGCTGCCTATGTCCTTTAGTGCTATAGAAGTGTATAATAGTAGTAATAGTAGTACTAGTAGAATGTATCTTTTTCCATGCTATTAGAAAGTTATTTTATAACAGTTTAGTCGGGCAGAAATAGTTCCTGGATTGTCAGCACTGACATTTTGGCCCTGATTCCATAAAAAGCGCCTGCTGTTAGACATCTTGATTGGCATACTTAACCAATCTAAGCACCTAACTTAATTTTTAATTGTTTCAATTAGCGCTGTTAATAAAACAGCGCTAATTGAAATTTAAAAAAGATTTAAAAAAGATTAGCAAATATTGACTTTCAGATAGGCACCTACACCATATAGGCATCAACACCGAGGCACCTGTGTATGCCTTCCTATGCCTACCCAAAATGTAGGCATGATTACGGGCAGAGTTTGGGCATGGAGTTAGGCACCGTTAGACGCCTGGCTTAGATGCTATTATTTTAGGCCAAGAAAACCCTGAATTAATATACTAGTGCCTAAGTTAGAGGGAGTCTAACTTTGAATGGCATGCGGTAGGTGCCGTTTTCAATGGTGCCTACCACATAATTTGCTTTTATAGAATCAGAGCCTTTACATTTCAAGTTTCAAGTTTATTAGGTTTTGATAGACCCCTATCTAAAAAAAAAAAAAAAAAAAATCTAGGCGATGTACAAAAAAATGTTAAAAAGTAATTTAACAGTATGCATGGACATATTAAATACATAGAAAGGCTTTTGACAAGGGGAAGAGGGGGAGAAATGATAGGGAGGGGAGAGAACAAAAGGAGAGGATTCCTATTGAACAGGAACAAATGTTAGGGCATAAAATACATATGTATGTGCATGGATTTAATAAATGGCAACTCTACCCATACTCTGACCAAACTCCACCTCTGAAAAAACCTACTGTGCATCACAAAATTTTAGGTGTGACCTAATTTTGTAAGATTCCTTTTTATATGCGCTAATCATCATTTTAGAAGCAGAACAATAAAGTTTTATAAAGTACCTTCTTAAAGTGCATTAGAATATCAGTTTCAGCCTTCTTTATTATTCTTTGTTTCTGCTTCTAATCTTAGATACATGCTACCCAGCACAATCGCTTTGATATTACAGTCTTCCATCACAGAGATATTTTCAGTGCATCCTAGTTTCCCATTATGGGAGATTGTTTTTGCACATGTGTGGAGGTGGAAGCAGACAACCGGTATTTCAAAGTTTCATTATAAACTGCAGCTGCTGACTCTCTCCTCTTGAAAAGTATCACTTTTTATTTTGGCTGGTGGACTACTGGGACTCAAGTTTAATCATCACCACTTGTTCTGCTGACTTAGGTCTATCTACATCTCCCTCCATTCCCTCGGCCACCTCTATCAAGCATTAACATGAATCAATGACAGAGATATAAAGGTCAATATTTAAAGTGATTTAACTGGGCGGAGAGACACCTGGCTAGTGAAATCATTCGGGCGGAGCTATCTGCTGATATTCAGCGGCACTTAACCAATTAGTGTTCCTGAATACCAGCACTAATTGCTAAAGCCATAGTCAGCTATTTTGTGGGTGGGCTGGGGGCGGAGCTAGCACTCAGGCACTTTAAATGCTGATATTCAGCACTTAATCATCTAAGCTAACTGGGTACATTGGACTGCATAAAACTCATTCTTGTTTTTGTTCAGTTTTACTTAGGTGGTTATGTACAGAATATTGTACTTAACTGCATAAGAATTAGTCATGAATGCTGACGATGGCCAAAAAATGCTGACTATCGCAGGTTGAATATTTACCCCATAGTTTCTACATACATAGGCCCGGATTCTGTAACCATCGCCATTGTCGGCGGCCGCCAATCATGTGACAATCACACAATGGCACCAGGTAGAAAATTGCAACTCTGGCAAAGGTAGAAATGGAGGCCAGGGTTTTCCTGGCCCATATTTCCATCACTTACCTATGATGTGAATCACACCTCTGTAGGCGTTTTAGGCTGCCTAGCACCACTTCCAGCATTAGCCATGCTCACAATGGCGTTAGGCGGCCTAAAGCATCTTTAGAGTCATGATTCTGGCATCAATTTTTTAGGCGCTCATTTCAGTGGCATTTTTTACTGAGTTTGGGTACCTACCGGCACCATTTAGAGAATACAGGCCATATTATATAATGTGTAGGGATTTTACTATTAATAAAAACATAATTCACAGACCATACGTTGTATTAGAGTAGTGAGACAGTAGACTTTGCAGCAGAATATATCACTTTGTAGCCTGTATGGACTCACAAAGAATACCAAATTAGAACCAGAAATGGAATTCTCTAATTCAATAAGTAGTACTTATTGTCATTTAATGTGCCCAGAAAGGTTATCTTAAATATTCATTTAGAGGGGCATAATCAAAAGAAACATCTAAGTCCGTTTTGGTCCTAAGTCGCTAGTTGTCCAAAGTTGGCAGTGTCCAAAGTCCATTCCCGAAAATACATCCGAAATATTTTGTTTTCTCGAAAGTCATCTAATTATACATCCAGCAGTTTGATCGTCCAGACTGCTAAGTCATCTATCTTTATACCCCTTTCTTGTTCAAAAATTTGTCCAAGTCAAAAACGCCTTTTGGGCATGGAAGGGATCAGCAAAGAGATGGATTGGCCACCCAGACATAGCAACAGAGTAGTGGGGCACCTTACAGGGCACTGCTGTGTACTTTACAAAAAGGGTACCACATAAATATCTCACCACAACTTCCTTGCAGGTTATGATAAGCCCCCCCAAATACCCTCAAAACCCACTAACACCAACTTGTCTACCACCCCAATAGCCCTTAAGCTGCAGGTGCCACCTATATGGCAATTTTGGGGTTTTGGGGTGCACATGTTTCACCATGCTTATGGGCCTGGGTCCTCCTGGGTTCTCCTCTCTATGGTTCACTAGCCCACCCCCCAGACCACTTAAGCCACCTGTGTGCAGCTCTACTAGGCTTTCCTATGCCAGGCTGTCAGGTGCTGATGTTCTGGAGGCAGATGTGTATGTTTCTATTCCGATTTTTATGGCAGTGTGGGGGAATCATTGATCACTGGGGGAGAGTGGGAGGGTCTGTACTTTGTGTCTGCAGTAGTTATCTGGTCACTTTGGATACCTTTTTGCCACTTAGATCTGTTTTTAGATGGCCTAAGTCACTATGTATAAGCTCCATCTAGGCAATCTTGTTAAACCTTTGGTTATACTTGCAGTACGACTAAGTCTAGGTTGGCCCACATCCCGCCCAAATCCCGCCCTCACCATTCTTCCTAACATGCCACTTTTAGCTCTTGGCGTACTGCAGCACTGATAAGGCCTAAGTCATTTTTAAATAAGTATACAACCCGGTTCGATTATCAGCACTTGGACAACTTGTCTTACTGATCGTCCAAGTGCCAATATAGGCCAGTTTTTAGACGTATTTCCATTTCGATTATGAGCCCCTTATTATATTAACCAAATGTTTTGTAATGTTCTAGAGGGAGAAAAGACCTCAGTAGCTTCTAGTCTTTACAGACCAGCTAAATAGCTGTTCAGCTAGATTGAACCATGTTATAATCATAGATCTCCCTCCATCTCCATAACTCATCCACTGTGCAGAATTGTAGGTATATGCTTAAAATTTATAAATTAATGAAAGCATCTAGACAACTTATCTTGTAGTTGAAGGAATATTCATTATAAATGAATTTAGAGGAAAGGGCCATTCTCAAAATATCAGGATGTCTTTTTCTTTTGAGAATGACCTATCTAGAACTTTTGGTCCCTAGTACATCTATCTTTGTTGTCCATTCTCTTGGTAAAATGGAAATGGAATTTGAGTTAATCAGGACCTTAGGCTCCTCCTACTTCATTCCAAGATGCTTTGGGAGGTGGAAGGCCTGTCATTCTAAAGAGATGGTCCTATCAGTAGGAGGGAGTGGACTTCCTTCCTACCAATTTTTCATCGGAAGGTACGCGGTTGTCAGTAATGTCGGCGGGCGGTGTCGGGTGATGTTGGAGAGTATCAGTGATGGTGGGGGGTGTTGGGTGATGTTGGGGAGTGTCCGTGGATGTTGGGGGAAGGAATGTAGGGCTCTGAGGATCAGTGGGTGTGAGGAAGGAAGGGAGAGAAGAATCATGGTTCTCCATGCCAGTTTAGCAGATCCTGGCAGGGGAATCCCCAAACAACTGAGCCAGCAGGAGTCACCAAAACCAGCTCAGCTGATTGGAATTCCCCTGCTGCGATCAGCTGATGGGAAGTCTTTCACATGATAGGACAATTGAAAAGTACTTTTCCATCCATGGGTGGTAGGGAGGAATCAGGGACCACTTGGGGAGTAAGGCGAAGGGGGTGTCAAGCTTTAAACCATAGGTGTCAGAATGGGGGAGGACATAGGGGCCATGGCCTCCCCAAATATTGGTGGTCGCCGGTTAGTGCCTACTCTCCCACCCATTTCCTGATGATGTACTTTAAATCTTTGGGGAAGCCACCACACAGTGTCAATGAGCAGGCCTGTCCTGGAACCCTTCATTCTACTTCCGGGGGTAGGCCTGCCCATTGACACTGCGCGATGGCTTCCCCAAAGATTTAAAGTACATCATCAGGAAATGGGTGGGAGAGTGGGCACTAACCAGCGACCGCCAATATTTGGGGAGGCCATGGCCCATATTTCCTCCACCTGAAAATTTAAAATACAATGCTGGGAGGAGGTAAGAAGTTGAGTGGGGAGCTGGTGATAGGCCAAGCTGCTGGATTCCGTTGTGGCTAGGGCAGAGCTCCTGCCCCCCCCCCCCTCCTCCCCAAACAGTGTTCTGCTGCCTATGCCTTAAACCCTCCAGTGGTCATCTTGTCAGCTTGGGCACCTTTTTATGATTTAGACTCTTAAAACAGGTCTAGCTCCAAACGTATTAAAAAAAAAAAAAAAGCCCTGGAAATTTTATTACAGGTTTGATTATCCTTGCTGAACATTCACGTGCTAAGCCTGCCCTAATCCCACCCAAAACACACCTCTAACATATCCCCATAAGATTTAGATACACGAGACAAAACAACCAGAAAGATGTCCAGAAAGTCAGTTTTGAAAATGCCCACTTGGACGTTTTGACTAGTAAGATATTCATGTGGCAATTTATGCTTTCTGTTGGACGTCCATCTTTTATTAAAATAAGCTCGATAGACCTAATCATGAAAGAACCAAAAAAGCCTTTCCCCTGAATTGATGCATACAAAACATTTTTGTAGTCTGATGGCCATCCACAATATTCGAGCACTCTGCAATTATCTAATGTCAAGTCATTTTCTGTGCTGACATGTTTAACGGTGTATGAAAAGAATCTGAAAGACTGGATTTTTTTTTTCACTCCTGTAAATGTCTGAATCATCCATCTTCTGATTAATTGTTACTTCAAGAGTTATTTTCATTGATGCACAATGAAGCATCTAAATACACTTACAATAATGAAAATTATATAACAAATGATAGGGCCTGTCAGAAATCACAGTGATGTAAAGTACTCAGATTTCTTTTTCATACAGCACAAACATCAAAAGAAAAGACAAAATGATTAGTAGTACTGAAATTCTGTATTAGTTTATATAAAATGGAGGAGATATTTTCTGTACTTACTTTTAGGCACAACCTAATTTACAAATAAAAATCGGGGGGGGGGGGGGCGGGTCTCACAAAAAATAGTTTATAAAATTACTCATGAGATAAACAACAAAATAAAATACAGCAACATTAAAAACAAAAATCATCCTATCTGCAATAACTACACACACAGATAAATAAAAATGTTTTATGACCCTTCTTAAAATTTGACAGACCTCTTTGAAGGGAATTCAAATCCAGTGGAGCCCTAATAGAGAAAACTCTGTCATGATATCAGGACAGTCTCATCTCTTTAATTCATTATTCCTCCTTACTAAGCTGCAATAGAGGTTTCTACCATGGCCCAGAGTCCTAAATGCTTTATTGCTATGAGCGTTGGAGCAGCATCAGACCATTTAGCGCTCTGGGCCACTGTAGAAAACCCTACTGCAGTTTAGTAAAAGAGGGCCAGTATATACAACTGCCACATCACTAATGATGTCATCAATGACGCAGCAGCACAGGAAAGTCCCCGGCGGGGATGGCTGCAAAGCAGCCTGTTCAGAGTGCTGCTGCCAATGGTGAAGGGAGGGGAGGTATGGTATATCGGTTTCACAGTGGGATGGTCGGAGGGGTTCTGCTGCATAGAGGGGGGGATGGGTGGGAGGGTCAACGGTTTTATTAGGCAGGCTCATGGGTCAGACAAGCAGGGCGCAGAGGCTATCATTTGACCGGTAGTTGGGGTATCATGCATATTGGAGGGAGTGTGTGGCGCGGTGGTTAAAGCTACAGCCTCAGCACCCTGGGGTTGTGGGTACTCTAGCTGCTGTGTTACTAAGCTGGATTGAGACATATCTGATGGACTTTGGCAGCTAAGTGATTTTTTTGGCCTAATGCTATGATTTCGGATCACTGTACCTTAGGCCCTGTTGCCACATTTTTTTCACGTGTGGGGTTATGTACCCCTGGTGCTTTTGAACATTGACTTTGCAAGCTATTACAGTGCTTTCTTCACCCTACCGGTTTGTTTATGTAGGAGTGTATGTGAAGTGGAGTTTTTTGCCAAATGAAGCTGAACTGAGGCTTTTTCTCCACTTCTTTTTTTGTTTTCTGTTTGATTGAGTGTTTCTCCTGCTGTGAATGGTTGGGTGTATATATGTTTAAGCCTTGTAGCGTTGCTGAGCAGGTTCGTTTGTTCTGTGTGGGGTTGTATTTGAGATATTTATTAGTTGTGGGTTCAAACCCACACTGATCCTTATGACCCTGGGCAAGTCACTTAATCCCCCCATTGCCCCAGGTACATTAGGTAGATTGTGAGCCTGCCAGGACAGACAGGGAAAAATGCTTGAGTACCTGAATAAATTAATGTAACCCGTTCTGAGCTCCCTTGGGAGAAAGGTATTGAAAATTGAATAAATAAAATAAATAAATAAATATAAATATATATGGGGCTGGGTGATGGAAGACAGAGTAGAAGGTAGGTTGAAGGTAAATTGGGGCTTGCAGATAAGGGAGTTTCTACCCTGCAGACCTCTCCTCTTCATCCTTATTCTTGGGTACCAACTGCAACGGGGCAGTTACAAAAGCTTAGAGGTGCTTTTGATTTGGCTTATTTATTTTGTTTCCTTCATCCAAAGCAAATGTGGAAGGGGACAGATTATTAAGGTACACAACCCTCTGCAATGTGGCACAAGAATTGGAGGGGAGGAGAGGAAGGGAGAGATGATCGTTGTACATGACAAAAAATACGACATCCATGAAAATAAGTCCTAGTGCATTTTTGGGAACAAAAATTAATATAAGACACTGTCTTATTTTCGGGGAAATATGGTAGTAGAGGAGATGAAGAAGACAGGAGGAAAGAGAAAAATGACAAATGAAATAAAACCCTGGTATAAGAGTTAAGAGAAGACATAGGAAAGCAGAGACTGAGACCAACATGATTAGAAAAGTAGAAAAAAGGATTTTATTTTTAATTTTGAAAAAAAGTACAAACTCACAACTGAAAGTCTGATATATCACAGGGAAGAAGGTGGGGGCAGTGTGGGGGCAGTGCAAGAAAGGATGGGGCACCATGGAGGGCAAGTTGCATGGGGTGCAATTATAGCTTACTACGGTCCTGACTGTACACAGCAGGCATCTGCCTAGGGGAGGGGCAAAGCTAGGGATGGGCTGTGGCGGAACTGGGGGAATGGCCAGGGGCAAGGCTGGGTGTGGCCGAGGTGTTGTCATGTGTCCTCTTTTTTGTCTTTACAAATATGATAACTCTACCTTTCACAAAAACACAATTCTATAAACGGTGCTGTTATGTGATTGACACATGATGAGTGGCTGCTTTTAAGGCAGACGACGATGACAGTGCCGCTAATAGAATCTGAGCTTTCCTTCCTTAACAGTAGCTTCTTCCCCCTCTCCTTTATCTCCTGAGAAGATTTTATTGCCCTCTGAGAACTGTGAACTCCCCATTCCTTTGCCCTGAAAGGTATATTGGCAATCCTGGATGGAAAAGTGACCACAGATTCCTAAAGCATAAGGATCCTGCTAATGGGCTTGCCTCCCCTATCTCTTAAAAGGAAAGTATTCTTTAACATCTCCCTACACTATGAGAGAAAGACCTTGACTGATAGTAAGGTATAAGAGAAGGGTCAGAATCTAGACTTAAGGGGGGAGAGGGATATAAAGGAAAGAGAGAGACTGAAGAGAGGGGAAGAGACCCTAAAACAAGGAAGGATGAAAGAGGGGAGAGAGATATATGCCTGACCATGAAGAGGGAGGAGTGAGACCTAGAGGGAGAGAAGACCTATAACAAAGGTGGGGGGAAAGTGAGGAGAGATGCAGGACAGGGGGATAAGCAGAATGAAGAGAGAGACCTAGACCAAAAGGGAGGGGGAAAGGGGTGTATACAGAGGGAAGAGAGAGAGAGACTGGAGAGAGGGGAAGAGACCTTGGACCAAGTAGAGAGGGAGGCTGAAATGCTGGAGGGAGGTCAGGGTTGAGGATGCAGGAGGAAGAGAACAGAGAAGAGAGAAACAAGCCATGGAGAGGGACAGAAGAGATGCTGAGCATGGAGGGAGCTTAAGTACAGGGACACAGGGGCAATGCTGAACAAAAGGGGAGGGAGAAGGATACAGGGAGAAGCTGGACAGAATAGTATAAGGATAAAAAGAGCAGATGCTGAATATGAAGAGAGAATAGCGACACTGAGAAGGCAGATACAGTACTGAACATTGGGGGAAGATAGGGACAGGGGCACAAAGGGGGGGGGGGGGGGTTGCTGGACACTGTGGATAGGGACATGGAGGAAAAGTAGATGTTAGAGATAGAAAAGTGAGAGGGAAATGAGTATCGCTGATATCTTGCACTTCAGTTTCTATTTTTATTACTGGGACAGATTTTCTATATCGATCCGTAATGTGTTTGTTTTTTGCAAGGTTTGTTTACTGGAACTCTGAAAGGGTGTCTCATCTTCCCCTACCCCCTAGTTCCCATTACCTAGGGAGAGAAGATATTATAGGGACCCATCTACTACTACTATTAATTATTTTTATAGCGCTACCAGACACACGCAGTGCTGTACAGAGTCACAAAGAGTAAGAAAACAGTCCCTGCTCGAAAGAGCTTACAATCTAAACAGGCAATACAGACAAACAGGATGTCATGGATACAGTTAAGGGGAACTGTTAATCAGCGAGCTGGGTTGGAGGGCAGAGGAGTAGGGTTAAGGATTGAAAGCTATATCAAAAAGGTAGGTTTTCAGTCTGCTTTTAATACCCAGGGTCCATAAAATCTTAGCTATGCCACTCCTTACTTATGATGACACAGATACTTATTCACTGGCTAATGGAATAAAAAAGTATAAAATATATAAATTGCATGCAATCTCCAGCGAGCTTCCACACTGTTCTGCATACACACATCCTGCCTTTCCTGTGGCTTATGTGACTAGATAAATAATACTTATCTCTGTATATTTGGGTCAGATGCCAAAAGTAGAATGTTCAAATCTTCCGCATGAAGTGCTCTTACTCATAATAATGCTTGACTTAGCAGTTAAAAACAACAAATTCATGGTGACAAATGTTATACACATCTGTAGCTGAACATAAAGTAATAGATCTGTAGTTTATACATTACAAGCAACAACTGGGTTGTCTCAAGTTCTTCCTTAAAAGTTGAGTTACCACTGAAAAGATGTGAGCTAAATCCAAAACCTCACCCCATCACAGTCTGCATAATTCTCTCTTTTTTGTCCAGGGGTGCTGAAAAGTTCTCGATCCAACCAACTCCCTAAATCTGACGTTATTTTGCCACTGTAGCTGAAAAGAGTGTTATTTTAGTTTATTTCATTAGAATCTGCAAACTGGCACTTTGTGAAACTAAAATTTCACTCTTTTCAGCTACAGTGGCAAAATAACGTCAGATTTAGGGAGTTGGTTGGGCCGAGAGCTTTTCAGTACCCCTCATAGATGTGTGGTAAAATAATCTATCTTAATAGTAGCAAACATTGATAATGTTTGTCCTAAGGGGCTAATTCTACATAGGATGCCATAAGTTAGGCGCAAATTAGGTGCCTCAAAAATGCACTTATGCACTCTTCTGTTACTGGGTACGCAAGTGTTCGTTCACGTAATTTCAAAGGAGCTGTTCACATGGGAAGAGCATGGGTGGGGCATCAGCATTCCCACTGTTCTTACACATGCTATAGAATAGCCACATTTATGTATGCAACTGCCAAATTTAGGCGTGGCCATTTATACCTGCCATAAGTGATTGTGCCTAAAGTTGGGTAGGTACGCTGGTACTCTATAACAGATTAGGTCTGTAAATATGCCACTATAGAATACTATCTGAGTGCCCAAATTCTTGGGGATTGGATTCTGTAACAAGCTCTGTTGGCGGCTGCCTTAAAACCGGCTGCTGATCGCATATCCATCATGCAATGGCGATGGGTACAGAATTGCATCTGCAGTGAAGGTAGGTGCAGGAAATGTAGGCCATGGTTTTTCAGGACTACATTTCTGGTGCCTACCTTTGAGGTGAATTATGCCTCCTTAGGCACTTTAGGCCGCCTAACGCCACTTCCGGCATTAGCCACGCCCACAGTAGTGTTAGGCATGGAGGCATGATTCCAATGCCAAATGTTTAGGCTCCAGAAGGCACCTTGAAATTCAGTTAAAAACTGTGTTTTTTTTACTGAGCTTGAACGCCTAAAAAATTTGCACCAGTTAGAGAATCTGAGCCTTGGTACTTAAGTTTTAGCATCCTTTGTTGAACTGACTCCTAAATATTTATTGACTTAATCCTCCTCTTCAGTGCTTTTTAAAACAACTAGACCTCAGAAGCATGATAGATCTTTGGCCTGGGGACAACTTTCTAGATTATGAATACTGAGCTGCACATAAGCCCTATAGAAATCCTTCTTTTTCCTATTTCTCAAAAATAACAAATTAAACTTTTAGACTGAGGCAATAAAGAATTAAACTTGATTCTTCTCAAGTCTTTTAGGGTTTTGAACTAATAGTGGAGTAGTGAATTACTGTTTTTGTGGCTGCTTCACCTATCAGCATCACTATGTCAGTATGTCTGTATCCAACTGCTGCCTGCTAAAATTGAACCAGCCTGGCCCAGATGAGTCAATGAATGAAGAAAAAAGAAAGGTCAGGTCTAACAAATCTTTTTCCCTCCTACTTCCTTGCTTGTAACCTGCCTTTGGTGCTTTCTGTTTGCTATGTTTCGCCCTCTCTGACACAACTTCCTGTTTCTACAAGGACAGAATGTAGCAAAGAAAGCTACCAAAGGTCATTTGCAGGTAGAGTATGTGATCCACTACCATTTCTGGCTACTGCTAGAAAGAAAACCAAGTCTAAGATAGCCCGTGGGGAAGGGGGAAGTGTTAGGGAAAAGGCAGATCAAGAAAGGGGATGAAAGAGAAGGTGAATTGCTGAATTGGGGGGGGGAAGAGGTTGATAGTGTTGTTGCAACTGGAGCTGGGTCTGAAGGGGATAAAGAGAGAAAAATGTTTGACTGGGGGAGCAGGGGAGGGAAGAAAGATGATAGGAGAAGATGCTGGGGCTGAAAAGGGAGTTGGGAAGGGGAGAAGAAGGATGGAATTCAGGAGGGAAGGAGAGCAAAAGCTGGATGGGACTTGAGAGAAGAGCTGGATGGAACTAAGGGAGGAGGAGAGTAAAAGCTGGGTGGGACTTCGAAGGGAATGGGAGCAGAAGCTGGATGGACCTTGGGGAGAGGGGAGCAGAAATTGAATGGGACTGGGGGGAGAGTAGCAGAATCTAGATAGAACTTGGAAGAACTGGGATTTGATGACTGAGTGGGAAAGTGTTGGGGAATAGAGCAGGAGATTATGTATGGGAAAGACTGAATGGAAATTTGGAAGGGTAGTTGTTAGGGAATTGTGAAACTGATGGGGATTTGGAGGGAATATGATGTATGAATGGGGGAATGGCATGGTTAAATAATCTGGGATTATGAGTGAGGGGTTGAAATGAGGATATGAGAAGGGATGAAATGTGGGAAGAGGTTGCAACATATATGTGAATAATCAGAAGTTCTGGAGAACAGATGAGGTGTATTGAAAAAGGATGGGGGATACTGTGAGAGAGGAAGGAGATGGTACTCTGAAAAAGAAGAATACGGATGAAAATAGGTTTAAAAAGATGGAGAGGAAACAGGAAATGGAATAAGGGCTAAAAGACAGAAGAGACTGGAGAATATGGAAAAAAGGATGAAGCTTTAGACAATCCAGTTCATAAGTACTTGGTAAGTTCTCAAAAGAGTAAAATAGATTTGCTTATCCCATGAATAAGCATTAGATTCTCCAAAGTCCAGCTCAACAATAGTTTATAGACTTTTCTTCCAGGAATTTGTCCAAACCTTTCTTAAAAGATAACCTGCTAGCTGCTTTTACCATATGCTAAAACAACAAATTCCAGAGCTTAATTTTACGTTAAAGACCTGATTCTAACAAACAGAAATTGACCCTTGATGCTCCACAGAACCAAAGAATAACCAAAAAACAAAAACAATGTGGAGGAGATGTCTAAGATGCAGGCCTTATTTAAAATACAGTCATTTAGTCCACATGATAAAATGTCTAGGACCCAAATGATGGGATAGAGTATGATAGGACCCAAATGATAGGACAGAGTAAAATATTGGGGTTCAAGAAGGGATTGGATGATTTCCTGAAGAAAAAGGGGATAGAAGGGTTAGATGATTACTATACAGGTCCTGGACCTGATGGGCCACCGCGTGAGTGGGCTGCTGGATGTGATGGACCTCTGGCCTGACCCAGCAGAGGCATTACTTATATTCTTATGACTATGGACCCAACACGGTCCGTGTTTTGACAACCCTGTCTTCCTCTGGGGTCGCAAAGGAAGTCCTAAGGCAAAAAACGTGGATCAAAGGCTAAAAACTTAGGCTTCACCAAGTGCCTGCCTTGCTTCTCTTTTCCTTAGAGATATTATATAGTAGGGCCTTAAACATGTATCAACCCTGTAAATCAAGTAATTGTTAACAAGATGGAATAGAAGGGAAGATAATTCAATAAATAAATGGAGTTATTAAACAATCAACTCTAACAACATTGATAACTAATTCAGGGCCATGATAGCATCTAACGAATCAAATCTAGATCAATAAATTTTGAAAATGTCTTCATAAAAAATGTTAAGTCACAATCCTTATTGAGTGTTTTAGGAAAAAAGTGGTGGACATATCATAGATTATACAGACTTCAGTCTTTGGAACCTCTTATGAAGACATTTTCAGAATTTATTGATCTAGATTTGATTCGTTAGATGCTATCATGACCCTGATTTAGTTATCAATGTTGTTAGAGTTGATTATTTAATCACTCCATTTATTTATTGAATTATCTTCCCTTCTATTGCTTCTCTTTTTCTGCAGTATTCTGGCCATAAACCCAGCGACGTCTGGTTTCTGGCTTCTGCTTCTTCGAGTTCCTGCCCTGCTCTGCTTAAACAATCGGTTCTGACCAGTGTGGACTAAGCGTGATTCTGTAAAAGTTATGCATACCTTACAGAATCAAGTGCATCAGATAACTTCTAGGCACACCCATTTAAGGCAGTAAAACCAGGCCTAGGTGCCTTAAGGTGTGCACAGATCGAGCAAATTCTACAACAATGTGCATAACTTATAGAAATGCCCTTGATCTACCCTGGCCATGCTCCCTTTTAAAATTTGCATACTGCAAATGGTGCATACGTTTTATAGAATCATGTGAGGTATTAATTGCCAATTATTAGCACCAATTAAGACAATTAATCAATTAAGTTGTGTGCATAAACCGGCTAGGTGCGACAATGTGTGTGCTTAACCTTAGGCGCCGCATTCAGAATTTGGGCGTGAAGAAATATTTTCTCCAGTTTGTTCTAAATGTACTAAGAAAATTCATTATATACCCCCTAGTCCTCCTACCTTTAGAAAGAGCAAACAAGGAATTCATGTCAGGTAGCTCCCTAGTATCTAATAAACTTTTAGCTTTAATTGACTAGTTTATTCAGCAAGAAATCAGCACTAGCATTTAGTTGATATTTGATATTTAGGCTTACACTTGTAATGGTATCTGGCATTTTAATCACATTCTGTGCTTCATCAGACAATAAAGAAATAATTTGATTAAATGGCATTCACAGTCTGAGAAATATGGAAGAGATACAAATAATTCCACTATTCTACATCTATTCTGAAGAAGAAAAATTATTACTTGAAATGTCAATTGTTCGTCATCTCGTCTGTTTCATTCATGAAAGAGAGGTGCATTTGAGACAACCAATATTGCAATTTTTACTTAATTATTTACTCCTCCTTTTACAAAACCATAGCGCAGTGTTCAGCACCAGCCGTAGCGGTAACAGCTCCGAAGCTCAAAGAATTCCTATAAACATCAGAGCTGTTACCGCTGCGGCTGGCACTAAAACCGCGCTACGGTTTAGTAAAAAGGTGAAGGGGGGGAGTTAGTTTAAAAAAAAAAAAAGAAGATTGGAAACGTGCACTCATACAGTATACATTTCCAAATAGGTTCTTTACCTCAAATACTTATCCCTGCTCCACCCCCAAAACCCATAAGAGCGTAAATTTATTTATTTATTTTACAGTTTTCTATACCACTTAAAAACTAAACATTTCACACCAGTTAAAACAAACATAATAATTATGACAAACTAAAATCTTAAAATCAACTCTCTCTTCTATTCCAAAAGAACTGCTAAGGCCTCCTTTTATGAAACTGCGTTATGAGCGGGCCATTCAGCGCGGCTCACTGCATTAAAAAACTGCTATCGCAGTTTCATAGAAGAGGGGGTAGGTCTTAAGAATCCAAAATGCTGCTGTTCGCCTGATCATCAATCTGAAGAAGTCTGACCATGTATCTCAATATTATAGAGATCTTCACTGGCATCCTTTTAAGGCAAGGGTCTTGTTTAAATTTGGAACTTTTTGTTATAAATTTCTTCAGGGACAAGTTCCAGGATACCTAATGGCCCAATTTAGTTTTTTTTAATACAAATTGCCCTTTACGGATTACTTCCATATTCATTTTTCCATCGGTAAGAGAATGTATTTATAAAAAGTTTTTACATCAATTGATCTTTTTTCAGGCCGCTAGTTGAGACGTTGAATTTCATAAATTACTATCATTGTTTTCTTCATATTTGCAGTTTAGAAAACTATTGAAATCATCTTTGTTTCCTAAATTTATTGGTAATTGAAAATCTGTTAACTTTTATTTATATAACTAAAAACTCTTACTATTTTAACTAAAAATTGTTTTCTGCAAATTTTGTAAGTCACTGTTGTTTTCCAGTCTCTTCGTCTCTTTGTACACCGCAATGAACTGAAAGGTATTTGTGGTCTAGAAATGCAAATGGAACACAGATAATGAAGAAGTTGGGATGGAACTATACATATCGACCAGGGAAAAACAAATAGATAAATATTTATTGAAAAGTCTATAAAACAGTCTTTTATTCAAAAGTTGAGTACAAATTTAGTTGTAGACCCGACACGATCTGTGTTTCAGCATTAAAGCCTGCCTCAGGGGTACAAAGACATCCAGTAAATGGCAGTCATTTGCTATTGGTGATTAAGTTATAGTTATCTTGTTCAACTCTTGAATGCAATATCAAAAGGTAAGCCTGTCTGCCATCTTGTCCCACATTTGTCTAACCTCTCACCACCATCACACTATTGTCATCCAGCCGTCTAATTTTCAGTCTAATTTTATTCACAGCATCATCTATGTTTACCAGAGATTATTCTGTTGTAAACTTCACAGCACTGAAATCTGCCATGTCCAGGGGATCCTGACTTGGAAACACCTATTCGATGGCTTACTGCACCTCCAGGCTAAGGTGTAATACGTCCTCCAGCTCCTCCACCATATTGGATATAGCTGTAGCTAAGGACTCAAGTAAATGCACCTCATTTTTGCCCCAATTGGACCTCCATTATACTACTAGAATTTCAAGTAGGCCTTGGAGCGTTTATGGTTGTGGGAAGGACTTTAGATCTTGGAAGGTCTTGGATCATGGGATGGGAGGCTTGGATCTTAGGGCAGCCTCTTGTCATTGCTAAACAAAGCCTGAGTATTTTATTTTGCCAATGACAGGAAACAACTTAGGAATGTTGTTGACATTTCCTCTGTCGTTGTTAATGAATGCTCATCCCTATATTATCTGTCCGAACTTTAAGTTTAATCCTCCATATAATTGTTAGCCACTGCAATGAAGATAATATTGGCAAAATGAGCTCATAAAAACTCATGCAGCAGAATTCTGAACTACAAGGGTGGTTTGAAAGATTTGGTAAATTTCCATGAGATGCCGTCAATGAGTATTTTGCAGATTTTGACAAAACCTGTTTCCAACAGGATAAAATCTGTTATAGAATACTAGCGCATATCAGAATCTATGTATCAACCCCCCCCCCCCCCCCAGGGGTGGCAAACCACAAAAAACTAAAATGCAGAGTGGAAAACCCAAAAATTACCAGGATAAAAGAAGGAGCACAAAATAAAATCAGTTTATTAAAAGTACTATAAAAAATAAGGCAGCAAAGTCCAGATGAGTGGATATACTAAGGACCCAACATGGTTCGTCTTTCAGCAGCCTATACATTCCTCAGGAGTCCGTGTATTTTGCACTGCACCGTATAAAATCGAGCGTATCAATCTGGCTTTTATCCCATTTACATGCACCTAGCACTTATGCATTTGAATGTGACATTCATGCACACAGGTTTTATTATTCTATAATCTTATCATACTAATGACACTTTTTTATATGGGGAATAGGACTTGATATACTGCTTTCTGTGGTTACAAGCAAAGCAGTTTACATATTATATACAAGCACATATTTTGTACCCAGTGGCGTAGTAAGGGGGGTGGGAGAGGCTGTCAGCCCGGGGCGCCCTCTTGATGGGGGTGCCAGCACCCATCCTCCTCTCTGCCTCCTTCCTTCTCTGCCCCCCATTACCACACATGCCACTTCCCTTCCCACGAACCTTTCTAATGTTCTCAGCGCAAGTGGCAACCCCAACCTGCTGCTCATGCCAGCATCGGCTCTTCTTCTCACATCAGTTCCTGGACCTATGCCTAGGATGTGATGTCAGAGGAAGAGCTGACGCTGACATGAGCATCAGGAGGGGGCAGGGAATAAGCGGATGGGGGTGGGGGAGGGGCTCCACCACCTTGGGTGACTCTCACCCTCGTTATGCCACCGTTTGTACCCCACTTACATTTTGTTGCTAAGATTACAGTGATGTATTACCTTAATTTGAAAAGAAACAAAACAAAACAGAGAATGGCAAGAAAATAATTTCAAACTGACATATTTAGAAGTAATCCAGAGAAAGTCAATGAGAACGAAGGAGCAAAAGGCAGGACAATGTGCACAATTTTCCCAAATGGTTTGGTGTATTCCTGAACGCATACTTACTAAGAGAAGATCATAGCATACAATAATTTTTCACATCTACATACAATAAAACCTTGGATTGCAAGTAACTTGGTTTGCATGTGTTTTGCAAGACAAGCAAAACATTTTATTAAATTTTAACTTGATAAACTAGCAATGTCTTGCAAGACAAGTACATACAGTATACACACATCATAACTGTGTCGGTGATTCTTCTCACTCTCTCTGACACTGCAAGAATGTAGTGACTGTTCTAAACAAGCAAAGTCTTGCAATACAAGCACATTTAGTATACACGCATCACAATTGAGCTGATGGTTCTGCAATCTCTGACACAGCGGGAGTGTAGTGTCTGTTCTAAACAAGCGAGGTCTTGCAATATGAGTACATACAGTATACACGCGTCACATCATCACAACTGAGCCGATGGTTCTTCTCTCTCTGATGAGCGAGGTCTTGCAATACAAGTACGTATAGTATTTTGTATTAAAGTTTTTGGGTTGTGGAAAGAATCATCTGAGTTTCCATTATTTCCTATGGGGAAATTTGCTTTGATATACGAGTGCTTTGGATTACAAGCATGCTTCTGGCACGCATTATGCTCGCAAACCAAGGTTTGACTGTACTTTATTTCCAAAGGAAAATTACCCACAGAAAAAGCAGGTGCAGATCTCTGGGGATCTTTTTCTTCCTGTGGCAATATTCAAAGTCAAGTCATATGCATGGTTTTGTTGTGATTACTGATGTGAGTAAAAGCCACCTTCAATGAGCAGTTTACTGACTGCACTCATTATGCTTTCCTCTATTTTGGCAGTTTTATTTAGTAACGACAGTACCTCATATTAATTGGTTATCATGTTTGAAGATTTTAACTACCTCAATTATAAGCATAGTTCATCATGAAAAAAAAAAGATTGTTAGTATTAACATTTAAAAAACACAAAATAATTCTAGCATTAATTGTTGATCGTAACAATTGAGCAGAAAATTAACAATGGAACAATGATAATGTCAATTTCTGATACAGATGCCTACATGAGAGAGTAGCTCAGCTGCAGAACATGTACTTGTAGATCAAAATGTCCTTGGTTCAAATCCAGGATCCACTCTATAGCCTAAAGATATAATAAGAGCAGCAATCAAAGTATGAGGAAATGAGGTTATTACAGTTCTTGAAAAATGTAGTTTTGAAAATATTAATGTTGATGAGCATCAGGAGAACAAAGAAAGAGGAAAAGAAGCAACACTATATAGAAAAGATGAAGAGCTAGGAAAACAGTCAGGAAAGCAAAAATGCAAATGGAAGAAAAAATAGCTAATACAGCAACAAGTGGAGGAAGGCATTTTGTTAGATGTGATATAGTGAAGAAGACACTGACAGTATGAAACTCAAATGTGAAGGGGGAAATATGGAGAAGCTGTTAAGTAAAAAAGCAGCATTGCTTAACCAGATTTTAGTGTGAAAGGACTGTAGATCAATCAAAAACAAATAGAAATGGAAATGAGGTAGACATTCAATGATTCATAGAAAACTGTTTGTGAGGAGCTAACTAAACTAAAAGTAAACAAAGCAAAGGGACAAGATAGGATTTATAGTTTTAATCTGAGGATATAGGAGGAACTAAGAGAATTTCTTGTGGCTTCACTCTCTGACCTTTTCAATTATTCTGTAAATTTAAGGGTGGTCCCAGATGAATGGATATGAACAGATGTGGTTACAAAAGAAAAGAGAGGCAACCTTGGTGCTCAATCTTTTTATTCATTCAAGACCTGACATGTGCATGTTTCGGCCTTATGGCCTGCCTCAGGAGTCTTATAGTGAAACAATCTAAATGTAAATAAATGAATGGTTAGTGGAGATAGGCATTGCTCTTAAGCACAGCTGATTAGCTTTTTAAGGCCATCTTTTCAAACCACCATTCATTTATTTACATTTAGATTGTTTCACTATAAGACCCCTGAGGCAGGCCATACGGCTGAAACATGTACGTGTCAGGTTTTGAATGAATAAAAAGATTGAGCACCAAAGTCGCCTCTTTTGCTTCTCTTTGTTTTACCCTGAGAAAAGAGAATCTCCTGTTTGTGTGTATCGTTACATAAGAACAAACGCTGCCATACTGGGTCAGACTGAAGCTCCATCAATCCCATTATCCTGTTTCCAACAGTGGCCAATCAGGTCGCAAGTACCTGGCAAGATCCTTAAACAGTAAAAACAGATTTTACACTGCTTGTTTTACCACAAGTCTTTCAAATTTAGCACAAGGCCTCATTGCATAAAATGGGCGACTGTGCTAAAATAACACAATTTGTAGTAAAATAACCCATCTTAACAGTAGCACACATTGATCAATATCATCTGCTGTTGCAAGTTTTCCCAGTTCTCGTGTCATTTAACAACATTGAGTAACTGTGTCATCAGCAAACGGAAACGTTCTGCTCTCACCTTTTACAAAACCGTAGCATGGTTTTTAGCATCGGCCACGGCGGTAACAGCTCCGATGCTCCTAGAATTCCTAGGAACATCGGAGCTGTTACTTCCACTGCCAGTGCTAAAAACCACGCTACTGTTTTGTAAAAAAAAAAAGGGGGGGGGTTCATTCATTATTCTCATTGCCAGATCATTTATAAAAACATTAAAAAATAAACCAGTCTCCATTGAGAATATTGACCATTCAACCACTCCTATCTTTTAACCAGTTTATAATCCACAATAGGACATTGCCTCTTATCCCATGACTTTTTTTTAATTGCAATATAAATATATACTTTACATCAAAAAAGCAAGGAATAACAGAAATACAATATTCTATCATCAGAAAAAGAGAAATATATTGGTTTTCCTTGCATTTTTGATGTGAAGCATATATTTAAATTGCAATTGAATTTTGCTGTTTAGTGAACATAATCTTTGAGAACAGTGGGGTTGCCTGTGTTTCTTGAATTGGTTACTGGTCTCCAAAACAGTGATTAATTGGGTAATTTAAAGTGGTGATGAAGCTAAAGCTTTTAGCAATTCTTGGTAAACAGGGATGGAGCAATGGTAGATCCTGATTGATTTTCAAAGGGTTGTGTTCATAAGGAGCTAGCTAAAAAAATGTAGACAAATCGATGGGGGTCGGATGGTATACATCCGAGGGTGCTGAAGGAACTTCTAGTGGCTCCGCTGACTGACCTTTTCAATGAGTCTCTAGAGTCGGAAGTGGTACCGGAGGACTGGAGAAGGGTGGATGTGGTACCTCTCCACAAAAGTGGAAGTAAGGAAGAAGTAGGAAATTACAGGCCGGTAAGTCTGACTTCTGTGGTAAGCAAATTAATGGAAACACTTTTAAAACAGAGAATGGTCAAGTTTCTGGAATTCTGTGGATTACACGACCAGAGGAAAATTGGATTCACTAGAGATAGGTCTTGCCAAATCTGATCAATTTCTTTGACTGGGTGACCAGAGAATTGGATAGAGGAAGTATGCTAGATGTGGTGTATTTAGATTTTATCAAAGCCTTTGACAGTGTTCTACACAGATGCTCAATAAATAAACTGAGTTCCCTCGGGATGCGACTGAAAGTGACGGGCTGGGTCAAGAACTGGTTGATTGGAAGGCGTCAGAGGGTAGTGATCAACGGAGGTCTCTCTGAGGAAAGGGATGTTCTGTTCTTGGGCCTGTTCTGTTGTTGTTGTAATTAAATTGTTTATTTTTGTAAAGCAAGAAATTACACAGGCTGAATGCCAACTATAAATACAAACCCAAAACCCCAAAGAAAAAAACATATCCTCCCCCATCCCCCCCCAGTTGATCAGTATCGTTCCCAAAATAAGAAACAAGCAGAGTCAGTATGGAATCGATTAGATAGCTGTCCCCAAAGTACATCGAGCAATGCCTCTCCAGATATAGTAAGGAAGCCAAATCTGGCCAAAAGAACCACAAGTGTCATTCTTAAGAGCAGTTAGTTTCAACATCAAATAAATATGATCCAATTTAAGGAGAAGTTCAGCTCGAGAGGGAAGAATATCCTTTTTCCAATAAGATCAATGCACAATCTGGCAGCCATAGTAACCAGAGCAACAAAGTGGTCCTTCCCCCCTCTCCAAACCTACAACTGGTTTATTAAGAAGGAAAATCTATGGAATGATATGAAGGAGACCATTACAGGGAATTTAATGTATCACTGAAACTACATTTTCAAGCCGTGGATTTCTGCTATGGACTTTTTGATTCTATAGTTGGTACACTTTTACAGATAAATGCACTATGAATTATTGAACTATTTTGAACATTGGAAGTTTATGAACTTACTAGTCATTAAGCCCGTTACATAAACGGGTGCTAGAATATATGTCTGTCTGTCTTTCTGTCTCTCTCCCTCCCACTGTCTCTCTCTCTCCATGGCCCCCTTTCTCTGTCTTTCTGTCCCTCTCCCTGTGTCTTTCCTCCAGGTATTTCCCTTCCCCTCCAAGTCCCTGTGCAGCAGTATCAGCATTTTCCCCCACCCCCCTTCCCTACTCTTAGCACGATATGGCATGCTTCTTTTGGCCCCTCCCCCTTCCCTCCCGCAGTGTAGCGTGCTCCAAGGGCCCCCCCTTTCCCTTATCGTGTTTCCCGCAGGCAGGCCCAGATTCTCCCTGCACGTACCGTTTTTTTTTTTCTGTTTCCCTCCCTCGCGTGGCTACCTGCCTGGTCCCACTGAGCGGCTCGCAGCTGGAGTCTCTTTCGGTGCTTCCTTGCCCGGTCTGCGGTCTGGCCTGCTCTGGGCGAGTGTTGCAGGGATCCTCTCAATCCCCGCCAGCGTCGGAAGCCTTCTCCGACATTGGTGCGGCTCATGAGAGGAGCCGACACCGCGATCTGGTGAGCAGGGAGTCCAACGCTGGCGGCTGGGACGCAGTGAGGCTGGGGACTCGCGCATGTGCACTCCTGCGGCCAAGGACCTACATCTCACAGATCAGAGATCACGGAAGCACGCAGTTGAGTGCGCATGCGCGGCTAGGGGTTTTATATATATAGATGAGTTTGAAAAGTTTGGAAATAGTGAAAATTTTGAATAACTAGAAAATTTGGAAAAAAAAAAAAGAGAATGGAGGTTTTTTTAGACCAAGGATGCATTTCCTATAGCAGCTTTGAAGCTGGCATAGAAATCTCTAGGTCAGGGGTGCCCAACGCGGTCGATCGCGATCGACCAGTAGCTCAGGAAGGCAACGCGAGTCGATCGCGGAGCCTATCCCGGGCTCTGTGATAGACTCGTGTTGCCGTCCTGATCTACGGGCCGATCAGCCTTCCTCTCCAGTTTTCTTTCTCCCTAGGGCCTTTTAGCTGGGCGATCCGCCCAGCTGTCATCTGCCGCTGATGAACAAAAAACCGGGTCCTGCCTTCGCGGAAACAGAAAGTAGGCAGGACCCGGCAGGAAGAAGAACAAATGCTTGTCTCCCGCATTAGCCCGTAGCGAACGCTTGCTTCAGGGCTCTCAACATGTGCGTGCCGGCTTCTCTTCTCTTCCCTCCGAAACCGGAAGTTATGTCCGGGGGGGGGGAGGGGAGAAGGGAAGCCGGCGCGCACATGTTGAGAGCCCTGAAGCAAGCGTTCGCTACGGGCTAATGCGGGAGACAAGCATTTGTTCTTCTTCCTGCCGGGTCCTGCCTACTTTCTGTTTCCGCGAAGGCAGGACCCGGCAGCATTTCCCCTAATAGGTCGATCGCGATCTTGGGCTGATCAGCCTTCCTCTTCCCGATGGCAGAATTGACGTCAGGGAGAGGAATGCTGGTTGGCCGAAGCAGGGAGAGCTTGGGGCCTGTTATTGGTGGCGTTTGGGTCCTGGTCCCCGATGGCAATGGCAGTGGCAGTGGCTTGGGGGAGGGCAGGGAGAAAGAAAGAAAAAGGGCAGGCAGGGAGACAGAAGGAAAGAAGAGAAACAGAAAAAAATGAAAGGGAGGCAGAGAGAAAGAAAGGGCAGGGAAGAGGAAGGAAAAGTTGGGGGAAGAAATGAGGTCTGGAGGAGAAGAAGCATACAGGCTAAAAGAAGGGAAGAAAGATTGTATGCATAGTCAGAAGAAGAAAGTGCAACCAGAGACTCATGAAATCACCAGACAAGGTAGGGAAAATGATTTTATTTTAAATTTTGTGATCAAAATGTGTCTGAATTTATATCTGCTGTCTATATTTTACACTAAGGTCCCCTTTTACTAAACCGCAATAGAGGTTTTTAGCGCAGGGAGCCTAGGAGTGTCGAGAGCAGTGCTGGGCATTCAGCGTAGCTCCCTGCACTAAAAACTGCTAACGTGGTTTAGTAAAAAGGGAGGGAGTATATTTGTCTATTTTTGTATGGTTGTTACTGAAGTGATAGTGCATAGAGTCATCTGCTTTGACCTCTTTGAAAACTCTGGAATAGGAATGATGATTAACATTTTCTATGCGTACAGTGTGCGTTGTGTTTTTTTAAAATTTTATTGTTGGTAGATCATTGTGACTTGGTCATTTAAAAAGTAGCTCGCAAGCCCAAAAAGTGTGGGCACCCCTGCTCTAGGTGATTGTTATCCCTGGAAATACTGATGTCTTTTTCTCCATTTTTGGGGTCTATGACTAAAGTTGTAATATATTTTTGTTCCTTTTCTCTGGTATATATAGTTTTGAATATTTTTTTTGTACATTGGGTTAGTAAGAAGGTAAACATCCTTTTGTAATAGTACAGGAACTCGTAAAACAGCTTGCAGTATATTCTGAACCACCCCAGAACAAAATAATTTTATCACAGTCCCACCAGATATGTAGAATATTCCCCTCTTCCCCACAACCTCTCCAACATTTTCTGTTCCCATGCGAAATCAATCTGTACAGTTTTACAGGGGTATAATAGCATTGGAATAACATTTTATACCCCTGCTCAATCAAGGGTGTAGCCAAGGAAATTCAGAGCAGTTTAGTGTATATTTGGCCCACTGCTGTTGTTCCAGAGTCAAATCCAATAACATCTCCCATTTATTTTTATAAGACCGAGCCAAGGGACAGCTATACAATAATGCCTTATACAGCCGAGATATCAGGCTCACCCCTACCTCCTTATGAAATACTTTCATAAAAAGCAGAGTCTGCCTCTCAGGGAGCACTTTCCTATGTAAAAAATCACAAAGCTGAACATAAGTGAAAAAATCCATGGCTGGCAAGTCATGCGCATCTTGGAGGGCTGCAAAAGACACTAAACCTCCCTGAAGTACCAACTGACCTAACTCACGTAGCCCTACAGCCTCCCAGCATTTAAACGCCAGTGCGCTCTGAGCAGGAGCAAACCCCGGTGCATATTGTATAGGGGTATCATAAAAATACCGCTGATGGGGAAACCAGGCTGAGCAGACCCTTCCCCATAGCTGTTACTGGGGCCTGTTATTTTTAACATTTTTATAAATTATATTGCTGAAGGATTGTTGGGTAAGATTTGCCTCTTTGTGGTTGATACCAAATCTGCAATAAAGTAGACACCCTGGATGGGGTGAATAACATGAATGACCTGGCGAAGCTTATAGAATGGTCTGAAATTTAGCAGCTAAATTTTAATGCTAAGAAATGCAAGGTCATGCATTTGGGCTGCAAAAACCCGAGGGAACGGTACAGAACTTATGTGTATGACAGAAGAGTGGGACTTGGGTGTGATTGTATGCAATGATCTTAAGGTGGATGTAAAGATGACGGTGAAAGCTAGAAGGATGCTAGGGTGCATAGGAAGAGGTATGGCTAGTAGAAAAGAGGAGATATTGATGCTTCTGTATAAGACCCTGGTGAGACCTCATTTAGAATATTGTGTACAATTCTGGAGACCGCATCTTCAAAAAGATATAAAATGGATGGAGTCGGTAAATTGGAAGGCTACTAAAATGGTGTGTGATCTTTGTCATAAGGCGTATGGGGACAGACTTAAAGATCTCAATATGTATACTTTGGAGACAAGGCGGGAGAGTGGAGGTATGATAGAGACGTTTAAATACCTATGTAATATAAATGTGCATGAGTCGAGTCTCATTCATTTGAAAGGAAGCTTTGGAATGAGAGGTCATAGGATGAAGTTCCAGAGTAATTTAAGGAAATACTTTTTTATAGAAAGGGTGGTAGATGCATGGAACAGTCTCCCGGAAGAGGTGGTGGAGACAGAGACTGTGTCTGAATTCAAGAAAGCCTGGGATAGGCTCGTGGGATCTCAGAGAGAGGAAAAGATTATGGTTACTGCGGATGGGCATACTAGATGGGCCATTTGGACTTTATCTGCTATCGATTTGCGAGCCCCCCCTCCCCGTGAACCAGCACCCTCCCCCCCCGCAATCCGTTACCCCCTGCCGCCATCGGGAACCCCCCCCCCACCGCGACCTGATGTCCCCCCAACCCACCCGAACCCTCTTCTTACTTTGCTGTAGCCTCCGCAGCGGCACCGGCACCAGCATGTCCTGGCACATGCTCAAGGCCCAGCACAGGAGGCAGATCTTCAGGCACCGGCACCAACGCACAGGACATGCTGGTGCCGGTGCTGCTGCGGAGGCTACAGCAAAGTAAGATAACACAAGCATATTGAACTCCACCAAAAAGTGAAATTTAAGCGGCCACAATTCTTCCAGTTTTTCATAATCATTTGGATGGCTACCCCAGTCATTATACCCAATAACCTGTTTTTATGCCTGTCTACTGGAGATGTAGTAGATAACAGTGTCCCACATAATATCGCTTCATATGACAACGGAACCACGGTCTCCAGAATCAGAGTAATATGTTCCCATATAGATCTCTAAAAACTGAGTATCAAAGGACAATAGAACAAGAGATGATCCAGTGTCTCTATATCGAGATGACAGTGCCAGCATCTATTTGACTTAGAACTATCTAATTTCTGCAAACGAACAGGGGTCCAAAAACTTCTATGCAACAAAAAAACCCCAAGTTTGTCTCATAGATGCTGACACTGTACACCTCATCCTCCAAGACCAAATCCGTGGCCATTGAGTAGCAGAAATCTACTGCTTAAACTCAATGCTCCAAATATCTCTCAGACTTGTTTTTGGTTTCTTATTCATATAGCCAGATACTCATTTATACCACTTGGCTGCCTGATGCCCCAGCAAATCTGTCTGGAAGCATAGGCCCGGCAAGCTATACTGATCTTTTAGATATCACCAATCAGGGAACCCCTTCTGAATGGCTTGCTTGAACTGCAACCACTTATATATTTGAGATTTTGAAATTCCAAATGATTGTTGCAGTCATGAAAAATCAAGCATTTTCCCATTAGATATCACATCATCTAGTGTACGTATGCCTGCTTGCAACCAATGCTTTCAGAGGATCTTAGACTCGCCAATTTGAATCTTGGAGTTCAACCATAAGGACTGCCCATATTTCTAAGACTAGAACAAGCTCATCTGAAATGTAAACAAAAATTAAAAACTTCTATTTTTATGATGCCTTTAATTTATAATATGTATATACCAACTTATGCCCACCCCTGCATTCGCCCATCCGAAGAGCAGGGTACAAACTACTGAATGTTTTCTCTGCTTGTTATAAAATCCTATACTTCTCCCTTTTTTTTTTTGCCAATCCCTTTCCTATTGAATATATGTGTAGTTCCTTTCCATTCTAAATATTGATATTTTATATTTGTAACTGTTCAGATGGTTCGCTCTTGTGCGGTATTTCAAGATTTAAACAAACTTGAAACTTATCTCAGTTTCAAACTATGCCATACAGAATGTTGAATACTAGGCCTTATGTACAGTATATACTAACATTGACACACACAATCATATTTGCCCTTGTTCCACACATGACTCCTATGCCTATAAAAACAACACCATATACAAATAAGTTTGATTCAGTGGCACTAAATCAGACGCAGCTTTATTGCACTAACAACATTTAATCCGAACAATATATCATTAACAATAACCATAAGATAAACACCCCCCCCCCCCCCCGGTAGCTATATGGTACTGAACTAGCTGATCATCTCTTCCATCATATAACAACATCCCCAACCCCACAGCACAATTCCATGGTGCCACTGGGCTGGGCTTCAACTCATGGTAAAATGTTATTTTCCAACTTTGCCCAGCTACTTACTACTTGCCTCCATCTGCACTCTTTCTTCCCCTGTTCCTGCCCCACAACAACTCACTTCATCTCCTCCCATTGGCTCATGGATGCTGGGCCAATGTTATCTGCCCTCCGTCGAAGAACGGAGGGCCTCAGTATTTTTTTCTGCACCTCTATGAGAGCAATGGCATAAAATTTTTCAAGCTGGTTTTGCTACATTGTTCACAGTTTTAAAATACCATCCAGATGGGTGGTTCAGGAAACAGTACCAGCAAATGAATTGTTTCAACCATCTAATGAATTCTGTTGAGTGAATTAGTTGATTATAATGTGTAATCAAATTGAATAGAAATACATTTCAGCTATCCCCTGGAGCAGAACAGAAAACATAAAAATATTCTGGCCACAAAATACCACTGGGTATATATATTTTTTTTCAAAATCTAATGCATAAACCACTAGAATTCAACTGGCATAATGAGTATTGATAAAATGCATTAAGTGGCTAAACTGCTCTTCTGCAGATGAAATGTTAATGTTATAAGCAGCATTTTACAGATAGTAAGCCGAGAGAAATCAAGACCAAATAAAACATGGGAACACAAAAGCTACAGAGATGTTTTTACTTGAGATTACGATTAAGCAAAGCTTAGGAAGCAATTTAGCAAAGCAGTCTGAGCACCTCTGAATTGAATTCTCCTGCCACATGCTGTGTTGAAGAAACATGAATACAAAAAGGGATATGTTTAGCATATGACCTTAAAGTGAAGTAAAGGATAGAGACATACAGAATGAGCTTCAACAACTATTCTAGTGTGTTCACACTGTGATTTAAAAAAAGGGGAAAAAAAACATCCACTTAGAAGATACTGGTTGACTCTGCAATATAATTTTACAGCCTGTGTTTAAGAACCAGTCTTTCTCTATTGAATTTCTTTGCAAACTTTGGCTTGAACTCATTCATTACCTTTCC
Source organism: Geotrypetes seraphini (assembly GCF_902459505.1). Lineage (NCBI taxonomy): Eukaryota > Metazoa > Chordata > Amphibia > Gymnophiona > Dermophiidae > Geotrypetes > Geotrypetes seraphini. Next base: position 299,233,734 of record NC_047086.1, read on the forward strand.
ATGTTGGACTGATGGACTGATTTAATTTGGCTGTCTGTCAGATGAATGTGCTCTGACTTCCACATTATTTCCCTTGAGTGTGGCTTATCAATTAACTCCAGCTAAACTGTATGTACAAATATTACAGTAAATTTTGGTTCAGGAACCGGCAAATTCCTCTCTATCGACAGCTAAGTGAAAGGGGTAGTCAGACAGGAAGGAATCACAGCAAAAGCACTGTTGATCAGAAATTATTTTTACTAGTTTACTCAATGAATGAAAGGCTTTGCTAAGTGGACACTTTGACAGAATCCACTATTTAAGAGCAAGAGAGATGCTTGTAAGTAGAAAAAAAGGTATAAAAAGCCAGGATAGATGCCCTTGAAAATTAAAATGGTTGTAGCAACAATGAGAGTTCAGGTTGCTTGAGCTCTGGTTAACAGAGAGTCTACTGTAATTGAGATTTATTAACTGCTTTTTTCATGAATATATTCACCCAAAGTGGTTACAGTATACTGAATAGTAATCAGGTACACTTAAGTATTTTTCTTATCTGTCCTGACAGGCTCTCAGCCTAACTATGGAACCTGGAGCAATGGAGGGATTAAGGTGTTATCCAGGAACAGCAGGCAGATATTCTCACAACTCTCCCACCTCCCCAGATTGGCTTCTTTTCCGGCATCTATCAATCCCCATGGGTACTGGTTAAATGAGAATCTACTGTAATAAAATAAATGCATGATCCTAAACTTACAGGGGTAAATATTTTGCTGGGAGTGTTCAGCATTTTTTTTTTTTTTTTGGTTTCCACCGTCATTATGCCCAGATATGTAATGCTGGGCCATGTCCGGCACCAGCACTGCTGGGTTTGACTGTTCTTCATCTGTTTAGCTGTGATATTCAGCACTTAACTGCCTAAGCGAAAACTTATAAAGATAGAACTCATGCAGTAGATTTGTCCAGTAACTTAGGTGGTTAAATGCTGAATATTGACACTTTGGGCCAAATTCTCCAAACGGCATCCCAAAGTTAGACAGTGATAGGCGTCCTACTGCTGTCTAATGAACCAACTGAGATGCATGTTTATTTTTTTTGTTTTATAATGCAGGTGCTGTTCTTAGGCGCATGCCACTGGTCAAGGCCCTTGACTCGAGGGTCCTTAACCCAGTCCTCAGAACATACCCAGCCACTCTGGTTTTCAGGATATCCATATTGAATATGTATGAGAATGATGTGCATACAATGGAAGTAGTACATGCAAATTTATCTCATGCATATTCATTATGAGTATTCTGAAAACTATACTGGCTAGGAGTGTCCTGAGGATTAGGTTAAGAACTCCTGAACTAAGAGCATATAAGGGAAGCATGCTGGGTGAGATCAAAGGTCCATCAAGCCAACTATCCTATTTACTGTATAACAGTTGCCAATCCAGGTCTTGACCATGTGGCAAGATACCAAAAAGTAGTACCATTTTTGCTGATTACTCTCAGGGGTAAGCAATAGCCTTCCCCAAGTCTTCTTAGTAATGGTTTATGAACTTCTATAAGAATTAGTCATTTATTTCATCTAGAGACTTTCTCTCTTCAGTACTGTGTATCCTATGATATGTTTCTAGTAAATACTGAGGTAATGGAAATCAGCCATTATTAATAGTAACATAGTAGATGACGGCAGATACAGACCTGAATCCAGTCTGCCCAACCTGTTTCAATTTAAATTTTTTAATTTTTTCTATGTATCCTATGATATGTTTCTAGTAAATACTGAGGTAATGGAAATCAGCCATTATTAATAGTAACATAGTAGATGACGGCAGATAAAGACCTGAATCCAGTCTGCCCAACCTGATTCAATTTAAATTTTTTAATTTTTTCTTCTTAGCTATTTCTGGGCAAGAATCCAAAGCTTTACCCAGTACTGTGCTTGGGTTCCAACTGCCGAAATCTCTGTTAAGACTTACTCCAGCCCATCTACACCCTCCCAGCCATTGAAGCCCTCCCCAGCCCATCCTCCACCAAATGGCCATATACAGACACAGACCATGCAAGTCTGCCCAGTACTGGCCTTAGTTTAATATTTAATCTTATTTTCTGATTCTAGATCCTTTGTGTTCATCCCACGCTTCTTTGAACTCAGTCACAGTTTTACTCTCCACCATCTCTCTCGGGAGCACATTCCAGACATCTACCACCCTCTCCGTAAAGTAGAATTTCCTAATATTGCCTTTGAATCTACCACCCCTCAACCTCAAATTATGTCCTCTGGTTTTACCATTTTCCTTTCTCTGAAAAAGATTTTGTTCTACGTATTTGAACGTCTGAATCATATCTCCTCTGTCTCTCCTTTCCTCTAGGGTATACATATTCAGGGCTTCCAGTCTCTCCTCATACATCTTCTGGTGCAAGCCTCCTATCATTTTCATCGCTCTCCTCTGGACCGCCTCGTCTTCTTACATCCTTCGCCAGATACGGTCTCCAAAATTGAACACAATACTCCAAGTGGGACCTTACCAATGACCTGTACAGGGGCATCAACACCTTCTTCCTTCTACTGACTACGCCTCTCTTTATACAGCCCAGCATCCTTCTGGCAGCAGCCACTGCCTTGTTACACTGTTTTTTCACCTTTAGATCTTCGGACACTATCACCCCAAGGTCCCTCTCCCCGTCCGTGCATATCAGCTTCTCTCCTCCCAGCATATACGGTTCATTCCTATTATTAATCCCCAAATGCATTACTCTGCATTTCTTTGCATTGAATTTTAGTTGCCAGGCATAGACCATTCCTCTAACTTTTGCCGATCCTTTTTCATATTTTCCACTCCCTCTTCGGTGTCTACTCTGTTACAAATCTTGGTATCATCTGCAAAAAGGCACACTTTTCCTTCTAACCCTTCAGCAATGTCACTCACAAACATCTGTCACTCACAAACATATTGAACAGGATTGGCCCCAGCACTGATCCCTGAGAGACTCCACTACTCACCTTTCCTTCCTTCGAGCGACTTCCATTAACCACCAACCTCTGGAGTCTGTCCGACAGCCAGTTTCTGACCCAGTTCACCACTTTGGGTCCTAATTTCAGCCCTTCAAGTTTGTTCAACAGCCTCCTATGAGGAACTGTATCAAAGGCTTTGCTGAAATCCAAGTAAATTACATCTAGCATATGTCCTCGATCCAGCTCTCTGGTCACCCAATCAAAAAATTTAATCAGGTTCGTTTGGCATGATTTACCTTTTGTAAAGCCATGTTGCCTCGGATCCTGTAACCCATTAGATTCAAGGAAGTACACTATCCTTTCTTTCAGCAAAACTTCCATTATTTTTCCAACAACTGAAGTGAGGCTCACCGGCCTGTAGTTTCCTGCTTCATCCCTGTGACCACTTTTATGAATAGGGATCACATCCGCTCTCCTCCAATCCCCAGGAATCACTCCCGTCTCCAGAGATTTGTTGAACAAGTCTTTAATAGGACTCGCCAGAACCTCTCTGAGCTCCCTTAGTATCCTGGGATGGATCCCGTCTGATCCCATCGCTTTGTCCACCTTCAGTTTTTCAAGTTGCTCATAAACACCCTCCTCCGTGAACGGCACATAATCTACTCCATTTTCTCGTGTAACTTTGCTAGACAATCTTGGTCCTTCTCCAGGATTTTCTTCTGTGAACACAGAACAGAAGTATTTGTTTAGAACATTTGCTTTCTCCTCATCACTTTCCACATATTGGTTCCCAGCATCTTTTAGCCTAGCAATTCCATTTTTCATCTTCCTCCTTTCACTAATATATCAGAAAAAAATTTTGTCTCCCTTTTTTACATTTTTAGCCATTTGTTCTTCCGCCTGTGCTTTCGCAAGACATATCTCTCTCTTGGCTTCTTTCAGTTTCATCCTGTAGTCCTTTCTGCTCTCCTCTTCTTGGGTTTTTTTATATTTCACGAATGCCAACTCTTTCGCCTTTATTTTCTCAGCCACTAGGTTGGAGAACCATATTGGCTTCCTTTTTCTCTTGTTTTTATTGATTTTCTTCACATAAAGGTCCGTAGCCATTTTTATCGCTCCTTTCAGCTTAGACCACTGTTTTTCCACTTCTCTTATGTCCTCCCATCCTAACAGCTCTTTCTTCAGGTACTCTCCCATAGCATTAAAGTCCGTACGTTTGAAATCTAGGACTTTAAGTATCGTGCGGCCACTCTCCACTTTAGCCGATATATCAAACCAAACCGTTTGATGATCGCTACTTCCCAGGTGAGCATCCACTCAAACACTAGAGATACTCTCTCCATTTGTGAGAACCAGATCCAATATCGCTTTTTCCCTTGTGGGTTCCGTCACCATTTGTCTGAGCAGAGCCTCTTGAAAGACATCCACCATCTACCTACTTCTTTCTGATTCTGCAGACGGAACATTCCAGTCCGCATCCGGCAGGTTGAAATCTCCCAACAGCAGAACCTCCTCTTTCCTTCCAAACTTTTGGATATCCACAATCAGATCCTTATCAATTTGCTGCGATTGAGTCGGAGGTCTGTAGACTACACCCACATAGATAGAAGTTCCATCTTCTCTTTTCAGAGCAATCCATATTGCTTCTTCCTCTCCTCAGGTCCCTTGCATTTCGGTTGCTTGGATATTGATCTTTACAAAGAGAGCTACTCCTCCACCTTTTTGACCATCTCTGTCCTTCCTAAAAAGATTATATCCCGGTATGTTTGCATCCCATCCATGTGATTCACTGAACCATGTCTCTGTGATAGTGACAATATCTAGATCTGCCTCTAACATCAGGGCTTGCAGATCATGAACTTTGTTGCTTAGACTGCGAGCATTTGTGGTCATCGCTTTCCAGCTATTTTTCAGCGATAATCTCCTTTTTCGTATGGATTTTTGTTTCGTTTCATTTTCCGTTGCAATACTAAGAAATGAGTTGCTGATATTGCTTATGTTGCAGTCTTTACTACTATCACATCTTTTCTTTTGCCGGGGGTGGTCTCTATAATTGTCCTTCTACATACACCACCCCCACCTTCTAGTTTAAATGCCTAGAAAAATATTGTCTAAATTTCTCTGCAAGATTTCTTTTTCCTGCTGTAGTAATATGTAGCCCATCAATGCAATATAGCTTCTTGTCCTTCCATGTATTTTCCCATCCTCCTATGTACCTGAAGCCTTCTTGATGACACCAGGCTTTGAGCCATCTATTAAAGTCATCTGTGTTTTTCACTCTTTGCTCTCCCTTTCCATATGCAGGCAGTATTTCAGAAAAAGCTAAAGTCTTAACAAAAGGTTTCACTCCCTCACCAAGCTCCCGAAAAGCTTTCTGTGCTGCAAGTGTGGAGTTGTTGGCCAGGTCATTTGTTCCCAGATGAATAACAACATCAGTGTTAAAATCCTTAGTTTCTTCCTTAATTATAGTCTGTATTTGCCTGGAACTCATGGTAGCTGAGGATCCTGGAAGACATTTCACTATTTTGGTCTCCTCTCCTTGTGTTCCAAGGTTAATGCCTCTGATGATGGAATCCCCCAACAGTAATAGTTTTCTGTTTTTGGCCTTTTTATTTGTGCTTAGGGTGCGCTTGCTCTCTTGAGTTACCTTCATTGGTTCCAGTCCCACCTCCCTTCTGTTTTCTTGAGTATCGCAGTGCACTAGTGGAGTGAAGGAATTCTGTAGAGATAATATTAGTGAAGGTGGATGTTTCTGTGTTACATGTCGCAGTCTTCCTGAGCCTACTGTGACCCATTTATTCCTGGGCTGTTTTATTCTTTGAGGTAGAGGTGGTAAGTTGGTATGATTTTGTGGAGTGATGGAAGCTGCTTTAATTGTATTCAGTTCCTGTTTAAGTTTACAGAGCTCCTCCTTAATACTAGCAAGTTGAAGACAGATGGGGCAAGCCTTAAGCCTCCAAATAGTATGTCTTGGAATTAAAGCACCACAGTGATTGCATAGAATAAAGGTCATCTTGATTGGTTGTGAAGTGACTTGATTTGAGTAGTCCTGGTTATTTGGGTCTCTATATATGATGGGACTATAAGTCTTACCCTTATTTCTATGAAGAGAAAGAGGAAATAAGATTTAACAGAGGAAAGAGAAGGGTTTATTTTTTTTGTGGTTTTTTGGGTTTTTTTAAAGTAAGAAACAGGGAGGAGAAGAGAAAATAAGCAGATACAATGCTGAAAACCAGTGAAAAGAGCAGAATATGAAATGTTGAGCAACTTATCTTATTGAAGTTCACAGGGTAGCCTTGTTCACAGCACTGTCCCAAAGATAATGCAGTTAACCTTAGAAGTAAAACAGAGCCCCTCCCTTCTCCACCTAATCAGCAGAAAACAATGGCTGAATACTAGTAAGTCAGAAATATAGGCTCTATACCACAGGTGTCGAAGTCGGTCCTCGAGGGCCGCAATCCAGTCGGGTTTTCAGAATTTCCCCAATGAATATGCATTGAAAGCAGTGCATGCACATAGATCTCATACATATTCATTGGGGAAATCTTGAAAACCCGACTGGATTGCGGCCCTCGAGGATCGACTTTGACACCCCTGCTCTATACCACCTAAAACACATTATTTTAAACAGAAATGCAGGTTCTAAAACAAATCAGTGGCTACCCTAAAACACAGGATTTATAACAGGATTTTCCCTACTTTAGTCACCCTGAGCCACAGGCACCAGGATTTAATTAGAGTTAATAAAGTCTTACCCTTATTCCTATGAAGAGGAAGAGGAAATAAGATTTAACAGAGGAAAGAGAAGGGTTTATTTTTTGTGCTTTTTTGTTTGTTTGTTTTTAAGTAAGAAACAGGGAGAAGAGAAATTAAGCAGATATAATGCTGAAAACCAGTGAAAAGAGCAGAATATGAAATGTTGAACAACTTATCTTATTGAAGTTCACAGGGCAGCCTTGTTCACAGCACTGTGTCAGCTTCCACAATTTCTATTAGAATTTCATTTACTATATTTTTGTACTGGCTATTTGAATGGTAGTATATGCCCACTGCTATCCTCTTTGACATCACATATGGAATTTCTATTAATAATAATCCCAGAATGCATTTTGTTTCCCACAAAACTTTTATCCTGTTTCATACAATGTTCTCAACAAATAGTACCATCATCATCCTGCTACATGAATAATCAATGATGACAGAACCAATTGGATAATACTGCTAAAAATGATTACTGATAACACCGGAGCATCTGAAGGGCAGAGTTAAGGCTGTTCCCAGAGTTATTATGTTAGCAAAAATATTCAGCCTTCTGCTAACCAGATATCTCTGCCAATTTTGTTTCAATGATATGAAATGAAACGAAAAGTGTCAAGAAAAGTATGGAATAACCTGTAAGTTTCATGGCTCCACATTAGAGAATGACACGGTGACAAATTTGTTCCTGTCCCCAGAGGAACTCAATTTCCCTGTCCCGTCCCTGTGAGTTTTGTCACTGTCCCTGTCCCTGCCCCATTTCTTTAAGCTCTGTCTTAACCACACAAGTCTCGAACAGTTATGATTTTAACCGCACAAGTCTCAAACAGTTATGATTTTAAAGTGTTTGAGGCTTGTGCAGGAATGGGGCAGGGGCAGGAAAAGAATTTGCCAGGACAAGATGGGAAAATGAGTTCCCGCGGGGATGGGGAAAAATTTGTCCCCGTGTCATTCTCTACTCTATATCATTCTCTTCTTCGTTGGGCTGAGAACTTTTCAACGGTCCCTCGAACTTCTACCTCTTCATAAGTAGTATATATAACTCTCTCATTTTGTTTTGGGACTTCTAGCATTTGCATGCAAACATTTTAAAGCATGTGTATATTGTTGCTGTTTTTATAATCTGCCCAGCAATTGACGGGATAATTTGGAATAGTTCAGCTCTGCTTACCCTGTACTTAAGAGCATTGGAGCTGTTTTTGTCTTAATTGCAAACTCCCTACTGAGATTCTCTAACTTCCCTGTTTTGATCTTCAGAGATACATCACTCCAGACCAGGAGTTTCTGAGCACCTGTAACCATGTTCTAGATTGAAAGCTGTTCACTCTTTTTCTGCTGTACAATGAGCACACCCATATATACACAAGTTCTTTTACACAACAGGTTCAAGGTGCACACCCCATTGCAATTGCACATGATAGATTTTGCACGCACAATTTACAGAATCTCTGCTTAAGGAAGTTGCATGCATAACTGCTAATTAGTGTCAGTTAGCACCAATTAAAACAAATTCTAGTCAATAAATGATTTAGAATGCCAATTAGCAGCTAAGCATTGTTGTTGTTAGGTGCCATCGACTCGTGCTCAAGTCCTAGCGACTTGATGAATTGCGGATCTAAAAAGAAATCAATTTTGTGCTAAACTGGAAAGATCCTCCAGCATCTTCCCCATGATTGCTTTCAATGTGCCAAGCTATATGATTGCAGGTCGCCCTCATCGCCTGGTTCCTACGATCTTCCCAAACATGATGTCCTTCTCCAGTGATCTCTAGGGGGTATGGAGCAAAGAGGATGCCCTCTTCTTAAAAAGTGAACCCTATGAGGGAAATTCTATAAAAGGGGCCTAAAAATAGGCACCTACAAAAATAGGAACCTAAGTTAAGCACCTAACTTAATTAGTATATTGGCTTCAATTATGAGCTTTAATAAGTTCATAATTGAAAAAATAATAATTAATTGGGTGATAGGTGCCTATCTTCTTAGGCATGATTCTACAAAAGCTAGGTACCTAATTTTATGGCACCTAATGGCACCTAACTCCAAAGTCGGCATGTTTAGAGATGGAGAAGGACTTAGGCACCATTAGGCGCAATTCTCTAAAGTATCATCCCTCTAGATCTTTAAAGTCAGAAGGAGCAATACGATTGTCACTGAATGAGTTTTCACAAGTACATTATGAAAGTACAAGGGGATCTGCAATTTCCATAGCAGGGGTGTTATTATGGAATAAATTGACAGGGCCATTGAGGGCACTTCTGGTTTTACAAAAGTTTAAGAAAATACTTAAAACTACTCTGTTGAGGCGTTCAAATGAAAGAATTCATATTTTATGAGATAAAGTGTTTCCTCGATCGTTCATGTTCAGCAGTTCACGGTCCCGGTCATTCGTGGTATTTTCCGACTGTGAACCGCCAACAAGGAGAGGACAGCTGGAGAGGCAGGAGAGAGCAGCCAGAGCGCCGAGTGCAGGAAATCACTCGCTGTATGCTCCAACCACCTCTTCCTGCACTAAGTCGGGCCTTATCCAATCAGGAGCTGCTTTGACACACAGCTCCTGATTGGTAAGGCCCAACATAGTGCAGGAAGAGGCGGTTGGAGCATACAGCGAGTGATTTCCTGCACTCGCCAGCGCTCCGGCTGCTCTCTTCTGCCTCTCCCGCTGCCCTCTCCAGTCTCCCCCATGAAAAACTGAATTTGCGGTTATTCAAGATTCACGGGGGTTCCTAGAATGGAACTCCCGCAAACATTGGGGGAGTACTGTTTTAACATTATTGGATGAAGAGGTGTTTAAAGAATTAATTTAATTGTATGAAGATATATATTATTGTATGTTACTTGTATGTATGTCTTAGTATTATGATTGTACTGTTGTAATCTGCTTAGGTATAAGCAGGTATGAAATCTTTTAAATAAACATATATTTAAGCTCCTATAATGCAAGTTATTAAAACTCTGGCCTACATTCTAGACGCCTAATAGGTGCCCTTTTAGTTAGGTATGATTCTGTAATGGGTGTATAGGTGTACGGGTGTAATGGGTGCACGCCCCGCCCTGTGCTGCCCCGCCACGTGCACGCCCCACCCTGTGCTGCTCCGCCCCGTGGCGTCCTGCCCTATGCTGAGCCTCTCTGTCCCCGTTCCTTTTTGGCGGCCAGCGGCGCACCTGACAGGGCTGAGATCTTCCTGCTCAGCCCAGTGCTGCTCTCTGAATGGCCGCTGCAAGTTCTCACGGGACGAGAACTGGTGGTGGCCATTCAGAGAGCAGCACGGGGCCGAGCAGGAAGAAGGAAGAGCTCGACCCTGTCGGGTGCACCGCGGGCCACCAAAAAGAAATGGAGATGGAGAGGACAGGGCGTGGAAAGATCGCTCCTGCCCCGTACATCGCTAAATCACAAAGGATTAAAAATGGCAGGTAAGCTTGCACCGGGGGAGGGGGTGTTAAAAAAAAAAAAGTTAAACGGCCGGGATGAGAGACAGGAGGCATCCCTCCTGTCCAAGCCTTCCACTAGACCACCAGAGGTAGGAAGGTGAAGCAGGGTGGGTATAGAGCCTGGCAAGGAGTAAGGGGGGCTAGGTACAGAGCCTGGGAGGGCAGGGAGGGAAGATGGCTGGGTGCAGAGCCTGGCAGAGCATGGCACTTGAATATTAAGCCCCCGTCTTATATTCGAGTCAACCATTTGTCCTCCTTTTTGGGGGGGGAAATAAGGGTCTCGACTTATATTTGAGTATATACGGTAGGTGCCTAATTTCAGGTGCCTATCTTTTTAGGTACCCAATTATAGAATCTGTCCCTAAGTGAACGAAGATGCATTCTTCTTAAAGAGTGTGCACTCTTGCACAGGCCACTATTGGAAAAGACTACACACATTTAAAGAAGACTGTATACTATTATCAGAGAGTGACATTTCATCCCTGTCACTATTTTTCTACTGACCTGCGGCTTTATGCTACAAGTGCAATAATCTTCACTGTATCATTGATAATCACCCTGCATGCTAAATAGACTCACTATTTTGGATGCAGCTTCTTCTTCTTTCTGCAGTTCATCTGTAGGAATATTATATGCATCTATACCTATTTACAGTGAATTGTTGTCTCTTGAGGCAAAACACAGATCTGCATCGGGTCTTTTTGCAATCTTTTTTTAATAATAGCCTTGAGTTTATCCATTAATTTACTATACTTATAGCTGTAGAAGTCAGAGGCTTCCTTCTGGACATCCAGTGCACTGGATACTGAATTCTGGCAGGAAATCCACACTCAGAGTAATTTTGCTTCAGCATTTCAAAAGGTAGCTCATTGCCATTTAAAAACAGATGAAAACAATTATATTCATTACTTCCTAAAAAGACCTTGGCCTTTAAAATGCTGATTGTTCCTAATCAACCAGCAAAACATAAATAGCTTCACTTATAGTTTTTTCCACAAACCACCTGATGATATTCAATCCAGAGCAGAAAGTGACCCTAAATTTGCAAGTCATTTACACATTTATAAAAACAGAAGATCTCAATCATGGTCTTCCTTTTCTCCTGTCTGGTCTACAGATATATTGTAGATCTAGGTTTCAGGTCAATGGACTTCTGGAGGGTCATTCTATTAGCAGTCACTCTTGTTTGAAGGGCAAGCAGCTTATTTTATAAGGAACAATTGCTGAAGGATAAAGAGAAGAGGGAAGGAGATTTCTTGACATGTATGTGCTCATAGTCTTCTATACCAAAATCTTTTGTACAAATAATTTATAATTATTGGTATGTGGTACAGTTACATGCAATATTACTGATTTCCCAGTGATAGCTTACTAACGAGGTAGAAATATTAGTGAGATGTTGAAATATAGACTACAACTGGAATTCACGGCAGCCATTTTGATGACGACTCTGCACGGGGCAGGAGCATAGGAAGATTGCTCCTGCCCCGCGTCACTGCTAGACCACTAGGTAAGGTCGAGGATGCAGGTGGGAGGCAGGAGAGAGGCAAGGGTGAGTCAGAGCCGGCCCAAAAATTATTTGCAATTTTCCCTATTCGCGGGCCGGCTCTGCACCTAACCCCTGCGAATACGGAGGGAGAAGTGTATTCTGTCCTTGAAGGTTTATCTTCCAAATGAGACATCACGGTAGTCCGTGTTCTTTTCTGCTTAAGCATCAGCATGCAGACCCTTAACACTGAAACAAAAATCCATATACAAATTAAGACTAATAGCCAGGGCCAGTCACTTTCACTCCATTCATGTCAGGAGCAGAACCAAAAGGATGGGAAACAAGAAAAATCACAAGGGACAGCACCCAGCAGTTAACAATCACTCAGTATTTACCTATGAGCAAGCACATTTTCTAGTACCTCACATAAATTGTATTTGCATATTCTTGGCTTTTAGAATATCCAATGGGAAATGTCAGGGTATTAATTTTTTGCACTGAATATGCTCAGATGAAACTAAGGGAGGGGGGTTATTAATGAGGGTTACCATTACACTGGGTTATTTTACCACATTATACTATTTTAGCACAGGGTCTTATTATCCACAGTGGGAACCTGTGTGAAAAAAACAATAAAGGGGGAGTTCATCAATGGGCCCTGAGCAATTTAGCATGCACTAAGGGCCTGATTCTCAAACCACATTTCTCAGTTTTAGGCAGCAGTAGGCACCCTACCGTCGTCTGGCACCCAATCAGAATGCATGTTTTTAGAAAAAAATTATGTGAGGAAGGATGCCTGCGAGGAATGTGTCTGTAGTGTGACTACAGAGACGCATAGGGACACTTAAGCATGCCCAAGGTGGGGTATGGGTGTGGTTTCATCCAGAAGTGCCTTGAGTATGCTTAAACCTCCCTATGTGTCTCCATAGATGTGAGGTAGATGCATTAAATTTAGACCTGCAAAATACTGGCCTACATTTAAGGCATCTGTCAGGAAAACTAGCTGCAATTCTGTAAAGGGTGCCAATGTGTGACTGACATCTGATCTGCTGAGATCGCAGCCCTTACAAAATCAGGCCCTAATTGTGTTAGTGCATGCTAAACACTAAAGACGCCCATAGGCATATAATGACCATCTTAGCGTTTAGCACGCACTAAATTATTTTGCACCTATGGATGAATTCCCCCTTAAGTGTGGTAAAATAACCTGTCGTAATGGTAATACATGTTGATAAAACAAAAAGGAAGACCCATGTCAATAACTCTCCTCCCCTAAATAATTTATTGCACCTGTAAATTATTTATTGCACCTGTAAAAGACTTGCTGTAACACCATGATTTTTGCTCTATCTTCCTTCCTCTTCTACCATGCCATTTTACATGAAAAATACCAAATTTCTAGCATGGCTTACATTTGCATACATTATCCTCAAATGTACTGTATTAACACTGAGATTGCAAGGCATAACTTGAATGTCCAGTTTCATGTAAAGTGTTTCAAGTTTTATTAAATTTTGATTTGATCGCTTAGCCAATTTGTAAGTGATGTACAAAAATTAAAATGGGTACAAAACTAATAATAATATACTGATTACTATAGATATATGGATGAACAGATCAAGACAAAAGGGAACTAAGGGAAGAAATACATTTGTGATAGGATAGCAGAAATAATGGTATCTTTGCTCATCAGCTTTGCATGAATATATTCTGCAAATCTTTGCCTCGAGTGTTATTGAGAAGAAAAGCCAGAGTGAATCAGGTATAAAAACAGCAGCACAATGACATCAGGCATTTATAAACCTGAAAACTCTTTAAACTAACACCGAAAAAAAAAGTATTCAGTTTTCCATGGAAAAAAATATGGTATTTCAAACAAAATATCACAGCTATGAATGTATTCAGGGCAACCTCCCCCCTCCCTTCCCTTCTGCTATTGTCAACATACTATATTTTCAATACAGGGCTTAACAACAAAAATGTGTTTATCTTAAAGTCCTTTGTAGTGAATATGTTTCATTCAACTCCCCAGGAATATTCTCAACAGTCAAAGGTATCCTTGACACCACTGCCTTCCTGAGACAGATGCTGAAGATTTTCGGTTTTCTAGCTTTAGAGCGAATACATATGACTTCATCATTCAAAAGGGCCCAGATTCCACTTGGGAATTCAGCTATCCATATTTCCATAGCTTAAAAACATTCCCAGACTGGCATACTGTATACTCAGCAGCTTGGTTGCGAGCTTGAAATCTCAGCTGGGACTACTTTACTTTCTGGCAAAGGAAACAGACTGGAGGCAGATTTGTCATTATGCTTCTTTCACATTGCCCCTGAGTAACACCGTATTTTGCTGAGATTTGACAAGGACACTTAAGCATGGGTGCTAAAACACTGTGGGGCTCATAATTTTTTAAAAAAAAACCATAGGCATTCAAAAAGCATCCTAATCGCCAGGACGTCCAAGTGCCAATAACCAAAACCATCTTTCTGTATATCTTGCGAGGTGTTCTAGCCTCTGTACATTCACAGCACAAGATGGCTTGGTGGAGGCGTGTTATGGGCAGGCTTTGGGCAATCTCAAGGAGGAGGGGGTTAGACATGGACGTCTTGCTGTGATAATCAAACATTTTGCAAGACATCCTGGACAGAACTTATACATTTGGAACTAGACCTGTTTTAGAAGGGTTTAATTGCCACAAAGGTGCTCAAACTGACCAGATAACCACTGCATGCATCAAGGTAAGATACCCCCACACTCCCCCAGTGCTCACTGACCCCCTCACACCCACAAAGATCAGAATACAAATGTACGTACCTGTCTCCAGGACATTAGCACCTGGCATAGGAAAATCTAGTAGAACTGCACACAAGTGTCTTAAGTAACCTGGTGGGTGGGCTAGTGAACCATAGAGAGGAGAAGTAAGTTCCATAAGCCACTCTAACCACTACATTCATGGTGAAAATTGTGAACCCACCAAAAACCCCAAAATCCTACTCTACTGCTATATAGGTGCCACTTGCAGCCATAAGGGCTATTGGGATTGTAGACAGATGGGTTTTGGGGAGATTTGGGATGGCTCACTAGAATCTATAAGGGAGTTCTGGTGAGATGTTTATCTAGCACCCTTTATGTGAAGTTCACAGCAGTGCCCTCTGAGGTGCTCTGTTGCCATGTCTGGGTGGCCAGTCCATTATAGGACTGGTCCCTCCCACGTCCAAATGGTCTTGTTCTGGGCATTTGAGACTTGGATAATATTTTGGTCAAAAATGTGGTATAAAGATAGATATCCTGGCAGTCTGGAAGTCCCAATAGCTTGGACGTCCAGATAGTGGATTTTAAAACCATATATATTTCTAGACGTATAATGGTTTGCCATTTGAAAATAGGCGTTTTCTTACTGCCGACTTTGGACATCTAGTGCCATACGTCCAAATTGGACTTAGACATATGTTTTTGAAATGCCCTTCTATTTCTCTCACTAAATCATTGTTGGGTGCACAGATAAAGGTGTTTACAGTATTGCAAATAAGTGTACAACTTTATTCAGACTGAGTGGAGATATTCCCAGGGAGGATTAGTGAGGGGTTTGCATTTATGCAAACATTTTTGAAAATACACATCTCCCTCGTTATTTACGGGGGATAGGGGCAGAGCCGGACCGCGAATAAGGAAATACCGCGAATATCTAGCTCTGTCCCACCCTCGCCTCCCTCCCGCCTTCCCGGGCTTACGTGGTGGTCTAGCAGGCTTTTGGGGCAGGAGCGATCTTCCTACACTCCTGCCCCGTGCAGATCGCCAATAGGAAATGGCTGTGGGGAGTTCCTGTAGTCTCTTGAGACTACGATGGGAACTCCCCACAGCCATTTCCTATTGGCAATCTACACGGGGCAGGAGTGTAGGAAGATCCCTCCTGCCCCGAAAGCCCATTAGACCACCAGGTAATGCCGGGATGCCGGGGGGAAGGCAAAAATATGGGTTTGTTTTTTTACCCCTCCACAAAAAAATTGCAATTATATGAAATCGCAAGTGCGGAAACTGCGAATGGGGAGGGGGAAGTGTACATATCAGTGTATGTAAAATTATCAATAAAATGCATGCATGCCAAAGAGCAGATGTAAATATAAATACATAAAGGGGCCAATATTGAGACCGCTGAAGGGAGGCCAGCTAACTCCCACAGTCATTGCTGTTTGTCAATATTCAATGCCGGGCCATTTCCAGTGACAGGCATTAAAAATCCAGTCTATCTTTCGCAGCCTCAAACTGATGGTCCCTTTTATCAAGCTGCGCTAGAGGTTTTTAGTGCACGCCAGCATGGTAAATGCTCTGATGCTCATAGAATTCCTATGAGCATTGGAGTACTTACCTCGCCAGACTTCACTAAAATCCTTTAGCGCAGCTTGATAAAGTGGGGAGGAGGAGGTTAGTCAGTTATTCTCAAATTTTAAGGGCTCCTTTTACAAAGCCGCGTTAGAAGGTTTATCGCGTGCGACTTTTAATCACACGCTAACCCCCGCGCTAACTAGAAAACTACCGCCTACTCAAGAGGAAGCGGTAGCCACTAGCCAATTTAGCTTGCGTGCATTAAACCGCTAACGCGCCTTCGTAAAAGGAGTCCTAAGTTATAGAAGCCAAAGATAGACCTGCTTTTTGTGTGGTCTGACATGGCCGTTCAACTTGGACAGTAAGCGATTAAAATTGGCAGCTATCACGCGATATAGCCGACCAAGTATAAGCCACTAACAGCTAATATTGAGCAGAGATAGCTGGTTATTTGCCGTTCCTGGTCAATTAAATAGCACTAAATATCAGCAGAAATTCCATGGGTCAATTTAAAACCAGAGATGTATGAGTATTTTTATTCTGAAAACTGGATAGAAAAGAACACGTTTCCTCAAAAATAAGACCTACCCCAAATATAAGCCCTAGCATGATTTTTAAAGATGCTCCTAATATAAGCCCTACCCTAAAAATAAGCCCTAGTTAAGACTGACCCCTGAAGCCACCCCGATATGCCCCGACTCCATCCCTGACACTAGGGCTGCCCAATTTGCCAATCATCTCTCCCTTCCTCTCCTCCACCCCAACCCTTCCTCTTTCCTTTCTCCCCCGCCCCCATGTGATGGAGACTACCATTCTGGGATTCAAGCGCAAGTTGGATGCACACCTTCTTGCAAATCACATTGAGGGATACGGGTAATCAAGGTCTCCATCAGGGAGCACCTAGCTTGGCCTCCGCGTGTGCGGGTCGCCGACTAGATGGACCTAAGGTCTGATCCGGTGAATGGCGTTTCTTATGTTCTTATGTGCAGCATCTTTCCTCGCCTGTCACCCATACCTTTATGCAGCAGCTCCAGAGGCCTGCAAAAGCAGCGGCAGCGCTCTGAAAGAGCTGCTTTGCAGCCTTCCCCACTGGGGCTGGGTCTTCCCTCTGCAGTGTTTTTCTATCCTTCCCTCCCATCCCTCTGTGCAGCGGAACCCCACCGACCCTCCCACCGTGAGCCTGACAAAGCTCCACTCTAAAGCCTCCAAAATAGCAGCGGCGGCAGCACTCTGAATGGGCTGCTTCACTGCCTTCCCCACCGGGGCCTTCCCTCTCCGGCATCACTCTATGGGATCCTTTTATTAAGGCGCGCTAACTGATTTAACACATACTAAAGATTAGCGTGCGCTAAATGCTAAGGTGCACTAAATTTGGTTACTTCGGGGGGGGTGTCTGTCATTGTTTTTTTGGATTTAAAAACAGCCTGAGAACGCCGACGCCATCTTTCCACAGAAGTTTTGATTGTGAGTCGGATGACAACGGCGGCCTCGGTGAGCGCTTTTTGACTAAGTACTTTTGAAAAGGTTCATATGGGAGGTGGCAGGTAGGATTAGATCTCTCTGCTATTTCCCTAAGTCGTTTTTTCTTTATCTTTGCACACTAGGGAGACCCTTGAGACAGTACGTTTGTACGAAACATGTCGGGTCTGGCTCCCAGGTCCAGCTGTGTGGGTTAAAAGCTAAGTATACCCATTACTATGGTATAACTTGTTTTATAAAAAAGATAGATATATATGAAAAAAAAGATATCAAAAGGATTAAAAAAATGATAAAAAAATGATAAAAATTGTCTAAAACTGCCACAGCATTTAGTTAGGTAAAAATACCGATGATGAGTTACCACGCAAATCTCCCGCTGTTTTGAAGCAAACATAGCGGTGGAGTGGTGGGGCTGAGGTATTTTAGAGGAATTATTTACTCTCTGGATATCCAACCAGGTTTATTTCTAAATTTAGCATGCACACCTTAATAAAAGGACCCCTATGTTAGCTTCTTCAGGGAAAGTACTCAATAAACTGTTCAAGTGATACCATTGTTTGTGTGGTTGCTTTTACATGCCTTATGATTGCCCAAGTATTGTGGGTAAAGAAATATGGGTGATCGTAAGACATGTAAAAGCAACCACACAAGCAATGGTATAGCTTGAACAGTTTATTGAGCACTTTCCTTGATCATAGAGTGAAACGGGTTGGGCCTCCGTTGGGAAGAAAGAGATAAGTGCCTGACTATTTACGTTTGACATTTAGGGCTCCTTTTACTAAGCTGCGTTAGTGGCTTTAGCGCACGCTACAATGCCGCATGCACTAGATGCTAACGCCTCCATAGAGCTGACATTAGTATTTTCCACATAGCGCGGGGGTTAGCGCACGCTAACCTTCAGCGCGTGCTAAAAACGCTACTGCAACTTAGTAAAAGGAGCCCTTAAAGTTGTTGCATGTTCAAGCAAGAAATTATTGCATTAAGCTTTATATATGCGGTTGCTCTTTTTCCCTTTAATATGATTATGGAAGCAAATCAGCACTTTAGAAAGAACTAAAGGAATAGTAGGTTCAGTAAAGATAAAGAAAAATATATACAGTCAAACCTCGGTTTGCGAGTGTTTTGCAAGACGAGCAAAACATTCTTGCAAATCATGACTCGCAAACCGAGCATTGACTCGATTTGCAATTCTCCCCGCCCGCTAACCGGCATCCCCCCCGGCCCGTAAATATTGCCCTCCCATGAACCGGGATCACCCTCCCCTCGCAAACACCTGCCTCCCCCACATGAACTGACATGCCCCGCCCACTCAAACTGCAAGTTTACCCTCCAATGTGGCACCGTCACACAGCACCAAGCCACAGGAGGTGCCGGTGCTGGTGCCTGATGATCGTGCCTCTCCTCTGACTGGGCCTTGAGCATCTGTGCATGCTCAAGGCCTTCTGGCTCCCGCCTCTCTCTGAGCTTGCAGTTTAGGTGGGCGGGGGATGCCGTGGGGGGGATGCCGGTTCACGGGGGTGGGCAGCGTTTGTGGGCAGGGGACCATGCCGGTTTGCAGGGGGGGGGGAGATATAAATGCGCTCCAGTGGCCTTGGGAGTGGAGGGGTCTTTTGGGAATGTGGTGGGGTGGGGTGGGGTGGAGCAGCGCTGGTGGCCGGGGGGGGATGGGAGATGGAACGAATCAAGCGAGTTTCCCTTACTTTCTATGAGGAAACTCGCTTTGATATATGAGTAAATTGGTTTAAGAGCATGCTTCTGGAACGAATTATGCTCGTAAACCAAGGATCCACTGTATTTGATTTAAATTATATTTCACAAATTTGCACGTCACACCAACAGAAGGTTTTTTTGCCTAGTGATATTACCCTTAAAACCACTAACACAGATGTCTTTCTATTGACTTGACACCGGGGTTCTTTTGAGGTCTTTTTCCTCTGTTACTTACAATTGTACATCATTAGATATTGAAGGTGTTCGTACCCTGACAGTATTTTTTTTCCCTAGAAATGCTGATTTATAAGTGGAGTTCTCTTGCATTATGCCTTTGACATGTGGTATAGATTAGTTTCACACTTCATCCAAATCACCCTTCCCTATCTTAGCAGTGAAATATTCTAACTGCTGAAAGGAACTATTGAGGTATGTCAGAGCTAATTTTAGTTCTATTTTTCCACTGTAGTTCATGAGCATATAAGCTGAATCTTAGTATTTGCTACAGCAGGCTTCTTATTTTGATCCATCTACTGGGAATTGCTATCGTTTTGTTGGAATTTATTTAAGCCTCGGTGCACAAGTAAGGAGACTGCCTGTACAATGACAAAGCCTTTCAAAAATCATGGCATTAAAGTTCCTCTGGCATTTTAGAGGTTTTTGAGACAATAAAGCAAAAGGAGGATTACAAGTAGCACAATTATTGAAACATCATTCAAGGCAAAGGCTGCTTTCTTATAAATTAAAAAAAAAAAAGACATCTCTCTACATTTTAGAAAAAAAATGCTCTTATTCAGTTGATTCAGGGCTTTTCTATAATTTTATTGGCGTTATTTTCCTTATATTGATTTGACTATACATTGCTATGGCCTTTATTATGCAGTAAAAGCTATATGGCAAATATAAATAAACTGAACTAAATTAAACTTTTTCATAATTTACGCACACAACTGGCACCTAACATTAGACATTAACCCCCTTAATTCTAATCAGGATTGAACTGGTATCCTGAGGTTCTTATGTTTCTCCCATGCCAAGCTGACCTTTCCCTCCCCCCCCCCCCCTTTTACAGATCCATAGCGCAGTTCTTAGCACCAGCCGCGGCAGTAACAGCTCCGACGCTCATAGAATTCCTGAGTGTCGGAGCTGTTACTGCCGTGGCCGGCGCTAAAACCTGCGCTACAGTTATGTAAAGAGGGAGGCTGCATTAGCTATTAGAAGATCCTGAGTGGAGTAGAACGGGTACAAATGGATCGATTTTTCGCTCCGTCAAAAATTACAAAGACTAGGGGACACATGATTAAGTTACACGGAAGTACTTTTAAAACCAATAGAAGGAAATTTTTTTCCACTCAGAGAATAGTTAAGCTCTGGAACGCGTTGCCAGAGGATGTGGTAAGAGCGGATAGCTTAGCTGGTTTCAGTGGCGTACCTAGGGTATGTGGCACCCGGGGCCCATCATTTTTTGACACCCTCCCCCCCCCCCCATGTAAAAAAAATTTTTTTTTTTTTTTTTTTTTGCAATAACCATGAAATGGAATAAATGGTCAGAATAGAAACAGGCAGTGAAAATACATTAAAATAAGAAGTACTGAGGATGCCATCTCTCCCCAATCCCAGGTCCTAAAGTCTAAGACAGTAGCGCAAACTAATGCTGCCAGATACAGGAAAAAAAAATTTTGATTCGATTCAGCCCTATTGAATTGGTTTTTCAATTCGATTTTCCTGCCCAGTTGGGTGATTTTTTTCAAAACTCCTGGTGGGTTTTATAGCTTTTTCACCCCCTTTGGCTTCTCCTAACCACACTGGCGCTGTGGTGTAAATAAAATAAAGAAACAAAAAGGACTTTTCCTCTTTCTGTTAAATCCTAGCTCACGTTTGCAGTCCAACACCAGCTCTGGCAGGATACACATTTCAAATCTGACATGTTATAATCACAAAACAGAAAATAAAATTAATTTTTCTACCTTTTGTTGTCTGGTTATATTTCAAATCTTGTTGGTCCAAGGCTCTGGTTTTCTTCTGATAACTTGCTTGCCAGGGTCTCCTTCTTTCTGCATGCTAACCATCCATCTGCCAACTCTGTCCTCCCTTTCCATTTCCCTTCCCTTCCCAGGAAGTCTGGTATCTTTCCTTTTTTTCATCTCCCTCCACAGATCCACCTTTTCTTAAATACCCTTTCATCCGGCATCTCTCCCTCCTTCCCCACCATCCCAGAGTCCACCATCTCTCCGTTTCTTTTCCTAATTACCCTCCTATCCAGTATCTCTATCCCTCCTCCACACCATCCCTTGTGTCCAATTTCTCTCCCTTTCTGTTCCTTCCCTCCCTAAATCCCATGGTCCATCATCTCTCTCCCTCTCCTCTATTTTCAGACCCATTATTTCTTCCCCCCCCCAAAGTTTGGCATATGCATGTCTCTTTGAACACCCCCTTCCCTCCGTGTACTTCTAAATCATGGTCCCCCCCCAAAGGCCTGTCCCCCCTTAAAGGTCTGCCTGTCCCACCTTGAAGGCCTGCACCCCCCTTGAAGGCCTGTCCCTTCCCCTTGTAGGCCTGTCCCCCCCCTTGAAGGCCTGCCTGCCTGTCCCCCCCTTGAAGGTCTGCACCCCCCGAAGGCCTGCACCCCCCCGAAGGCCTGTCCCCCACTTGAAGGCCTGTCCCCCCTTTAAGGCCTGCCTGACTGCCTTTCCCCCCCTTGAAGGCCTGTCTCCCCCTTGAAGGCCTGCACCCCCCTTGAAGGCCTGCACCCCCCTTGAAGGCCTGTCCCCCCCCCTTGTAGGCCTGTCCCCCCCCTTGTAGGCCTGTCCCCCCCTTGAAGGCCTTCCTGCCTTTCCCCCCTTGAAGGCCTGCACCCCCTTGAAGGTCTGCACCCCCCCAAAGGCCTACACCCCCCCCGAAGGCCTGCACCCCCCTGAAGGCCTGCCTGCCCCCCTTGAAGGCCTGCACCCCTTGAAGGTCTGCACCCCCCCCCCCCGAAGGCCTGTCCCCCCTTGAAGGCCTGCCTGCCTGCCTGTCACCCCCCTCCCCCTTGAAAGCCTGCTTGCCTGCCCGCCCGCCCCACCCTGAAGGCCTGATGCCCCGACCCACCCCGAAGGACCGCTCGCCCCCCTGGCCTCCCCGCACCACCTATGAACAGCCGCAGCAGGATCGCGAAGTCAGCGTCAGCGATCCCTGCGCTGCTTCCTGCGCCACGGTCCCGCCCCTCCTCTGACGTCAGAGGAGGGGCGGGATCGCGGCGCAGGAAGCAGCGCAGGGATGCTGACGCTGACTTCGCGATCCTGCTGCGGCTGTTCATAGGTGGTGCGGGGAGGCCAGGGGGGCGAGCGGTCCTTCGGGGGTGGCGGGGGACTGAACGGCAAGGCCGGGAACACCCCCTTAGGGCTGGTACCCGGGGCGGCCCGCCCCCCACGCCCCCCCCTAGGTACGCCACTGGCTGGTTTTAAGAAAGTTTTGGACAAGTTCCTGCAGGAAGTCCATAGTCTGTTTTTGAGAAAGACATGGGAGAAGCCACTGCTTGGTAGCATGGAATATTGCTACACCTTGGGTTTTGGCAAGGTACTAGTGACCTGGATTGGCCACTGTGAGAACGGGTTACTGGGCTTGATGGGCCATTGGTCTGACCCAGTAAGGCTATTCTTATGTTCCTTATAATAAAGGACAATGTTAGCTGTTAATGCCACAATTAATATGTTGCAATTTATTACATGGTAAAATGATAATAAACATTTTGATGTTTTGTGTATGTTGTTTCATGTGAGAAATGAGACATAACAGATATATTTCTCTAGGGTTTTATGTATTTTTATTTTAATCTTGAACATGCAGAATTAATGAATGGCATTAACTATGAGGTAATGTCTGACTAGGTTTGTGAAAAGTTAAAAGCCCCAAAGACTTCTCTGAGGGTAAGACTATGGCTGAGCACACTCCTCTTCCTCTCTGGAGGCCCTAATCACAGCATAGGGAATGACAGAACGTCTGTGGATGATTTTGCTTACTTTGGAAAGGGCCTCATCTGAGGCTCTGTTGGCTGTGTGACTGGCTGCTCGTCCAGGCAGGTTTTCTGAAAGGTACAAGTTTTTGTAAAGAGAGCAGCTATGGACTGTTCGTTTAGCTGGTTTGTCAGTATACTGGGTGACAGGCTGAGCGGCAAGTAGTGGGAATAAGTGTTGTCACAAAAGGGGTAGTGCAAAGGTGTCTAAGACCCCAGTTTCTAGGGATAAAGCCCAGTTGATGACATATATTCCTTGCCCAGATATAGCCTATTTTTCCCAAAAAGTATAAAGGGAAGCGTGAGGAAGATCATATGAGAGAGCCCCTGACTGATAGGAAAAAGCCTTTTTTCCAGACTAAGCCATTGGTAGTAGTTTCCCCAGGGGATGGGAAAGAAAAGGACGTATTGGCCTAAAGAACTAGGCAACTGCAAAGGACTAACACTTGACTCATTCCTTAAGAGAGGAAAGCTTTACCAGCAGGTTCCATGTTCCACCCAGAAAGGGGAACATAAAAGTCTAGGTAAGGGTTTCCAGGGGAGAACTTAGAGAGGAGCAACAGATCCCAGAGAGCTTTAGCTCCGAGTTACTAAAAAATGCCTAAGAGGAGGATGATTATGGGAGGTCCCCACCTGAACAAGTTTCTCCTACAGAGATTGAAATGGAATGGGAATGCAGCGCTCCAGATGAAGAAGGAAGTGAGATACCAATAGACATTTTCTGGAGTGGAGAAACAGGTCAAGAACATTGAAATGAAAGCCTTTATATCAACATTAGAGTGGGGTTTTTGTTCCACTCGAAATAGTTTGCTTGTCTCTATCATGCCTAAGATCCAGTGGGGCGAGGGGGAGATAGCTGAAGTAATTCAGTTGGGAGACAGAGAATAACTTGCACGGAGAGCATGCACAGACCATCTACAGGAAAAGAAAATGGCCTGCGCATGCATCAGGATCGCTCTCTAGCGATCCGTGTAGTCGGTGGGGGGCGTGCCTCCGATCGACCTACTTTGCATGCAGGCACATTATGAATTGGGATCGCCCACGGATCAGATGGGAAAAGAGAGGTTAGTGAATCTGGCCTCGAGTGAACTAAAGTGTGAGGCTTTGCCTACACCTTCTGCATTTTTTCCATTGAAAGAAGCACTAGGAGCGCAGAGAGCTCTTAGATATACCAATGGACCAAGGAATGCACTAAACTGTGACTGTTTTGTTTTCTGCGGGTTTTTTTTCTTTTTCTTTTTCTCTGCTGGAGAGGTTGATTTGAATGCACAGTCCAGGACTAGTAGCCCTCATGTTATGCCATAAAGGTTACTGAATCTTTGTTCAAAATACAAGGGAACAGTTTGAGAAAACTTTGTGACCATTCTGACAATTATTTTGCTTTTCTTTTTGTTAACCGTTATTGAACTGTTGATGAATTATTTTGGATGGCAATCCTTTACCCAACCAGCTGTTTAGAAGCCTAAGACACAGCTGGCAGCACAGTGTGCTTCACTGGGCTGTTGTGTGGAGTAGACTTTTGCTTCTCATGGCAGGGGGGGGTGCCATTCATGGCCATGTGCCCATACTAGGTTTACCATATTTGGAGACAAAAAAAAGAAGCTACATGACCCTGTCCACCCATAGCCCCGCCCACACTGCACCCATTTCCTTGTCTCCCTTCCCATTCTCTGTACCCTTTTAATGCTCCTCTCTCCCTTCCTCCAACCCTCCTCCTCCACAGGTGCTTCTCTCTCTCTGCTTCCAACTCCCCTCTCCTGCGGGTGCCCCTCTATTTCTATTCAACCTCCTCTTATGCTGTTTTTGTCTCTCCCCTCCCATCCAGCACTACCCTACTCCATTCTTTTTTCTCTATCACTCTCTCCTTTCCATGATGCTTCTCCAGCCCTCCCTCCCTCCATGCTGTTTCTCCAGTCTCGCCTCTTCCTTCCATGATGCTGTTTCTCCAGCCCCATGCAGTTTCTCCAGTCCTCCCTCCCTCCCTTCATCCTGCTACTTCAATCCTCTTCCCCCTCTCCCTTCCATGCCATTTTTCCAACCTCCCTCCCTTCTTCGATGTTGCTCTTTAGCTCCTTACTCCCCCATCTATCTCTTCCCCGGACCAGCTATTGTAACTGAATCTTCAGGCAGCTGACAGCCAGCAGCAGTAACGAGGTAAGCCTGTTGCCACTGACCTGTCCCAGAAGCCGCCTCTCTGCAGCAACTTCTTATTCCCATTTAGGTAGGATTTGCAGAGAGGTGGCTTCCAGGGCAAGCCAGTGGTAGCAGGCTTACCTGCTTGCTGCTTCCGGCTGCCCAAGGATTCAGTTACAGTGACAGGCCCGGGGAAGAGGTAGGTGGGGGAGTTGAGAGAGTTAGCTAAACTCGTTCAGGCTCCCCATTTTGAAAAACCGTCCGAGCACCCAGACAGTCCTCGAAAAAAAGAGCATGTTCGTGTTTTCCCGGACATCTGGTAACCCTAGCCCATTCTAAGTGCTGCAAGTCCTAGTGTTCACCAGTTTTGTGACAGTTCCAATGGTCTAGTTTTTATTGAATTGGTAAGATTTGGGGATAATTTCTGTAGATTCAGGGAAGGGGATTTTCTGTTATATTTGTGGGCCTTGTAAAGTTTAAGAGAAGTTGTTTGCAGTTTTTAAATGCAAGTTGGTGTGCAGGATTGGTTCGGGAAAGGCTGAAGTAAGAGTAAATTAGTTTCTTTTAAGTGAGGTATGCTTGGGGAGTCAGGGAGATTTGGGAGTTAGTATATTACTTAATGGGGTATCGCACCCTTTCCCTTACTGTAGTTCAGTTAAAGTATTTTTCGGTATGTTGGATGTTAGCACACACTAAGCACGCATTTATTTTTCAAAAATATTTTTGGGAGGAGGCATGTTATAGGTGGGGAATAGGCATGGAAGCACAATCCAGCTAGTGCATTCTGATTAGTATGTGCTAACCGGATAATATTAGGTGCTAACAGGATAACATTAGTCCTTAAGCCCAGATTCTCTAACCGGTACCATTGTCGGCAGCCACCTTAAAAGTGGCCATTGATCGCATGTCAATCACGTAACGGCACCAGTTACAGAATTACATTTCAGGCAAAGGTAGGCACCGGAAATGTAGGCCCGGGTTTTTCAGGCCTACATTCCCGGCACCTACCTTTGATGTGAATTGTGCCTCCATAGGTGCTTTAGGTTGCCTAATGCCACTTTCAACATTAGCCATGTCTAAAGTGGCATTAGGCATCCTAAAGTGCCTACAGAGGCGTGATTCCAGCATCAATTTTTAGGTGCTAGTAAGCGCCTTGAAATTAAGTTCAAAATAGCATTTTTTACTGACACCCAGGATGGTGTGAATAACATGAAGAAAGACCTAGCAAAGCTTGAAGAATGTAATGAAATTTGGCAGCTAAAATTTAATGCTAAGAAATGCAAGATCATGCATTTGGGCTGCAAAACCCAAGGGAACGGTACAGTTTAGGTGGTGAAGAACTTAAGTGCACGACAGAATAGCGGGACTTGGGTGTGACTGAATGTGATGATCTTAAGGTGGCCAAAGAGATGGAAAAGTTGACAGCGGAAGCTAAAAGGATGCTAGGGTGCATAGGGAGAGGTATGGCCAGTAGGAAAAAGGAGGTATTGATGCCCCTGTATAAGACCCTGGTGAGATCTCATTTAGAATATTGTGTACAATTCTGGAGGCTGCACCTTCAAAAAGATATAAAAAGGATGGAGTCGATCCAGAGGAAGGCTACTAAAATGGTGTGTGGTCTTCATCAAAAGATGTATGGGGCAGACTTAAAGATCTCAATCTGTATACTTTGGAGGAAAGGCGGGAGAGATATGATAGAGACATTTAAATATCTACGTGATGTAAATGCACATGAGTCGAGTCTCATTTAAAGGAAGCTCTGGAATGAGAGGGCATAGGATGAAGTTAAGAGGTGATAGGCTCAGGAGTAATCTAAGGAAATACTTATTTACAGAAAGAGTGGTAGATGCATGGAAACAGTCTCCCAGTAGAGGTGGTGGAGACAGAGACTATATCTGATTTCAAGAAAGCCTGGGATAGTCACGTGGTATCTCTTAGAGAGAGGAAGAGATAAATGGTACTGTGGATGGGCAGACCGGATGGGCCATTTGGCCTTTATCTGCCATCATGTTTTTATGTTTCTATGTTAAGTTTGGTACCTACTGGTGCCTAAGTGACGCCATGCCCAAATTCCACCCAGAATCTGCTTCTATTATGCCTACTTTCTGGTAGGTGCCTTGTTGTAGACACCTACCTTGAAGTGGTAGGCATCTATCAAGTTTGGCGCCTACCAACTAATTAATTTTTATTGGTGCTTTCAATTATCAGCTTCGATTAAACCAATTAAAAAAAAAAGTTAGGCACTTAGCTCTATTCTCAGTTTTTCTGAGTTGCACTATGCCTGAAGGGAAAGGGGACTTGTATACTGCCTTTTTCTGGTTTTGGTATTCAAAGTGGTAGACACTGGAGAATTAAGTGACTTGCCCAGGTCACAATGAGCAGCACCAGAATTTGATCTCACGACTTATGAGGCAGCAGCTCTACCAGTGAGCTACAGCCCTTCCTCTTTCAGTGAGCTGTAGCCCTTCCTCCTCCTAAATAGATTTAAGGAAACTTACAATTTGAGGATCAGCTAGCTAGCCTGCTCCAGCCACAAAATAAAAAGACCAAACACTGATAAAATAATTGAAATATTTATTGATGTAAGATTTAAAACTGTTCAGAGGGGAGTGTGTGTTTTTCCACAACCACTTTGTTTTTGTTGAGAAGAACTAGATATCTGTTCAGGATTTTCATAGTGTTCTTCATAAGGGTACTGTAGGGCTGAAGGCATGACTCCTCCTACACTCCCAATGGTCACTGGCCCCATTCTGCTCCCCAAAGATGTGAATAAAACAATACATACCTGCCTGTATGATAGCTTGAGATGTTATGGTCACTCCTAGTAAATCAGCAAGCTGGTTCATGGAGTAGCCTAGTGGACGGTGTAGTCAACCATTGAGATGGGGACTCAGGTCCACATCCCACAATAACTACTACATTTATGGTGGATTATGTGAGCCTTCCAAATCCCACATTTGAGAAGCCCTGTCTCAGACAACCTTTTTTTGGGGGGAAGGGGGGCGTGGGAAAGAAACATTTAGGCAAACATATTTCTAAAGGATTAATGAACCTGATAAAATAATAGGATATGTATAATATTATTGAGTGAGATTTTAGTCTGATAACTATCTTGCAAATAGCATGTGAAATTTTATTTTTACATAATTATCTTGGAAATTAGTTATTCCAATATGCAGTGAAATTAAAGAAACTGAAAAGTCATTTATTTTAGCATAAGGACGTTAAATCTTAGTGAAGACAAAAATTAGAAATCTGAGAATTACATGTCTTACCTAATGAGCATATCTAATGACATATGTGCAGATACAATTTTGATGTATTTAAATGAGCATTCCATGAGTCACAGATGGATGCACTAATTAAAAGAAGAAAAGCAATCCCCTAATATTGAGCCTGCAAAAGCGAATGTTTTTATTTTCTTTAACACTGTCTGCCACAGGTAAAATATATCAGATATTCAGCAGCAGTACCTGGATATTAGCTGCCACTGAGTTTCAGCTTGAAACTGATAGTCCACTGTTCTATCTGAGTCATAATGGATAATATCTGATTTATAACATTGGTAGCAAAATTATTTAGAGGAATCAAGATATTGATATCGTCAGCATAAATATAAAATTTCAAGTTTAAACTCTGCAATAGACATCCAAGTGAAGAGATATAGATGTTAAACAAAGTGGGCGACAGAGGAGAACCTTGGGGCACACCACATGGGTTGCTCCAAGAATGAGAATAATTGCCGTCACTAACCACTTGGTAAGATCTTTTTTTCAGAAAACCTTGAAACCAACTCCAAACCCTTCCTGAAAGCCCTATTGTGTCCAACAGGATCTCATGATCTACTAGGTCAAAGGCACTACTAAGATTTAGCTGACAACTGAGGCTGCTGGTCAAGTGTACAATCAGGAGAGGAGGGAACATTATATTAGGGGTCATCCGTTTCTCCTGCAGTGAACTCATGAGGAGAAACGGATGAAAAAAAGAAATGGTCACTTTGCTAGAACTTATTAAATAATATTAAAATGAGTGCATAAATTACATTTTAAAGGCAATTATGTGGTTACAGATGTAGATCAGACGTACACAGGTAAGGCTAGATTCAGTTAGAGCTCTGGTCCTTTACCTAAGGGCCGCTGCGGGAGCGGACCACTGGTCTGACCCAGCAGTGGCAATTCTTATGTTCTTAGTATCTATATAATAAAACCATAGGCGGCGCATGCGCATTCTTATCGGCGTGCTTCCATGATCCGTATGTCCGTGGCCGCCAAGAGTGCAGCATGCCCCGCGCTTACTACGGCACCACGCGCAGCTGAGTTTGGCACGGCGGTTTCCCCAGATAGGGGAAGTCGAACAACTCACTCCCGACGCGCAGCTGAGTTCGGCACGGCGGTTTCCCCAAATAGGGGAAAGTCAAAAAACTCACTTCCGGCTCTCTTCGGCACGGCAGTTTCCCCAGATAGGGGAAGCCGAACAGCTCACTCCCGCCTCATGGTCCTGCCGCCACTCCTGTTCACAGGGGCCTGCACGTCAACGACTCCCCCCCCATTCTCCCGCAACTGCCGCTACCGCTCATGTTCAAAGCAGCCTGCTGAGGTTTGCGGCCGGCTATAGTGAACCTCTCAGGCCGCTCTCCACATGGTAGCACGTTCCCTCTGACGCGATCGCATCAGAGGGAACATGCTACTGAGGTGGACAGCGGCCTGCGAGGTTAGCTACAGCCGGCCGCGAACCTCAGCAGGCCGCTTTAAATAGGAGTGGCAGCGGTGGCAGAAAACATGGATGCAGGGAGGGGAAGAGGAAAAAGAAGGGCATGGAGCAGACAGGAAAGGGGGCTGTTTTGGTGGGAGGGTTGTGATGAGTGCAGACAGCAATCATGGGGGGGGAACAGAAAGGGACCATGGAGCAGGTAAGCATTGCAGAATAGGGGGAGAGGGAAAGGGGCTGCTTTGGGGGGAAGGGTGTGCTGGGGGCAGACAGCAATCAGGTGGGGGAGGAACAGAAGGGGGCCACGGAGCAGGTAGGCATTGCAGAACAGGGGGAGAGGGAAAGAGGGCTGTTTTGACAAGCAGGGGGGCCAGGGAAACAGACAGAAAGAAAGACGGACAGACAGAGGACCAGGGAGACACATAGACACAAAGAATGACAGACAGACAGCGTCCAAGGAGAGAGAGACAAATTAAAAAAAAATAAAAATAAAAAAATACAGACATACAGACATCTACTCTGGGCGGCGGGAGGAAGGCAGTACGGAGTGCTGCTAGAAGTGGCTGCTGGGAGGAGGGCTTCGAGCCGCAGAAGACTGTCCACAAAGCCCCTGAGTTGGGCCAACCTCTCCTTCCTCACCGACGCTTAAAAAATTGCAGGCCCCCCTCCCTCTCGCGCTCTGAGCACTCACGATTGGCTGAAGGGTGTCGTGCCAATGCTGCAGGTACAGGGGGATGCTTTTGTTGGAGAGGTTTGCTGGGGGCCAGACAGCTTTGCTCGGAGGGGGGGGAAGGGGAAGACAGAAGGGGGCCATGGAGAGACAGTCAGGGAGAGGGGAAGGGGTATGCTGGGGGCAGACAACTTTGCTCTGGGGGGGTGGGGCAATGATACAAGGACACAGACACAAAGAATGACACACAGGGGGCCAGTGAGACAAACAGAAAGGAAGACATTCAGGCAGCGTCCAAGGAGAGACAGCCAGTGTCCAAGGAGAGAAATACAAATAAACATAGACAGACAGACAGTGGTCAAGGGGAGAGAGAGAAAGAAAGAAAAGAGACACACACATCTATTCTAGCACCCGTTAATCTAACGGGCTTAAACACTAGTATTCAAATAAATATTATTTAATCTCTATATATTTCAACTGTGATTTCATGAAGTTAAGACTTCCTTTAAGTAGTTTCTGAAGATAGCTTTAGATTCAGCATACAACACTGCATAATTTATACCTAAAATGTGTCCCATATGAATACTTTTTATATGTTTGTAATAGAAACATAGAAACATGATGGCAGATAAAGGCCAAATGTCCCATCCAGTCTGCCCATCCACATTAACCATTATCTCTTCCTCTGTCTAAGAGATCCCACATACCTACCCCATGAATTCTTGAACTCAGACACAGTCTCTTGTTTCCACCACCTCTACCGGAAGACTGTTCCATGCATCTACCACTCTTTCTGTAAATAAGTATTTCCTTAGATTACTCCTGAGCCTATTACCTCTTAACTTCATCTATGCCCTCTCATTCCAGAGCTTCCTTTCAAATGAGATTCGACTCATGTGCATTTACATCACGTAGATATTTAAACATCTCTATCATATCTCCCCTCTCCCGCCTTTCCTCCAAAGTATACAGATTGAGATCTTTAAGTCTGTCCCCATACGTCTTTTGACAAAGACACACACCATTTTAGTAGCCTTCCTCTGGACCGACTCCATACTTTTTATATCTTTTTGAAGGTGCAGCCTCTAGAATTGTACACAATATTCTAAATTAGATCTCACCAGAGTCTTATATAGGGGCATCAATACCTCCTTTTTCCTACTGGCCATAGCTTCCCTGTGTACTCTAACATCCTTCTAGCTTTCACTGTCACCTTTTCAACCTGTTTGGCCACTTTAAGATCATCAAATGCAATCACACCCAAGTCCCACTCTTCTGTTGTGCACATAAGTTCTTCACCCCCTAAACTTTACCATTCCCTCAGGTTTTTGCAGCCCAAATGCATGACCTTTTATTTCTTAGCATTAAATGTTAGCTGCCAAATTTCAGACCATTCTTCAAACTTCATTAGGTCTTTCTTCATGTTATTCACACCATCTGCGGGGTTCACTCTATTGCAGATTTTGGTATCATCCGCAAAAAGGCAAATCTTACCCAACAATCCTTCAGCAATATTGTTCACAAAAAACGTTAAAAAGAACAGACTCAAGAACAGAACCTTCAGTCATACCACTGATAACATCCCTTTCCTCAGAGTGATCTCCATTGGCTACTACCCTCTGTTGCCTTCCTCTCTACCAGTTCCTGACCCAGCCCGTCACTTTGGGACCCATCCCGAGGGCACTCAGTTTATTTATTAGATGTCTGTGTGGAACACTGACATAAGCTTTGAGAGTGCTTTGAACTCTTTGAGAGTGCTTTCAACTCCTAACTCCTTTCACCTTAGGTTCTGCATCCCCAACCCTATATAATAATAACAATTTATATACCGCAGGACCGTGAAGTTCTATGCGGTTTACAATGATTAAAGATGTTATAGATTGAGTGGAATAAACAAAGTACAGACTTAGTGATTAACAGTTCTAGAGATCGTTTGTTGAGGACTAAGATTGTATAGGTTGGTTTCCTAAGTATTTCAGTATATGTCGTGTCTGTCTGTCCAAGTTAGTTTGTAAGCTCTTCCAAGCAGGGATTGTCTATAAATATCAAAATGTACAGCACTGCGTACGCTTTTCAGTGCTGTATAAGTGATAAGTAGTAGTAGTAGACTTTGTTAATACACCACATCTAGCGCACTCCATCTATCCAGTTCCCTGGTCACCCAGTCAAAGAAATTAATCAGATTTGTCTGACAAGACCTACTTCTAGTGAATCCATGTTGCCTCTGGTCCTGTGATCTACCAAATTGTAGAAGCTTCACCATTCTCTGTTTTAAAAGTGTTTCCATTAATTTGCTTACCACAGAAGTCAAACTTAACGGCCTGTAATTTTCCACTTCTTCCTTACATCCACTTTTGTGGAAAGGGACCACATCCACCCTTCTCCAGTCCTCCAGTACCACTCCTGACTCTAGAGAAGTATTGAAAAGGTCAGTAAGCAGAGCAACCAGAACTTCCCTAAGTTCCTTCAGCACCCTCGGATGTACACCATCTGGCCCCCATTGCTTTGTCTATCTTTAATTTAGCTAGCTCCTCACAAACACAGCCCTCTGAAAATAGATCAGGGTCTACCACTCCTCCATTATTATTTGCATTTGTCTTCTGTGGTCCTGCTCCTGGCACTTCAGCCGTGAATACAGAACAGAAATATTTGTTAAGCAATTCAGCCTTTTCTTTATCAGCTTCTTCGTATTTCTCCCCTTGACCTTTGAGTCTGCCATTTTTGCACTTCTTCTTATCATTGATATATCTAAAAATATGTCTTGTCTCCCCATTTTAGCATGTCAGCTATTTTTTCTTTCATTTATATGTTTGTATTTTGTACACCACTTAGGTTTAAGTGGGTTAGAAATCTTTAAAATTAAATAAATAAATAATCTAGTCATTAAAAGTTTGTAAAGTTTGAAAAAATAAAAATCTACCCCTAAAATTGACATGCCCTAGTACCTATGTAAAGAAGAGAAAGACAAATGTAATAAAAACAAAAATAACTATCAAGTATTTTTATATATGGATTTGAGATTTAGGGGCCTTTTAACTAAGCTGTATTAGGCACTAATGTGTGTCTAACACAGCTTAAAATGGCATAATGCGAGATACATTTGAGCATCCTGTGGCAAGTGCTAACCGAGTTATTACTCACGTGGCCCACTTTTTACCACAGCTTAGTAAAATATGCTTGGTGATGCTATAGAGAATGACACGGGGACAAATTTGTCCCCGTCCCCAAGAAATCTCAATAATTTTAAAGTGTTTGAGGCTTGTGTGGATGAGGACAGGGCTTGCAGGAATAGGACAGGGACAAAGGGATTGGACGGAAATAGAGAGATCCTGTGGGCATAGGGAAAATTTGTCCCCATTTCATGAGGCATAAACAGGTAAATGAGACATTTCTCTGACAATCTAAGCCGTTCCTGGAGGCAATGGAGGGTTGAGGTAACAAGGAGCATTAGTGAGAAAAAAAACAGGCTGTGAGACCTGGTTTTGCTGGCTCTAACCTTCAATAACCACTAGGCTACCCCCCTTCCCCTACTGCTTACTTAGATCTTTTTCTAATGCAAAGAAAATAATGTGCATGACATCACACTATGAAATCAAACATAATATCCAAAATTAATATCAATAAACTATTACTTTAAGCAATGATTGCTTGGCTATCAAATTGTCTTAGCAGACTTGCTGCACCATATTAGCTCAGCAGAAGTTCTACTAGAATGTCTAAGTGCTCAGTCATCAATACCATCTGTCTGTGGCTTGAAACTAGCAGAAAAACATCTAGGATAATAGATCATTGAAATGCCTTAAATATTTGAATATATATATATATATATAATTTTTTTTAAGAAAAAAATAATTGCACAGAGCCAGTGTAATAAAATATTTACAATTCTATTTAGTTCTAGCAATGTCATATGTCACTTCCTGTAGTCTCTTCATTAAAGATGCATTTCACCTGCTTATTATTAGCGGATGATGGGTACTGGTCTAGAGACATTAAACGCTTTTAATGCCGCATCAAAACTGCAACCACCGTTTTGCAGACATGATCATAGGGAGGATAAGGAATTTTTGGAGTCAACTCATATCTTTTCAGTAGAAGCTCAAGAGGAGTTGCATTCGGGTTCAGAAATATTATTTTAACCCCAGGAGTGCTTACAATCTAAACCCCCCCCCACCTTTTACAAAAGCACAGAAGAGGTTTTTAGCGCCAGTCAGCGCGTTGAATGCTTTGTGCTGTTGCCATGCTCATAGGAACTCAATGACCTTTGGAGCAGCACAAAGCATTCAGTGCACCAGCTGGCGCTAAAAACCTTTTCTGCGCTTTTGTAAAAGGGGGGTGGGGGTGTAAATTTATATCTAAAGCAATAGTGGTTTGAGTGACTTGCTCATGGTCATAGAAAGCATCAGTAGGATTTGAATCCTGGCTTTCCTGATTATATAAATCCACTGATCTAACCATTAGACAACTCTTCCACTCCATTGTGGCACCCATCTATCCAGTCTAGCAATGACTTTCTGCAGTTCTTCACCATCTACTTGTGTTATAGCTACTTTAAATACTGTTCTGTGATCTTCTAATTTCAGGGCCCTTTTACTGGTGTCCTAAAATTTGCACACTTTAGTACCATGAGCACCGTTAATACCATAAGACTACCACTAAGGGTTGTTGGAGTCATTTTGTGGCCGACAGGAGGGAGTGAACATTTTTCCATATGCCTCCGCTAGACCACCATAGATTTTCTTTTTTTTAATCTTTAAATGTTTATTAAAAGTTTTGTAAGAAGAAATATACACTCACGTGTTCCCGCTAAGCTGCGCTGGGGTGCGCTGGCGCACAAAATATTACCTCGCAGCGCACAAGTTTCTCATCACAGCGCACACAGTGTAGAGCACAGTTCTTCAACCGCCGGTCCGCAAACAAAATCTTGCCGGTCCGCGAAGGATTCGGTCCCCGCCGCAACGAAAGGCCGGCGTCAGCTGACTTGCAACTTCCTGTTGCAGTCGCTGTGCCGGGACTCCTGCCTTCGCCGGGACTCCTGCCTTCCACCGCGTTTGCCTCCTGCCTTGTCTCCGCACCTCCAGACCAGCAGCGGCAGCTGTGTATGCTTTTAACTTCGGCACAGAGCTGCCCTTAATCAATAGTTTAGCGCGGTTTCATAAGGCAGCCTCGGGGCCTTTGCTAGGCCGGCCCACATCGCATCATCGAAGCGGGCCGGCTATCAAAGGCCCCGAGGCTGCCTCATGAAACCGCGCTAAACTATTGATTAGGGGCAGCTCTGTGCCGAAGTTAAAAGCATACAGAGCTGCCGCTGCTGGTCTGAACTCTTGGGCCGCTGAAGGAGGGCAAAAAGCAGCTGTCCTGGAGGTTTCCCTTCCTCTCGCCTTTACAGGTTCCTTTTTTCCACCTTTTTTTTTTTCCTTCAAACGGCAACGGGCCCCAGCATCGACATCAATCAAGTAAGTTCCACTGTCAATCAAGCGGTTCTGCTCGGCCAAAGCTTCCCCTGTGACATGAGCCACCCTCAGGGGAAAGAAAGTGACCCACAAAGGTGAGGGGAAGGGGGGCAGATGATGGAAGTTGGGGGGGGGGAGAGAGAGAGAGAAGGGGCAGATGATGGAATGGAGGAGATGAGAGAGAGAGAGAAGGGGACAGATGATGGAAGTGAGAAGAAGGGAGAGAGAGCAGAAGGCAGATGGATGTCAGTTGAGAAGGGAGAGCAGATGCTGAATGGAAGTGGGGAAAGAACACATACTGGATGGAAGGAGGAGATAAATAAAGGGGGAAGAAAATAGTAAGATAATGGAGGGGTGAGGGAAAGGGGTGACAAGCTGTGTGTAGACACAGTGAAAAGAGGGAAACGGGACTAAATAGTAAGAAAGAATTTAATTTAGATGGAGGCAGAAAATAGAGAAGGAAGACCAGAGAAGAAAAGGGAAGAGAGAGCAGAGAATGATCAGATCTGAGTGGAGGAAATGAGAAGAGAGATATGCTAAAAACCACAGGGGGGAGGGAAGGATAGAGATGCCAGACCATGAGGGGAACAGAAGGAAGATGATGGATGCTAGACCAAATTGGGGGGTGGGGGGGGGGCAGGAGGAGAGATGGCAGGGAAAGACAGACAGTGAATGGAAGGGGCAGATGCTGGACTGAAGAGACAGAGAAGGTTATCATGCTGCTGTACCGGGCCATGGTACGCCCTCACCTGGAGTACTGCATCCAGCACTGGTACTTTAAGAAGGACACGGTACTACTCGAAAGGATCCAGAGAAGAGCAACTAAAATGGTTAAGGGGCTGGAGGAGTTGCCGTACAGCGAAAGATTAGAGAAACTGGGCCTCTTCTCCCTTGAGCAGAGGAGATTGAGAGGGGACATGATAGAAACATTCAAGGTACTGAAGGGAATAGACTTAGTAACTAAGGCAGGGAGAACGAGAGGGCACTCTCTAAAGTTGAAAGGGGATAGATTCCATACAAACGTAAGGAAGTTCTGTGGTAGAAAGCAACATATTTATTTGGCTCATAACTTGCTGGCGCCCGATATTTTTAGCTCACAGTGAAAAAAGTTTGCTCACAACACCCGCCCGCTTAGAGGGAACACAGTCACTGCAGCATTCAACATGGTCAACAAATACATATGAAACAACAAATGCAAAGTAGAAAAGCACACCAGCATTACAATTTTCTCCCACATAACCCCCCTCCCCTTCCCCCACCCCCCAAAAGCATTATTCAACGACAAGTGACCACCAAAACCCACCCTCCCCACCTCCCCCCACCTCCCCCCATCAACTAGCAGACCAACAGATTATCAGGACCCAAGGATTCCTCTAAAGAGCAGTCAGAATATCTCCTATTTTGTGAAAAGTAGAAGTTTGGGGTGCATACATGAAGCAACATTTAGCCACCTCCATCTCCATCCTCCCCAGGGACAACAAACAATTAAGCCATTCAAGATGAGTAGGGGCTGCCTTATTTTTCCAATGATTAGCAATTAAACATTTTGCTGCCGCCATACCCCATCTAAGTAGCTTAGTTTGCCAGAGATGTTCTCGTATATTATATAAGCCTAACAAACAGCTCTGAGGTGTCTCCCCCACAGGAACCCCCAGAAGATCAGACATAGCATGAATCACTGCTTTCCAAAAGGGTAGAATGGTCAAACAGTCTCACCAAACATGTAGGAAAGGCCCCACATTCATGCCACATCTCCAACATTGATCAGACACTCCGGGGAACATTCTATGCAGTCATTCTGGGGTGTAATATCACTGAGTCAGAACCTTATAAGTATTCTCCTGAACCAATGCACACTAGGAAACCTTATAGACCTCCCCACATATAACTCCCCATTCTTTAATAGTAAATTGCAAACCCAGATCCCCCTCCCAATGTGTCTGAAAGGAAACATGGGTGTGTTAACAAAGTTAACAAAGTCTACTGGGCAGACTTGCACGGTCTGTGTCTGTGTATGGCCGTTTGGTGGAGGATGGGCAGGGGAGGGCTTCAATGGCTGGGAGGGTGTAGATGGGCTGGAGTAAGTCTTAACAGAGATTTTGGCAGTTGGAACCCAAGCACAGTACCGGGTAAAGCTTTGGATTCTTGCCCAGAAATAGCTAAGAAGAAAAATTTTAAAAAAAATTTAAATTGAATCAGGTTGGGCAGACTGGATGGACCATTCGGGTCTTTATCTGCTGTCATCTACTATGTTACTATGTTTAGAATGTCCCTTCCAATACTGGTACACCAGTGAAAGTGGTCTAGGAACCTTCTGCAGAAGCAACCACAAGTTCTCCAAATGTTCCCGCTCGATTGAAGACTGGGAACCCCAACCCTGAGCTTGTATAAAATGTTGAATCTGGAAATAGGCCAAATAGTCCCCATCAAGCAAGTCAAATTTCCGCTGAAGCATGGCAAAAGAAAGGATCCCAGAGGTCCCCATCAAATCTCTAAATACTAGCAACCCCTTCTGGGCCCACCAATGAAATATCCGATTGTCCCTTCCCACCTGAAAAAGGGGCTCCACCTGTATGTTCGCCAAGGAAGACACCAAGGCTCCATTGTCCAATTTGTCCCATAGCTGGGTCCACAACTGTGCCAAATGTCGAACAAAGGGGTTATTGATGCTCTGGATCCAGAGGCGCTGTGAACCCGACACCCAGAGCCTGTTCTTCAGCAACTCCCGACCCCCATACTCCTGTGCCAGTTGCACCCCCCTTTTATGTTCCCCTAATTCCCAATCAAGCACCAGTTTTATCTGTGCAGATTGATAGTACCACCACAAATTAGGGATCCCTCTACTCCCTACTTCTCTGGCTGCCCACATTAGAGATTGAGATAACCTGGGAGGCTTCCTCTGCCAAATGAAACTTCGAAGTGCCGCCCCCAACCCCCGCAGCTCCCCCGAAAGCACTGGCAATGGCAGCGTTTGAAAGAGGAACAACAACTGCGGGAGCACATTCATCTTCATAATGGCTATCCTGCCCCACCAGGACAGCCATAGGCCATTCCAACGCTGTAAATCAGATATAATCCATTGATAAATAGGTGGATAATTA
Source organism: Geotrypetes seraphini (assembly GCF_902459505.1). Taxonomy (NCBI): domain Eukaryota; kingdom Metazoa; phylum Chordata; class Amphibia; order Gymnophiona; family Dermophiidae; genus Geotrypetes; species Geotrypetes seraphini. Next base: position 299,272,899 of record NC_047086.1, read on the forward strand.
TCCTCATATACCCAAGAAAGATCCCTGAGGATATAAATTTGTAAATATTTAATCCCGTGAGATGCCCATCGAAATGGGAAGCGCCCCTGGAGCCCATCCACCTCCAGTGCAGTCAGGGTCAAGTTCAGAAGTTCTGTCTTATCTAAATTTATTTTAAACCCCAAAACTTTCCCATATGTATCAAAAAGCTGTAATAAGCGCAGGATAGAGTCCTCCAGCTGTCCCACATACAATAAAATATCATCTGCAAAGAGCGCTATGCGATGTTCCTCCCCATTCTGCAAGATCCGAACTAGGTCAGGGTGGTGACGAATACCCAAGGCAAATAATAGGGGTGATAACGGGCATCCCTGTCTGGTCCCTCGATGGATGGAAAAAAAATCCGTATAGGATTGATTAATCCGAAGGCAAGCCCTTGAGGACTCATACAGGGCTTGAACCCATGCACTGAAGGTGCCCCCCAGACCCATACGTCCCATAGAAATCCCTACAAGACTCGATCAAAGGCCTTCTCTGCATCTATAGCCATCATTACCGTCTTATCAGGACGGGATCTAGCCGCCCAAAGCAGATTAAGGGTTCGCCTAATGTTATCACTCACTTGCCTACGCTGTATAAACTTGATCCTGATGGATCAAGGAAGGCAACACCTTTCCCAACCTCAAGGCCAGAACCTTAGCCAGAATCTTAGCATCTAAGTTTAGTAACTAAATGGGACGATATGACCCACAAGATAAGGGGTCCCTCCCCAGTTTCAGAAATATCGCCACCCCAGCCTCTCCCATTGATTTCAGTAGAGTGCCCCCCTGTGGGATTCCATTAGCCACCCAGATCATTAAGGGCCCTAATTGTGCAAAAAATAGTTTGTAATATCGACTAGTGTACCCATCCAACCCCGGAGATTTGCCATTTTTCAATGCCCGGATCACCCCGAGAACCTCAGACAACTTAATGGGTTCCTGTAGATCTGAGACCGATAGCTCAGGGAATGGTATCAAGTCAAGGAATCTAATCTGTGCCTCTTTATCCATCGCCTCAGGAGGACCATAGATCTGGGAATAAAAATTCAAAAACTCCTGCTGAATCGCCGAATCTGTTACCTTCGACTCTCCCCCATCAGCACCTCGAATCCGAACTATAGTGGCCCAAGTCTGTTTGATCCTAATGTACCTAGCAAATTGTGCACTAGCCTTATTACTGTGTTTGTAGATGTTAAGTTGGAAACGTTCTCTCATTCGGTCAGTCTCTGCCACCTGAAGTTGATAAATTTCATCATTCACCCGCTGCAGTTGGGCCAGTGTCTGAGTATCCCGCTGAGCCTGATGAACAGTTTCCAGCTGGAGAAAACGTGCACGTAACTGGAGGAAATTTTGGGTGTGCTGGCGCATGTCTCTAGCCCCCCATTTAATAAGTTCCCCTTGAACAACAACTTTTAGTGCATCCCACAAAATGGCATCAGAGACCTCCCCATTATCATCCAATTCCAAGTACTCCCTGATCGTTCTTTCTACAGCAGCAACTAACTGTTGGGAACTCAATAGAGACTCATTAAGTCTCCAATATCTTCTACCCCCCTTGATCCAACAAACCTGTACAGGCCACCCAGACTGGTGCATGATCTGAAATGTGCATCATCTCTATTTTCGCCTATTGCAGCCATCCCATCTGGTTCCTATGAATCCACAACCCATCCAATCTAGTATAAATATTTTGGGCATGAGAGTAAAAGGTGTAGGTCCTTTGGGAGCCGTGAAGCAAGCGCCAACTATCAACCAAGGCCAGCGAGAGCATCAGTGTTCGAAGTGCTCTGGCAGGGCTCTGAAGTGATCTACACCCACCCCCGAGTGATCCAAAAAGGGATCCGGTGAGACATTGAAATCCCCCCTAGGTATACTGCGCCATGCACAAAGGTTCCACCTGTAACCCCAAGCCTTTGCGTACCAATATGGCCAACCCTACAGCTCTTTTAGTGGCTCCCTACCCCTGATGTGTCCATATCAAATCAAATTGTGGTCTTTGGAGGAGACCCACATCTCTGGGTCTCAAATGGGTCTCCTGTAATAAGAAAATATCCCAATTCATGCGTTTTAGATCTCGAAAAACCAGGATTATTAAGCCCATTTACATTCCAGGACCCAATGATAACCTCTGGTTCCTCCATAGCACGTCTCACCCGGCCCACCTCCTGTCGTCTGCCAGGTTCCATCCCAACCCTACTCCCTCCAAGTAGCTGATCCTATGAACCTCGAATCAGCCAGGTTGAGAAAAATGAGTCATATCGAAGAGGCTCATGCACACCACACTCCCTTTCTCTGCATTCATTCATCCCTTCCATTCCCTCCCCCCCTCAATCCAAATCCACACACTCTCCTCACTACTCAGATGAAAACAGCCAAGCACACAATCACCTAGTGAGCTGTGACTTCTCTGGCAGCTTGGCAGCTCAACCCCTACAAGGCATTTAGCAAGAAACAAATGATGAACCACAACAGAAGGTACAACAGTGCGAAAACTATAAAACACTGCAACATGATTGTGAACATATCTTTCCCTAGTAAGGGCTAGAATCGGAGAAACAAAAGCAAAGAGACACAGAGCAGTTCAAGTATCCGATATTGAGGGCTGGCTAGTCTCAGCAGGGACCCGATGGGCCCGACCACCCACCTCATTACTCATGCCAGGAGAGCTCCGCTCTTGCTGTTCCACTGGCAAGCGACATCCCATGTCTTTCAGGGCCATCCAGGCATCCGCCACAGTGTCCATTTTATGATGTTTCCCATTAATAGTGAAAAGCAATCCAAATGGAAAAAGCCATCTGTATCGGTATCCCTCAGCTCGCAGCAAAAGGATAACCTCCCGAAAGGATCGCCGTTTTTGTAGGGTAGCAGTAGCCAAGTCTTGATAAACCCTGACTGCTATCCCCTGTCATGTAAAGGAGGGACGGCGACGTGCCACCTGAAGGATCTTTTCTTTCACCAAAAAGTCTCCAAAACAGGTAATTATATCTCGGTTACCAGCCCCACGTGCTTGGCCCAAACTTCTATGGGCCCGCTGCAGGGCAATATGAGACTGATCCACCCGATCCTCCTCCGCAAGCAAGTGTTTACAAAATTCTAGCACCACTTCCCTTGCATCTTTATATCGTTCAGTTTCAGGGATACCTGTGAAACGCATATTATTGCATCTCGATCTGTTCTCCAAGTCCTCGACTTGCCGCCGCAGATCGTCAAGCTGTGTCACCGCCATGTCCACCACTGTGGAGGTCTCCTGCAATGATGTCTCCACATGGTCTAGCTGATCCTCAGAGACCAAAACTCTGCCTCCCAGATCACCTACCTCTGCCTGAATCTCCGCCAGGGCCGCCTTAACGTCTGATCGCAGGCCCACCATTTCAGCTTTAAGATCCCGGAACCAATGTTCAATGCTCCCTTCCACTAACTGCTCACCCAACAAAGAATTAGCCTTAAGAGGATCCAGCCTGCGAGGCCGCGACTGGCTGCGCCATCTTGAGCGGAGTCGTCGGGGAGCTAGGAACATGCGATTGTGTTTTCATACTCATAGCACCCAGGAATTTGAATTTTTCCAACTTTTTCTTACTCGCCATACACTTAGCGATTGTACTCTCCAAAGGAAAGCTCGCACTTATAAAACTGAAATTATAAAACTGAAAAGCTCGAGCCCCAACGGAGCTCAATAATTAAGTGGCCATATTTCTTAATGATGTCACTTCCTCCTCCAACCATAGATTTTCAAAGGACTGAGGGGGTACCTACTAGAGTATGTGGGGGGGGAGGCCTCAGGCCCAGACTACTTCATGAATGGGGAGTGTGAGGCGATCAGGACCCGGGGGATTGGAGGGCCAGATACCATTCTTCTTCGGGGGGGGGGGGGAGAAATTGAAATTGTGACATGGGTGAAAGGATTGTAGAGGCAGGGGCACTTGAAAATACTTATGTAAGTCCCAGCTGATATTTAACTGGGGCCCAGCAATCTGTATCCAGGGCTAATGCTCCCCACAGTGGTTGGCATTTACATATACATAGAGGGATATTTTTGAAAAGGTCCCTCTATGAACATTTAAGTTCAACTTGGACGTTTCAAGCTAGATGTCCAAAGTTAGAGGAACAGAAATGGCCATTTTCAAATAGCAAACTGCTGGTTGTCCAAATATAATTTTTTTTGAAAATAGTCTATTTAGACATCTTGGCCACTGGATATCTAACTTTATACCCCATTTTCGATGAGAAAAACATCCATATTGAAAATGCCCAAATGTAGACCATTTGGACATGGGAGGGACCAGCATAGTAATGGACTGGCCACATAGACATCCCAATAGAACACCTAAGAGGGCACTGCTGTGAACTTCACATAAAGGGTGCCAGATGTACAGTATATCTCACCATAACCCCCTTATAATTTATGGTGCCCCCCCAAAAAAACCCCCAAACCTACTACTACTAAAAAAAACCCACCTGTGTTCAACCCCAAAAACAGTTATGGCTGCAGGTGGCACCTGTAAGGCAGTATAGTAGGGTTTGGGTGAGCTCACACATTCTACCATAAATTTACTGGTTAGAGGTGGCTTATGGGCCTAGGTCCTCCTCTCTATGGTTCACTAGCCCACCTACCAGGCTACTTAAGACACCTGTGTGCAGCTCTAATAGGCTTCCCCATACCAGATGCTGCTGTTTTAGAGACAGATATGTACTGTTTTTCTCATTTGTGTGTAATAAAAGGGGGACAGTGAGCATGGGGCGTGTGGGGGTGTCTTACCTTGATGGTAACCAGTGGTCATCTGGTCAGTTTGGGCACCTCTATGGCAGTTAGATGCTTCTAAAACAGGTTCAGTTCCAAACATGTAAGTTCCGTCCAGGATGTCTTGCAAAACATTTGATTATCGCTGCAAGATGTCCAAATCTAACCCGCCCTTAGGCAAGACCAAAGCCCACCTATAACATGCCTCACCACACCCATCTTGTTCTCTGGATGCACAGAGGCTTGGACACCTTGCTAGACATCCAGAAAATCAGTTTCAATTGTTGGCACTTAGAAGTCCTGGTGATTAGGATGTCCAAGTGCCGATTTAGGATGCTTTTTATACATCTATGTTTTTTGATTATGAACCCAAAAAATCAACTAAAACCCCCATCAATTTCTACATAAACACGTAGGGCCTGATATTCAAAATGTTTTAAATGCCCAGGAATCATCTATTCAGGGCTAACCAGGCATTTTCAACAGCATTTACCTGGATAGTGTCATTGAAAATGCCCGGTTAGTACTTCTGGGGGTTTTCTGGGGGCAGAAGTGGCACATAGCTAGTTAAGTGCTGAACATAATCACATAAGTAGGATCTCTTAAAAAGCAATCCTGTCTTTATACAGTTCTTCATAGCCAGCTCAGTGTTATATATTGTGCTTAATCAGCTCTGATTATACTGGTTCTGTATACTCAAAATTTCAATGCCAAAGCCTAGACACAGCCCAGCACTGAATTTCCAGGTATAACACGGCAGTGGTCAGCAAACTACTGATCACAACTAGATGAATATTGGGCCTGTAAATTATAAAGCAGCAATGATTTTTTTACAATAATTAATTTATGCTGACATTATTGTTATGATATAATATGTTATATATGTAAATTTAAATAAGAAAGTATCTATGTTACCTGTTCTGAGCTATCTTGGGAGGACAGGCTAGAAAACCAAATAAACCTAAATTCATCTGGTCAGTTTGAGCACCTTTATGTCCTTATTTGTTTTTAGAACAGGTCTAGCCCCAAATGTCCAAATTGTGCTCTGAATGTTTTATAAAAACTGATTATGGCTGCAAAAGGTCCAAGTACTACCGTATTTTCACGTAGATAACGCGCACCCGTGTAAAACGCGCACACGGGTATAGCGCGCGGGAAACACAAATTTATGTAAAGAAATTTTTATATACCGCGCTCACGAGTATACCGTGCATGCTGCCCCGACTCTCCTCTGGCTGCCCCGACTCTCCTTTCACCCGCCCCGACTTTCCATTCACTGCCCCGACTCTCCTCTGGCCACCCCGACTCTACTTTCGGCCACCCCGACTCTCCTCTCCCCCTTGAAGTCCTGTCCCCACCCTGAAAGCCTGAAGCCCCCCCCCCCCCGACGCGCGATTCATCATCCGGAAGGACCGCTCGCACCCCCACCGCTCGCACTCCCACCCCGATGGACCGCTCGCACTCCCACCCGAAGAACCGCTCGCACCCCCACAGCCTCCCCCATGGAGAAGCTGTCTACCTTGTTTCCAGATTCCAGTGAGCCCAGCTGCTTCCTCTGCCGGCGGTCCTGCCCCTTCTCTGAGCCCTGCTGCGCTGCTTCCTCTTCCGGCGGTCCCGCCCTTTCTCTGACATCAGAGAAAGGGCGGGACCACCGGAAGAGGAAGCAGTGTAGCGCAGGGCTCAGAGAAGGGGCAGGACCGCCGGCAGAGGAAGCAGCTGGGCTCACTGGAATCAGGAAACAAGGTAGACAGCTTCTCCATGGGGGAGGGGGGGAGGCTGTGGGGGTGCGAGCGGTTCTTCGGGTGGGAGTGCGAGCGGTCCATCGGGGTGGTAGTGCGAGCGGTGGGGGTGCGAGCGGTCCTTCCGGATGATGAATCAGGCGTCGGGCGGGATGGGAACTATGTAAAAAAAATTTTGTATACCGCGCAAGGTTATGCACGGTTTGTAAAAACACGTATAACGCGCGCGTTATATGCGTGAAAATACGGTAATCGCACCCAAATCTCACCCATAACATGGCCCCCTGAGATTTAGACACACTACAGACAAAAAGCCTAGCAGAACCAGAAAATTCTGTTTCAGAAATGGTGACGTGAACATTTTGGGGAGAAAAACATCCAAGTGCCACTTTATACCATTTATGTCTGTTTTGAAAATGAGCCCCAAAGTATATTGCAGTTTATTTATTTTAAAAAAGTTTCTATACCGTTTTTTTCCCAAAACGGTTTACAAGGAGTTACATACATAAAGTATTAAGTCTATACAAAATAAAAATAAAAAACAGACAAATTCAGTCTTACATAAAATCAATCGCTCAAAGAAATCTGGTTGTCTGTTTGAATAATGACAGTTTTCTGCATTAGCCAATCTCTGAAAGCCTTTAAAGCTTTCCAAATGTCTTGGAGCTCCAGGAGGTTGATATGAAATTGAAACTCCTGAGTAGTCTTGAGTGTGAAGCCAAATCCATTATCAGTGTTTTGTGAAGAGGTAGAATTTGGAATGGTAGTCCCAGGATCAAATTGGACCAAATTATCCACCACAACCTCTACAGTTTACAGTGATGGTGTCTGCTAGATTCAGCGTGGCCTGGCACCTAAAGTCCATTAAGCCTGCCTCAAATGGGGGTGTGCCACCAGTGTGACTTGGGCAGTGGAAGTCATGGGGCCTATTAATCTCAATATCTTCTGAGCTGAGACTTGATTGCTTTGAAAAACCCACAGAATAATATCAATCATGGAATCCACTCTAGGTTCTAGAAGGAAGGCTTGGGACTTAACCATGTCTATCAGGCTCCAGTGAACTCCAATCTCTGAACTGGAATGGGAAGGGAAGGGACTGGATAGTTGATAATGAACCAGGAAATTGTTCATGTAGGGAAATATGTACATCCAGTCTGCAAAGTGACAACTGAACTACCACATATCTAGAATTCCTCTCAGCCTCCACCCAGACAACAATTCAAATGGAGTAAACTCTGTTGAGCCCTGGATTACTTCATGAATGACAAACAACACACATACAGAAGGAGAGAATCCCAGTTTTTCCCATCTTTGGCCACAGATTTTCTTAGCATTTGCTTAACAGTTTTATTAAAACGCTCTACCAGGCCATCCTTCTGTAAATGGTAAATGGATGTCAGTAAAGTCTTTACCTTTTGCAGGGCGCATATCTGCTTCATGACCCTGAACATAAAGGTGGTCCCTTGGTCTGTCAGTATTTCCATAGGGATTCTCATCCTGGAGAAGACGTCCCACAAAGCAGTGACCACTGTAGTAACCTTCATGTTGCACAGAGCAATGGCCTCTGAATATCTAGTGGTGTAATCCAGAATGACTAAAACATACTTATTACCCCATGTGGTATGCTCTTGAGGTCCCACAAAGTCCATAGCGATTCGATCAAAAGGGGTGTTGACCAAGGGATAGGCATAAGAAAGGTCAATAGAATCCTTGCAGGACTATTCAACTGGCAAGTTGGGCATAATTGACAGAACAATTCTATTTGCTTGTATATGCCTGGCCATAAAAACCAGGCCAAAATCCATTCTCGGGTTTTCTCCTTCTCCAACTGACCTCCTAACAGGTGACTTGGGCTGACTGTATGACTTGCTTGTGATATAGCTGTGGGACTAACAACTGCTCTATCTCCACCCCCTCCAGGGTTCCTTTGGCCACCCTATACACCAGATCCCTCTTAATTATAAAGTACAGGATTGCTATTTTAGAAGGATATTGATTGCCAACAGAGTTTCCATACACCGTCATGAGATCTGGTTATCCTAACAAACTCATCCTCAGCTTGAGACCTCTTAAACTTCCCTGGGGTCCCACTCCCACTGTACTCGGGCAGGCTTTCCAATAGGTCTGGGATATCCTATCCCTCTTCACCTGATTCTGGATCCTTATCTAATGTAGCCCCCAAGTTCAGGGTACAGTGCAACTTTTCCTGATGCCTCTCTTGGCAGGTTTTAGGCACCTTGGGCTCTTCTAGAGTCTGGGGTCTTCCAAAGTAAAATCTTAGTTAAAAACCTTCCTCCTTTCCCTGAGAGCTAGTAGTTACTGATCCCAGAGAGCTCCAAACTTCAAGAAATCCCAGCTTAAAACAATGGGATAGGGAAGTCATGGCAAGACCACAACTTCCAGTTGGGCCCATCTGACTGGAGTCTTGAGGGACACCTGGGCAGTAGGATACTGTCGATGATCTCCAAGCATGCATAAAAGTACTGTAGTGCATTCATAAAGGTTGGCGTTTCTCATTTCTGTTTCCAGTTCCAGAATTTTATTGCCCAAGCTTCAGGCATTAGCATACATGGCGGTCCATTCTTTCAGTTTGTATGAAGTGTTCTCTGTCCGAGATAGTTTGTCCCCCTCTATCCTGCCTCTGTCCCCTTCGGTATTCACGTGATTACTTATTTTAGACTCTAAGATGGAGTTTCCGTCTCTCCCTCTGTCTCCTTCTTTATTGACGCAATTACTTACCTCAGATTCCAAGATGGAGTCTCTGTCTCTCGCACTTTCTCCCTCAGTATTGATGTGAGATGTTATGTCCCCCTCAATCATGCCTTTGTTTCCTTTGGTATTGCCTCTGTCCCCTTCAGTACTCGCGTGATTACTTACCTCAGGCTCCAAGATGGAGTTCCTTACCCTACTACCCTACCTTACCTCCCCCTGCTCACCTAGTTTAAAGCCTTCTGGAGCAGGCGAGCCAGGCGTAGTCCCAGGATGTTCTTCCCTCTTCTGGTTAGGTGTAGCCCGTCTGGTCCCTGCAGTCCCTGAAGTGCCTTTCCGTGGTCCAGGAAGCCAAAGTTCATTTCTTTGCACCATCCCCGTAGCCATTCGTTTGTCCTCTGGATCCGTTCTTCTCTAGCTCTCCCCTTGTCTCTTACTGGTAGGATGGAGGAGAAAACCACCTGTGCTTTCATCTGCTTCAGCTCCTCACCCAGGGCTCTAAAGTCTTCCGGTATCTTCTTCAGTGAGTTCCTGGTGGTGTCGTTTGTCCCAACGTGGACGAGGAGCATCAGGTAGTGGTCTTGGGACTTGATTATTTTTCCTACGCAGGTAGTCACATCCCGGATCCTGGCTCCAGGTAGACAGCAGACCTCTCTTGATTGCAGGTCTGGTCTACATACCGGTCCCTCGGTACCCCTTAGCAGAGAGTCCCCAATGACAACCACTCTGCGCTTCTTGGAGGGGTGTTGATTCATTGCTTCTTGAGTTGGAGTCGTCTGCTGGGTTTCAGGAGTACACTCCTGGATGTCCTCCTGAATATCCTCCTGAGTTCTGCTGGCGGGTCTTTCTTGTAGGAGCTGAAATCTGTTGCTCAGGGTGATTTACGGTGTCGTTGTAGGGTTGCTGTGCTTGTATGAAGATAACGAGGACTGCCTTCTGTATTTGCTTGCAGAGGTGACTAGTTGCCAGGTGTCTTGAGTCTCTTCTTGTACCCCAGTCGTTACTTCAAATGCTGCAAGTCTGGTCGGTTCGGGTGTCTCGTACACTTGCTCGGAGTCTTGAGACAGTTCTTGGAGGACTTCATCAATGAATGCTTCACTCTCCTGAGAAGGCCTGAGGCTGACAGAACCCAGACATGGGCCATGGTTTGTGAAGCCACACCCCAAACATAGTCTTGTAACAGTCTTCCTTCATCTGGGTACAAGGTCTAGTCCTAGCCAGACCTAAGAGCTAGGCTCTCAGGTATTCAGCAAGAAAATAACTGGCTTAGCTCAGCCAAGTAGAATGTCTAGTGGTTGTAGTTAAGGAGTATGCTGGGGCCTCTGACATTGTAAGGCAGTATGCTTTAGGGGGGTTGTTGTGTCCTAAAAACCCCCATCATCACCTCAGCAAGGAATATCTGAGAGTTTCTAATGAACAGCTGGTTTTAGGTTGGAAACAAACAGCCTTGCAAGTCTGTGCATACTGATACCTAATATGGAGACTCAGAATTCCACATCAAAAGCATCCTAGATTGCCCAGGTCATGTGATTCAGGTACTCCTTGTGCTTGGCTACTAGCTGACAGCGTTCAGCAGCCTGCTTTTGGGTTAGAGCAGGGCTCTCAAAGTCCCTCCTTGAGGGCTGCAATCCAGTCGGGTTTTCAGGATTTCCCCCAATGAATATGCCCGAGATCTATGTGCATGCACTGCTTTTAATGCATATTCATTGGGGAAATCCTGAAAACCCGACTGGATTGCGCCCTCAAGGAGGGATTTTGAGATCCCTGGGTTAGAGGATCTGCAAACTCTGCTACTTTGTGCACCAAGTTCTTCAAATGCAGGCTCATATGAGAATTGAGTATAGAGTCCTGATAAACCTTCCTCACAAAAGACTTTAGGTTTCAAGCATCCTTTCCCATGGGTGCTGAAGCATGGGTTCTAGAACACCTGGATTTTGAGAGGGATTTGATCGCCATAGAATGGTGAGAAAGCTGCTATTTCTGAAATCCTGGAGCCTTCTGTACTCTGTACATAGTCTGCCTTCTTAGGTACAAGCTACACAAAGAGATGGGTCTCTCAGTTCTTCATCTGTGTCTGTCATTTCAGCTCTGAGCTTGTCCTCAATTTCCAGCTTAAATGGGATAAACTCTGCTATTTCCCATAAAAAAGAGACATAGGAGAGCTCCTCTGAGGGAGACTTTTTCCTTTCCTCCAGTGGATTCCTCCTAAAAGAAGACCATATCTTCACCACAAGTTGGCCGAGTCTGTATCCTTTGTGGGCCACTGGACTTATAGCCATATTCTGGGTGAGAGTGTCAGTGGGTGGGTTCTCTCCTGGATGCTGGAGATGAGGGGGAACTACAGTATTATAGGCCAGAGCTGCTCCTCGGAGGCAGGCATCAATAAAGGTGGGGCCAATGTTGGTATAGTAACAGTATGAAAAGATGTGAGGGACTGAATCGGAAGACTATTCTTGGCTCCAAGGAGACTGTTGTAGTAGCACTGACACTACTACTACTACTACTACTACTACTACTGTTTATTATTTCTATAGTGCTAACAAATACACAGAACACTGTACATTAAACACGCAAGAGACAGTCCCTGCTCAAAGAGCTTACAATCTAATTATGAAAGGCAGTATGAAGGAGGAATGGTCTTCATGGTGGTGCCACTACTTGGGAACTAATGATGTCAGTGCCCTGGAACTCCTGTCACTGTGCTTCAAGGAGGTCTAATGTCAGAGCTTATTTGCCTCCAATGTTCTTATATGTCCTTGATGTCAGGTAAAAGAATGCTTGGCCACAGAGACACTATCGATGCCTGAGGTCAAGGTAAGTGGAGACCTCTTAAATGCCAGAGTGTCTCCAGTATCTGATGCAGCTCTGGGAGTCATTGTAACCGATGCCTCTGATGCCAGTGGACCAGGCTTGGATGCAGAAAAAAAAAAAAAGACTCTCATGCAGGTCCTCTTGGCCCTTTCTGGGTTCTCGTCTGCATATGAGAACAGAGCTTACAGTTAGAGGTACAATAGTTGGGTTTCAAGTACAAGGGTTCAAACGCCGTATTGTGCCTTGTGACCTTGGGCAAGTCACTTAATCCTCCATTGCCCCAAGTACATTAGATAGATTGTGAGCCCACTGGGACAGATAGGTAAAATGCTTGAAGTACCTGTATGTAAACCGTTTTGAGTGTGGTTGTAAAACTACAAAAAGATGGTGTATAAGTCCCAATCCCTTTCCCTTTTTTCTTTTTGAAAACACTGGGAGTCTTCTAGGATATCAAAGAAAAAAAAAATAGCTAAAGTGAAATCAAATGCCTCAATGATTTTTTTTTTTTTTTTTTTTTGTTAAACCCAGTCATGTGCTCAGTCCCAAGCCGGCTGCAAGTAAAGGAAAATTAAAAAACAAGGAAATTTAAAAATACCCCAAACTACTAAAAATAATAAAGCATTAGGAAAAGAAGTACCGTATTTTCACGCATATAACGCGCACGTTATACGCGTTTTTACCTACCGCGCATACCCCTCGCGCGTTATATGCGTGAGCGCGGTATACGAAAGTTTTCAAACATAGTTCCCACCCCGCCCGACGCCCGATTCACCCCCCCAGCAGGACCACTCGCACCCCCACCCCGAACGACCACTCGCACGCGCTCCCACCCGCACCCGCATCCACGATCGGAGCAAGAGGGAGCCCAAGCCCTCTTGCCCGGCCGACTCCCCGACGTCCGATACATCCCCCCCCCCGGCAGGACCACTCGCACCCCCACCCCGAAGGACCGCCGACTTCCCGACAATATCGGGCCAGAAGGGAGCCCAAACCCTCCTGGCCACGGCGACCCCCTAACCCCACCCCGCACTACATTACGGGCAGGAGGGATCCCAGGCCCTCCTGCCCTCGACGCAAACCCCCCTCCCCCCCAACGACCGTCCCCCCCCCAAGAACCTCCGACCGCCCCCCCAGCCGACCCGCGACCCCCCTGGCCGACCCCCACGACCCCCCCACCCCCCTTCCCCGTACCTTTGGAAGTTGGCCGGACAGACGGGAGCCAAACCCGCCTGTCCGGCAGGCAGCCAACGAAGGAATGAGGCCGGATTGGCCCATCCGTCCTAAAGCTCCGCCTACTGGTGGGGCCTAAGGCGCGTGGGCCAATCAGAATAGGCCCTGGAGCCTTAGGTCCCACCTGGGGGCGCGGCCTGAGGCACATGGGCCCAACCCGACCATGTGCCTCAGGCCGCGCCCCCAGGTGGGACCTAAGGCTCCAGGGCCTATTCTGATTGGCCCACGCGCCTTAGGCCCCACCAGTAGGCGGAGCTTTAGGACGGATGGGCCAATCCGGCCTCATTCCTTCGTTGGCTGCCTGCCGGACAGGCGGGTTTGGCTCCCGTCTGTCCGGCCAACTACCAAAGGTACGGGGAAGGGGGGTGGGGGGGTCGTGGGGGTCGCCAGGGGGGTCGCGGGTCGGCTGGGGGAGCGGTCGGAGGTTCTTGGGGGGGGCGGTCGTTGGGGGGGAGGGGGGTTTGCGTCGAGGGCAGGAGGGCCTGGGATCCCTCCTGCCCGTAATGTAGTGCGGGGTGGGGTTAGGGGGTCGCCGTGGCCAGGAGGGTTTGGGCTCCCTTCTGGCCCAACTACCAAAGGTACGGGGAAGGGGGGTGGGGGGGGTCGTGGGGGTCGCCAGGGGGGGTCGCGGGTCGGCTGGGGGGGCGGTCGGAGGTTCTTGGGGGGGGGGGCGGTCGTTGGGGGGAGGGGGGTTTGCGTCGAGGGCAGGAGGGCCTGGGATCCCTCCTGCCCGTAATGTAGTGCGGGGTGGGGTTAGGGGGTCGCCGTGGCCAGGAGGATTTGGGCTCCCTCCTGGCCCGATATTGTTGGGGAGTCGGCGGTCCTTCGGGGGGAGGGATGTATCGGACGTCGGGGGGGGGGCATCAGGCTTTCAGGATGGGGACAGACCTTCAAGGGGGGACAGTGCACGGAAGTCAGGGGGGGGTGAACGGAGAGTCGGGACAGCGCACGGAGAGGCGGGGCAGTGCACGGAAGTCAGGGGGGGTGAACGGAGAGTCGGGACAGCGCACGGAGAGGCGGGGCAGTGCACGGAAGTCAGGGGGGGTGAACGGAGAGTCGGGACAGCGCACGGAAATTCAGGGCAGTGCACGGAAGTCAGGGGGGGGTGAACGGAGAGTCGGGACAGCGCACGGAAAGTCGGGGCAGTGCACGGAAGTCAGGGGGGGTGAACGGAGAGTCGGGACAGCGCACGGAGAGGCGGGGCAGTGCACGGAAGTCAGGGGGGTGAACGGAGAGTCGGGCAGCATGCGCGGTATAATCGTGAGCGCGTTATACCAAAGTTTTTGTGCTTATCATCGTGATTTCTGCGCGCTATACACGTGTGCGCGTTTTATACAGGTGCGTGTTATTTGCGTGAAAATACGGTACTGAAGAGAGAAACAGCAAATGTGTCCTCTCAACCCCCTAGAAAAAGGTGACTGCTAGTCCTGCATGAGAGAAGCATGTAGGAAAGTGTTTGTGTATGTGTGGTTGAGCCTATCAAAAGATTCTAGGAATAATGCTGGATAACATCCATGCTCGAGCTACATCAGATGATGTTACCCAGTTGTGAGTACATAATGTCCTGCTTGTCCTCAGAGAAAAGAGTGCATACTATTATTGGCAAATGAAAAATCACTAAGTGTTTGGGAGTTTTTTTTTGCTTGCAATGAAATAGAATATGTCAATGACGTTTCCCATGTTATTGACATTTCCAATCTCATTGCAAATGACAGACCATCTCTAGTCTGAATGTCAGCCAGCACTCAGATAATTTCTGACAACTGCCAAAACCAAGACAGAATATCCATACCAGATTCATCCTGTGGAGGTCAGCACCTTTAAATTCACTGACCAACGCAGGCTCAATATCAGCCTGAACATTTCCAGAAAGCATGCCATTTATGCCCACAGTTATGGCATAAATGAAGAGAACCATTTGCAAGTCATTTGATTAACAAAATAGACATAATTGAAACATATTTCCGAAGCTGTTTTACAGGGTCCAGTACAAAAGCTTTGTGTTTTTTCAACTCAAGTAGTGTCTAAAATAGAAAATATGGAAGAAAAAATTAATCAATTAGAAGGAGCAATTAAAAAATCAGAAGTTCAAATGGGATTGTTATAGCAAAGTAAGGGCCTGTTTTACAAAGCCGCATGGCAACAGTGCCGAAGTCCTTTAAATCTCTATGGGCTTTGGGGGCCGTTACCGTGCAGCAGCCTCTAGCGCAGCTTTGTAAAACAGGCCCTAATACGTCAACAATTAAGGATAGTCTATGGCTGCATAGGCAATGTGAAATTATGGAATATCATTTGAGGGCTTCTAACTTGGGAATATTGAATTTTCCAAAATGTTCTCTGCTTTCTCCTGAGATACTACTTAAAAAATAATTCTAAGAGGTTCTAGAAATGAGCAATGCTGACACTTGTTTTGAATAGATGTTTCTATCTCCCAGTGAGAGGGTCAGTAAGCCAAGAGTGAGGTATATTTGATGGATCTAATCAGAAGAAAGATTCCATTGGAAAATTTAACCTTATTTTTAGAAACAACTCAGGATGAAATTTCTGAACATGCCACACTCTTGGTTACTTTTGCCTCAGAGTCTTGTAAAAGTATTGTTATAAAAAATTATTTATTGAAAAAAGATTTCTTGTTTTGTGGGCAGAAACTACAAATGTTTCCAGATTTTTGTAGGGCAATTTAGACGGAAACAATTTCTTCAGTATAAGTCTCGAGTACTATCGCTGGGAGCTACCTTTTTCCTAAAATTTCCTTCTAACTGTATGGTTACTTATTTAAATATGTCATATGCCTTTTTTGAACCTGATCATTTGGAAAGATTCCTGTTAGAGAGACAAATGTTCAAATTAAGACCTAAAATTTAAAAAAAGAAAAATTATAGGTGTAGGGCAGTGGCATACCAAGGGAGGGGCGGTGGGGGGGGAGGTCCGCCCCGGGTGCAAGCCATGAGGGGATGCTCCCAGCCTTGGAGTCATGGCCCGGGAACTTCCCTTCTCATGGCCCGACCCCAAGGCTTTCGCCTCCCTTTGTGATTCCTCTTCAAAGCAACCTGCAGAAAGGATTGTGGGTACTTCAGCGATCCTTGCAGGTTGCCATAGGCCTCCCGAGTTGTCCCTCTGCCGCGGTCCCACCCCTCCTCTGACGTCAGAAGAGGGGCGGGACCGCGGTCAGAGGGACAGCTCGGGAGGCCTATGGCAACCTGCAAGGATCGCTGAAGTACCCACGATCCTTACTGCAGGTTGCTTTGAAGAGGAATCGGGTAAAGGGAGGCCAGAAGGAAACACGCAGGCCTTCCCGAGGGGAGGGGGAGGGGGAGGGGGGGACAGTCCTTGGGTGTAGGGGGGGAGGTACAGGCCTGGGGGGGACAGACCTTCGGGGGGGTGCAGGGGTTCAGGGGTGGACAGGCCTTCAGGGGGGACGCAGGCCTTCAGGAGGGACAGACCTTCGGGGGGGAGGTGCAGTCATTCGGGGGGGGGGGGGAGTGCAGGCCTTCAGGGGTGGGGTGTAGGCCTTCAGGGGGGACAGACCTTCGGGGGGGAGGTGCAGTCCTTCGGGGGGAGGTGCAGGCCTTCAGGGTGGGTGCAGGCCTTCGGGGGGACAGACCTTCGGGGGGAGGTGCAGTTCTTTGGGGGGGACAGGCCTTCAGAGGAGGACAGACCTCCAGGGGAGGGGGTCCTGGTGTAGAAGTACACAGAGGGAGGGAGGGAGGGAGGGAAGGGGGGTTCAAAGATACGTGCATATGCCGGACTTTGGGGGAAGAAATAATGGGTCTAAAAACAGAGGAGTGGGTAATGGGATTTAGGGAGGGAAGGAACAGAAAGGCAGAGAAGTTGGACACAAGGGATGGTGTGGAGGGGCCTAGAGATACTGGATAGGAGGATAGTTGGGAAGAAAAAGGGAGAGATGGTGGACCCTAGGATGGTGGGGAAGGAGGGAGAGATCTTGGATGAAAGGGTAGTTGAGAAAAGGTGAATCTGTGGATGGAGATGAAAAAAAGGAAAGTTGCCAGACCTCCGGGGGAGGGAAGGTAAACGGAAGTGGAGGACAGAGATGACAGATTGATGGTTAGCACGGAGAAAGAAGAAAGAAGGAGACCATGGCAAGCAAGACAACCAGAGCCTGGGACCAACAAGATTTGAATATTGACCAGAAAACAAAAGGTAGAAAAAATAATTTTATTTTCTGTTTTGTCATTACAATATGTCAGATTTGAAAAGTGTATCCTGCCAGAGCTGGTGTTAGACCGCAAACGTGAGCTAGGATTTAACAGAGAGGAAAAGTCCTTTTTGTTTCTTTATTTTGTTTACACCACTGGTTCCCAACCTTGTCCTGGAGGACCACTAGGCCAATCGGGTTTTCAAGCTAGCCCTAATGAATATGCATGAGAGAGATTTGCATATAATGGAAGTGAGAGGCATGCAAATCTGCTCCATGCATATTCATTAGGGCTATCCTGAAAACTTGATTGGCCTGCTGGTCCTCCAAGGCAGGGTTGGGAACCACTGGTTTACACCACAGCGCCAGTGTGGTTAGGAGAAGCCAAAGGGGGTGAAAAAGCTATAAAATAAATCCACCAGGATGTTTGAAAAAAACACCCAATTGGGCAGGAAAATCGAATCAATAAACCAATTCAATAGGCTGAATCAAATCAAATTTTTTATTCCTGAATCGGGCAGCACTAGTTTGCGCTACTGTCTTAGACTTTAGGACCTGGGATTGGGGAGAGATGGCATCCTCAGTACTTTATAATGCAAGTGAAACGAGGATTTGGTCAGACTTTTGAAGGGTCTGCAGAAGAAAAATATTGTATAGGCCGGGGGAAATGGGAACTTTTCTTTCTATTTTTGTGAATGGCAAGACTGAGGATGTCAGAGTTCAGTTAAAATATGTGCTTTATAAGAAAATATAATAATGTGTTTTATAAAGTTTATAAGCATTGCTGGCCTACCCAGTGAGGTGTTCCTAGTGGTGGTGGCAGCGTGTCAATGTGTTAAGAGGAAGAGGTGGTATGGGAAATTCTGCTGAGCAAACTCCAGGCCCATATCCACCCCCCAGTTAGTCTACTCCACTCAACTGGTTCACACACTGAGTGGGTCTTTGGGTGTTGTGCCTGGGTAGTTGTTTTGGGATCTCTTCCAGTGGTTTGTCAGTTGAAGGAAGGAAACATTGTTAACTTTAGCATTGACCTTCAGAATATGTTTGTAACAGCGCTGCTTGTGTGGCATTAGGCTATGTAGTGATCGAAAGAAAAAACCAGACCGTTGCACATTTTTGCACTATATGGTAGGTGTATGAGGAGATTCACATTTCCTGCACAGCTAAGTCCGTGTAAAGTTACCTTGTGCTATATTTGACATCTAGCAAGGTCTCTGTTTGGAAGGAAAGATCTCAGCTTAAAAATGAAGTGGCCAGAAGTTATGGTAAAAGCAGATAGCGTAGCTGGTTTTAAGAAAGGTTTGGACAAATTCCTGGAGGAAAAGTCCATAGTCTATTAAGACATGGGGGAAGCATCTGCTTGCCCTGGATCGGTAGCATGGAATGTTGCTACTCTTTGGGTTTTGATGAGGTACTAGTGACCTGGATTGGCTACCATGAGAATGGGTTACTGGGCATGATGGACCATTGGTCTGACCCAGTTAGGCTATTCTTATGTTATGTTTTCATCTGTAGGGGCCTTTGTTTTCACTTCTTATTTTAATGTATTTTTTTTCTGGGAACTTATCAATGTTTTTTATAATGGGAACAAAAATGGAAGAGAATTAATGTGTGTGGAATGGGGGGTAACTAATTTCTTCAGCTAAATAATTCAATCCACCTCAACCAGACATAGGAGAACTCACGCACCATTCACACACCCTCCAACCAAAAACGTCAAAAGAAAAAAAACAGTTCGACAACCTCCTAGTCATTCGAGCTGCAACACTCGACCCCCCAACTCTACAACCTATTGACCTCGACCACAGACTACAAAACCTTCAAAAAATAAATAAAAACCCTTCTATTCAAAAAACACATAAAACTGAACTAACACAATCAGAACTGTCCCAAGGATCACCTGCAACTACTCCACATGTACTTCTGATGTCATAACAATTCAGACATAATTTATGTTATGTTATGGTATGTTTGGAATAATGGTTACATATATTAGGCTCAATAAAAGAAAATTTTCACTGCCTGTTTCTATTATGACCATTTATTCCGTTTCATGGCTATTACAAAAAATATTTTTTTACATGGGGGGGTGTCAAAAAAATGATGGGCCCCGGGTGCCACATAACCTAGGTACGCCACTGGTGTAGGGGAGTCTGTTTTAGGGGAAAACACCCTTCAGGGATTCAAGACAAAGTTAGACAAGTTCCTGCTGAACTGGAACGTACTCAGGTGAGGCTGGACTCATTTAGAGCACTGGTCTTTGACCTAGGGGCCGCCACTTGAGCGGACTACTGAACATGATGGACCACTGGTCTGATTCAGCAGCATCAATTCTTATGTTCTTATTTCCTTTGGCTTAAGTATGTTTAAGAATGCTTGATGTGGATTCATGTTTCTTTAGAATATTGTATATATAATAAATTGTTATACTTAATAAATTAAAAATAATAATAATTGAAACATATTTGTCTTAACAAATATCAAAAACCTGTCAGCACTTTGATGGCTAACTTAGAAAAGGGAAATAACATAATCCATGTTCCCAGCAAAATGCTTAATTACGTCATAATGAGATGCTAGTTCTAATTCTTAACCCAGGCCTGCACAACTTCTGCCCTCGCCAGGCTAGGTTTTCAGGATTTTCCCAATGAATATGCATGAGATTTATTTGCATGCATGCTTTCAATGCATATTCATTGGGGAAATCCCGAAAACCTGACTGGATTCGGCCCTCGAGGACCGGAGTTGTGCAGGCCTGTCTTAACCCAATGCAGTCTAGTTCTTGATATATTGAAATGGATAGAGATAGGCACTAAAAGCATTGCAGGGCTAAAACATCATAATGATGAAGAATTAAGCTGGGAATAATTATGTAGGCAGATGTCCATATCAGTAAACCCGGCATCACAACTGGTACTAATTAATATCATTGGCCCTTTTAGAGAGATCAGGAAAAGAATTACCATGGAAACAGTTATCCTCTCATCCCTAATGGGCAAGTCTTTGACAACAATGTTTATGAACATTGTCAGAAAAAAAGCAATAAGCTTTCATTTCTACTACCTATGCTGTATCTTTGTCTTAAGTCTGGTAAAGTGGAAGAACCTACCTAAAGGAATAACAATTGAACTGGGGTCATGAGTCAAAGCTTTATTTTTTATACTGCATTTATGTATCAAAAAGCACATACAAGCAAAAATATTGGTACTGAATATTTCTGCGTGACCGGACCAACTGGACATCTAGAGAGCTATAGGAAATCACTAAGGGGATCTACAGGTAGGTGGGCGAGGACAGACTAGGAGGGGGGCTCTGTTATTGAGGGGTGGTGGTCTCTCTTATGGGAAAGTGCTGGAGTTGACTGTTATTAGGGGAGGTGTGAGCTATGGGGGAAGGTGCTGGTAAGTGGGGTCTGTTATCAGGGTGGAGGTGATATTAGGGGAAGGTGCCAGGAGGAGGTATATTATTGGTTATGGGGGGGTGCATTTTTAAGGGAAGGTACTTACAGGTGTTTGTTATCAATGGGGGTTGTGCACTATTGGTATATGATAGCATAGGGCAATACTTGTGTTTGAAAGAGAGCTGAACCACAGCTTCAACCACTATGCAGAAGCTATGTGGATAGTGGTCAATATTCAGTGCCAGCACCAGCACAACTAAGCAACCAAAGTCAGGGGTGCTATTCATACGGTCCTCTTTGGTCACTTAGTAATATTCAGTACCACTGCTCGCATGGCTAACACTCAGAGCTGCTAGCTCCTCCCTGACTCTGAACTTGGAATGCCCCTCTCCGACCCACTTCCAAAATGTTTGTTCAGACCTAGTATTCGGCGGCACTGCTGAATATTTGTGGCCGGCCCACCGAGTTCAATTTAAGCAGACAGGAGTCTCTCAGACCTGCTTAAATGGCTTTGTATATTGTGACAGGGACCCTGTGCTGAGCAGACAGGATTCAGAGTCCCATACTTACCCTTGGCACCAGGCCTACCAGCTTTAAACCCCAGGCTATCCAGAAGGAAAGAAAGAAACAGCCCAGAGAAGGAATCTTTAATACTGGCCCTTTAAGAAACCCCAGAGCATAACCCTGGGGAGAAAGAATAGTTCCCTTTAAAGATTCAGCTGGGGGGAGGGACAAAGCCCAGCAGAGCCCTTTTCCCCAGGAAGATGTTTGAGAAGAGGCAGGGGGAGTTAGGTGCAAGCAGTGCTAATGTGACCAGAACCCAGCCATGCTATAGGGCAGACATGGGCAACACCGGTCCTCGAGGGCCGGAATCCAATCGGGTTTTCAGGATTTCCCCAATGAATATGCATTGAAAGCAGTGCATGCAAAAAGATCTCATGCATATTCATTGGGGAAATCCTGAAAACCCGATTGGATTTTGGCCCTTGAGGACCGGAGTTGCCCACGTCTGCTCTAGGGACTGGGATATGCGTGAAGCTATACCAGAGGAAAGAATCCTGGAAGAAAACTTTGAGAGAGACCAGGAAATGGAATGGGAAAATGCCTCCAGTTTGGAATAGCCAGGGGAGAAGAACATGGACTTCAGTTAATCACAACAGGTCAGAATGTTTAACCCTAAAGTGGCTGCAATATTGTTTTTGCCAGAGACTACATGTTATATGCTGAACCTGTAGCTGTCCAATTGAACTGTTTAGGGTGGGGACCTAAGGACGGAGTTCTACAGTTTGTTTGCTACAGTGCAAAGTTTTGAAAAGGATTTTTGATTTTTCTTTGTATCCTTTATTAATGCTCCTGGTCTGTGGAATGCTTATGCAAAGAAATGTTAAAATACCTGGACCCTGGACACTATGGACCAAATTCTATAAACGGTGTCCTGATTGTAGACGGCCAAATGCTGCCTAACCACCCAATCAGGATGCACTTAAAAAATTAAAAAAAGCCTCCCGAAGCAGGCCTCCTAGGTTGGAGGCGCCTCTGGGAGCCTAGGGAGGCACATAAGCCCGCCTAAGTTCGACTAAGACTAGGCGTGGATGTGGCTTGGCTCGGAAGTAGCCTTAGGTGGACCTAGGTGGCCATACATGCCTCACTAGGCCTACAGTAGAGGAGTACAATGTAAGCCAGCAAAATGCTGGCCTACATTGTAAGCAGCCGCAGCCGCTGAGCTTATTGCAGCAAAGGATCTCCCTACCTTGATAAGTTTAGTGGCCGCAGCTGCCCCCCCCCCCCCCCCGGTACATCACAGACAGGAAGGATGCCCAATCCCTCCTGCTGGAACACCCCCCACACACACACATCCCACTCCCCTTACATCGCCAGCAGGAGGGATGCCCAGTCCCTCCTGCTGGAACTCCTCCACCCTCCCCTTGCATCACTGGTAGATGGGATGTCCAGTCCCTCCTGTCGGAACCCCCCCCCCCCCGGTACATCGTCAGCATGATGGGTGTCCAGTCCCTCTTGCTGGATTCCCCCAAACAGCGGGCATCCCCCCCCCCCGCCGGACCCCCATCCCACCCACCAAACCCTCCCTACCTTAAATCATTGGTCGGCCGGAGGCATCCTTCCTGCCTCCAGCCAGCTCGCCCGTCTTCTCAAGAATGGTGGGTCTGCTCCTTCCCAGTGCATCGTGGGATGCACCGGGGAGAGGCCTTAAGCCCTGATTAGCCCAGGAGCTTAAGGCCCCTGGGCCAACCAGAATCTAAGGCCCAATTTGCACTGCATTCTGGGATGCATTGGGAGTGGCCAAAATTTTGATTGGCCAAATTCGTTGGGCCACTCCTATTTCAAGACAACGCTGGTGAATGGTGTATTCAAGCAGTTTGGATAGGAAGGAGAGGAGGAAGGTGGGGTGGTAGTTGGAGGGGCAGGTAGGGTTCAGTGAAGGATTTTGGGGGAGCGGTGTAATTACGGCATGTCTGAAGACATCAGGGACAGTTGTAGTGAAAAGGGATAGACTGAGGATATGGAGAGATGTTGCTGAGTAGATGGGTGGGGATCGAATCAGAAGAGCAGGTAGTGAGTTTGGAGAAGGAAAGAAAATGTGTGGTTTCATCCTCGATGATTTCAGGAAAGAAAGAGAAGGCGGCAGGGACTGAAGGAGTGTTGATAGAGTGGGCTAGGGAAGGGAGAGGTGGAAGTGGCATGGTTGAGAACTCAAAATTAATCTTGCGAACCATGACTTAGAATCACTCAGCCATAATCTGGGGAAAGTGAGGGAGGGTTTGGAGGTGAGGGGAAGGATTGGGTGCTTACTTTAATTAGGGAGTTCAGTGTGTCATAGAGATGGTGAGGGTTGGAGCCGAGAGAGTTGGTCGAATGGGTGTAGTAATCTAGTTTAGCAAGGGAAAGTGCAGACTGGAAGGAGGTAAGGAAGAATTTGAAATGTATGAAGTCAGCATGAGTGTGGGATTTGAGCCGGAGATGCTCAGTAGACCTGGCACAGGAATGCATGTAGCAAATTTTAGGAATCAGCTAGGGCTGGAGTATGGTGCAACTTATAGAATACAGAGTAGGGGGAGTGAGAGTATCTAGAGCAAAGGAGAGAATGGTATTATAGAAGCAGACAGCCTCATTGACTGACTTGTGCAACATAGTGGTTGAGAGGAGGGATGATAAAGTGATGGAGAGGGTGCAGGGGTCAATGGCCTGCAAATTCCTAAATGTATTGGTGGAGATTGGAGGGAATGTGTTGAGGGGGGGAGGGGGTGCTGAATTGTGAAAGTTATCAAATGATGGTCAGAGAGGGAAAGGCTGCAGTGAAGAAATTAGTAATGGAGCAGTTAGAGAAGACGATGAGATCAAGTCAATGGCCATCTTGGTGCGTAGGGGTGGTGGAATACAGCTGAAGATTGAATGAAGATACTATGGCTAGAAGACTGGAAGTGTAGGAGTCAGAGGGGTTGTATGAATGTTAAAGTCATCAAGGATGAGGGATGAAGATGAAAATTCAAGAAAGAAGGAAAGCCAAGAGTCAAGGTTGGTAAGAAAGGAAGAAATGGACTTGTCAAGAGGTTGGTAAATGACTGCTACTCAGAGAAGTAGTAGGACAAATAAACGGATAGAATAGACTTTGAAGGAAGAAAAGCAGTGAGACTGAGGTGGAGAA
Source organism: Geotrypetes seraphini (assembly GCF_902459505.1). NCBI lineage: Eukaryota > Metazoa > Chordata > Amphibia > Gymnophiona > Dermophiidae > Geotrypetes > Geotrypetes seraphini. Next base: position 299,297,366 of record NC_047086.1, read on the forward strand.
AGAGGTTGGAATGCAGAGGAGGGTGAGAGTAACAGCCCAACACCGCCACCGTGACCAGCTAGGTGAGGCGTATGGAGTCACTGGGGCGGATACAGGTCTGAGTTAATGCAAGGAGGTGGAGAGAACGAGAGATAAAGAGGACATGGATGTAAACAAGCTTGTTAGAAACAGAGGAGACTTTCCAGAGGGCACAAAAGAAGAATGGCAGGGAAGAAGGGAAAGGAGAGGGGCAGAGATAAGATTGGAGACATTTACCGGCACCTCTACTTTCTTGTCCTCTCCACACTTTTTCTTAGTTTTGTTTTTTTTAGATCTTTCCATTGTTCAAACTCCTTTCTCCATATCGGATCACCATTGAATCACAGAAAATTCACACCCTTCTCATGTCTGCTCTGCTGAGTGCATCATGTGATCTCTCATTACTGTGTCTTTAAAAAAATGCTAAATGAGTGACTGAAATGGTATCTATGTTTTAAATTGCTGAAAAAAACTGACTAAATGTAACCATAAATGGGTTTATTTTTATCTCCACCAAAAGAAAAAAAAAGGACATACATATCAAATTTTTCATGGCATAGCTAAATAAAGCACTCAAGCAGAAGAAGACATTAAAACCACAGCTATTGATCCATTAAATAGTAAACTGAGGACTGAAAATGCCAAATCACATCTGCTTGCAAAATAGATTTTAAATTAGATCTCCTAAAGTGTATAGATCCAAATATTAATTGCAGATCTGACTGTTTTCTAGCCCTGTTAAAGTGCTTGAGAATGCAGACATGGCTTTTTGCAGTAAAGTAAATGCTGGACAGCTTGCAAAGAGTTATTTTATGCCATGAGAACTATTTTTTTTTTTTTAATTTATTTATAGAATTTTATAATATTACCAAGCATATACATCTTGTACAGTAAAGTGAGATCAAACAACATAATAAACTAAATTTCCGAAATTAAGATATACCATAATATATAATTCAATTTAAAAATAAAAATAGATAAATAAAGTAATAAATGGTCTAATTGATCACACACTAGTCCTCCATATATTGGATCCAAGATTTAAAGAGTAGAACATATATAAATCAAATAAATTAAGAGGAAATCCATGTCTTACTACAGTGCGGGGAGCTAACCTTCCATGGGCGCTGTTATTCCTTTCTCAAGACGTTTCGCTGAGAGAAAACTAATCAGATGAGACGGCTCTGTAAAAATATACTTCAAAGATAAATATCTGACTACACATTTACATGAATACCTCAAAAAGAAAATACCCCCTATTAGAATCACTCCAGGTTTTAGAAGTAGAAATTCTTTTCTTCTCTTTTGAGTCTCTCTAGAGCAGTGGTTCCCAACCCTGTCCTGGAGGAACACCAGGCCAATTGGGTTTTCAGGCTAGCCCTAATGAATATGCATGAAGCAAATTTGCATGCCTATCACTTCCATCATATGCAAATCTCTCTCATGCATATTCATTAGGGCTAGCCTGAAAACCCGATTGGCCTGGTGTTCCTCCAGGACAGGGTTGGGAATCACTGCTCTAGAGACATCAGGAAAAATCTGAATTTGATGTCCCAGAAAGTCTTTGGACCTATTTTTAAAGAAAAGTTTTAATATCCAATCCTTGTCTGGAGCCAAAGCCACAGACAACAAGAGAGTGGCTGGAACAGCCAATTCTCTATCCGATTGTTCCAAAATTGCGGAAATGTCCAATGATCTGTCCCGGGATTCCTCAATTTTCTCTTCTTCTTTGGATTGGGGCTTGGCAGGCAGATAATACACTCCTGTAAGAGGAGGTAAAGAGCTTTCAGGAATTTCCAATATTTCCATAAAATACCTTTTCACCATTTCTCTAGGAGAAATTGACAAGATCTTTGAAAAATTTATAAATCTCAAATTGTTAGCTCGGCCATTATTCTCCTGAGCTTCCAACTTCCTCCTGAGTATTATATTATCTTTAACCAGCAAATCTTGATTTTGTTTTAAAGATATTAACTCCTTACTTGTATTTTGTGTCTCTGTTTTTAATTGAGATATATCCTGTTTTAACACTTTTATTTCTTCTTTTTGTTCTTTTAATTCCTTGTCCAAACTTTTTATTTGAGGATTTAAAGAATTCCTCAAATTCACTACCAAGTCCCATAATGCTTCAAGTGTAACTTTAGGAGGTTTTGTAGGGGAAAAAAGTTGTAATGGTGTAGTGTCTGACTGTTCTGAAGTTAGCTTTACCTCAGTGAAGTCTTGTATTCCCCCAACCTCTGTTGTCCCGGTCGCAGATCCTTGCAGAGAGAGCATGTCACTCTGCGTTGTTCTGTTCGGCGAGCCCTCCATGCTAGCCTCTGGAAACAGAGAAGCTACCTTCTCGGGTGCATTCTGGTCCCGTGGAGAGCTGGCTGCTTGCGGCGTCGGTTGAAGGGGTGGCATCCTGATGTCGGGGCTAAGGGTGACATCGAGCCCAGGGGATCTCACCACCGCGCTACTCTCCGGCGGCGTCCCTAGCGAGCTGGCACCCGACACTTCCTGCTCCCGCTGTAGGCGTCGGAGAAAGTCATCTATAGTAACCGCTGGAGTTAAAGGTCGCCGGGAGGCTCCTCCGACATTCCTACCCCGTCTTTTCAGCATTGTTGCAGGAAATTCTCGACGGCGTCCTCACTGCAGCAGAGATGCAGCGGCCATCTTGGATCCCATCTCCTGAACTATTTTTTACACTCTGTGGAGCAGGCAACTTAAGGGGAGAACCAACAGAGTCTGCAGTCAGGAATATGAAGACAAACCAAAACAAGAAAAACTGCAGACAGGCGTACAATGATGCAGGCAAAGTTTATTAATAAAATGCGGTTAAAAGCAAATGAACCAATGGACCTGACATGGTCCGTGTTTCGGAAAACACGCCTTCATCAGGGGTCCCAAATGAAGAGAATTAGTTAAAACTGCAAACAAGTTCAGAGGTCGCACTGGAGCCCTGAGGCTTTTCATTTGGGACCCCTGATGTAGGCGTGTTTTCCGAAATACGGACCGTGTCGGGTCCATTGGTTCATTTGCTTTTAACCGCATTTTATTAATAAACTTTGCCTGCATCATTGTATGCCCGTTTGCAGTTTCTCTTGTTTTGGTTTGTTTACACTCTGTGGACCACATGGAAAAGTACAAATTTAGCTTTTTCATTGTTTTCACGCAATATGCTGAAAAGAGCTCAGAATGGCAGAATAAAAAACTGTCCCCCTTTTACAAAACTGTAGCGTGGTTTTAGGCACCAGCCGCAGTGGTAACAGCTCCAAGAAGTGTGACTGGGAGGAGGGAGCAGGCCAGAAGAGGTAAACGCTCGTGGGCAGCACGAATTTGCGACACAGAATGGAGGGAATGACGATGGGTGCATTAGGAAAAGGCAGAACCGTAGTTCATAAGTACAAGTTTGACATAAGTCTGGTGTTCTTAAACTAGGGACTGCCTGTATGTTAAAGGTTAGATTGAATCCTAGACTTTTCTGTTAAAATCAGGCAATATGATCTTACTCAGTATTTAATATCACATGACTAATATACACTTTTTTAACCCAGTGGCTGTAGTCCTCTCTCCCGAACTTAGTTATGTACTCCAGTTAAAGCTTTGATTACAAATTACTGGATTTTACTCCATAGCAGGGCCGGATTTAAGTTTACAGCAACCAGAGGCAGCAGACTGATGAAGAGAGGAAACTCCCAAAAGAAGGGAAAGTGGAGGAAAAGGGAGTGAATCCTAGTTTCTAGGCACCTTCGCCCACATTCCTATGTTGCCTACCTCAGAGAATTTGTAAATGTAAAAGCCAGAGAAACTGTGCTATTTACTTAAAAAAAGGTGTAGCTTGCAATAGAATATCCTTAAGCTGTCTGCAGCTTACCAATAGATTCCTGCAGTGACTCAGCTTTTCATTTAAAACAATGGCTACTAGAGAATTAATGACAGATTATGGATTCTGCCTGAAACAAACAAGATAAGAGTATTCTAAACATCTTTCTTTTTTTTTTTTTAATTTAATATTTATTGAATTTTTCAATATATTCAAGCATACAACTTGTACAGAAAGGAAATTTAGCAAGAAATTAATACAAATGAAAACATATATCAAAGAATATCAAATATGAGCATAAATTTCTACTCAAGTCCTCAAACAGATCCAAGAAGGGAAATAGGCGAATCAAATAAATTATTTAAACCAGGCAATAACTAGTAAGATGAGATTAAAGCACCCTTTCTTAAACTAAGCACTTTCTTTCTCCAGAGATGCAGTTGAGAGAAAAGTTGTCAGTTGAGATGGCTCAAAGAAAACATATTTATGAGAATGATAATTAACAACACATTTACACGGATGTCGCAAGTAAAAGGTCGCCCCCAGAGATAAAACACCAGGTTTCCTTAACAAAAATTATCGTCTCCTTCTCTGCGTATCCTTGGCCAAATCTGGAACATCTGAATTTTACAACCTAAAAACTCTTTGTTTATTTTTAAAGAAAAGTCTCAGCAACCAGTTTTATTTGGTGCGAGAGCTACTGTCAAAAGTAAAGTTGCCGGGGTCACTAATTCTCTATCAGACATTTCCAAAATATCTAATATAATAAAATGGTAAGCCGCGCATGCGCAGTTCCTAAGTGTGCGCCGCTTTTCTGTGAGCTGTAGTGACACATAGGAAGTGCGCATGCGCGGCTTACGGTTCTTTGAAAGATGCGGCGGTGGCTACTTTCACGATCCCGCCTGCGTCGGACTTCCGACGCAGGTGGGGATCATGAGAAGAGCCACAGCCGCGTCTTTCAACTAAAAAAAAAAAAAAAAAAGTCAAAACGAATGTCGGCGGCTGCAGACCGCGGCACCTGTAGCCCGCCGTGGCCGAGCACAGAAACGGGCCGAAGTTTTTTTCAACTTCACAGACGCTGCAGCGGCTCCTCTCACGAGCTGCTCCTGCGTCGGAGAAGGGCGATCGTCAGAGGAGCCGCCGGGAAGTTAGACTGCTGGAGGCTCGGCCTGTTAGGTCCGTGTGCAAGCTCCTCTCGCGGTTAATGGAGGGAGAGGGAATGCTGCGGCTGCTGCACATGGAAGTAGGGAAGGAGATAGGGAGAAAGGGACCGGTCTGATGTCACCCTCGCCTTCTGTTTTGCTGAAAAATCCACCACCCTCGCCTGCGATTCAGAAACATTCCGCCGGGGGGGGGGGGGAGGGGGAGAACCACGGCAGATTGAAAGCAGGAAGGGGAGCCAAGGACAACGTTCCTGAATCACAGCTGAGGCCAGCGGATTTTTCAGCGACACAGAAGGTGAAGGCAATATCGGAATGGAATGGAGAGAAGAGGGAGAACATGTTGGGCCTAGGAAATTCCCTGGATTAACTTTTTTTTAATTTTTATAAAGTGCAAAGGGGAAAAGTATTAAAAGAAGTGCCAGACTGGGCATGGGGGACAGCTTATGGGGCCAGGAACAGAGGAGAGAGAGAGAGATGGTAGGTAATGGTCTGAAGGGAGAGAAGCTGGATCTGGGGAAAGAGATACTTGAAGGGAGGACTATTGGGGAGAGATGGTGGACCTGGGGGAGGGAAGTTGGACCTAGGGATGGAAGGGAGGGAGAAATGTTAGGTCTGGGGGTGGAAAGGGGAGAGAGATGCAGCATCTCTTTTTTTCCCTCCATCTTATTGTTCAGCATCAAGGGGGGAAGGAAGAAGAACAACAGAAAATGGAGGAAAAAAGAATCCATGGGAGGGCAAAGAGCTGGGATAAGAAGATTCTAGGGAATGAAGAGAAAGGGACAGGGAGATATAGACTGACCAGTGGAGAGAGGGAGGGGTATTCTGAAAGTGGTGAGCCATTTGTATGAGGTCAAAAGGGAGATGACAAGATGAATGAGAGTATGGAGAGAAACAGAAAGAAACACAGACATATATTCTACCACCAGCGGGAGGAAGGGAGACAGAAATAAAAGAAGAAAGACACAGGGACAGCGAGAGACACAGAAAGACAGACAGACAAAGGGGGCCAGAGACAGACAGAAAGAAAGACAGCAGGACAGAGAGAGAGACACGGAAATAAAAACAGACAGACAGACATATATTCTAGCACCCGTTAATGTAACGGGCTAAAATACTAGATAGATATATTCATTAAATCAGGTCCCAATTTCTGTTGTTGTTGCTGTTGTTGGTCTTGAGGCTTATTTGGGAGATAATAAACCTGCATAAATGGTGGTAATGACTCTTCAGGAAGCTCCAATACTTCCGTCCTGTAGCGTTTCAACATTTCCCTTGGGGCTATCACAGAAGCCCTAGGGAAATTTATCAGTCTGAGGTTATTATCACGAGAAAAGTTTTCCATTGCCTCCATCTTCCTTCTTAAGTTAGTATTGTCTTTGATTAATACCTCAGTAATTTGTTGGGAAACTTTTAATTCTTGATGAATATTTTGTGTTGAAGTTTTTGAGTCCTCAAGTCCAATGTTTAAATTTTTAATCTCAATTTCATGATTTTTTAGTTTCTTTTCTAATTGTTGTAATTGCAGGTTAATGGATCTTACCAAATTGGCTACCAGATCCCACAGAAAGTCTAATGTAAGCTCTCGGGGCTTCACAATTTGAAATGGTTGTAGTTTTAATTTAGTTAGCTCACCCTCTGGCAGCGTGTCTCCTCCTGCAGTCTGTTGAATTCTCTCATCCCCCACTGCTTCCTCCTCAGTCTCCGCGTTCAGACTCCTCTGCTCTAGCAGGGAGTCCTGCAGCACAGTCCCCCCCGTAGTTCTCCTTAGCCTCCGAGAGGAGGTGAACTCCAACCTCAGGAAGTTCCTCCTCTCGCGGGGAACTGGTCGACTGAGGGTGTGGGGGAGGTGCTCTTACTTCGGGGCTTAGCGATGTCTCCGGCCCCATGGTGAACGTCATTGACGCGCCTCCGCCAAGCGTCTCCTGCGGGGAACTCCCCGAAGCTGTCGGCGTGCCCTGCATTCTCCTCATTAACTCCTCAATGTTTCTGAAGACAGCCGTTCTGGAGTGCTGCGAGGCTCCAGCAGCGCTCCATCCCCTCCTCTTCGGCATCGCAACAGGTAAAAGTTGAAAGTAGGAAAAAATATTTTAAGGAGTTCCCGGGAGAGTGAAACTCAAGTGACTCCTCGTGCGGCCATCTTGGATCCTTCTCTAAACATCTTTCTAAAAGTCCCTGATTCTACAAATTGTGCCTTAGCGCACCTACATTGTAGACTTGCAGCCGCATGGTTGTCAATCAATTACTAAACACATGTTATAGAATCGGGCCCATAGTTTTGTACACGTGCCTTAAATGTAAGCCAGCATTTTAAAAGCCTATATTTAAGGCACCAGTCTCATGCCTATGGAGACACATAGCAACACCTATGGATGCATAAGGCAACTTATCCTTGGACAAGCAGTCAGCATATTCTCACACGTAGGTGATGTCATCAGCAGAGCCTTGAATGGACATTACAAAAGTGTACTGTCACTTTAAACTTCTTAAGAAGCTTCAAAACTGCCCACACCATGCATGTGCTAGTGCCATTCTTCCCAGTGCCATTCTTCCCAGTTGCGGTTCCTCAGTTATTCATTTTCCGCGAAGCGAAGAAGGTGTGTTTTGAAATATATCCAACTCAATTTGCATTCCCAGTCAACCTACATTTTGCCTTTTGGCTTGGTTTTCTTTTATTTTCATTCACTTATAGTAATCTTTTCTTCGGTCTCTTTTAAAGAAAAAAAAAAAGAGAATTTCCTCGTTATTTTTTATCTCCTCAGTTGGGCGTTCGGGCCTTTTTCTCTCTGGGTTTTCTCACTGGTTTTCCTTCTCGTGGTGTAACCATTATATTTTTCATCCTTGCCACTGAGGGAGGAGGGGGAGGAGAAAGGCCTGTACAGGTGCGTACAGGTGAAGAAGGTAAGACCTCCATGAAACTGGAGGTGAAGACAGAGCCCCCTGAAATACCCAGAATAATAGGAAAATGGCAATACATTTTACAGGCCTGAAAAATACTTTGAAACATTACATTTCTCACAAACTCTTTATCTCTGCTAAAATTAGCAAGCCAAGCAGAACCCATCCTTCATACAGAAGCCAGCAAACATCTGCTGAAGTATCATAATAGAGAAGTCTATTTGTGAGAATAAAATTACCAGCACAGAAGAGGATTACTACATATCTTAATCAAGAATATAAAAATAATTATTGTACAAATAAGGAATGGGCAGACCTTGCTCGGAAAATTGGAGAACCTTGATATTAAAAAGGCATATGTCAGAATAGATTAGAATTTTTTGGTAACAGGATATCACGTGCAATATGACTTAGGAAAGTAAAAATATTGTCCAATTAATGAAATGATAAGAAAAATGACCATTATGACAAACTGTGTATGTCCAATAATTATACACATAATATGTACCAACGTGGTCTCAGACTGGCAGAAATATATAAAAGGACAGTCTTTTGATAACTTCTGGAGGACAGACACCCAAGTATACTCAAGCGCTTGATGTATATTAATCTGTCAGCTCCATATGCTGAAATATTTGTTCTTGTAACCTGTTATCGATGATTAATAAAATATAAATTACTTATACCAGCATATTGGGTTGGCATGTGGTCAGTTGGTGAAGGCCATAACAGGTGGTCTTCACCTCCGAGATTTTTCCTCACATGTTGAGGCCTTCCAGTCAGTTCAAAAAGTGAACATGTTACCAATGGCCCATCTCCAATACTGATCTGCACAGCTTGTGCATTCAGTGTCTGGGGCCAGAGCATCGAGTAGACACTTGTATCTGCTGTTCTACTTTACAAAAATGCTCTTAGGCTTGATGCATCTACCGTGTTTCCCCGAAAATAAGACAGTGTCTTATATTCATTTGGGGCCCAAAAAAGGCATTAGGTCTTATTTTCAGGTAGGGCTTATTTTTTCATGTACGTGATCATCTCTTCCTTCCTCTCCTTCACCCCAATTCTTCCTCTTTCCTTTCTCTCCCCCACATTTGCAACATCTTTCCTCCCCTCTCACCCATACCCTTGTGCCTTCCCTCCCATCCCTCGTGCAGCAGAACCCTTGCCCAGCTTCCATCCTTCCTTTCCATGCCTTGTGCAGCAGAACCCTTGAGCACTCGCTGCCACCCCTGCTGTGCAGCCAAACTGTCGAACCCCTGCTGACCCTCCATCCTTCCCTCCCATCCAAACCCCGCCGACTGCAACCATAAATACCATCCGGCAGAGCAGCGTGGGACCAGCAGCACCTTAAACAGGCTGCTTAGCAGCCTTCTCACTGGGGCCTTCTGTGTGCAGTGTTACTGATGACATCATCGGTGATGCAGCAGAGGGATTTCCCTAGCGAGAAGACCACGAAGCAGCCTGTTTAGAGTGCTGCTGACCCGATACTGCTCTGCTGTAAGGTATTTGTGGTTGCAGTCGGCATGGTTCAATTGAGAGGGAAGGATGGAGAGTCAGCAGGGGTTCGGTGGATCAGCTGCGTGGTGGGGTGTGGGTGGGGGGAAGCACGGCTGTCAACAACTAGGGCTTATATTAAGACCTACCCCCAAAATCATGCTAGGGCTTATTTTCGGGGTAGGGCTTATTTTTGGTGAAACACGGTAGCAAGAGAAGCTGTTTGGATTGACCATGGCCTCCAGAGACAAATTGATGCCATTGATACCGACGGTACTGGCATCGATGCTTCCCATGGATAAGTTTGGGCACTGCCTCTTCCAGAACTCTATGTTGACTAGCAGAATTCTCAGCTACAACTTCTATAAGTCATTCTATCTTAAACAACTCATAAAGAAGTTGGCTGATTTTGAACAATATATCCAATCTGAGTGTCTTCCAGAATTCAAGTTTCAAGTTCAAGTTTCAAGTTTATTAGTATTTGATATACCGCTTATCTAAGCGGTTTTTACAATCAGGTACTCAAGCATTTTCCCTATCTGTCCCGGTGGGCTCACAATCTATCTAACGTACCTGGGGCTATAGAGGACTGAGTGACTTGCCCAGAGTCACAAGGAGCAGTGTGGGGTTTGAACCCACAACCCCAGGGTGCTGAGGCTGTAGATCCAACCACTGCACCACACACTCTTCCTCATAGCTTCCTTCAGACCAGAAAGTTTATAGCAAGATCAGTTTTTGATGCATTTGATGTGACATCCAGAGTATCGGCTATGTCTATTGCTATGAGATGTCTTGCATGGTTGCGAGTTTCTGACATTGACATTAATGTTGCTGATCATCTAGTGAATATTCCCTGTCTTAGTGAAGAACTCTTTGGGGACAAGCAGGCGGGCAGGGATCCCTGGTGGCTTCTATGGATGGGTCGGCTGCAGGGGAAGGGGCAGGCAGGGATCCACGATTGCACCTGCGACTTCTGTGGACATGTCGGCTTTGGGGGAAGGAGGGAGTGTGTGGGCAGGGCAGGCAGAGATCCCCGGCAATGTAACTTAATTTAGGGACCAAGGCTGGAAGGCAGTGAAGGGGATGGGGCACGAACTCAACACAGAAAGAAAGGGGGCATGAATATGGGACACAGAATGGAGAGAAGAAGGGGGACATAGGGGGAGGGAATAGAAAGGGAGAATTGCTGGGCATGAATATGAGTGAGAGATGGGGCAAATGGGGAGAAAGGAAAATTGGGCATGGATAGAGAGAGGAGTGAGGTAGAGATGCATGGGGAATAGAAGGATGAGAGGGAGAAATGTTGGATATGGTGGTGGAGAGGGACCAGAGGGACATATTGAAGGGGAGGCAAGGGGGAGAAATGCTGGACATATTGATGGAGGGAGATATGTGGCATGGTATTGGAGAGGGGTGATAGAAGGAGAAATGGGCATGGGGCTGGTGGGCAGAGGTGAATATGCTGCACATGATCTGGAGAATGAGAAAGGGAGAAATGTTGGATGTGGCAGTAGAGGGGGTGGGAGAGATGCTTGGATCTCTCAAGACAGATGGACAGTGAGAGAGAGAGGAAGACTTGTTGCCAATAGGGGTGGAGGAGGGAATAAGAAAAGTTGGACTCATGGAGGGACCAAGAAAGATGTTGGTTGGGGAATGGAATGAGGTCTGGAGGAGAGGAAGCATGCAGGAGGCAGAAATAAATAAATAAATATTGGATGCACAGTCAGAAGGAAGTACAACCAGAGACTCATGAAATCACCAGACACAAAGGTAGGAAAAATGATTTTATTTTCAATTTAGTGATCAAAATGTGTCAGTTTTGAGAATTTATATCTGCTGTCTATATTTTGCACTATATTTGTCTATTTTTCTATAGTTGTTACTGTGGTGACATTGCATATTTTAAAGTCATCTGCCTTGCTCTCTGGAAAAACCCCCGAATATAAATAACATTTTCTCTGCGTACAGTGTGCTGTGAGGTTTTTTTTAATTATTTTATGCTTACCATTATGTATTAATAAGATTATATTGTGTGAATATGAAAAATGGATGGAAGAAATTGTATTATAATTAGTACTATTATTATGGGGGTGGAGTCAGGGGCAGAGCTTGTGCGGGTCTGGGGTGGAGTTTGGGCAGGTCTGAGGCGGAGCTTGGGCAGGGGTACTCAGTTGGTATTTCTTAGGCTTAGGGGGTACTTGGCTTGAAGAAGTAGAGAAACACTGCGCTAGTTGATGGCTGATTAATGCTGAATATTGGCTTAGCTGGTTATTGGCTTGCAACTAAAAATGAAACTAGATATTCGATGCCAGTCACCAGAAATGGCCCAGCACTGAATATTCAAGTTCAACATTGGCAGCAGACAGCAAACAATAGTGCAAAATGCCAGGCACCATGGTGGACAGCAAAGCGCTCACTGTTGGCTGAATACTGGGGTGGGGAGTCTTTTTTCTTGAAGTGCCTTTGAACTTTTAGAATATCAGCCTCAAAGTCATGGTTACCAATAAAGTTCAGGATTTAAAATTAATGAGATGTGCTGTAAAATACTTGCGCAGAACATTATTGTTCCATATAATGACTGCATTTTTCAGGCATGCTCTGGAAGACTTTATTTTTTTCAAATAAACTACCTGGGTGTTCTTGTTTTCACAGTTAAATTCACTTCCAATTTTTTTTCTTCTGAACTCAAATCAATATAACCTTGTAATTCTTCAAGCTTCTCAGATGTATTATTGTTATTCACAGTGACTTCAGTCTTTGCTGGATGGAACAATTTGTATCATGCTTTCATATTACCTAGTCCCTCTCCCATTGTCAAAGGTTTCTTCCATTTCTAATGCTGTGATGTAATTGAATTCCACAGGAATCAAATACTTTTTTCTTCCTACAATACCTTTATTTCCAAAACCTTTATTCTCAGAATTTTCAACAGTTGAGGATCTCTCTAAATATGAATCACCATTGGCCTTGCCTATTTTTCATTGCTGATGGTATTGTAAGGCGCTCTTTCAGTTTGAAAGACCTTCATAAATTTAATTTCTACTAGTCTTGGCAGAAATACTTCTGAAATCCCAAATATTCTCAAATTATTTAGCTGACTCTTGTTTTAAGATTATAAATATGATATTGTACTCCCCTTAGGATACAAGTGGGTAAAATATGAATAAATAAATTGATACAATAAATAAATTATATTGCAAACTTCAAAATCGTTTTCTATTCACACATATTTTGGCTTTGTACAATAGCAGTAATATAACACCTTATAACAAAGAAGTCTTTCATTCCAGTTCGCCTACTCTATTGGAAATGGGAGCTCTGGTGTACAGGAAGCCATTTTCACTTTACAGACTTTGGGCTCCTTTTACTAAGCTGTGATAGCGGTTTTAGCGCGCGCTTAGCATGCACGCTAGACGCTAATGCCAGTATTGAGCTGGCGTTAGTTCTAGCCACATAGCGCAGGTTTAGCGTGCGCTAAAATTCTCCGCATGCTAAAAACGCTTTCGCAGCTTAGTAAAAGAAGCCCTTTGTTGTTGTTAGGTGCCATCGACTCGTGTTCGAGTTCTAGCGACTTGATGAACATTATCAAGTTTCTGTGGCAGAATAGAGAAGAAGATTGCCGGGACTTTCTTCTGCACATTATAACTTTGATGTTGTTGCATCAAATGCGATCCTCCACCTCCAGCACTGCCCATCTGCTGCTGCCCAGATAGGTGGTACATCGTTAGTCTGACATCTCCGCTGAAACCTGTCCATCTTGGGAGGCCCTGCTGGTAGCAAAACTACCAACATAGTTTTCAGCTTCTCAGATGTGCACAAGCCCCAGAAGCATGACAAGCCCATGTACCATGACTGCAGTTATATTCTTTAGCAGGATCGTAATTTGCTATTAGCTTGTTAATGTCCACAGTAGGGTAAGTTTTCTCCTTGCAAGCAGCTATTGTCTGTGATGATAGAGGATCCTGTTTCATCCTTTTGATTCTGTATGATACCACGAAACCCATTCTATTCTGCCTGATTAACTACTCGGTGTGGTGGGCATGGCAATTTTATTTGGATTTTATTAAGAGATTTATGTACTAAACTACATTTAGGACTAGATTCAGTGTATGGCACCCAAATTTGGGTGCTGAAAAATGAGCACTGATTGCTATTCTATAAATGGCGCTTCAAGTTGAACATCGTATAATGAATAGCGCTTAGTGCCGGGATCCACAACCAAGGATTTATACCAACTGAAACATGGTATAAATTCTCACACCCAAATCAGGTGCAGATCTCCCAGATTCTATAATAATTCAGGCATCTTTAGTGAATGTATCGACCTGCCCATGCCCCTCCCATGGCCATGCATCCTTTTCAGTTACGTGATAAAAATGTGCGTGCACATCTTTATAAAACATTGCCTAACAAGATAGGCACATAAATTTATTAACGTCAAGAATTATTGGTGTTAATTGCCTCGTTATTTAATTAAATTGCATACACAACTTGGGCCCGTGCCCAAATTTGCTCTCGCAATTTTGAGCACCATTTATAGAATTGGGGGACCAGTGTTTAATGTGGCTTTTAATGTATGCTAGCAGCATGGTTTCACATTAATAATTAAGGGTCTGTTTACTACCCCCGCCCCCATTTTTACAAAACTGCGATAACAGTTTTTAGTGCAGGCTAATGTACTGAGTGCTCTGCGCTGCTCCCAACGCTCAGAAGAACATGGGGGGTGGCACTTCATTAAAGCAATATCCGTTCATTTATGGTGGCCCCCGTAGCCACAGAGATCACACATCACAAAAGCTAGCTTGAGGTGAGTCAAGAGTTGAGCAACAGACATATGCTAAAAGTGAGATGGGAAGCTAGGGCTCAGTATCTGAGCCCAAAGTAACACCAAAAAAAGAAACATATAGTTTAGGGGTAGTGTACGCCTTTTCCCATTCCAAATTCCTTCTAACCCTCCTGTAATCTCTTCTTGCGATATATACTATTTCTTTGGGCTGATGTTGCATAATGAGCCCATTTGGTCCATCCTTACTGTCTCTCATAGATGTAATGGGTGGAATAATTACTTTATGAAAACAGGGAGACTATTCTTCTCCATCTCCCATTCAATTTGAGGTTTGACTATAGGTCTTCTCCATTACAGAAGTGTCAAAAATTAACAATTTTTAAGAGATTTTTCAAACTATCTTATGATGGCACATGGTATCACATGCTGGCACAATTCCCTCCTGCTCCACCATATCCTTTCAGTAAAATAATGTATTGATCCTGGTGATTTGAAGGGCTAGAAAAGGGCAAAATATTGTAACTGCCAACCCTTGACCCAGCCCTGGTAGCATAGAAATCTTTGCTAAAACCTTAAACAATTTTCCAACTTTTGTATATGTAGTTTAACTTCAGTACTCTTTCTCTATATGTTCTTGGTTTCATCTCTCTTTCTTTTAAAAAAAAAATTTTATTTTAGATTCAAACAGTTTTATTGATGCAAACATCAAATAAAACAAATACAACATCAAGGCATTGATTACAACAATAATGCATCAAATATAATAAAATATACATAATAAAATAAACATATTCCACTTTCAATAAACCCCCACTTTATCTATGTGTCTATGTGTTTGAACCTTTCAGTAACCTCTACCACCCCTCTCCACACCCTCCCCACCCCACCCAATGGTACTCTCTACCCTACCTTATCAAAACATACCAGTATTATTTTCATTCAATTAAATAACAGCCCAATTAAGAGACCCAACTTAAACTGCACTACAGCCCTTAGGATGTAAGTCTTGCAAATATGAATCCCAGGTTTGTAGAAACAACATCTTTCGCTTTCTAGTAATTCCAGCATCTCTAGCTTCCCAAATGGCCAACTGATGTAATCGGTTCTGCCAATTCCAAAACCTCGGAGGGTCAGGGATCGTCCAATATTGAAGTATACATTTTCTAGCCAATAGACTCATTTTCCTACACAGCGCCTTATGTCCCTTAGGCAAATGGCCAAAAGCTTCTGGCAAATCCAAAATAAAGAGGGAAGGAGAACAGTGCAAAGGTCTTCCAATTATCTTTGACATATAATTTATTATTCACTTCCAAAAGTGCTGAATTATGGGGCAAAACCAAAATGCATGTCCTAAAGTATGACCCTCCCTCCCACATTTATGACATAATGGTGTAGGAAGACCTCCACTATAAAACAATTGTGTACGCGTATAATAGGCACGTAATGTAACCCTATAATGCGTTTCTCTTAAACATGTACACGGAATCACCCCAGGTGTCGCTCTTAAAGTACGAGCAACATCCCAATGACTCAAATTAAGCTGTAAATCTTTCTCCCATTTCTCCCGAATATTCTGATAGTCCTTATCTGGTTGTAGTTTTTGCAAAATAGCATGAATACTAGACACCGAAAGAGATATCCCCTCCTCCTGAACAAAAAACTCTCAATCTAGCCCCCAAATGCAAACTCAACTGTGCTCTGTCAAGGGATCTCACATAATGTTCCACTTGTATACATGTAAACTGAGCTCCCCATGTCTCTCCACCTTAGCTAACAATTCTGCACGGGTCAATAGCTCCCCCTCATCTCCCAGTATATGTTCCAGTCTTTAAATTCCTCATGCTCCCCATAATCTACTCCCTAGAGTCTCTACCCGGAAGAAAAGCCGGATTACCCTGCAAAGGCAAGAAATCAGTAACCATCGGATTCCCTCCCAATAATTGCACAAGCCAACACCATGCCTGTAAAGTATTAAATACAACACTTGAACGAATAAGAGATGGTAATGCATTCCGCGTACTATGTAGTAACGCAAAAATATCATAAGGAACTAAAAACTCCTATTCCATCTGAAGTGGAGTGTAAATGCTTGTCACATTTACCCAATCACCTAAATGACGAAGTAAACATGCATAATTATAGACCTGCATATCCGGCAAACCCAACCCTCCTCTATTCCAATTACCCAGTAAATATGTCAACTTTAGTTTAGGTTTCTTAGCAACCCAAAGAAACGAGTAATTTTTTTATAAAAGATCTTTAAATCTTTCTTCAGTAAACATAACGGCAAAGTTTGTAACATATACAACCATTTAGGAAAGATAAACAGCTTGACCAAGCAGATGCGACCCAATGGAGAAAGGGGCAACGTTTACCAGGTATCCAACAATAGTTCCATTTTTTGTTGAAGCCTATCCACATTAAGGCGATATAATTGGGAAGTCGACATAGTCATTACTGTCCCCAAATACATAAATTGCCCTTGCGCCCAAGTCAATGGAAACTCCAACCCCCATAAGGCCTTTACCGCCACAGAGGACGCTAGCGCCTCTGATATATCTAAATTTAAACGGAAACCTGCATATTCACCATATTCTTTAATCAATTCCAATATTGCCATTAAAGGCGGCAAAGGATCCGTGAGGTATACTAAAATATCATTTGCAAAAGCCGAAAGTTTAAAAGTTGTATTTCCGATATCAATCCCTCGTTTAAACGGCATTGTATATATATCCCAAATAAGGGGGTCTAAAGTAAGTACGAATAATAACGGAGATAAGGGACAACCCTGTCTCATCCCCTGTAAATAGAGAACTTATCAGTTTCAAAATTCTTTAACACCAATTTAGCTTGTGGAAGAGCATACAAAGCACAGACCGCAGATACAAAAAAAACATCAAAACCATATATTTTTAATGTATCATATAGAAAATCCCATCGTACCTTGTCAAACGCCTTTTCAGCATCAAAACTGATCAGCACCGAAGGTAAATTATAAATCGTCCTCTGTTCCAAAGACAGCAACAATTTTCACAAATCCCACCTGAACAACATGAATGAGGGAGGGCAGAACAGTAGCCATCCTATTTGCCATAATCTTCGCTAACAGTTTAACCTCCATATTTAATAAGGAAATGGGACGATATGATCCCGCTTTTTCGGGGTCTTTATTCGGCTTAGGTAACACCAGAATTTGTGCCATATTCCTACCTTCAGACAAAGCCTCTGCACCAACCATAATGTTAAACATCCTAGCAAAAGGTTTAATAATCTCTTCTTTTAAAAGTTTATAGAATTCCACATGCATGCCATCCTTACCTGGCGCCTTCAGCAGAGGGCTATTCTCAATTGCCCAGTACACTTCTTCCGGAGTAATTGGCGCATTCAGATGTTCCCTATCACTCTCAGAAATACAGGGCAATTTTATACCATCCAAATATGAACCTGCCAATAATCCCCTTTCTAACAGAGGGCCATAAAGAGACTTATAATAGCAGAAAAAAATATCTCCTATCTCCTGATCAGTTATAACCCACTTCCCTTGATCACACTGCACAACAATTTTTTGGTTAAGTCTTGATTCCTGAAAAGTTTTTGGTGATTATGACAGGTACCAACTTGGTATGCTCAAATATGGTTTTGGTTTTACTGCATCACGTAAGAACTATGAGAAATAGACATTTTTATGTTTACTGACAATAAAATATATAGTCAAGTTTACGTTTCGCACAAGCGACTAAATGAAACAGAATTAAAAGTGTTTTGCTCCCGAGTTTCTTTTATATTCAGTGTCTGGTGCATCACGTTGTAGCATCCAACAATAGTCGGCAAGCATTGACGGATTCCAATTGCCCTGGTATCGTTTCTCCATCGTAGCTATGTCTTGATGAAACCTTTCACCGTGCTCGTCACTCACAGCACCGAGATTTGCGGGGAAGAAGTCCAAGTGTGAATGGAGGAAATGAATCTTGAGTGACATATTGCACTTCATTCTCTTGTATGCTTTGAGAAGTTTGTCTACCAGCTGAATGTAGTTTGGGGCTCTGTAATTGCCCAGAAAATTGTCAACAACGTCTTTCAAGGCTTTCCAGCCAATTTTTTCCGGCCCAACTAACAGATCTTCAAATCGCTTGTCACTCATACCATGTCTGATCTGGGGGCCAACAAAAATACCCTCTTTGATCTTGGCATCAGTTATTCTTGGGAACATCTGTCTTAAATAACGAAAACCTTCCCCTTCCTTGTTCATTGCTTTCACAAAATTCTTCATGAGTCCCAGTTTAATGTGAAGAGGAGGCAAAAATATCTTTGTCGGGTCAACAAGCGATTCATGTGCTACATTTTTCTGTCCTGGAACTAACTTTTTACGGAGTGGCCAGTTCTTTCTAGAATAGTGCGACTCTCTGTCTCGGCTGTCCCATTCGCAGATGAAACAGCAGTACTTTGTATAGCCAAGCTGCAGTCCTAGTAACAGAGCAACGACTTTGAGGTCTCCACAGATATTCCAGTTATACCTGGTATACTGGACATACTTTAGTAACATTTCCATATTCTCATATGTTTCTTTCATATGTGCTGCATAGCCAACAGGTACTGAAGGATAAACGTTGCCATTGTGCAACAGAACAGCTTTCAGGCTTAACATTGACGAATCAATGAAAAGACGCCACTCTTCCGGGTTGTGATCACAACCAAAGACCGAGAACAATCCTTCAATGTCACAACAGAAACAGAGACTGTCGACTTGTGCAAAAAATTTGGTTATATCATGATGCCGGTCTCGAAACACAGAAATTTTCGTACCTGGTGATAGCAAACACCATTCCTGCAGTCTCGAACCTAGCAGCTCAGCTTTTGCTTTTGACAGACCCAAATCTCTGACCAAATCGTTCAATTCGGACTGTGTTATCAGATGTGGATCGCCTGATGAGGATGGTTCAAAATCCGGGTCAATGTCACTGTTAGAACCCTGCACTGCAGTTTCTTCATCTGGTTCGTCTAAGGTCCAATCCTCTGGTGGTTTCGGAACTGGAAGACTGTCATCATGTGGCATGGGTCTCATTGCTGAAGGCAGATTAGGATATTCAATTGACTTCTTGTTTTTGGCAGAGAAACCAGACACATTAGTCAAACAGAAATAACAGTCCGTCACATGGTCTTTCTGTTCTCGCCATATCATCGGAACAGCAAATGGCATCGTCTTTCGAGTACCTCTGAGCCAGGCTCTCAGACTAACAGCACATGTCGCACAGCAAATGTGAGGCGCCCATTGCTTGTCTTGATCACCTATTTTGCAGCCAAAATACAGATGATAGGCTTTCTTTACAAGGGCAGTCATCGAACGTCTCTGAGGCGTAAGTGTATATTCCCCACAGATATAGCAGAATGTGTCGCGGCTGTTACGACACCGACGAGACATATTGCCCAACACCAAAACGTCTATAGCATCAAGCTTACTTACTGTTATATTGCTACAGCTACTATACTACTATACTTTACTATACTGATACTATATACACACACGGACTATCTATATTAACCAAATGAGCAGGATCGGTGTATGGAAGCCACCATTATAGCATGGTGAGACAGCGCAAGCTCGTTCAGACCTGCCCAGACATGCCCAGGATGTCATCTTCCATAAAACAGCTTCCAACCTGGCTAGATTTTATGCATGGACATACCCAGGCGGCACAAACCGTTGTTGATAAGACACTTATGGGAGAAAAAATTGTTTGCATCCAAATATAAGAAAAAATCACGACAAAATTGAAGATTTCTCTGAAATGGTACGTGATGGGTAATTTTTGATGTAATATTCATGATCAGCACCCAAAATTCTATAAGAAACACCCAGCAGTGTTCAGGAAGCAAAAACTTTGTTGTGCAGTGTCATTTATCAAGGCCCGTTGAAATCAAACAGGCCAATAGTTTTCCCCCTTTATTCCCTTGTTTATATAGTTGATATTTATATTAAGCTATGGATTTTTGTGCCCGCTGATGTAGAAGGGAATTGAGAGTTATTTGAGGCTTTGGCCTCCAAAAACTAGAAAAAAAAGTATTAAATTAATTCAATAAAAAGGGTACCACCTTATTTTCAGTTTTAGTTTTATATATTATTTTTTTTTTATTTAGGGCTCCTTTTACTAATAGGACAATGCTGGACTGAGGAGCTAGGGTTGATTGGCAGCCAAGTGTTAGAGTACCTGCATATATTTCAAGAACACTGCAAGGATACTCACAAGTATTCCTGCAATCCAGATTCTATAGAGTCAAGACAAATAGGGAGAAATCTAAATCCTGATTCAACCCCTACGGCTTACCTCATGGATCTCCACTATCTCCAACGCTTTTCAACCTTTATGTCACCTCCTTCAGCACCAGCCTAGACCACTTAGGCATCACATCACACAGATATGCAGATGACATCACCATTCTCATTTCTGACCAATCAACTCTCATCTATACTAAGAAACTGCAAAAAACTTTAAAAACATTTGAAAAATGGATGACAGACCACAAACTAAAACCGAACACAGACAAAACAAAATTCCTACTACTTGAAAAAGACAAAACTCCAACCACTACAGAAATAGAAATAAACACTGTCAAATACCCATACAACCCACCCTAAAAATTATTGGGGTGATGATAGACAGATGTTGCACCATGCAACTACAAATAAACAAGACCATCCAGAAATCCGGTCGACTTCCTGCATTTTGTGCTGTGATTCCTCTGGTTTGTCGACGCCATCCAGAAGGTCCAATTATATCTTTTCCTTGGTCACCAGCATATTCTCTCCGGGAGATTAGGAGCTCCTAATTTTTGTAACTCCGACCAAGCCTCCACTACTGTTCGAACCCAACTAGTTGTATTCCCCACTGTCAGAGCCAAAGCAAATGGAAAAAGCCACCTATATTTAATACCCTCTCTGCGAAGATAGGTGGTCACCTCTTGCATATCCTTCCTTTTTCGCAAGGTAACAGCCGCTACATCCTGATAAATATCCAGTCTTAAATTATTCCATTTGTAATCCTTTAATTTTCGTGCTGCATGAAAGATTTCCTCCTTCATTTGAAAGCTTCCCAGACATCATCAGTGACTTCATCAGTGGCACAGCAGGAGGAAGGCCCCAGCAGGGCAGACCAAGAGCAGCCTGTTAAGCACTGCCTCTTCCTGCCAGTCACCACTTCTGCTGCTTTAGGAAATCTAGAGGTGTCAGGTCTCACTGAATTGGTGAGTCTGATTTCACTGCACAACAAAGTTTTTGCTTCCTGAACACTGCTGGGTGTTTCTTATAGAATTTTGGGTGCTGATCATGAATATTACATCAAAAATTACCCATCACGTACCATTTCAGAGAAATCTTCAATTTTGTCGTGATTTTTTCTTATATTTGGATGCAAACAATTTTTTCTCCCATAAGTGTCTTATCAACAACGGTTTGTGCCGCCTGGGTATGTCCATGCATAAAATCTAGCCAGGTTGGAAGCTGTTTTATGGAAGATGACATCCTGGGCATGTCTGGGCAGGTCTGAACGAGCTTGCGCTGTCTCACCATGCTATAATGGTGGCTTCCATACACCGATCCTGCTCATTTGGTTAATATAGATAGTCCGTGTGTGTATATAGTATCAGTATAGTAAAGTATAGTAGTATAGTAGCTGTAGCAATATAACAGTAAGTAAGCTTGATGCTATAGACGTTTTGGTGTCGGGCAATATGTCTCGTCGGTGTCGTAACAGCCGCGACACATTCTGCTATATCTGTGGGGAATATACACTTACGCCTCAGAGACGTTCGATGACTGCCCTTGTAAAGAAAGCCTATCATCTGTATTTTGGCTGCAAAATAGGTGATCAAGACAAGCAATGGGCGCCTCACATTTGCTGTGCGACATGTGCTGTTAGTCTGAGAGCCTGGCTCAGAGGTACTCGAAAGACGATGCCATTTGCTGTTCCGATGATATGGCGAGAACAGAAAGACCATGTGACGGACTGTTATTTCTGTTTGACTAATGTGTCTGGTTTCTCTGCCAAAAACAAGAAGTCAATTGAATATCCTAATCTGCCTTCAGCAATGAGACCCATGCCACATGATGACAGTCTTCCAGTTCCGAAACCACCAGAGGATTGGACCTTAGACGAACCAGATGAAGAAACTGCAGTGCAGGGTTCTAACAGTGACATTGACCCGGATTTTGAACCATCCTCATCAGGCGATCCACATCTGATAACACAGTCCGAATTGAACGATTTGGTCAGAGATTTGGGTCTGTCAAAAGCAAAAGCTGAGCTGCTAGGTTCGAGACTGCAGGAATGGTGTTTGCTATCACCAGGTACGAAAATTTCTGTGTTTCGAGACCGGCATCATGATATAACCAAATTTTTTGCACAAGTCGACAGTCTCTGTTTCTGTTGTGACATTGAAGGATTGTTCTCGGTCTTTGGTTGTGATCACAACCCGGAAGAGTGGCGTCTTTTCATTGATTCGTCAATGTTAAGCCTGAAAGCTGTTCTGTTGCACAATGGCAACGTTTATCCTTCAGTACCTGTTGGCTATGCAGCACATATGAAAGAAACATATGAGAATATGGAAATGTTACTAAAGTATGTCCAGTATACCAGGTATAACTGGAATATCTGTGGAGACCTCAAAGTCGTTGCTCTGTTACTAGGACTGCAGCTTGGCTATACAAAGTACTGCTGTTTCATCTGCGAATGGGACAGCCGAGACAGAGAGTCGCACTATTCTAGAAAGAACTGGCCACTCCGTAAAAAGTTAGTTCCAGGACAGAAAAATGTAGCACATGAATCGCTTGTTGACCCGACAAAGATATTTTTGCCTCCTCTTCACATTAAACTGGGACTCATGAAGAATTTTGTGAAAGCAATGAACAAGGAAGGGGAAGGTTTTCGTTATTTAAGACAGATGTTCCCAAGAATAACTGATGCCAAGATCAAAGAGGGTATTTTTGTTGGCCCCCAGATCAGACATGTTATATGAGTGACAAGCGATTTGAAGATCTGTTAGTTGGGCCGGAAAAAATTGGCTGGAAAGCCTTGAAAGACGTTGTTGACAATTTTCTGGGCAATTACAGAGCCCCAAACTACATTCAGCTGGTAGACAAACTTCTCAAAGCATACAAGAGAATGAAGTGCAATATGTCACTCAAGATTCATTTCCTCCATTCACACTTGGACTTCTTCCCCGCAAATCTCGGTGCTGTGAGTGACGAGCACGGTGAAAGGTTTCATCAAGACATAGCTACGATGGAGAAACGATACCAGGGCAATTGGAATCCGTCAATGCTTGCCGACTATTGTTGGATGCTACAACGTGATGCACCAGACACTGAATATAAAAGAAACTCAGGAGCAAAACACTTTTAATTCTGTTTCATTTAGTCGCTTGTGCGAAACGTAAACTTGACTATATATTTTATTGTCAGTAAACATAAAAATGTCTATTTCTCATAGTTCTTACGTGATGCAGTAAAACCAAAACCATATTTGAGCATACCAAGTTGGTACCTGTCATAATCACCAAAAACTTTTCAGGAATCAAGACTTAACCAAAAAATTGTTGTGCAGTGTTTTTTTTAGACAGTGAATTGATTTGAATTGGGCAGCACTATGCTCTATAGCTTCTCTCATCTCACTTTCTTCCAGTTTTTCATCCTCCTGCCACTTCTCACCTTTTTCTCTTCTATCCTCCATGAACCCCCTTCCCCTCAACTGCTCTTTTCAAAAATCCCACATACTTGTAGCTATTCTTCATCTCTTTCACTTCCTCTACTTCTGTGGTGGACCTCCTCTGCCTGCTCTTTTTCTCTCCCCCCCATCATGTCTCGTTCTTCCAGCTTCCTTCTTCAAACAGCCTATGCCCCCTCTCTGAGATCCTCTCACCTTCACAGCTTGTTTCTACGCCACTCAGTTTCCCTCCCGATGCCTGTCCACATTACCTAGTTTCTCTTTCCTTTACAGCTGCTTTCTGTCTCATCCAGCATTTCAGATCAACGTTCTCTCTCCCAGGCAGTAACTTATTTCAAACCCTGCACTCCTTTCTTATTCCCTTTACTTCTCTCCTAGTACTTTTCTTTAACTTTAAGTGCTAAAGATATTACTTTGGCAACAGTACAGTTTGTAAAATTGTCACATCAATAAAGCTCTTAATCTGTCTTTTTTTGTTTGTCTGTTGCACTTTTAGTCCCCAGTGGCAACTGCAACTCCCTCCTCCATCAGAAGAACAGATCCAGCCAACAGACTGCAGAGGGAGGTGGAAGCATTTCCTTCCTATGTTTCCTTGCAGATCTGATGCATGGAGATTTTTGTTTCAAATCTAGAGATTTACAGGGAATAATATTAGGAGTGCTCAGACACTCAAAGCAACTAAAGAGCTGGTGCCTATGCCAGCACTGTCAGCTATTGCTGACCAGCTAGATGACACAACTGTTGCACTTAACACCACTCTAAGACATGGTGTTAAGTGCACCAGTGCTATGGCAAGAGCCTATGGGAGGGCTTAAGGGATCTGGCCAATTGGAATCTTAGGCTACTCCCAGCGCATCCCAGAATGCACTGGGAGACAGCCCTAAGATTCCAGTTGGCCAGGTGCTTAAGGCCCCTCCTATAGGAGGGGCCTTAGGCACCTTGACCACTCAGAGCTTTAGACCCTTTCCCGGTGCATCCCACAATGCACCAGGAAGGGGCAGGCCCACCATTCTGGTGAGGCATCTATACTTTTAGGCTTTGGGGGTCCCATCAGGTGGGCTTTGAGGGGGGATAAGGTTGAGCTGGGGGGGTCCAGTGACCAAACTTTCGAGTGAGGTGGGGGGTGTCCAGCAATAGGAACTGGGCATCTCTCATGCCAGCAAACTTTCAGGGGATGGGGGTATCCAGTAGGAGGGACTGGGTATCCCTTCTGCCAGAGATCAATGGCAAAAGGCAGGCTCTTCCAGCAAAGGCACATCCTGTCAGTTGGTGCTGCGTGCCAGATCACGGTAAGGGTTTGGGTGGGCAAGTGATGCCAGTTCTCGGGGGGGGGCGCTCGTGGACAGAGGGGTGATTCAGGTTCGAGGGTGGGTTGGAAGTGTGGGGGGTCTTTTGGGATGTGGTAGGGTGGGGTGGAAGCGAGCAGCGCCGGGGCCTCGGGGAGGGGGGATGTGGAACCAATCAAGTGAGTTTCCCTTACTTCCTATGGGGAAACTCACTTTGATATACAAGCACTTTGATTTATGAGTATGCTTCTGGAATGAATTATGCTCACAAACCAAGGTTCCACTGTATATCTACATAGTTTTATACGGTTTATAAATTTTTTAATAAACAAATAAATGCAAATGTATATTGTTTAATTAATTGCAGGAGTTAATCTTTATTTATTTTAGCATTCTTTTGTATTTACAAAGACTTGATATATCTTCGGTTGCAATTCAGTGCAGCTAAACAGTTTAATTCATTCATGAAATGTGATTTTTCTACTACCCTTTTACAAATAATACTCATCTTGTCCTTGGTACAAGTTAGGGATAAGATAGGGATAAGTTTTTTGCCAGTGAAAGTATCAAATCAGTTTTGATTTGTACCTTTTGGTTCTATACTGCTACATTAATCTGAGGCTTTTTCTCCCTCTTTTTGGGTACACACTGGGATTGAAGAGGGGGGGTACCTCGGTGCCATGATCACACAACATTTTGACTCATTATATGAACATATTATATGTTGTGTGTCCTCATATAATTTGTTAACACATAAGAAACACAGTAGAATTCACAGATTCATAGGCATCTACCAGGAATTATCTGATAGGAAAAATCCTGCTCTGGTCCCTTGAACTGAACTAAAATCACCAATTCATTTCCCATAGACCACATTAGTTGAAATATAAGCCAGTGCCCTAAAAGTGAAAGGCTGTGTATGTAACACTTTGAATATTCCCCTGAGCCATCTAGCCTTCACTAAGAAATGTTCCATAATGAGTCCCATAGGCACTTTACTAATTATCCTTTCTTTATGGAAAATTCCATTTACAACTATCCTCAGTCGCCTGCCTCTCAGCTGGTTACTAATCTCTACACAACAGTTGCATGTTACACCACCTGCTTTGAATAATGTAAAAAAAATTCCATTAAAATGACCATCCATTATCAAATTATCTGGATTCTTTTTGATCTTGAAGTCTCATTGAATCACAAGGACAACCCATAACAGATAATCTTCACATCTGAAACCAGACTGGGTGGTCTGCTCCCCAACTCTCAAGTCTCTTCATGTCTGATTATCTCAGAGGCCACCAATATGGCCCCTGTGCACCCATAAATCCTGCAAATTGTACAATGGACATCAGATGAATTGCAAAGACTGAACAGATTGTCAGCAAAACTAGTTGGCTTTTGGCCATCCCTGAACTCTCCCACCAAGAAGCTACCTAGTCCAGCACCAACAGATTTTGTTGATCCTGAAAAAGAATCACTGCTGATAACAGCAATCTAATTCTTTTGCACCCAAAATGTTGCTTTCCCTGATCAGTGCTTTATCACACAGTCTTAAGATGGATTTGGAAAAATCCACTGCTTATTTCTAGGATAAGCAACATACGATCTGTTTTATTCTTTTCATATCTTATCAGGTATTTGGACCTGGATTGGTCGTTGTTGAAAACTGGATACTAGACTTGATGGATCTTTGATCTATCCCAGTATGGCAATGCTTATGTTCCTACTATAAAATGAATATCATTCTCAATTCTATAGAGGAAGAACTGTTCCAGTAAACAATTATGGAACCCACACAAGAAAGGACCATACTGAACCAAGTACTTAAGAATAAGGATAGTATTTCTGATGTTATAGTGGGTGATCATTGGATGCTGTGGTTAAATATTACAGTAGTACATATGAGGACAGGGTTCATTCCAGTCATAGATTTCAGGAAAATTAGCTTTGTTACAATGGGGGGAATCTCAAGGAGTCATTAGCTAGATGGGAACATCTGGAAGAAGTAGAAAAGCAGTGAGCAAAACTGAAAGATATTCTAAGGGTACAAATCTTTGGATTAGGAAAGTAAATAAAAGTAAGAAGAAAAGGAGATCACTAAGGTTCTTCAAAGAAGTAGCTGAAATCATAAGGAATAAAAAGAGCTAACCTGCAAGGAAAAGCAGTTAATAGGCCTAATAAAAATCACACAGGGGGTAACTTGCATGTTCTGCACAAAGAAGCAAATAAGCCTTTAGCCACCTTGATGAGCAGACTAAATTGACTGGTCTTCATCCTCCATCTAAACTGCATCCTCCATCTAAAAGGCCTAATAAAAATCACACAGGGGGTAACTTGCATGTTCTGCACAAAGAAGCAAAGAAGCCTTTAGCCACCTTGATGAGCAGACTAAATTGACTGGTCTTCATCCTCCATCTAAACTGCAAAAAAGCACAGCAAGAGAAAGGCAAACAACCAGTGGTGTAGCGAGGGTGAGAGGCACCCCTCCTCACCCTCTTCTCTGCATCCTCCTGCTACGCGCCCCTTCCCTTCCCCCATATCTCTTTAACGTTCCCGGCGCGAGCAGTAATCCCAACCTTCTGCTCGCACCAGCGCTGGCTCTTCCTCTGATGTCACTTCCAAGGCTCAGGTTCAGGAAGTGATGTCAGAAGAAGAGTCGATGCTGGCATGAGCAGCAGGTTGGGGTTGCTGCTCACGTCATGAATGTTAAAGAGGAATGAGGGAAGGGAAGGGGCGCACACGTGCAGTAGTGGGGGAGGTGGAGAAGGAGCAGGGGGAAGGAGAGGAGGATGGGGGCTGGTGCCCCCACCAAGACAGCGCCCAGGGCGGATCCTTCCCCCCCCCTTACTACACCACTGCAAACAATACACCTATTTAACACATACATTGATTGATTGATTTATAATATTTATATTCCGCTTGATCGTTAAATCCTCGGCAGATAAGATATACACTATCTCCCTCATTTCTTTAACATGATGTGTACAATTATGCACCAATTCACATGAATTTATAAAATACTAGCACTTATATAAGTAAGGGTTCATTTCCAGTCTCGCCCAGCTGTTAACCTGTAAAACACCATCTTAGGCGGTATATAATTTTTTTAAATAAATAAATAAAAATCTGTCATTCCCTCTATAGTCCCCAACCTGAGCAATATGCTAAGATTCACCTTTGTCTTGTATGTCTTATCTTAATTAGATTGTAAGCTCTTTCGAGCAGGGACCATCTCTTTAGTGTTTAATGTACTAAACTACGTGTATCTGGTAGTGCTATAGACATAATAAATAGTAGAAGTAGTATAAATGCTAACTGAGTACTCAGTGTTATTCTATGAATGGCATGTATAACTTGTTTCACTAAACTAAACTAAACCTTAGGTTTGTATACCACATCCTCTCCACAATCATAGAGCTCGGCACGGTTTACAAGAGTTGGGAGAGAAAGGAACTCCAATGAAGGTTAAAGGATATAGTAAGAAGAATATTTGGAGGGCTTAGGATGCCAGAGAAGGAGTAAGTATTACATTTTTGGAAATAGCCAGGTTTTCAGATGTTTGCGGAAGAGTTGGAGAGAGCTCTGGATCCGAAGGGGGGAGGTAAGGTTGTTCCAGTGCTCAGTGAATCTGAAGGGGAGAGAGGTCCCTAGTTTTCCTGCACGGGAAATGCCTTTTAATGAAGGAAAGGATAGTTTTAGTTTGTGGGTGGGTCTGGTGGTTTTAGAATTTGAGGAGTTCCAAGAAAGTGGGATAAAGGGAGGGAGGATGCCGTGAAGGATTTTGAAAGTTAGACAGGTGCATTTAAAGTGGACCCTGGTGTTTATCGGAAGCCAGTGAAGTTTGGACAGGAGCGGTGAAGATAAGCTTTTTGTGAAGATAAGCTTAGTCGTGGCATTCTGAATCCGCTGAAGTCTGTGAAGGTTTTTCTTGGTAAGGCTTAAGTAGATTGAGTTGCAATAGTCCAATCTGGACAAGATGATTGATTGGACAAAGACGGTAAAGTGTTTTTGATGGAAACAGGATCTTACTTTCCTCAGCATGTGAAGGCTGAGAAAGCATTTTTTTGCCAAGGAATTGAGGTGGTCGTTGAAAGACAAAGTAGAATCAATGATGATGCCTAAAACATTGCTTGAGAACTCAAGCGGCAGAGTGGTGCCAGAGGACAGAGGGATGGAGGTGGGAAGTTGGTCTAGTTTTGGGCCGAGCCAAAGTAGTTTAGTTTTGGACTCGTTCAGTTTCATTTGGACAGTATGGGCTCAGGATTGAAGGTTCGTTATACAGGAGGATATGTTCTCCGAGAGGTTGGTAAGGTTTGGGTCGGTCTCGAGGAGGACTAAGATGTCATCCGCATAAGTGTAAATTGTTTCTAGGGGGGATAGATGGAGGAGTTTAAGGGCGGACATATAGATGTTGAAAAGAATAGGAGATAGAGGTGAGCCTTGCGGGACTCCACAAATTGGTTTCCAGGGGGCGGATGAGGAACCATTCATGTTGACTGTGTAAGAACGAGAACGTAGGAATTTTGAGAACCAGTCTAGGACTGTGGAGTTAATGCCTATCTCAGAGAGTTGTTAGACTAGGATATCATGATGAACAACGTCAAAAGCAGTGGAAAGGTCGAATTGTAGGAGGATGGCGAACTTATTTCGAGAGTGAAGTAGTTGAACCTTTGAGATTAAGGAGGTCAGTAGGGATTTGGTGCTGAAGTTGGGATGAAAGCCATATTGGTAAGGTAGGAGAATAGAGAATCTCTCTAAATATGATGAGAGTTGGGTAGATATGATGGACTCTAGCATCTTGGTTAGTAAAGGGATATTTGCTATTGGGCGATAGCTGGATGGTCTAGGTCAGATTTTTTCAGTAGTGGGGTCAGGGCAATATGACCCATTTCTGGGGAGTAAAGGCCTGAGTGTAAGGCGGAGTTTATGAGTTCGGTAATAGATGAGATGGCCTGCATGGGAATTTTCTCGTATAGGTAGGAGGGGAATGGGTCTAAGGAGCAGTTGCAGGATTTCAGTTTGAGACAGAGTTTGAGGACCGGGGATTTGGATATGTGCTTAAAGGTGGACCAGGATCTGTCGACTTTGATGGAGGTCATTAGGGTAGAATTGGAGTCAGTGGGCACCAGAGAGTTGTAGGGGACTGTAGGTAGGAAGGAGCATCTCAAAGTAGTGATCTTATTGTTGAAGAATTTTGTCAGAACATCAGCTGAGGGAGAGGAGGGGACCAAGGTGGAGCCTTTTTTGGAAGTTAAGGAACGCCAGATGTTGAATAGAGTACTGCTCTGGTTTTTGGATCTGGAGATTTTATCTCCGTAGAAATTCTGTCTTGCGTTTTTTAGAACTGTATTGTAAAACTTGATATTGACCCTCCAGGACTGTCTGTCTATAGGGGATTTAGATTTTTTTCCATTTGCGCTCCAGAGCTCGACATTTCTGCTTTAGTTCTCTGTGATAAGGGAGATACCAAGGGGCCTTACGGGAGTAGGAAATGGTTTTAGTGGAAAGAGGGGCGAGGTGGACTCAGAGAGTGCGACCCAGTTATGCCAGTTGGTTTCTGAATCTGCAGGCTGAGGAACGGAGAAGAATAGATTGAGAAATTTAGTCCAGAACAGGTCGTTCGTAATTGTAAATGTAAAGGGAAGCTTACAAGGGAGGAACATGGACCAAACCTGGACAGATCCAATATTCACATATAAAAACTTACAGAATACTTTGTTATGAGCTCTATTGCCACATTCAGACATACCCACTTACACCTGTTATTTTATTTTAGTAAAAAAGTTATATTCTGTACAATCTACTATCCTTGGCAGATTACAATAAACATGCACAAAAAGGTGTTAACATAAATAATCAAATACTAACTTTGTACTCAAATGAACAAATAACATTCATTAAAATTTTTAAATTATCTCTCTCCAATTTGCCAAAAACGTAATATCATGTAAGCTCAGGCATTTGCTCATTTCTCATTGAGGGCTCCTTTTACAAAGGTGCGTTAGGGCCTTAACACGCGCTAAATTGCGCCGCGTGCTAGCCGCTACCGCCTTCTCTTAAGCAGGCGGTAGTTTTTCGGGTTGCACGCACTATAGCGCACGCTAATCCGGTGCGTGCGCTAAAAACTCTAGCGCACCTTTGTAAAAGGAGCCCTGAATATCGAAATAATAGTTTTAAAAATCTCTTTAAATGTTCCATGTTTCTCGGTGATCTCATAGAAAGAGGCAAAGTTTTCCAAAGTTTTAGGCTAGCTATGTAAAATATTGAGGACCTATATTCTTCCAGATGAACTGAATATCAAGTAGATTAAGGGGCTCATTTTCAAAAGAGAAAAACTTCCAAAAAATAGCAAAAAGTGGCATTTGGGCATTTTCTTGCTAAAACATCCAAATCTTTATTTTCAAAATCCATATTTTAGACATTTTTCTAGGCTATTCATCTCTTGTTTGTCTAACTTCTAAAGGGGCGTGTTGAAGGAATATTTTGCACAGGCTTAGGACAAGCTTAGGATTTGGACATTTGCAGTGATAATTGAACATTTAACAAAACGTCAAGGGCACCATTTAGACATTTGTAATTAGACCTCTTATAAAAATGAATAAGGGGCCAAAAAGGTGCCCAAACTGACTAGATAATCACTGGAGGGATTAAGGCATGATCTCCCCTTACTCCCCTAGTGGTCACCAACCCCCTTCCAAAACTCAAAGGTGTAAAAGAAACAGCACATACCAGCCTGTAAGACAGCTTCAGATGGCCGCACAGACATCTGCAGAAGGGCACTCTAGAGGGTACTCTAGAGGGCACTGTAGAGGGTACTATAGTGAACGTCACATAAAAAGTCCTAGATACACATTTCACCGTACAGTAGCGTACTAAGGGGAGGTGGGGGGGGCAGTCTGCCCCGGGTGACAAGCCCTGAGGGGGTGCTCCCAGCCTTGCCGTTCAGTCCCCCCAACCCCCGAAGGGCCGCTCGCCCACCTGGCCTCCCTGCACCACCAAGAAGCAGCCGGCAGCGGGATCGCGATATCAGCGATCCCTGAGCTGCTTCGGCGCTGCTTCCTAAGCTGCGGTCCCGCCCCTCCTCTGACGTCAGAGGAGGGGCGAGACCGCAGCGCAGGAAGCAGTGCCGAAGCAGCGCAGGGATCGCCGACATCGCGATCCTGCTGCGGGGTGCTTCATAGGTGGTGCAGGGAGGCCAGGGGGGCTAGTGGTCCTTCGGGGTGGGGCGGGCGGTCGGGCAGGCAGGCAGGCCTTCAAGGGGGGGGGAGACAGGCAGACAGGCCTTCAAGAGGGGATGCAGGCCTTCAGGGGTGGGATGCAGACCTTTAAGGGGGGCACAGGTCTTCAGGGAGGGGGGCCCTGGTGTAAAAATACAGAGGGAATGGGGGGGTTCAAAGAGACGCGCATATGCCGGACTTTGGGTGGGAAGAAATAATGGGTCAGAAAATAGAGAAGAGAGAGAGAGATGATGGACCATAGTTTTTAGAGAGGGAAGGAACAGAAAGGGAGAGAAGTTGGACACAAGGAATGGTGTGGAGGGGGGATAGAGATACTGGATAGGAGGGTAGTTGGGAAAAGAAAGGGAGAGATGGTGGACCCTGGGGTGGTGGGGAAGGAGGGAGAGATGCTGGATGAAAGGGTAGTTAAGAAAAGATGGATCTGTGGAAGGAGACGAAAAAAGGATAGATGCCAGACCTCCTGGAGAGGGAAGGGAAACGGGGAGGACAGAGATGGCAGATGGATGGTTAGCATGCAGAAAGAAGGAAGAAGGAGACCCTGGCAAGCAAGTTATCAGAAGACAACCAGAGCCTTGGACCAACAAGATTTGAAAAATAACCAGACAACAAAAGGTAGAAAAACTAATTTTATTTTCTGTTTTGTGATTACAATATGTCAGATTTGAAATGTGTATCCTGCCAGAGCTGGTGTTAGACTGCAAACATGAGCTAGGATTTAACAGAGAGGAAAAGTCCTTTTTGTTTCTTTATTTTATTTACACCACGGCGCCAGTGTGGTTAGGAGAAGCCAAAGGGGGGTGAAAAAGCTATAAAATAAACCCACCAGGATGTTTGAAAAAACAAACAAACACCCAATTGGGCAGGAAAGTTGAATCGATAAACCAATTCAATAGGCTGAATCGAAACAAATTTTTTTTTTTTTCTTGAATCGGGCAGCACTAGTTTGCACTACTGTCTTAGACTTTAGGACCTGGGATTGGAGAGAAATGGCATCCTCAGTACTTTATAATGCAAGTGAAACGAGGATTTGGTCAGACTTTTGAAGGGTCTGCAGAAGAAAAATATTGTATAGGCCGGGGACATGAGACAGCAGGAAACAGGAAATTTTCTTCCTTCTATTTTTGTGAATGGCAAGGCTGAGGATGTCGGAGAATTCAGTTAAAATATGTGCTTTATAAGAAAATATAATGATATGTTTTATAAAGTTTATAAGCATTGCTGGCCTAACCAGTGAGGTGTTCCTAATGGTGGTGATGGTGGCGGCAGCGTGTCAATGTGTTGAGAGGAAGAGGTGGTCTGGGAAATTCTGCTGAGCAAACTCCGGGCCCATTTCCATCCCCCAGTTAGTCCACTCCATTCAACTGGTTCACACACTGAGTGGGTCTTTGGGTGTTGTGCCTGGGTAGTTGTTTTGGGATCTCTTCCAGTGGTTTGTCAGTATCTCCTTGTGGTCTAAGGAAGGAAACTTTGTTAACCTTAGCATTGACCTTCAGAATGTTTGTAACAGCGCTGCTTTTGTGGCATTAGGCTATGTAGTGATCGAAAGAAAAAACCAGACCTTTGCACATTTTTGCACTATATGGTGGGTGTATGAGGAGATTCACATTTCCTGCACAGCTAAGTCCTTGTGAAGTTACCTTGTTCTTTCTGTATTTGACATCTAGCAAGGTCTCTGTTTGGAAGAAAAGATCTAAGCTTAAAAATGAAGTGGCCAGAAATTATGGTAAAAGCAGATAGCATTGCTGATTTTAAGAAAGGTTTGGACAAATTCCTGGAGGAAAAGTCCATAGTCTGTTATTAAGACATGGGGGAAGTGTCTGCTTGCCCTGGATCGGTGGCATGGAATGTTGCTACTCTTTGGGTTTTGACCAGGTACTAGTGACCTGGATTGGTTACCATGAGAATGGGCTACTGGACATGATGGACCATTGGTCTGACCCAGTTAGGCTATTCTTATGTTATGTTTTCATCTATAGGGGCCTTTGTTTTCACTTTTTATTTTAATGTATTTTTTTTTTTTTTTTTGGAAACTTAGTGTTTTTTATAATGGAAGAGAATTAATGTGTGTGGAATGGGAGGGGGGTAACTAATTTCTTTAGCTAAATAATTAAATCCACTTCAACCAGACATAGGAGAACTCGTACACCATTTACACACCCTCCAACCAAAATCGTCAAAAGAAAAAAAAAAAAAAAAAAAAAAACTGTTCAACAACCTCCTAACGCTCGACCCCCAATTCTACAACCTATTGACCTCGACCACAAACTACAAAACCTTCAAAAAAGAAATAAAAACCCTTCTATTCAAAAAACACATAAAACCAAACTAACACAATCAGAACTGTCCCAAGCATCACCTGCAACTACTCCATATGTACTTCTGATGTCATGACAATTCAGACATAATTTATGTTATGTTTGGATTAATGGTTACATATATGAGGTTCAATAAAAGAAAATTTTCAGTGCCTGTTTCTATTATGACCATTTATTTTTCATGGTTATTACAAAAAATATTTTTTTACATGGGGGGTGTCAAAAAATGATGGGCCCCGGGTGCCACATACCCTAGGTACGCCACTGTCACCGTAACCCACTTATATTGTATAATGGGTCCTCCAAAACCTATTGTGCCTACATAAAGATGACAGGCATTAGTGTACAGGTGGATACAGTAAGTTTTTTGGGATGGGTTTTAGAGGGCTAATCATACAATATAAGCGAGTTATGATGAGATCTGTACCTGGGATTTTGTATGTATCGTTCTCTGCAGTACCTCTAGAGTGCCCCTCTGCTCTGCTGAGATGTCTGTGTGGCCAGTCTGCTAAGAATGCTGGTCACTCCTACATCCTAATAGCTTGTTTCTGTGAATTTTTTCTATTGGACATTTTGTTTTCGAAAATGGTCCTAAAAGATAGATCCACCGAGCTCAAAAACATCTAGAAAATAGTCATTTTCAAAACAAAAAGCCATTTTTCTGATTTGAAAATAGTCATTTTCTCTACTGAATTTTTGGACATTTTGGTCTAAACTTGGACTTAAGACGTCATATCAAAAATGCTCCTCCACGTGATACAGAAAGTAACTACCTTGAAACTAGATGCACATGTAAACTTGATTCAATTGCAACAGGTACAAAATTAGTCTAAACTTTAAAAAACAGTAATAGTTATATACTGAATTCAATATTCACTGGAAGCCAATGAAGATGCATCAGTGTTGGCAAGATATGGTCAAATCTACATAAACCATATAACACACAAGCAGTGGTACTTTGGACCAGATTCTATAAAGAACACCTTTGTTAGGCGCCTACATTAATCACCTAAATGAGCATTAACAAGATTATTATTGGTAAAAAATTTACTTGTCTGATAGGCGCCTACCCAATTCTATAAAAGGTAGGTGCCTAATGCCTAAATGGGTGTGTTTAGGAGTGGAGACAGAGGCACGATTTTGAAAAAATTCCAATGTAGGCCAGTAAAACCTTGGACTATATTCCCGGTGCCTAAGTTTTGTGATAGGTACTGTAAGGTGCGAATCTGTAAACAGTGCCTAAGCATGATTGACATGCAGCTAGCACCTTTTTTCAAGGCATCTGCCAATTTAGGTGCCATTTATAAAATCTGGCTCTTTGTGCTATTGTAATAATAATAATAAAAAACTTTATTTTTTCTATACCGCCATAATCTTGCGACTTCTAGGCGGTTTACAGTGAAAGAGAGCTGTACAGTCAGCGAATTACAAGGTGAGAACAGGTAGGAAGTCACTGAGTAGTGTTTACAGCACAGGTGTCAAAGTCGGTCCTCGAGGGCCGGAATCCAGTCGGGTTTTCAGGATTTCCCCAATGAATATGCATGAGATCTATGTGCATGCACTGCTTTCAATGCATATTCATTGGGGAAATACTGAAAACCCGACTGGATTACGGCCCTCGAGGAGGGACTTTGACACCCCTGGTTTACAGGTTACAGATAGGTTACAGTATAATCTTAAACATTTTACATCAAAGGGGCTGGATGGTCAGCGAATTACAGAATACAGATGGTGAGGAAGACACTGAATAGTCAAGAGAAGAACAGAATACATTTGTGAAGAAGCGTAGTATTAGCATAAAGAGAAAAGTTTTAGGATGGGGGGGGGGCGTTGTCTGGCTGGGAAATAAATCTATTGAATACAGCGGTCTTGATTTCTTTCCGAAAGGCACCATAGGTCTGCCTGGCTTTGTCAGTGAAGTTGCCTAGCCAGGTTTGCTGTCTGCCAGCTTGAAACTTAAAAGTTCTATCTAGAAAGGTTCTGTATTTGCAACTTATGACCTTCGGGTAGGCAAAGAGGTTGCGATTTCTGGTTGTCCTTATGGGGTGTAAAGTTCGAAGTGAGGTAATAGTTAAATTTGGGCCATTCCCCACACCAGTTTATAGCAAAAGCAGGAAAACTTGAATAAAATTTGTGCCTCAATTGGCAACCAGTGCCATTTTTGGTAATTCAATTAAACTATTACAATAGCCAAAATGTGGAATAATAACACTTTGCACCATTAGTCTAAAATTTCATGGACTGAGATAATCTCTTAGAAGTTTGAATGTTCTGAGCTTGGGAAAGACAATGCAGTTTTATCTACTTGATCTCTCATAAACTAGCTTTTACAAAGCTGCAATAGAGGTTTCTACCACGGGGCGACAAGGTAAATGCTCCGATGCTCACAGAATTCCTAGGAGCATCAGAACATTTACTTTGACGGCCTGTGGTAGAAATCTCTACTGTGGCTTTGTAAAAGGAGCCCATAGTTAGGGCAGAGTCAAGAATAACACATTGGGCTCTTTTTACTAAGCTGCGCTAGCGGTTTTAGCGCGTGCTAGACGCTAATGCCTCCATTGAGCTGGCGTTAGTTTTTCCACATAGTGCGGGGGCAGCGTGCACTATTCTGCAGCACGCGCTAAAAATGCTAACGAAGCTTAGTAAAAAGAGCCCATAATAATTTTACCTTCTCAACCAAATCAGTTTTAACACCATCTATGCAAAAAGACTTGGGAATATCAATAATAGAATGACAACAACATTATTTGAGTTTGAGACACGTTCAATTTAAGGCGATTTGACTTCATCCAACAGTTAATCGTTCATAAATAAAAGCATAAAAGATCAAGGCTCTTAAGAATTGTATTCTCAATTATGAAGAAAAATTGAATGGCATCAGCACATATTCTATACTGAAGTCCACATCTCCCTAACGGGACACACATGGATCTAAAAATAATAAAAAAAAAGTTGCAGATAAAGCAGAGTCCTTGTGGTACACTAGAAAAAGACAACAAAATTTCAATTCTAATTTTGATTTCTGCTGATTTTTTTGTAGCCTAGAACATTTTGTGTGACAAAAATGAACAGAACCATTGAAGTGCAACACCACCAAACCCAACTGACAGGTCAACAAAGTAAAATATTCTGATTTATAGAATCAAACGTAACAGAGATATCTAAGCTGATGAAAAAGACACAATTTCCTTTATCAAATTCCCCATGTACAATGTACAACATTGAGATCAAGAGAGTTTCGGTATCTAAAATTTGGAAACCTAGTAAATGACAGTAGATAAAGAAGACCAGAACGGTCCATCCAGTCTGCCCTGTACCTACATGCATTACAATTTCATGATTGAATTGTCTTTTCTTTGTTTCTTCTGGACCACAAACCTTAGAAGTTCACCCGATACTGTCCTTAGGTTCCAACTACTGGGGTTGCCGTTGAAGCTTACTCCAGCCTATCTAAACCATCTCCTTTGCGGGATTCAGACCATGAAAATTTTCCCATTTATATTCTAGATAGAGATCCTCTGTGTTCAACCCATGCTTTTTTGAATTCCAACACCTCCCTCAGGAGGACATTCTAGGCATCCATCACCCTCTCCATGAAAAATAATTTTGTAACTACTCCTGTCTACCACCCCTCAACCTCAGTATAAAGAAAGTCAATAAATTGAACAAATACAACCTTTTCAATAACTTCAGCTACATATGGTAAAGATGTAATAGGCCTATCTCTGTCTTTTTTCTGAGGCTATGTGGTCAACCCTGAAATCTACCCTACACGAAGCAACAAAACGCTATATAAAAACAGTAAGCAAACGACGGAGAAACAATAGACCCCAGTGGTTCACTACAGAAATCTCGGACCTCGTTAAAAAGAAAAAAAAAGCATTTATTTCCTACAAGCAGTCAGGAAAAGGAGAGGCAAAAGAAGACTATCTAGCCAGGTCTAAAGCTGTCAAAACGGCAGTCAGAGAGGCCAAGCTTCGTATAGAAGAGAATCTAGCAAAGGATATCAAGAAGGGGGATAAATCCTTCTTTAGGTACATCAGTGATAGAAAAAAAAAAAACACAGATGGGATAGTACGCCTCAGGAATTCAGACAGGAATTATGCAGAATCAGATTCCGATAAAGCCGAACTACTAAATGAATACTTCTGCTCAGTCTTTACCTGCGAGGCACCAGGGTCCGGTCCACAGCTGCAAGCACGGAAGACCCGTTTTGGAATGTTGAGTTTACACCCAGCAGCGTCTAATGCGAACTATCAAGACTCAAAGTGAACAAAGCCATGGGGCCGGACAATATACATCCCAGGGTGCTTAGAGAGTTGCGTGATGTCCTGGCAGAGCCATTATCCGTGCTCTTCAATCTTTCCCTGAATACAGGAAGAGTCCCCTTGGACTGGAAAACAGCTAATGTCATCCCACTCCACAAAAAGGGCTGCAGGACAAAGGCTGCGAATTACAGGCCGGTGAGTCTCACCTCCATTGTGAGTAAACTCATGGAAACTAATTAAGCATAAATTAGATACGATCCTGGATGAGGAGGCTCTACAGGATCCCCGTCAACTTGGATTTACCAAGAGAAAGTCCTGCCAATCCAATCTAATTAGCTTTTTTGACTGGGTAACAAAGAAGCTGGATGTGGGGGAGTCCCTCGACGTTGTGTACTTAAGACTTCAGTAAAGCTTTTGATAGCGTCCCACACCGCAGGTTATTGAGCAAGATGAAATCTATGGGTCTGGGAGAAACATTGACTGCATGGATCAATGATTGGCTAAGCGGTAGATTTCAGAGAGTGGTGGTAAACGGTACCCCTTCCAAAACGTCAGAGATGACCAGTGGAGTGCTGCAGGGTTCGGTCTTGGGCCCGATCCTTTTCAACATATTCGTAGGAGATCTGACTCAGGGGCTTCAAGGTAAAATCACATTATTCGCCGATGACGCCAAACTATGCAACATAATAAGTAAGAGCACTTTGCCCGACAGTATGACGCTGGACCTACTTCTATTGGAACAGTGGTCCTTGACTTGGCAGCTAAGCTTCAATGCTAAAAAATGTAAAGTCATGCACCTTGGCAGCAGAAATCCGTGCAAAACTTACACACTAAATGGTGAAACCTTAGCCAGGACTAAGGCAGAATGTGATTTGGGAGTGATCATTAGCAAAGACATGAAAACTGCCAATCAAGTAGAGAAGGCTTCATCGAAAGCAAGACAAATGATGGGTTGTATCTGTAGAAGTTTTGTCAGCCGGAAGCCCAAAGTCATAATGCCGTTGTACAGATCCATGGTGAGACCTCATCTGGAATATTGTGTTCAATTCTGGAGACCACATTACCAAAAAGATGTGCTGAGAGTTGAGTCGGTACAACGAATGGCCACCAGGATGGTCTCGGGACTCAAAGATCTCCCGTATGAAGAAAGGCTGAATAAATTGCAGCTATACTCGCTCGTGGAACGTAGAGAGAGGTGACATGATAGATACGTTTAAATATATCACAGGCCGTATCGAGTGGAAGATGATATCTTCTTTCTTAAAGGGCCCTCGGCCACAAGAGGGCATCCGCTGAAAATCAAGAGTGGGAAATTACATGGCGACACCAGGAAGTATTTCTTCTCCGAAAGGGTGGTTGATCATTGGAATGAACTTCCACTTCAGGTGATTGAGGCCAGCAGTGTGCCGGATTTTAAAAAGAAATGGGATACACACGTGGGTTCTTTAAAGAGGTAAAATCAAGGGGGGTGGGTCAATAGAGTGGGCAGACTTGGGCTATGGCCCTTTTCTGCCGTCATCTTCTATGTTTCTAAGAATTTAAGAATTGTCATACTGGGATAGACCGAAGGTCCATCAAACCCAGTATCCTATTTCCAACAGTGGTCCAACTCAGGTTCCAAGTACCTAACTAGATTCCAAGTAGTAAAACAGATTTTATGCTGCTTATCCTAGGAATAAGCAGTAGATTTCCTCAAGCCATCTCAATAATGGCCTATGGAATTCTTTTTCAGAAAATTATCCAAACCTTTTTCAAACCCTGCTAAGTTAACTGCTTTCACCACATTCTCCAGCAATGAATTCCACAGTTTAATTACACGTTGTGTGAAGAAATATTTTCTCTAGTTTGTTTTAAATCTACTACTTAGTAGCTTCCTCGCATGCCCCCTAGTCCTAATATTTTTGGAAAGACTAAACAAGCAATTCACATCTACCCTTTCCACAGGAACACCATCTGGGAGCTTTACATTTATTTAATTTTCTATATTGTTCTCCCAAGGGAGATC
The DNA here is from genome assembly GCF_902459505.1 of Geotrypetes seraphini. Taxonomy (NCBI): domain Eukaryota; kingdom Metazoa; phylum Chordata; class Amphibia; order Gymnophiona; family Dermophiidae; genus Geotrypetes; species Geotrypetes seraphini. Next base: position 299,338,352 of record NC_047086.1, read on the forward strand.
AGAACAGTTTGCATGAATTTATTCAGGTACTCAAGCATTTTTTCCCCATCTGTCCCAGCAGGCTCCCAATTTATCTGGGGCAATGGGGGGACTAAGTGACTTGCCCAGGGTCACAAGGAATAACATGGGTTGGAACCCACAACCTCAGGGTGCTGAGGCTGTAGCTTTAACCACTGTGCCATACTCTTTTATATTAGAAACCTGCTGGGCCAGCTAGCTAGCTAAAATTAAAGAAATAATTGTGGTCTTAAACTATAACTGGTCCCTGTGCTAATGAAGAGCACGTGTCTAGTTTGTAATCAATCCAAATGAAGCAGCAGCCAAGTAGGATCACACAGGGCCATAGTCACACTAGGATCACTTAAGCCTTTCACCTTGGACCTTTTACTGACAGGACTTGCCATCCACAGCTTACTTGACCAGAACAACCCTATCATCCACAAATTAAACAGACAATTTCTGTTAATCCTGTAAACTCTTTCAGAGCAGCAGCCAAACATAAGCAGTCTCAGTAACCTCCATTAGCGTCATATTTAAAATCATAGTTTAAAAAATCATTCTTTACCAAACTCTATTCCAGTCACTCTACTTTGATAAATATAATCAAGGCCAAACATTTCTCAGCTCCTCAAACACAATTTCTCAACCTTTTCCTTCTCTCAGAGACACTCCCACAGACTTTTTTTTTCCAGTTCTTCAGCTCTTCTGCCTTCACCAAAGCCGTTACTAAGGCAACAGTGAATCAGATGATGTCACTTCACCTGCCGTTGCTCCCTTTCTTCGATCAGAATAATGCACATGAAAAATATTTCTAACTTTTGCATGTACAGAACTAATATTTTACAGGATTTTGAATTCCATTTTCTACATAGGCTAACATTGGAAATGATAATTTTTAATAGTTTTACAACAAAAATGACTACAAACGTAACTCAAATTTACTTTAAACTCATACCAGACTAAACTAAAATCACAATATTTCTTCCAAAATTTCAAAGCACTTTAAATTGTGCTATTTTTCATCAATATTCTCCCAAAAAACATCAGAAATCATTCTCCAAAAAAATTAAAGGCCCTCTTTTACTAAGCCGCGGTAGAGGTTTCTACTATGGCCCGGGTTCCTAAATGCTCCAACAGCTGCTCCGACGCTCATGAGTGTCGGAGCAGTGTTGGAACATTTAGCACTCCAGGCTTTGGTAGAAACCTCTACCGCAGCTTAGTAAGGGGGATGGGAAGAAGAGAGTAAATTCCCTGTCATGTTTCCGAGTGTCAGGACCTTAAAAACAGGACTACCAAATTCTGTGCTCCACTCTGCTACGAAAACACCAACTTTAACAAATAAAGGGACCCTTTTACTAAGCTGTGCTAAAAAGAGGCCTGCACATGTGTTTCCCACATGCCAAGGCCACTTTTAGCATAGCTATAAAATGGCTGCATTTTCTACTTTCAGAATTAATGGTTATGTGCTAATCTCCAAATTAGTGCATGGCCAGTAACCCATGAGCCCATACTGCTACCTATTTTCTAGGTGATAGGGTCTCTCAGACTAATGATGTGCTAGTGTAGTTATGCTAGCCAATTAGGGCAAGGCATGCCTACTCACCAACCCCCAAACACACCTCTTTGCTAAAAAAACAAAATCTATTTTTAGCAAGTGAGAAGCACATGTCGATCACAAAACTACCACAGGATATCTGAATGCATTCTGCAGTAGTGCCTTTTAAACCTGGACCAGATCCAACAACTCCTCAGCCCATATTCCTAAGACCTCCAGACCCTTCAAGCACACACAAAAAACTAATTTTAAATGAACTTCTGGAGCCCGAGCACCATGGATCAAAAACTACATTCTAAAATTAAAATATGTCATGAGGATAGGATTACCAGATGTCCGGATTTCACTGGACATGTCCTCCTTTTGAGGACACGTCTGGGTCTCTAGACGGCTTTACAAAACCCAGCATTTTGTCTGGGTTTTGAAAAGCTTTCCTTTGTGCAAGAGGGCCGCGGATGTGCTGCCTGATGAGAACAGGCAGCAGGAGGCGGGATTGGAGGTGGGGCTGGGGCGGGCTTGGAGGTGGGATCGGGGGGATGTGATGGGGCGGAACTAGGTTGTGACGGGACTGGTGGGACTGGGCAGGCCTGGGGGCAGATCTAGGGGTCTGGATTTTCCAGATGGAAAATCTGCTAACCCTCAGCAGACACCTTACCTGAGCTCTCAAATGCTCTTCAGACTACCCCATCCTCAGATTCGGTCCAGATGAACCTCTGGTGACACTGATGGCTGCCTGTGATCCTTAGCAGCAGCAGCCAGGGCCGGTTTTAGACATGCTGGGGCCCAGGGCAGAAATTAAAGAGGGGCCCCCCAATCTTTCTCCTCCCTGCCTCTCCCCTCCCAGTCTCCCTACCTACCATTATTACCACACATAAAACAACTTTAAATCAGATGACTTCTTCACATACAATCTGTAAATACAAAAAAAAAAACACCCCAGAGAAACTGGCAATAGATTATATGTAGAGAAATACAAACAGGCAGAAAAATATAAAAGTCCCTTATAAGGAAAATATAACTCTTAAAGATTGATCTTGAATAAAGATTCAAAAACTATGAATAAGCACACATTCCTATAGGTGTATGGCTCCGGTGTCTCTCTGTGCTTTGGATATTACATGAGCTTCTGGCTGCATGATGTGCTGATACTCTCCTCCTTCTAGATAGGCATAGGACTGCTTGCTGTATTATATTATATTGATAATATCTTATGACTCTTTGCTTTTGTATCTTGCCTTGTTTGAATTTGAATTTAATTTTCTATACCGTTCTCTCAGGGGAGCTCAGAACGGTTTACATGAATTTATTCAGGTACTCAAGCATTTTTCCCTATCTGTCCCGGTGGGCTCACAATCTATCTAATGTACCTGGGGCAATGGGGGGGATTAAGTGACTTGCCCAGGGTCACAAGGAGCAGCGTGGGTTTTTGAACCCACAACCTCAGGGTGCTGAGGCTTTAGCTTTAACCCCTGCGCCACACACTCCCCCTAAATTAAAGGGTCTTGGTTTTCAAAGGATATAAAGAGCAAGTCATCTTTGCGCAAGGGGGCACCTGGATTTGAACCAGGGACCTCTTGATCTGCAGTCAAATGCTCTACCACCGAGCTACACCCCCATGTGTACTTTTTACACGTTAAAATCAATAAAAATCTTTGATCTAAAATACTTGCATGGTTTTAGAAAATCTTGCTAAGATTATTCAGTATAGAGCAACTGCTCTAGATAACTATGGGCAGTTTAAACCAAGATGGTGTCAGTATGCCTTTATGACAACTATTGATGGCTGCATGCACAGTGAGGAATCTTCCCTGTGATGTTTCAAAACAGAGTACAGAAGTGGTTTAGCCATTGCCCTTTCCTGTGCAGTGTGTGGCTCCACTATTTTGCTGCTGCCCAACATGAGACCCTGCAGCCTAAAGCACCTAATATTCTCCAGTGATCCCTCATCCATGTACTAGCCAAGCCTGACCCTGCTTAGCTAGAATAGCAAGAATGGGCCTACCCAGGAAAGCCAGGCTGTAGGCAACTAGCTCAATTGTAGCACTCACAAATTCAGTGACTAATTGAGGCCACTCTATACATCATAATATCTCTTTCAAGTTTTTTAAACCATTCCCTGGGGTCTAAAAAAACTTACCAAGGTGTCTATAAAGTAAAGGCTGAATGAAATGTGCTGCTATATTCAAGATCGGTCCTACTAAGTACATGAAGTGCAACAGTCCATGTGGCCGAACCCACTGATTGGGAAGGTCTTAAGTAGCAAATATGAAAATACAAAAATATACAGTGCAAGTAAATAAAAATGCAACTTATCTGAGTAACGTGTAAATACTGAATTCTCTTAGCAAGATTTCCTAAAACATACAAAGCGGTTCTCAGGGCTACTATCATAACAACAATTTTGGTAGAGTGCTTATTCATAGCTTTGGAATCTTTATTCAAGATCGATCTTTAGGAATTATTTTTTTCTTATAAGTGACTTTTATATTTTTCTGCCTCTTTGTATTTTTCTTAAACGCAGACAGACCTTCACCAAATACAGAACGAGGGACTGTGTTGGGAGACTAAAGTAGGTGTGACTGGGCATGGGGCCTAAGTCTATAAATAAGTATCAAATGCAAAAAAATAAAATGGCAAGAAAATTAAAAGGTATAACCTTCAATAGATATACAGTATCTAGGTTTTAGGCAATTAAATTAAAGCAGATTGAAAAAAGTGCTCGTAGATGATACCTACACCAACATAGAGGCCTGGAACTAATCTGCCTCTCTTCTCTCTTACACATCCCACTTGCCCTCAGCCAACATACCTGTAGAAACAATTCATCTAATCTAATCCTTAGGTTTGTATATCGCATCTTATCCACGTTCGGAGCTCGGCACGGTTTACAGGAGATGTAGTAGGAAGGAACTACAATAAAGGGTTAGAGGTCGAAGAATGAAGAATATTTAGAGGACTAGGGAAGCCAGATATGAAGAGATTTTGAGGACTTGGGATACCAAAGTTGGAGAGAGGCTAACATTTTTAAGAAAAGCCAGGTTTTCAGAAGTTTGCGGAAAACTTGAAGAGAGCTCAAGTTCTGAAGAGGGGAGAGGCTCCAAAGTTGGAGAGGGCTTACATTTTTGAGAAAAGCCAGGTTTTCAGATGTTTGTGGAAAACTTGGAGAGAGCTCAAGTTCCAAAGAGGGGAGGTAAGGTTGTTCCAGAGCTCAGTGATTTTGAAGGGGAGGGAGGTCCCTAGCTTTCCTGAATGGGAAATGCCTTTTAGCGAGGGGAAGGAAAATTTTAATTTGTGGAGGGGTCTGGTGGTATTAGGGTTTGAAGAATTCCATGTAAGAGGGATAAAGGGAGGGAAGATACTGTGTAGGATCTTGAAAGCTAGGCAGGCACATTTAAAGTGGACCCTGGCGGTTATCGGAAGCCAGTAAAGTTTGGACAGGAGTGGAGAGACATGGTCAAATTTACTTTTAGCGAAGATGAGCTTGGCTGCGGCATTCTGAATCCGCTGAAGTCTATGAAGGTTTTTCTTAGTTAGGCTTAAGTAGATAGAGTTGAATTAGTCTAATCTGGAAAGGATGATGGATTAGACAAGGAGGGTAAAATGGTTTTGATGGAAGCAGGATCTAACTTTCCTCAGCATATGAAGGCTGAAAAAGCATTTTTTTACCAAGGGTTGGAGGTGGTCATTGAAGGACAAAGTGGAATCAATGATGACGCCCAGAACGTTGCTCAAAAACTCAAGCTGCAGAGTTGAGCCAGAGGGTAGTGGGACAGAGGTGGGTAGTTGGTCTAGTTTTGGGCCGAGCCATAGAAGTCTTGTTTTGGACTCATTCAATTTCATTTGCACAGTGTGGGCCCAGGATTGTATTTGTATTTAAAGATCCCTCAAGAGGCAGTGTCTCATAATTTAAGGCCCCTTTTACAAAACTGAAGGATACGGGGATTGAGGGATATAGATAGAAGAATAATGGGGATTGAAAGGTTTTAGACAAAGGATCACTTACAGGTCATGGACCTGATGGGCCGCCGTGGGAGCGGACTGCTGGGCACGATGGACCCCTGGTCTGACCCAGCAGAGGCAACTTCTTATGTTCTTAATTCCTATGGGTTTTGAGTCATTTACCATGGCAGCATAGCTACTGCGGCTTTGTAAAAGGGGCCCTGAGACTCTAAAACCATTTCTAATATTTTGGTAAGTAAGGCCAGCAAATAATCCCTTCACTGCAAAAGTCTATACAAAAATGGGCAAAAACACACTCAGAACCTTACCAAACCATAACAGCACTAACTCCTAGGACAGGAAGAGCAACAACCTCAAGCAGATTACACTAAACTTTTCAAAGGTGTTAAAACACATGCAGATTGTGAAAAATTGCAGGCAGACCTTAGGAGATTGAAGACTGGGCATCTAAATGGCAGATTAAATTTAATGTGGACAAATGCAAAGTGATGCACATTGGGAAGAATAACCCTAATCACAGTTACCAGATGTTAGGGTCCACCTTGGGGGTTACTGCCCAAGAAAAAGATCTGGGTGTTATTGTAGACACTATGATGAAACCTTCCACCCAATGTTTGTTTATTGAGAGCTTCTAAACCACCACTAATGACTGAGGAGTCAATATGCGGCGGCGGCCAAAAAAGCAAACAAGATGCTAGGAATTATTTAAAAAGGAATGGTTAAAAAGACTAAGAATATATCTTATATTAATATATTAATGCCTCTATATCGTTCCATAGTGTGACCTCTCCTGGAGTATTGCATTCAATTATGGTTTCCATATCTCAAGAAAGATATAGTGGCACTAGAAAAAGTTCACAGAAGAGCGACCAAGATGATAAAAGTGAAAGAACTCCTCTCATAGGTTAGGGCTCTTCAGCTTGGAAAAGAGACAGCTGAGGGGGAGATATGATTGAAGTCTACACAATCCTGAGTGGAGTAGAATGGATACAAGTGGATCAATTTTTCACTCCATCAAAAATTACAAAGACTAGGGGACACGCGATGAATTTACATGGAAATACTTTTAAAATCAATAGGAGGAAATTTTTTTCACTCAGAGAATAGTTAAGCTCTGGAACACATTGCGAGAGGTTGTGGTAAGAGCGGAGAGTGTAGCTGATTGTAAGAAAGGTTTGGACAAGTTCCTGGAGGAAAAAGTCCATAGTCTGTTATTGAGACAGACATGAGGGCAGCCACTGCTTGCCCTTGATCAGTAGCATGGAATGTTGCTATTCTTTGGGTTTTTGCCAGATACTAGTGACCTGGGTTAGCCACCATGAGGATGGACTATTGGTCTGACCCAGTAAGGCAATTCTTATGTTCTTATGCATGAAAAGACAGCACATTGGGCCCTAAAACACAATACACTACATAGTGGGAAAAAATAGAACTGCAACAAGATTTCCTCACAAATACTGTATGCTAGCAGAATTACTGCACCTTGGTCACACATTAAAAACACCCGAAGGCAAAAAAACTGAACTAGAAACTTCAAGAAATCAGATTCAACATACAGAAATGCTAAAGAAACTAAAATACAAACTATCAGATGCACATTTCCAAAAGCTAACATATTCCAATTAATATATACTGAATAAAATATTTCCTACCTTTGATCCGTGTCTGTTTTATGCTTTGTTATTTTTCTTGTCTTTGCAACGTCTTCTGTTTGACATTTCTTCTCTCTCCATGTCCAGCATCCATCTACATCCTCATCGGTCCTGTTCAAAATCTCCCCTTTGTCTCTTTCCTTCTTCCAGTTTCAAATTTTGCTCTCAGAGTATCCTGATATGATCCTGCCATTATATTCATCAGTTTCCCTCTGTATCTTTGTCTTGCCCTGCCCTGCATGTTCCTCTTTGCCCCTATCACCTCCTATGATCAGTATTGTTCTCCGCTGCCCCTATTTCTTCTCCCTTCATGCTTAGCATCTTTTCACTGACCCACCCCTCTCTCTTCCCTTCTTCCTACTGTAAAGGGGTGAAAAAATTATTCTGTGCAGCCATGCACTTGCATTGTACTTGCTGGTCGCCCTGGTAACCAGGGTGTAAACATTCCAGATGCTACAGTTGCAGGTGAGAGTCAGTTGGGAGGGAGATATGTAATGTAATGTAATGTAATTTATTTCTTATATACCGCTACATCCGTTAGGTTCTAAGCGGTTTACAGAAAATATACATTAAGATTAGAAATAAGAAAGGTACTTGAAAAATGATAGTGGGTGAAGTCTGTGTTAAGTTGTCCTGCTCTCATAGCTGAAATTTGGTTGATTCCTTGAGCGTTCACCTTGAAACCTTTCCTCTAAAAGGTGTCACCAACCGGCTCAGGACAATGGGCCCTGAGCGGCTGGGACAAGGGAGTTGTGCTCTTGTGAGCCGCGGTGAACTGCACAAGGAAAAATAAAAGTGGAAGAAAAACACTGCCACACCAGGTAAGGGTAGTTACTTAAATCAAAATCAGGGTTTATTCTTGCACTGGTAGTAAACATAAATCTTGTCAGGATATTCCTGCGTTTAGCAAATAGTCCCAAATAGTAAAAAGAAAAAAAAGCACAAAACAGCAAACTGTCCCAAAATGGAAATGTTCAAAAGTTCAAGTCTTTCCAAAACTCAGGCTATTGGCTTCAGCCCATACTTATTTCTCAGCAATGAAAAACAAAATATTCAAAATACAAACAGTCTTTGAATTAACTACCATAGCACTAGTCAGAGCTACGGCTGTGACTTACCCAGCTGCTAGAATACTGGGCAGGTAGTGCGCTTCACGTGGTGATAAACTGCCAAACAGGCCCACAATCCCACCACAAAAATACGTGAGGCGAACCCCCACTACCTGGGCTGTTAACAGTCCTTTCTCATGGAAGAGAAACACAAAGAAAAAAAAAAACCTTCACAAAAGTCTTTCAATCTTTTGGAGTCTTGATTACTAAAGCTCCCACAGGGCAATGCATAATCATGGAAGTCCTTCATATAATAAGGTCACAGCTACTCACATTTATTCCTCGAGCGGCTTGCCTTCCAGGAAGCCCACTTCCATTGGAAGAATTTCACTCATTGGAGCTGCAGAAGAATCTAGGTCAATTTCCATGGCTTGGGATTCTTCATTCTCCTTGAAAGCAGATTCTTCTCCGGCTTCCATCAGCTCCATAGATTCCAGTGGAGAACTGCCATCAGTATCTCCTAGCCCTGAGCTCTCCTGCCTGTCCTGTGCCTCTCCTCCTTTTAACTGACTTCCCAGAAGCTTTCCTTTCTGGGCAACTAGTTTGCAGCACCGCCCCCAACTCTCAGGTGGGAAGAATTTCCTATCAGCAACCCTGGGCCTGAGAGGGGGGGGATGGGTGCTCTGCACTCGTGCTCTCTGACTCCCTCTAGAGAGCAAGGGAGAAATAGCATCAGGAGAATCAAAAAAAGGTTTATCGGTAACACTGGGGAAAGGGTTGGCCTTTAAACAGGGCTCTGCACTAGGGACACACCTAGCAGGCATAGGCTGTGTACCACAAAGGTTAAGGGAGACTATGAGTATATGTAAGGTTTAAGGGGAAGGAATCAACCTGGTAAGAAAACTGACTGGTGAAAGACAGAGAGAAGTGGCTGAAAGAGCAAACGCGAGATGTTAGGCCTGCTCTTGGATGACTGTTTATAGAGGAAATAGGAATATCTAAAATAGAATAAAGTTCCTGTGAAGTGTACATTTGTGCAGAGAAGCTTTGATGGCTGGCAGCCTGGTAAAGCTGTTCTAAGCAATGTAAAGCTGCTAGTTAGGGCTTACCAGGGAAGGGTGCAAGAGTCATCAGCTCTCAATTCTCGCAGGCAATGTGTGAAAGGAACCCTAGCTAGAAACCTTGAATTTTAAAAAACTGGGATTTTAAAAGAAAATCTGAAAGTGAGAGGCTTTGTTTCTATAGAGGCTCAGATTCAGTCTCTGATGCACAGAGTAGGACATTTGGTGCCTGTAAATTGTTTTGCACGGACTGCAAAATATTGATGTTTATATTCCCTGATTGTATGAGATAGTGATTTGGTTTTGGGTGAGAAAGTCAGGGACTGTTTTTGTTAAATTTTATTTCTTAGGGCTAGTTAGTTATTTAGTTATGTTGAGGCGATATTCTAGAAAGTGCCAGAATACTCTGAATTACATATTGTTAGGGAAGTAGATTTTTTTAATCAATTTGGTATAGATAGACTAGTAGGTGTGCTACTGAGATCGTCGCTGGAAGTTCCTGACCGTGGTGACCAGAAAGGAAAGACAAAAGGTACCCAAAATTCAAGAAAGCTCTGGGAAGAGGAGAAAGCTAAGTGACTGAGATCAATATTTTTAAAAGTGTGCACACTGACCCAGGTCAGATTTATAAAAAAATCTGGGTTTGAAGACATTTAAGAGAGAATAATTGCTGAAATCTTTTAGTATTCTCAGCTAAGATACAAAATGAGTTCCTGTTAGAGAAATGCAAGCTTATTTTAATTGAAATTGTTTTGTATGATAATTATTTGTGTGTGTGTGTGTGTTATTTTGAAATCCTAACAACTAGTAAAAATAAATATATTTTTCTTGTGCAACACGCTGGCTGGTGAAATTTTAACTGGGAAACCCTAAAATTTGTGACAAAATTAATTTTAAATGCACCAACTGTAGTACCATCTTTCACCACCAGGGGGTTGACAAGTGGCATCACAGACCAGGATTCTTGCCTAGTCCATGGGTGTCCAACCTGCAGCCCCTTGAAGTATTTTGTGCGGCCCCGGTCGAGGAGGATGCAGTGTTTTCCTCTGCTGCCCCCGGGTGTTTACTGTCTTGCCGGCTCCCTCCTCTGTCTTGCTGCAGCATTTGCGTGTTTGTGCAGCCCGAGACACATATTTTTCGGCCAATGCAGCCCAGGGAAGCTAAAAGCTTGGACACCCTTGGCCTAGTCCATCATCATAAGCAAGAATCTTACCTGTTTTGAAATAGTGTGCATAAATATTGTATGTTGAAAGAAATACTTGACTGGTAAATACCAGCTGGAATTCTAACTGAATTGTGCATAGACTTTGGTTAAACAGATCCTGTTGTAGGAATCTTTGTGGCGATCCATGGATCTTTGGTTCTAATAACTCAGTTAGTGTGACGAAGATAGAACCTGAGCAGAGAAGAGAGATTGATTATCTTAAGGAATTATTCTGATAGCAAGCCACTGCCTTAAAGAAGGAAACGGAGCATCAGAGAGTCCCAGGATTTTTCCCTTTCATTCCACTCTCCTAAGGTTACCATATGACTCCAGAAAAAGGAGGACGGATTTAGATATCTGGGTTTTACTTCTGCTGAAAGCAATGGAAGTAAGAAGGACACCTAGAGGCATTTGGGCTTTACTTCCATTGAAAGAAATGGAAGTAAAACATGGATGTCTCAATCCGTCCTCCTTTTTCTGGAGCCATTTGGTAACTCTACACTCTCCAACTTCCCCAGTTCAGTATGTCTCCAGGGGGTCTGCCCCCTCATCCATCCAACATCTTTCCCCTTTCTTCCCCTAGTGAGTCAGTCAGTCACTGTAGGCCCCCGCCACCCTCCAGGTTGGTTCAGCATCTACTCCTCTCCCTAATGCACCTCTTCCTGTCTGTTCCTCCTTTCTGATCCTACAAAGCAGCACTTAGTTTTTCCTTCCTTCCATTCAAATCCAGCATCTTTCTCCTCCCTCTCCCTGTGGTACCAGCGACTCTCTCTGTTCCATTCCCTATGGTTCAATGGTGCTTGCTCACCTGGCCCAATCGCTGCTGGCAGAGACACCACAGTGATTGAAAGGAGCTGCACTGGAGCTTCATTCTTCCCATTGATGCGTCCTGCCCATACGGAACAGGAAGTTGGATCAGAGGAGGCAAGACGCATCATAAGAAAGACTGAAGCCCCAGCACAGCTCCTTTCAATTGCTGCAGTGTCTCTACCAGCACATATTGAGGAAGGTGAGCATGCACTATGGAACTGTGGGGAGTGGAACAGAGAGAGAGAGAGGAAAGCTGCGGGTGCCTATGTCAGACTCTGCTGGGGAAAAGGTGTTGGGACACGCAGTGGTGTACCAAGGGGGGGAGGGGGGGGGTCGGTCTGCCCCAGGTGCAGGCTTAGGGGGGGTGCACAGCTGGCCAGGTCCAGAAAATTCAGCGGTGAATTTGAAACAGCTCCCTTTCTCCCTCCCTGTCCCTTACCTCATGGCCGCGAGTCTAAATTATCTTCTTACAGCAGCTGGAGTTGCGTGTGGCTACTGTAAAGGTCATCTCTGACGCAACTGGAAGTTGCATCAGAGATGACCTTTAAGGCAGCCATACAGCAGCCAGCTGCTGTATGAAGGCAGTTTAGACGTTGCCGGCCACAGGGCAGGGACATTTATCGGACCGGGCCTGTTGTCCTGGGGGGGGGAAGAAAGCGCCACGAAAGTAAGGGGCAGAGAGGGAAAAAGGGAGGAAAAGACGCTGAAGGAAAATGGGTAATACAGAGGGGGGAAAAGGACGCTGAAAGCACATGGGGAAGACAGAGGGGGGAGAAAGACGCTGAAAGCACATGGGGAAGACGGGGGGGAGAAAGACGCTGAAAGCACATGGGGAAGACGGGGGGAGAAGGACGCTGAAAGCACATGGGGAAGACAGAGGGGGGAGAAGGACGCTGAAAGCACATGGGGAAGACAGATGAGGGAAAATGACGCTGAAAGCACATGGGGAAGACAGAGGGGGGGAGAAGGACGCTGAAAGCACATGGGGAAGACAGAGGGGGGAGAAGGACGCTGAAAGCACATGGGGAAGACACAGGGGGGAGAAGGACGCTGAAAGCACATGGGGAAGACAGAGGAGAAGGATGCTGAAAGCACATGGGGAAGACAGAGTGGGGAGAAGGACGCTGAAAGCACATGGGGAAGACAGAGGGGGGGAGAAGAACACTGAAAGGACATGGGGAAGACAGAGGGGGGGAGAAGGACACTGAAAGAACATGGGGAAGACAGAGTGGGGAGGACGCTGAAAGGACATGGGGAAGAGAGAGTGGGGAGAAGACGTTGGCAGGGAAGAAGACAGAGATGCCAGACTATGGGGGAGCAGAGGGAAGAGGATGGGTGCCAGCCCAATTTGGAAGGATGGAGAAAGGGAGAGGCACAGTAACAGAGCAAATGGAAGACGCAGAGAGAAGAGAGACAGTGGATGGAAGGAATTGAATGCGAAGATGAGGAAAGCAGAAACCAGAGAAGACAAAGGTAGAACAAAAATTTTCTATTTATTTATTTATTGCTTTAGGAGACATGTGTCACTGTTTCTGTGGTGTTGCATTGTATGCAGAGTCCAGCTTCTTGCTGGTTCAATTTAACCTTTGTCTATGTATTTCTATTTTATCCCCCCTTTTACAAAACTGTGGAGTGTTTTTTAGCGCCAGACATGGTGGTAGCAGCTCTGATGCTCAGAATTCTATGAGCATCAGAGCTGTTACACCGTGGCTAAAATCCACACTACAGTTTTGTAAAAGGGGGAGGGGTTAGTTTGTGATGACATATTCCATATTAGGCGAAGGTGTTTTCTGTGTTCTGTGTGTTCGAAAGACATGGTTTTCTGTTAGGATTGATGATGTAGGATTGATCTATACTAGTCTGGCTTGTTTAGTTTTACAATGGGTGTATTGATGTTGTACTGCTCACTGCAGTATGTAAGATGCTGCCTTTTCCTATGTGACATGTGGCTTGTTACTAAAAATCATGTTTTTCGTACAGATTGGGGGGTGCCAAAAATGATGAGTCCCGGGTGTCACATATGCTAGATGCTGTGAACAACTCAGATGTATTGAAAACCAATGTATGTGAAAATAACTCTTTCAATTGGAGACTGGTATAGTCAAACAAAGTTATAGTAGTAAAATTCTGCAGAGGTAATGAGAAGCCAGTAAAGCTCTAAGTTTGCTCAAAAGGAAGGAAAAAGCCTCAGAAAGGGCCCTCCCACCACCACAAAGGTGGATATAAAGGTGGTTGAGCGGTAACCTCACAGGCAAAACCTTCATTTAAAAGTGAGCATTATAAACATTTTAGCAAAAACTGTGCTTCACATGTACAAAATTTCTGATAGAGGAAAAAATCCCACTTATCTTGGGGCTGATCGGCACACCACATATGCTAGGTGACAAAAAGTCACTGGGGACAAAAAGTCTCCTGGAACTTTGGGGCCCAAAGCAACTGCCCTGTTTGGCCACCCCCACCTCCGCCCCGCCACACACTAATGCCGGCCCTGGTAGCAGCTCACCAAGTACACTGGAAAATTTAGGGTCAGGCATCAATTTTGGCCTATTGGAGCTCTGGAGCATGTGCCACACGTGCAAATTGCTGTGCATATGGCTCCAGAAAAAGGAGGATGGATTGCAACATCTGGGTTTTACTTCCATTGCTTTCAATAGAAGTAAAACCCAGATGTCTTTATCTGTCCTTATTGCTTTCAGTGGAAGTAAAACCTGGATGTCTCAATCCATCCTCCTTTTTCTAGAGCTATATGGTAACCCTAACCAGACCTAGGTCTGGTTCCTCTGCCCTCCCTCCCCCTCCCCCCCCCACCAGAATCAGATCCTTTCTTCCTAAAAGTAAAGGCCTACCCCCTAAATCTGATTCCTCTTCCTTCCCTTCCCCCAACCCCTCATTTTGATTTCTTTTCTGGAAATCAGTATTTTGCATGTAAATGTCATAATCAACACTGGTTACTATGGCAACAAGGAGATTTTAGAAATAATTTAAAGTAAATATTGTTAGAGATATAACTATAGAAGAAGAGTTCTCAGGAGCTAAATTAATTATTTCTATTTGAATATGTGATCTTGTTCCCAATTAATAAGATATCAATTTAAATAAACTATATAAAACATATTTTATATGATGAAAGAATATACAGTAGTTATCCAGAAAAAGTCTGGATGAAATTAGCAATTTTTTTGTGTGTGATTGCATATATCAGTCTTATACACATAGGAAATAATTATCTAACACTTAAATGCCTCTTTATAAAAGTGTGATAACAATTTAATAGCTGTTAAATGAATGCATTGCAGTGGCGTACTCAGGGGGGGTAGGGGGGCCGTCCGCCCCGGGTGAACGCCCCAAGGGGGTGCACAGCTGGCCACCCTCCCTATTCTGCCGCTGCTGCTTTCCTTAACCAGCAGCAGCGGCAGTAAACAGGGGTGTCCGTGGGTGCTCCCTCCGGCGGTTGTTCAACTTCTGGCTGGCTCCCCTGCTCAAAGCTGCGAGCGTCGGCTCCTTGCATGATCTGCGGCTGCGTCGGAAGCATTCCCTCTGACGTCACGACGTCAGAGAGAAGGCTTCCGACGTAGCCGCGGATTGCGTGAGGTGTAGATGCCCGTGACTTTGAACAGGGGAACCGGCCAGAAATGCTGGGCAGGGAAGAGAACTGTTGTTGCTGCACAGGGAAGGGGGGGGTGTAGAAATGTTGCTGCTGATCAGGGAAAGAGGGGACGTAGAAATGTTGCACAGGCAAGGGGGGGGAGACATGCTGCTTCTGCACAGGCAAGGGGGGAGAAATGCTGCTGCTGCACAGGGAAGTGAGGGAGAAATGCTGCACAGGCAAGGGGGGAAAGAAATGCTGCTGCTGCACAGGGAAGGGGGGGAGAGAGAAATGCTGCTGCTGCAGCACCCAATTGGGGAGAGAGAGGGAAGGAGGGAAAAGGAAGACAAGGGAGAGGAACCAGAGATGCCAAGTCCATGGGAGGGAGGGAAAGGAAAAAAGGAAAGGAGATACCAGACCGTGGAGGGGGAAGAAGAGATGCCATGGCATGGGGGAGGGAAGGGAAGGAGATAAAGATACAGACCATGGTGTGGAGTGGGAACAAAGAAATGAAGGATAGGAAAAGAGAAAGAGAGAGATGTCAAAGCATAGGGGAGGGGGTGGAGACAGAAAAATGGGGTGAAGCTGAAATGAATCATGTGCAAAGGAGAGAAGGGACATAGGATATAAAGTTTATTGAAGGGACATAGAAAGAGGGAAGATACCATATGGAAGAGAGAGAGGATGGACAGTAGATGGAAGGGGCAGAGAGAATGTGGGCAGTAGATGGAAGGGGTAAAGAGAGAGGGCAGAAGCTGGGTGGAAGGAGCAAAGAGAGGGCAGATGTTGCATGGAAGGGAGAGAGGACAAACGCTGTATAAAAGAAGAGAGCAAAGAGAAGATGATTAAAGCAGAAATGACAAAAGGTAGAAAGATTTTTTGTTGCTTTACTTAGAATAAAGTAGTATTGTAACTGTATTGATAAAAGTTTATAAATAGGAAATGGAAATAAGGCAAGTTTTTGGACTAAACCCCTTTCCTCAGGTCAGGACAGGATACCATAACAGCAGTATACTGTCCTGTTCTGAAGAAAGATTTGGCCTCTGAAAGATTATTGAAAAATGGATTAGTCCAATAAAATGGTATTTTCTTATTTCTCATTATTTGTTTTATTTTTATTTGTTAATTTGTAAAGTGGTGATTGTTATGTATCAGTTTTTCAAATTTACATCTACTGTTTTTATATTTTGCACAGTATTAGGAGACATGTGTCACTGTTTTTGTGGTGTTGTGGTGTTGCATTGTATGCAGAATCTGGTTTCTTGGCGATTCAGTTTAACTTTTGTCTACATACTTTTATTTTTAGTTTGTGATTATTCCATATTGGGCGAGGGTGTATCTCTCTTCTGTGTGTATGAAAAGGACATAGTTTTCAGTTGGCATTGACTGCAGGATCAATTGACTGTGTGGAATCTGGCTTGTTTAGTTTTACAATATATGTGTTGGTGTTCTAGTGCTCACTGCAGTGTTTAAGATGCTGCCTTTTCCTAGGCACACTCTTGTTATGCAATATGTGGATTGTTACTAAAATCATAATTTTCATATAGATGAAGGGGGTGTTAAAAAATGATGGGCCCCGGGTGTCACATATGCTAGGTACGCTAGGTATCTAATGTGGGTTAAAATGGTGTTTTTTCACTGTTGCCGGGTGAATTAGCCCCCAATATTCAGTGCCGGGCCATGAATACTAGGGGCTAAGTGTGGGCGAGCAGCCTGTCAGAGCTTATGCGGGCCCGGCTGATACTCAACTGGGCCCACATAAGCGATTTATGCAGGCCCCAGCTAAATATCAAGCCGGGATCTCCATAACTAGTTTTTTTAACCACCCCCATCCACCTAGGGCCTTTTAATCCCCACCTACTCCCTCCATGATGTCCAAAATCCTGTTTGTCCCTTCCCCCTCCCTCTCCCTCCAAATGAATCCCCACCCTCCCAATGTCCAGATATTCCTCCCAGGCATATCTGTTTACCTGGTCATTTATGGGGGGTCTTTAGGGGTAGGAGTGTAGCCCCCTCACAGCTGCCTTCCAAAATGGCTATGGTGACCTCTCATTGCAGCTCATGGTACCGCATAGCAATGTGGGTGCCAGCTCCTGCAAAATCCTGGGCTACTCCACAGTGCCGCCCCCAGCACTTCCCCTAAACTGCTCCACTTTTTAGCTGGTCAGTCTGTGGGAATATTCAGCTACTCTCTCTGGTTAAATGCCGCTGAATAATCCCACTTAGGCAGCAGGAAGCAATTTAAGCGGGCAGGAGAGGTTGCTGCCCACTTAAATTGATTTGAATATCAGCCCTATTGAGTTGAATTCTTCATCCTCACAAGTGATTCCACTAATGAGAGACCAATACAGATTGGTCATTCCGCTATTATTGGAATTGTTATCAGCATTTGATCTAGTTGACCACAAGTAGTTATTACAGATTTCAAATCATTGGCACTTCTGGAAAGGTTCTATACTGGTTCACCTCATATTTAAGAGATAAGATGTACTTGTACAATAATATGTAAAAGCAACAAATCTGAAACACATGCATATCTTCAGCTGTGAAGTGTTCCAAGGCTCTGTTGGCTATTTGGTATATTTATGGTACTCACAAAGGTGTCAAAATGGGGAAAAGCCACAGGGGCCATGGCCTCCCAAAAAATGGCAGTCAGAAGAGTTGATTATGGATCTATTCTCCCAACCACATCACCCTGGCTGCTGTAATTTTAAATCATTGGGCAGCCACTGTGCAGCATTGCTGCTGAATGAAGACTTCCAGGGCAGGCCTGTTCATTGATGCTGCACAGCAGCTGCCGGAAGATTTAAAATTACAGCAACTGGGGAAGTTGCTGGAGAGAGAGGTTGTGCCACAGGATCCTACTGGGGCTAGGGAAGAACCTTTGGGCCCCCCAAACGAAAAAGTGTTCCACTGTCTATGAGTGCTCCTACTTTAGCTTCTCTAGGTATGCCTAAGGATGCCTTAGGCCAGGGGTAGGCAATTCCGGTCCTTGAGAGCCGGAGCCAAGTCAGGTTTTCAGGATATTCACAATAAATATGCATGAGATAGATTTGCATCTCAAGGAGGCAGTTCATGCAAATCCATCTCATTCATATTCATTATGGATATCCTGAAAACCTGACCTGGCTCCGGCTCTCGAGGACCGGAATTGCCTACCCCTGCCTTAGGCCAACATGGGCATGGTTTATGACCGAAGTAGCCTTAGGCATCCATAGGTGCCTTAAATGTAGGCCTATAAAATGCTGGCTTACATTTAAGGTGCCTGTTTAAAAAACAATTTTATAAATGGCACCAATGTGTGATTGACACATGACTGGTGGCTGTTTTTAGATGGCTGCTAATACAGGCGCTGTGTAAAGAATCCAGGCCATACTTTATTTTGTCCCAGCAAATTTTACCAGGCATTTGCAGGGATATGTTAATAAAAAAAAGTTGCCCCTAGAGCCCTGGTGTCCTGTCTCAAAGCAAGAAAGAGCCCTCTTTTATCCTGAGTTGTTTTATGAAACATCTGGGGAAAACCCAGATCCTTTGACCACAAAAGAGCATTTATGAATAACAAAAATAAAATCACAAAACAGCAATAAGATCTTGTTTGAATACAAATGAGACCAGCAAAGCAGATCTCTCAGAATTTTCATAATAGAACAATGTGATATATTTATCTTCTCAAATAGTTCAAATGAGAGAAAAGCAAATTGAACTGAGCCTTTGTGAGAGTCTTCATACTGTGTGAATGACCTGCCTCTAGTGTTCATAAAAGGCCATCTTGCTAAATATTTATTTTTGCTACAGTATATTTAAAGTTTTTCTTTAATAGTGTAACCATCCCAAATTAAGTGAAATGTGTTTGAAGGGTTAGAAGGAAAGGGTTGCCTATTTGCAGATGATACCAAGATTTGTAACAGAGTAGACACCGAGGAGGGAGTGGAAAACATGAAAAAAGATCTGCAAAAGTTAGCGGAATGGTCTACTATCTGGCAACTAAGGGGTCCTTTTATCAAGTTGCGGTAGGGGTATAATGCGCGTAATACCACGCGTTAAACTGCCTGCCATGCTAGCCTCTAATGCCTGCATTGAGCAGGCGTTAGTTTTTTAGCCAGCCGTGGGGGTTAGCGCTTGATGAAATGTCCGACGTGCTAACCCCGCTAACACGGCTTGATAAGAGGACCCCTAAAATTCAATGCAAAGAAATGCAGAGTAATGCATTTGGGGGTTTAGTAATCGTAAGGAGCCGTATGTGATGGGAGGTGAGAGGCTGATATGCATGGATGGGGAGAGGAACCTTAGGGGGATAGTGTAGAAAGATCTAAAGGCAAAGAAACAATGTGACAAAGTGGTGGCTGTTGCCAGAAGGATGCTGGGCTGTATAAAGAGCGGTGTAAGCAGTAGAAGAAAGAAGGTGTTGATACCCCTGTACAGGTCGTTGGTGAGGCCCCACTTGGAGTATTGTGTTCAGTTTTGGAAACTGTATCTGGCAAAGGACATAAGAAAACTTGAAGCGGTCCAGAGGAGGGTGACAAAAATGGTAGGAGGTTTGCGCCTAAAGACGTATGAGAAGAGACTGGAAGTCCTGGATATGTGTACCCTAGAGAAAAGGAGGGACAGGGGAGATATGAGGCTTTGTTTGTTTATTCAATCTGTAACTTTGTTTATTCACTCAATCTGTAACATTTCTAATCATTGTAAACTGCATAGAACTTCACGGTCCTGCGGTATATAAACTGTTATCATTATTATTATATGATTCAGATGTTCAAATACTTGAAAGTTATTAACGTAGAACAAAATCTTTTCCAGAGAATGGAAAATGGTAAAACCAGAGGTCTTAATTCGAAAAGGTATGAGATGAACACAGAGGATCTTGAATCAGAAAATAATGGTATATATTGAAGAACTAAGGCCAGTCCTAGGCAGACTTGCACGGTCTGTGTCCGTATATGGTCATTTGGCTAAGGATGGGCTGGGGAGGGCTTTGACGGCTGGGATGGTTTAGATGGGCTGGAGTGAGCTTTGACAGAGAATTCAGTAAATGGAACCTAAACACAGTACTGGGCAGAGCTTTGGGTTCTGGCTCAGAAATAGCTAAGAAGAAAGATTTAAATTAAATCAGTAATTTAAAGAGAGGGTAAGGTTGGGCAGACTGGATGGACCATTCGGGTTTTATCTGCCATCATCTACTATGTTACTGTGACTCTAAATTCCTTTGTAAATCATTGTATGAATATTACAACCATTTGCCTTCACCTCAATATGTAGAAAATTACTAAAACTAGGTACCATACATGGTTTCCCATTTCATTTGATATCACATATCATTGTGCAAGATAATAAACAATATCACGTACTTGTGAGCATAGAGAAAAATCACATGATGTTAAAATCAATGTTTGTTCACCTGCTGTATTACTGTGATTCTCTGAGCAGGAATTATGGAAACATTTTCTCTTGCTCCACTGCTCTGCTTAGTGCTGCTTGTCCAAGTTATATATCTGTGGATAAAATTTATTACCCTTCTTTTTGAATTCTGTTTATAGTAACTAGAAGACCCTTTATTATAAAAAGGAAACTTCTAAGGGATCAATATTTAAACCCTAAGGTCAGTATTTTTTTAAATGCCAGTTGTCGCATTAAATCAATCATGTAGTGTATATTCAGCATCTCTGTATGTATAGTCAGAGGTGCTGAATATACATGCGACTGCTGAACTTTATGTATAATGATGACATTTAGCCACTCTAAATATAGATATATGGACAGTGACTAAAAATCCAAATAGCTGGGCAGAATTTCCATACCCTATTTCACCTTTTCACTATCCAGATTGGGCCAGGCAGTTTTTAAGAATCTTTAGCAGCACTATATGAGTGTCTTCCAGCAATATTAAGCAGGGACATTAACTTATTTAGAGGGGGGGGCAGTCCGCTTAGGGTGCCATGTTGGTGAGGTGCCGGCACCTCTCCTCCTCTCTTCATCTCCACCCCCACCTCTTCCCATTCCTTCCTTCCACATGCTCCTTCCCTAATCCCACCTGCCGCACGCCTCCTACCTGCTCTTTTCCAAATTAATGGAAACACTTTTTTTTTTTTTTTTTTTAACAGTCATGTAAAAACTGTTTTATTGCTTGCAGTTTCTACAGTGCATTTTAATAAATGTTGATCCCCAAGACAGGAATAGCTTTTCTAGGACAAGGACAAGAGAGGACCCTGAAGCATTACATCCAGACAGACATTACTAGGATTAAAAACAGAGGTGAAAACTTTGGATGTGGAATTACTTCTACTTCTTGGGCATAAAAGCCATGAAGAACGTAGCCTGTTCCCCCAACAGTAAGAGCCATGGAAATTCTATATAGTATGGCATCTCCTACCCCTCCTTTTAGGTGAACGGGAAGACCATTATCTTCCTGGAAAATCTTCTGCTTTTCTGGGACCCTGTTCTTAAAAAGTCTTGGAGGAGCAGTGCTGAAGGTCCTCTGGGAAATTTGCTGAAGAGCCAGCACGGAGTGCAGCATCTTGATTCCGCTCTGCCAGGCTTCTTCTACACTTTTAAAATAGAAAATGGTCAAGTTTCTGGAATCCTGTGGATTACAGGACCAGAGGCAACATGGATTCACTAGAGGTAGGTCTTGTCAGACAAATCTGATTAATTTCTTTGACTCAGTGACCAGAGAATTGGATAGAGGATGTGCACTAGATGTGGTGTATTTAGATTTTAGCAAAGCCTTTGATAGTGTTCCACACAGACGTCTAATAAATAAACTGAGTGCCCTCGGGATGGGTCCCAAAGTGATAGGCTGGGTCAAGAACTGGTTGAGTGGAAGGCAACAGAGGGTAGTGATCAATGGAGATCACTCTGAGGAAAGGGATGTTACCAGTGGTGTGCCTCAAGGTTCTGTTCTTGGGTCTGTTCTTTTTAACATTTTTATAAACGATATTGATGAATGATTGTTGGGTAAGATTTGCCTCTTTGCAGATGATACCAAAATCTGCAATAGAGTAGACATGCCGGATGATGTGAATAACATGAAGAAAGACCTTGAAGAATGGTCTGAAATGTATGAGCTAAAATTTAATGCTAAGAAATGCAGGTCATGCATTTGGGCTTCAAAAACTCGAGGGAACGGCACAGATTAGGGAGTGAAGAGCTTATGTGCATGGCAGAAGAGCGGAATTTGGGTGTGTGATGATCTTAAGGTGGCCAAACAGGTTGAAAATGTGATGGCAAAAACTACAAGGTTGCTAGGTTGCATAAGGAGAGATATGGCTAGTAGGAAAAAGGAGGTATTGATGCCCCTGTATAAGACTTTGGTGAGACCTCATGTAGAATATTGTGTACAATTCTGAAGGCCGCACCTTCAAAAAGATATAAAAAGGATTGAGTTGGTCTAGAAGGAGGCTACTAAAATGGTATGTGGTCTTCATCATAAGGCGTATGGAGACAGACTTAAAAGATCTCAATCTGTATACTTTGGAGGAAAGGAAGGAGAGGGGAGATATGATAGAGATGTTTAAATACCTATGTAATGTAAATGCGCTTCAGTTGAGTCTCTTTCATATGTAAGGAAACTGCAATGAGAGGGCATAGGATGAAGTTAAAAGGTGATAGGTTCCGGAGTAATCTAAGGAAATACTTTTTTACAGAAAGAGTGGTAGATGCATGGAACAGTCTCCCAGAAGAACTGGTGGAGACAGAGACTGTGTCTAAATTCAAAAGGGCCTGGGATAGGCACATGGGATCTTTCGGAGAAAGAAAGAGATAATGGACTAGACTGCAGACTAGATGGGCCATTTGGCCTTTATCTGCCATCATGTTTCTATGTTTCCCCAATCCCGCCTACTGCGAGCAACCCCCTTTCCTTCCCCCATTCCTCTAGTTGAAGTTGTTTGCGGCAGTCAACAACGTGCTCTTTGCAACCTCATCGGCTCTCCCTCTGATGCCACTTCCGGGAGCCACTCATAGGAAGTGAGTGATGTCAGAGGGAAAGTTGACGGGGTCGCAAAAAGCACACTGTTGACCACCACGAGCAACAAGTTCAACTAGAGGTATGGAGGAAGGGAAGGGAAGTGGGGTGTACACAGCAGGTGGAATTGGGGAAGGAGCAAGGTGGCGATGAAGGCATGGAGGGGCGCCACAGCCCTGGGCGTACCTCACCCTCGCTACGTCACTGAGCAGGGGGGCACCATAAAGAAGCTGAGCTAATACTCCATCTGAGGAATTGAGATAAGAGGGAAAAGAAGAATGAGTGAGACTTAAAAGGGTATGCTATCTGAGGGGAATAACATTTGATAGATGAGAAGAAGTCAGGAGAAGGGCTTTGATGATTAAGTTGATTGGATCAACACCCTGCCTTTGCTTCAATCAGCTTTGAGCATAGTTTTGAGGAACTCCTGACCTGGCCCAAAGAGACAAGGCTTGTATGGAGCTGGGTTTGGGGGGATGGAATGGGGCAGTCCTGGGGGGGCAGAACTTGGTGGGCTAGGGGGCAGTACAGGGCGGGGCCACACATTCTCATTTACCAGATAGAAAATTTGGTAACCCTATGCGCGCCCATCCTTAGCTCTTAGGTTAAAGGAAGGGTAATAGGGGAGGGGAGGAACATTTTCTGACCCTTTTTTTCCATTTTTATAGGGAGGGTGGTTAAATTTTGTTGCAGTGCAGTTTGAAAGATAATTGTAATTGATGAATTCAGTTAGAAAGAAAGAAGAAGAAATGGGAATGGGGTGTTGAGGGATTGGTTCATGTGCAATACTGTCATGAATCCTGGAGGGAGGAGGGCAAATGAGGACCCTCGCGGATCCTGTCAATGCATACCATGTTTGTTATTGCAGTTGTATTTACTGTTGCTTAATAAAATAGATTTGAACATAAATATCCAATTAAATAACCACAACTGCTATTGATGAGTTATTTGTTATTGTTCAAGAAATTTTTGAATTTTCAAAGTTGATGGGATCTTGTTAATCAATAAAGCGGTTTTGCCAATTATTAGTTTGGCTGACTTATTTTTGGTTTGATAAGGAGAGCAGAGTAGATGTGCAAGTGTCTTAATTACGCATATATCACCAATGAAAATTCACAGTCGGAGCAGTTGTATGTTTATCAGCTGCTGTAAAACATAGAAGTGCTTTTGAATATTGCCTGATATTCTACAGAATAAGGGCTACATTTATTAAAGTATGTGATCATTAGCCTGGAATTCAAACAATGAAGCATAAAATCTGAAATGTACAAACCAAGTGATAAAAATAAAATAAAACCGTGCTAATGATCCATAATTAAATTGCCCTGTATAATAATAGTGATTCTTTCTGTTTGAATCATCAACTCAGAACTTTCTCTCCATAAGTTGCTATGGGTTACATGAAGAATACCAACTTAGGGCCCAAATATTTGACACTCCTTAATCAAGCAAAAGAGGCTTTAATCTGGTTAAGTAATGCTGTCTGGGTCATATCTGGAATTTCAACAGCACAAAACCAAATAGTATTGTTAAAAATCTGGGTAGACAACCATGGCACTATCCGGATAGTGCTGAGATAGTCTGGGAGCACAGTCTTGATGGAACTGAGAGTTACCTGGGCACAGCCGGTATTCATTGCAATGCTCAGATACAGTATAGTTAACTTAAGACAGCATAAAGGCTATTCCAAGTTAACCGGGTAGTTATCCAATTACCACCACTGGCTACATCAAATGATTGGCTAATAAAGGCTTTTAAGCATAATTTTTTTAAAAAATTTGCTTCAATATGCAAATATTTTGGAAGATCATTCCATAACTGTGGTGCTAAGCAAAAAAAAGCTTTCTCCCGTCTAGCTTCATATCTTGATCTAGCCAAGTGGGGCATAACCATCCAACAATCCTGCAAGGATCTAAGAACCCTGGTAGGGGTACATATGGTATAGTCAATGGGTTAAATATGTAGATCTATTTAGCTAGCCGGGAACGCTCCCGGACGGCTAAATAGTATGTAGTGGGTTATCCAGCAATATTCACTGGTAGATGGCCAGCTTTCTCATGCTGAATATCCAGCTTAATGGAATGGACGATGTTCCACGATGTCTCATAACAAAGTCGGTCACCGCCAATATTCAGCAGCTCGATGGCTAAGTTTGACGGCCAGATAGAGCTGCCTAAAAGGGTGATCTTTGTCCATTAAAACTTAGCCCACTAGCCGCTGAATATTGGCCTAGCTAACAGTGTCTCTGCCAGTCAAAAATAGACCAACAGGAAATTCAATGCCAGTCACCAGATACGGTCCGGGCATTGAATTCCCAGTATTGCTACAGGCCACAAGAGATCGCCAGTGATCTCCTGTGGTCCCGATATCGGCCAGAATGTACTTAAATATGATGGTTGCAATTCATAAAAAGCATTTTGTGCTAATGTCAATAGTTTAAATTGTACCCATGTGGAGGGAGGAAGGGCAGACCTGTGGAGGCGGTGGACCAGAAGTATGTGTGTGGAGGGTCCATCAGGGTGAAGGGCTGGGGAGGGGCAGCCTGCCCAAAAATTCAGTGCTGTAGCCAGGGAGGAGGTAGGTGGGGGAGTCAGGAGCTGGAGAGAATGGTCTGAGGAAATGTTCCCTCTAAGCTGAGCGCATGAGCAATCGCTCACTATTTTCATTGGCGTTGTTCATAATTTTTCTCATGTCGCTCAATAAAATACTGCTGTGGGAAACTGAGGACTGCATAGTAAGATCACCGACGCACTTCCGACGCAGCTGGGGATCGTGAGAGGAGCCGCTGCCATGTCTTCAGTGGCGTACCAAGGAGGGGGCGGGGGGGGAGGTCCGCCCCGGTGCAGCCTTGGAGGGGTGCATAGCCGGCCAGGTCCGGATCTGGCCAGCTGTGCATCCCCCCTAAGGCTGCCTTTGGAGAGGAAGTTCGGGCCAGCCAATCACTGCCTGGCTGGGCGGAACTTCCTCTCCAACGGCAGAATTGACATCGGGGGAATGCTGGTCGGCCCGATGGTGGGAAGCAGAGAGAGCTTGGGGCAGCCACAGCGGTGGCTTTGGGGCCTGTTTCCCCCGATGGTGGCAGCAGTGGCTTTGTGGAGGGTAGGGAGAAAGAAAGAAAGGGAACAGGCAGGGAGACAGAAGGGAAACAGAAAAAAAAGAAAGGGGGCATCAAGAGAGAAAAAAGAAAAAGGGCAGGGAGAGAGGAAGAAAAAGTTAGGGGAGGGAATGAGGTCTGGAGGAGAGGAAGCATACAGGCTGAAAGAAGGGAAGAAAGATTGGATGCACAGTCAGAAGATGAAAGTGCAACCAGAGACTCATGAAATCACCAGACAAGGTAGGAAAAATGATTTTATTTTAAATTTAGTGATCAAAATGTGTCTTAATTTATATATGCTGTCTATATTTTGCACTAGGCCCCCTTTTACTAAATCACAATAGTGTTTTTAGCACAGGGAGCTATGAGCGTCGAGAGCAGCTCTGGGCATTTAGAACAGTTCCCTGTGCTAAAAAACTGCTATTGTGGTTTAATAAAAAGGAAGGGGGGTATATTTGTCTATTTTTGTATGGTTGTTACTGAGGTGACAATGCATAGAGTCATCTGCCTTGACCTCTTTGAAAAAAACCCAGAATAGGAATGATAATTAACATTTTCTCAGCGTATAGTGTGCTTTGTGTTTTTTAATTTTATTGTTGGTAGATCATTTTGACTTGGTCATTTTAAAGTAGCTCGCAAGCCCAAAAAGTTTTGGCACCCCTGAGCTAGAGCATTGAAGCTGTGTATTTCTATTTTATCCCCGCTTTTACAAAACTGTGGAGCATTTTTTAGCGCCAGCCATGGTGGTAGCAGCTCTGATGCTCAGAATTCTATGAGCGTCAGAGCTGTTACCACCGTGGCTAAAATCCACACTACAGTTTTGTAAAAGGGGGAGGGATTAGTTTGTGATGACATATTCCATACTAGGCGAAGGTGTTTTCTGTGTTCTGTGTGTTCGAAAGACATGGTTTTCTGTTAGGATTGACGGTGTAGGATTGATCTGTGCTGGTCTGGCTTGTTTAGTTTTACAATGGGTGTATTGATGTACTGCTCACTGCAATATGTAAGATGCTGCCTTTTCCTAGGTACTCATGTGTGACGTGTGGCTTGTTACTAAAAATCATGTTTTTCGTACAGATGGGGGGGTGCCAAAAAATGATGGGCCCCGGATGTTACATATGCTAGGTATGCCACTGTATGTATAGATACCAAAAAGCTGGCGAAGCAAAAACTTTAAGTAAATTGTTATTCTTCTAAGTTTTGAGTATTTAACTCTTCCACAATCTCACGGGCACTCGTCCTCCGTGCCTGCTCATAAATTTGTGGAGTATGCAACTTGTCGCTCATGCATATATTTTTTTTGCACACACCTCATCAATCCTTAGAGGGAACATTGGTCTGAGGATACCATTGGGGGGTGGGGTTTGAATTGGTGCAGGCTCTGGTATTGGGGTATGGTTGGGTGAAGAGGGTTAAAGTAGCAGATGTTGGAATGGGGAGGGGGGCGAGTTTCAGTACCAGAGGGATGGGCAGGGGAAAGACGAGAGAGAAATTGGTCCTGGGGTGGGATACAAGAGAAAGGGTAAAAAAGGAAGAGAAGCTGGGTGGGGGTGGAATATAGGGACAGGAAGAATGGCCTTGGAGGCAATGGAAGGAAGGATAGATAGGAATGGAGCTTGGACTGAAAGGGTGATAAATGCAGTGGGGGGATCGATGAGGGCTAAAAGGTACAGAGGACTAAGGAAATGGTGATGGATAGTGCTGGGAGCCAATAGAAGAAAGAAAGAAAGACATACAGACAGACAGGGAGCAGGGAGAAAGATAAAAAAAGAAAGAAAGATGGGAGCAGGGAGAGAGACAAAGAAAGAAAGACAGGGCAGGGAGAGAGACAGAAAGAAAGAAAGGGGGCAGGGAGAGAGAGAAAGAAAGATAGACAGGGGCAGGGAGAAAAAGAAAGAAAGACAGGGGCAGGGAGAGAGACAGAAAGAAAGATAGACAGCAGGAGGGAGAGAGACAGAAAGAAAGAAATTCTACACATCTATTCTAGCACCCGTTAATGTAGCAGGCTTAAACACAATAATGGGGCCTGTATTAAATGATATAGAAACAATAATACGCATTAATTGAAATGAGTAGATCTAGCCCTATGATTGCTTCGTGGGCATAAGGGAAGTCAAATGGTCCCAGTTTTGCTAAGAGCTGAAGTAAATCTATTTGGATATGAGGCTTTTTAGAGGAGATATAGAAAGCTTACTTGTATATTCAAAAAGGCAATCTCTAGTTTAGGGCAGGTATGGAGGCAAGGTGGAACCCCCAAAAAACAATGAAGTAAGGCTGGCTCTCTCTCATCATACTCTGAGTGTATTTTCAGGGGGTTGTTTGTTCTAAATGTGATTTTGCTATGTTGCAGACATTACAAAGATCAAAAAATTACTGATCTGCGTTAACATTTTAATAAGTGTAATGCACATTAAAGTGTGTTAAGCTGAGTTTAGCACTACGTTAGTACATAGGCCCCACTGGAGTATATACATAGGCCCCGCTGGAGTTTGTGTTATTTAATGTTTGTTATATTGCATTAATATGTATTGATATGTATTAATACCTGTAAACATGTTAATCTAGGTTAGCAAATGAGGGACATTATGGGGCTCATTTTCAAAAAAGACAGATGTCCAAAAGACAGCATAAACTAACACTTGAACTTCTTGCTAGTCAAAACGTCCAAGGCATAGATTCACAAAGCAAACTGATCATGTACCAATCGTTTTGCGAACTCTTTACGACCAAGTCTGGTAAATTAAGAGTACTAATGATTTTCTTGATCGATATTTAAAGAATAGGGGAAGTAAAGGGAGGAAATTAGAAAAACAAAAACTTAAAGACAAAGGATGACGATACAGTACACTCAGTAATAAGTGCAGATGTGAGGGTAATGTTTCGAAGAAATAAAAGAGAGGATTTAATTTTTGCTAAATCGTATGAGGATTGAAACAAAGAGGGGAAAATACAATAGAAATAATTTTTTTTTAATCAAAAGCTTTTTATTTAGTGAAGAAAAACGAAGAACACCAGCAAATACAAACAAAACTGATGAAATGTACAGGAAAGTACAACCAGTAAAAAAGAACACTAGCAAAACCCCCAGCAAGAATACAGCAAATATCAATAAATCCCCACTGTAAACAGTGCATAACCCCCCCCCCCCCCCCCCCCACACACACACACACACACCGTGACAGATCCCATGACTCAAACCACAAACTAGGAAAGGTCTCCAAGCACATAAAGAAAAGAAAGGGCAAAAAAGCAATAAAGCAATCCCCAACCAGTCTCATTAAGCTAAAGATCCCATACACAACACCTAACTCAAACCCCACAATGTGACCCTACAAGGAGCACTCCCGGAAGCAGCAGGATAGGTTACAATTCTATGTGGCTTTAGATAGTCTGAATAATTTG
Organism: Geotrypetes seraphini; assembly: GCF_902459505.1. NCBI lineage: Eukaryota > Metazoa > Chordata > Amphibia > Gymnophiona > Dermophiidae > Geotrypetes > Geotrypetes seraphini. The sequence continues at coordinate 299,367,688 of NC_047086.1, forward strand.
CAGGGTATGACAGTAGAGACAAAGTAGAAGTTATTCTCTTCCCACCAAACCTTCAATGACTCCTTCCAATCTTTCTATTTCTGAAGTTGGATGGAAATGGTGGGAGTAAATGTAGTTGAAGGAACACCTGAAGACTGTTTTGCTAATATAAGTCAATGTTTTTTGCATTCATTTTGATTGGTAGTCAGGTCAAAAATCACAGTATACAATCTGAGTCTTTATCCTAAATCAGCCTTCCTTGAGCACACCAGTTCTTTAGGTTTGAATGTGCATCTCTTTTCTTTGCACTGTGAGGTCTTTACAGATTGTCATAGAAACAACAAGGCAGATATTCAGAATGATTTAAACAAGCAGAAGAAGCTCCAACCCAATTAAATCATAGTGAACAGGCCATTTCTGGATTTTCAGCAGCACTTACCAGCACAGTACTGCTTAAAATATGATGTGACATAGCTAGTACTGGGTGGTCTGGAGGCAGAGTCAGTGTAGCGCTAATATTTGCCTGGTTAGGTGAAATATTCAGATCACTAACTAGGTAAGTGCCTAGATAAAATTAGAACTGCAAAAGGGCTACACATTTCTTAAGCTGACACTTACCTGGGTACTAATCTGAATCGCAAGTACCCAGATAAGTTCTGGCTGCCATCTAAGACTCGGATATTCAGTGCCAGTGCCTGGATTAGGGCCAGCACTGAATATTCTCATCAAATTCATCTAGTGACAAACAGCACTTTTGAAAATGTTGACTGCCTCTAGCCTCTATCAGGGGAATAGAAACAGAGAAACAGAGGTCAATTCAGCTGGGGACAACATCAAATATCCAGGTTTATGCAGCTGGCTGTCTCTTAAGCGGTATTCAGCACTTACCACATAGCACTCTGCATAAAGACAACTGATTTTTATGTAGTCCAATGTAACCACTAAATTTAGGCAGATAAGTGCTTAAAACCATATAATTGATGACTCCGCCCTTGGACTGCCTACAAAACAGCCAGCTTTGAGTTTAGTGGTCTGTGGTGACATTCAGCAGCATTAACCAGTTAGGTTCACTGAATATCAGTGGATAGCCCTGAACAAGCAATTAAATTACATTACATTACATTAGTGATTTCTATTCCGCCATTACCTTGCGGTTCAAGGCGGATTACATAAGAATTGTCGTGAAATTAGGTAATACATGTTGGGTAATTTGAACATTTTAGATTTGATAAGGAGTAGATAGTATAGTAGGTGGAGCTTGGGATGAGTCTGGTCGTGTTAAATAGGTTTTTCAAAAAAATACATAAACCCTATTTAACACGACCTAGTTAAACTAGCCAGGACCCATTTCTGGCAAGTTAAATCACTTTGAATATCAATCCCATAAAAACTGATGGCAGCTAAAGACCATTTGACCTATCCAGTCTGCCCATTCATGTAATCTACTAATCTCTACTATCTCTCCTTCTCCCTTAGAGATTATTTGTGTTTGAAAAATGTGACATACTTGAAGTATCTGAGTATCTGAATCTTTACCATCATTATCTTTCATCTGACTGGCAGCTGTAGGTTCCCGTGCTATGAACCGCTCGAGCAGGGATAAGAGACCTTGAGAAGTGTGGCATGACACCATCCCTCCAGTGAAATCATCAATTTTTGAGTCTGGTGCTTGAAAAGTGGGAGAAGCTTGAGACACTTAGACACTCTTTACCATCATAAATTTCATCTGTCTGACAGCAGTGAATCCCCATGCTAGGGAATAAGGAGAAACCATGGGCAGTGCAGAATGGACCTGCCCCTTCAGTGATATCAGTGTCCAAGTGTGCTGTTTGAAAATGCAAGAAGCTTAAAAAGTGCTGCCTTAGGTATACTACCAAAGAAAACATGCCTTGCCCTTTATTATACTCCTTTGCAAGCAACTTTAAAAATAATTGATATTGTTATTGGTAAGATCCTCTTTAGTCTTCAGATCTACACAATTACCCAGTCTGTGTTGAAATCCAATGGAAGATGTCTGATTCACAAAGTATAAAATATCTTTCTCCTGTCTGGAGAATCCCAGAGAGCCAGTAAGTAGCTTGTCTAGCAAACTGCTCCTGAAGTCCTGGTTTAGGGATGCCTTCTTATTCAGGGGAAATAAATACATTCATCATTCCATTATCCTCAAAATCACAAACTCATACATATTGAACTGTGAAAGTTCCTCAGAGATGCTTTAAACCTTGGACTCCTTCCTCAGGGCCCCCTAATCCAAGGATTTAAAACATCCATAAAATATATGCAAATTAGGTCCAGAGGAATCTGGTACATTCTCTGGTCTCTTCTTGTTTTGGCTCCTCCTAGGAATCTGGTACATTCTCTGTTCTCTTCTTGTTTTGGCTCTTCCTCCAGCTTTTTGAGCTCTGGGAACCTGACAGCTGTTCAGATAGTTAACTTATGAAAAAGGTCACTGTCCCCCTCTCCATGCTGTTAATCAAGCAGTTGTAACTTTCAGTAAGTCCCCTCTTCTCATACCTAGTTCTTATCTCAGGGAAGTTACCCACTGGGCTACTTCACAACAGTCCATAACCTCTAACTCTGGTACTATATCATCCTCTAGTGACTCATACTTCTCTACTTCCATGGGAATGGTTTCTTCTTGCCAGTTGGGTCTCATGTGGAACCTGTCTCCCCTAGATCCATTGGAATCCATAACATATTTGCTATGGATCAAGGGAAGCACATCTTCTTCCTGGCTACTCCTCTCAACCTCAGTCTTGCAAAGCTTCTTGGACATCCATGACTCCTCCTCCCCTCTTCTCCAGTCTTGGAACTCCCTAGCTACTGGTGTTGTGGGGGTTTCTAAAATTTCAACTCTTCATGATTAAAGGAATCTAGGGTCAGATTCATGGACTGGGACAGAAATGCTCCTGACTATGACAATATGTTTATTGATATGTTTTATTGTAATATAAGGAATGATTGATAGTGAGCAAGTTATACAAGTAAGTATATGGGTTTTATGGAACTGCATTTTTAATGGGAAACAATACAAAAAGAATGGAATATCTCAGCACTCTGGGAAAGGAGAGAAATAAAAACATTACATTCTTAAGAAGGGGGTTTGATAAAAGAAAAAAAAGATATCCGGGCATGGCAAGCAGGGTGGAAAGGCTTGGGCTAAGGCCAAGACTCGCTCGTCCCGGCCACAGAGATCTGTAAGTAGCATGAGATTGTCAGTAGATAAAGTAGCCAGGGTACATCATGCAAAGATAAATAATGCAATGCTTTCATCAGCTGGGATAAAACTTTGGAATGCCTTGCCGGGGCAAATGTGGTTGTGTGAGGAGAAAGCAACATTTAAAAAACTATTAAAGACTCATTTGTTTGTAAGTGCTTTTATGTGAGGGAGTGAGAAGGCTGAGAAGCAGGGCAGATATTTAATTGTTCTATTATATATGTATGTAATGTTTGTTTTTTTTAAAGGATTATGAATGTTAATTGGAAACCGCTTAGGTATTTTGAGGTGAGATATAAATTTTTAAATAAATAAATAATAAAAGGGGGAAGCACTATGTTGCTGGAGAATACTACTTGAGTGGAACAGCAGCCTAATGGTTAACGCAGTGGGCTAAGAACCTGGAGTAATGGGTTTGAGTCTTTCTGCTGCTCCTTGTAATCCTGAACAAGTCAATTAACCTTCTGTTGCCCCAGGTACAGAACTTACATTGTGAGCCCACTTGGGACAGAAAAAAGTACCTGCATATATGTAAACAACTATGATTGTACCAACAGCAAGGCAGTATATCAAGTCTATGAACCGATTTAAACCCCGCCACCCACCCACCCACCCTTTTTATGAAGCCGTATTAGCATTTTTTATCACCGGCTGTGGCGGTAAAAGCTCCGACACTCACAGAATTCCAAGAGCATCTGAACTTTTACCGTCTCAGCCGTTGATTAAAAAACGCTAACGCAGCTTCATAAAAATGGGGATTAATTGATTATATTCAAACTGTATTAGATATTATTTATTGGCTTGATATAATGCCTGTACTAGTTAAGGATCTAAGAGGTTTACATACAATAATAACAATTTAGGAAAAGGGAAAGGAACTCCATAAAATTAAAATAAAGGACAGAAACATCATACAGCAGGCAACAAATACACACAGATTCTAAAATCTATGTCATTTGCCTGGCCACATCCCAGGCCAAGTATCATAGTGGTCTGTTCATTTTGGGGGTGATGAGAAGAGATGAGTCTTGTGTAGGGCCTTAAAACAAATGAAGGATTGTTCAGCAAATGAGTTGTCAGGAAGAGAATTCCACAAAGAAGAAGCCAGAAAGTAAAAAATCTGTGTATCTAGAAGAATCTAAGGCTGTTTTTTAAAAAGCTGTGGTAGAGGTTTCTACTGCAGGCCAGCAAGGTAAATGCTCCAATGCTCACAGAATTCCTATGAGCATCAGAGCATTTACCTAGCCGGCCCATGCAGAAACTTCTACTGTGGCTTTGTAAAAGGAGCCCTAGGTGAGCTGATTGTAGATTCAACAAAACCATCCTGTTAACGTCTAATGAACTTAAAGCACAGAAAGGAATGTAGATAGAGGCAGATATGATGATAGATCCTATAAAATGAATTACTGGCTTTCTTGAAACCAATAGTGATAATGAAAATACAAAGGAAAAGTCATGGTACTAGTACTAGTCATGGTTTGTTACGTTACCACAAGATCAACGTTTAATATAGTTATATATTTAGATATTTAATAGGTGACAATCATTATGGTATGGCTATAATTATAAGACTGGCTCAATGATAGTGAAGGTCCTAAGAGGCAAACAATCTGCCCTCTGGGATATATGATTCACTGTTAAAATAGAAAAGTGAAAAGGGGCAGAGGATTTGCAATTAATTTTAATAAGGTTTTGAAAGTAGAGAGTCTATATTCAATTATGAAAGTGAGGATTGGAGTGGGATTGACATAAGATTAGTAGTTATTTATAGATCACCTGGGAATTGGGTATCTGTAATAGGAGAGCTACAAACAGTGATTTTGCAAATGGTGATGCATTTTTTATCAGTACTGATTGCGGATGATTTTTAATCATCATTTGGACAATATGATAATCAGAAATTAAGTTATTTCCATCACCCTGTCTGTAAAGTATTTCTTTACAAGATTACTCGTGAATCTGTCCCCTTTCACCTTCATCTTATATCCCCCCCCCCATTCCACAACTTCATTACAATGACTCCAGTGCTTTATTCCACAAATGTATTTACATTTCTCTATCATATCTCCCTTGTCCCATCTTCCAAAGTATACATATTGAGATCTTTAAGTTTACCCCTATGAGCTTAATGAAGACCACTATTTTAGTAGCTACTCTCAGGACTGACTCCATCCAGTTTATATCTTTTTGAAGAAGCATCTCCAAAATTGTTGCATAGTATTCTAAATAAGTTCTTACCAGAATCCTATTCAGACCTCCTTTTACCTGCTAGCCATTTATCCCCTATTCACCCAGTCTTCTTTCTGCTTGTGCTGTTGTGTTGTACATTTTTTAACTTGTGACCCTCAGCTTCGCTTTGGACACCAGATATTTTCCTGTTCCTTCTAAATTTGGCCTGTATAGAATGCTCTATTTATGTGATAGAACTACCAGCCATTGAGACTCTTGACAAAGGCATAGATGCCGAAACACTGTCAGTGTCGAGTCTTTGAATCCTCACAGTGCTATCAATAAAGAGAACTTTGAACTTTACATCCGTGGCTGAATTATTGACATCTCATCCTTATGACTCCTTTGTTGTGCCTTGAGTGTTGTACATTTTGACATGTAATACATGGTCCCTGCTTGGAAGAGCTTGCAATCTAACTTGGATATACAGACATGACTTATAGGATTGGGGATTTAGATCCCAATGTGAGGAGTTGAAAGCACTCTCAAAGAGATAGGCTTTTAACTCAGGTCCCCTTTTAGTAAGCCATGGTAAAGGTTTCTACCATGGCCCGGGCCACTAAATGCTCCAACACTGCTCCGACACTCATAGGAATTCTATGAGTTTTGAAGCATTTAGTGCTCTAAACCTCTACCATGGGTTAGTAAAAAGGGAGGTAAATTCTCTGGCAACATGGTGATCATTCATGGTGATCACGGAATTCATTCTTCCAAGCATTGCTCCTTTTATATTTTCATCCTAATTCTATTAAAAGCACTAAAAATTGCATGCATAAGTTGGGGCGTGCTCCCAATTTGTGCATGTAATTTAATTGAATAATGAGCCAATTGCTGCCAGTAATTGGGATCTTAGGCACTTATGTGCCTAGTTGGAATCAATAAAAATTTACGCACGTATTTTTAGGCACAGGATCTGAAATTTTGTACGTGGCTCTGAAAAGGGGGCATGGCCATAGGAGGGTCATGGGCAGATCAGGGGTGTTCCTGAAATTTATGTGTGTGGTTATTGAATAAGGAGAGATCCACATCTAATTTAAGCACCAGAATTTACACCACATTGCATTTGGTATAAATGGCTGTGCCTAAAGTTAGATGTGATTCCCAGAGCCAAGTGCTACTCCATAAACAGCACCTAACTTTGAGCACTGTTTATAAAATAGCACTGAATGCCAGTGGCTTAGTGAGTGTGGGAGGCGCCCAGGGTGGTGGAGCCCCCACCCTCTTCTCTACCACCCTCCAGCTCCTTCCCCCCTCCCCTGTCACACACATGCACCCCTTCCCATCCCCTGTACATCTTTAACTGCCCCGCGCGAGTAGCATCTCCAATTTGCTACCCGCACCGGGACCAGGAAGCAATTTCAAAGGGAGCACAAGGCTTGCACAAGCAGTAAGCTGGAGCTGCTACTCGAACCGGCAAAGAGCTACAGGTACGGGAGGAAGTGAAGGCACAAGCATGGTGAAGGAGGAGTGGGAAGAAGCGAGGAGGAAGAGGGAAGAGAAGGAGAGGTGCTGGTGCCCCTATCAAGATGGCATCCAGGGTGGTCCATAACCCCCTCCCCCCAACTTACTACGCCACTGCTGAGCACTGTTTTATCAGCGCCAATATTTAGGTGCCATTTATAGAATCTAGACTCAAACCATCATCTTTTTTTTCTGGTTATTCTAAGATGGCACCTGTATTGATTACTGTAACGTGCTTTATAAGGGCATAACTAAAAAAGAAATAAGAAGAATCCAAATTATACAGAACACTGCAGTGAAGATCATATTTAACGCAAAGACTACGACGGGAGCTCACGGCAGCCATTTCCTATGAGTGATCTGCACGGGGCAGGAGCATAGGAAGATTGCTCTTGCCCCGAAAGCACGCTAGACCACCAGGTATGGTTCCGGGGAGTCTCAGAGGGCTTAAGGTAAGGTCCGGGATTCCGGTGGAAGGCGGTGTGTGTGTCAGAACCGACCTGAATATTATTCATGTTTTTTAAATAATTGCGGGCTCTACCCCTAACCCCTGCAAATATTGAGGAAGAAGTGTATAGGGAAAAATGCTTGGGTACCTGAATGTAAACCACTTAGACTATAAGTGGTATATAAATGCTTAAATAATAAATAAATAAATATACGTATCAGAACTGACAGGGGCCCCAGGATATGTCCTGAGAATCTGGTGTGGTTCTTATCGGCCTGTATCTTCTAAGCTGCTACATTACTATGAAAAATATGTATCTCTATGGCAAGAAACTGATAAAAATGCTAAAGCAGTTCATGCCAAGTTTTGATTGGTCCCAAAAAAGTTAATGGATGACAAAATTCAGATTTTAAATAGATAGTCCTATTTTAATGCTGCATCAGTGACAGCAGGAGAATATATCCAGTTCTTTTACATCTCATTAAAGCTTTTAGTAACCAGCACACAACTTTCAAGTGGCATATAAATTCTAAACAGCCACCTTATATGAGATAATACATTCAGCTTGTTTCAATGTTTCAATGGAGATGACAAATTGTGCCACAATTCAATAATGATGCACATGCTGGAACATTATTGGTTCCTTCATTGGCTGTTTGTCCATGAATTAATTATTTTTATTTGCCTACTGGGTTTCTGAAAATGTACAGGAAGTGTGTGTTGAATGCACTTTGAGAGCAGTTTTAATAATAGCTCCAACAGCAAGGAAGAAATAAACAAGAGAGCAAACATATTGAGTAAGTTTGCATTAACCCTTAAGAAATATTTTTTTTTTAAAAACCCTGAGGATAAAAATCATCTCCCTGATACTGAGACAGCAATGGTCATCATTTTTTAAATATAAATGCCAGCCACCAAAAGGGAAAAAAAACCTGAATATATATTGGCTTCTACTAAATATCCAGACAGAGCAATGAGGTACTTGGAGAGAGGCAATATTCAGCCTCCATTAAGATAACTTGTCCAGATATATTTAAGACAGCCTTTTTGCTGTCTTATATTATCTAAATAATTATCTGAGTAGCAGTGCAGAAAATCACGTCTCTCTGGATAGTGCCGAGTTAACCCAGGCAAAAAATGAGGCAGCTCAAGGGGAATTAACAGGTCCCATCTTTCCACATACCAAGATGGCAGGCCAGCAAAGTCTGTCATAGCCCACAACTTTACTTCCCCTACTGGCGTTCTATCATATCTCTCAGCCATGGGGATTTCTTTTCTAGCTGTTCGTGAATAAACAAGTCATCGCTTCTGGAGCCATCTGCCCGCTTTCAATCTTCTTCCTTTCAGAAGAGTCACACTAAGCCTTATTCCCTCAGAGAAGCCAAGTTACCCAGTTCCAGGCAGGAAGTTTGGAACAAGTCTGGTTTTGAAGTTACAACCCAGAACAGTGTCAGATTTATAGTGCTCAATCCTGCTCATTGAAAACAGTGCTGCAAGACCCATAATGCACCAGGTTGGGGTAGGCTGAAATCTAGGACTGTCCTAAAATATCCAGCCTGGAACTAGGTAACTTGGCATTTCTGTTGTCTCTCAGCTGGAAATTCCCATCCATTTCCCCCCCCCCCCCCCCACCTTTACTCTGCTAATTACTCTTCAGTTTTTTAAGACCCTCAGAATGGCCTGCGAGAGCATACAATACATTGTTTTATATATCACAGTTTTCTGCAATGAATCAATGCGGTTTACAATAAGATTTAGATCAAGTTCTTGAGTTACACTGTTAGAAGGAATGTGGTTTAGAAGGAAGGGGACGGATAGTTTGTAATGTTGTGTAGTGTGTGAATTAAATAAGGAATGTGGGACTTTAATATCAGAAGTAAGTCCCTCTGAGTTCTCGCCATAGATCGCTTTGTGGACCATGCAGGCTATCTTGAACTGGATTCTTTTTTTCATCAGCAGCCAGTGTAGTTGCTCTAATAGTGTGCCTACCCTCTCGTATTGGTTCCGTTTGAGAATTAGTCTTGCAGCTCTGTTTTGTAGTAGTTGAAGCCTCTTATATTCTTTTTCTTTAATGCTACAATATAACGAGTTGCAGTAGTCCATGTCTGGTAGTAGGACACATTGTGCTTCTGTCTTGAAGCTAGTCTCGTTCAGGACTGGTTTAATTGTCCTCAGTATACAAGTGTGGCCACAGATAACAGAGGTAGACACACTCGACAGACCAGCGCTGCACCTCCCAGGGCCTTGTGCGTATCAGTCATGATGTTGGTCTGATGTCTCGAGGAGCAAATAGTGACCAGAGCAACTGGGGTGGAGCGGATATTGGCAACAGGTGGTTTAAAATCCAGTGTTCCGTAAGGCTCACTGTCTTTCTATCAGCAGCCTGAAAAGATCTGCATAAAGAGCTCTCTCTTTTCTCCCTTACTGCTGCTTTTGCTTCACCCTGCTTGTTTTTTACCTAAATCTGCTACAGGCCTTTAGAGGTAAGGCCTTGTGTGCAGTGGCATAGTAAGGGTAGGAGGTGCCCAGGGTGGCGGCACCCTCCCCCCCTCACTCCCCACTCACACTCTCCCATACCTCTAAATCTTCATCAATGCGAGTAGAAGTGATTCAGAGGGGAACCAGGCTGGAGCATGTAACAGGCAGGAGAAGTTGCTCACGCTAACAAAGATTTGCAGAGGTACAGGATGGGGGGGGAGGAATGGCATGAGTGTGGCATGATGTGGCAGGGTGGTGCCAGCAGCCCCACCTATGCGGTGCCCAGAGTTGTCCATCCTCACCCCCTTTACTATGCCACTATTTGTGTGGGCTCTGTTTGGGAAGCTGAGCAGCATTATCTGGGATTGGTAATCGGATGAGTGACCTATTTTTATCCCATGTGGCTGTGCGGTGCGGGATTCTCTGCTCTATAGAGTTGGCCTGTGGGGATACCTGCCTCTGGGTGGAGGATGAGAACCAATAAGGCAAAAGAGTTGTTTGTCACAGGTGTATGCAAGCAGGGACTAGTAATGCATTTCATACAAGCAATAATTCCACACGATCCCAAAATGATTTCTGTAAGGGTGCTCAATTGAAATTGTAAATAAAATTAAGAATAAAGTTTAAAGTAGTAGCAAAAGCCTCAGGGTACAGTTCAGGACCTTCTGTCCTCATAAGCTTAACAGTGCTTTTTCATCGGCATAGAAAAACCTCCAGTTAATATGACTATATATAACTGTAGCAATTTCAAACAATGCAATGTAAATGAATAATATCAAAAGCTCCAACTTATCTTGTCAAAAGCCTTCAACTTCAAGGTTTAATAATTTCAAAATCTTCTCTTCAAAAACGCCCAAAATCATACTTAAGTTTAAACAGCTAGGACCCTGACGCCGACAATGACCAGCATTATTCCAGGACAAGCAGGCAGCCTATTCTCACATATGGGTGACGTCACCGACGGAGCCCAGATGCTGACAGCCTCGCAATCAGACTTGTTTGTAGAAACATAGAAGTTTTGAGTAAGCCACACTGCGCATGCACGAGTGCCTTCCCGCCCAGTGCAGGGCGAGTCTCCTCAGTTCTCAGTTTTCCGCGAAGCCGAGAAGTCCATCTTTGACACTCGGCGTTTAATTTTGTTATTTCGTGCCTTCTTTCACCGCGGTTTGTGTTTATTTTCTTCACAAAATGCTGTGTTCTTTTCTTTATTTCTAGTTTAAAAAAAAAATCTTATTTTATTATCTTCCATTCGATTGACGGGGCAGGCCGGTTGGCCGCAGCCCGCGGGCTTTGACTTCGCTGCGGCTATTTTTCCTCCTATGTCCTGGCCAGCAACAGGCTTCCAGAAGTGTAGCCAGTGCCAGCGTGCGATTTCCCTCATGGACCCACACCGTTGGTGCCTCAAGTGCCTTGGGCCGAACCATCAACCAAAGTCGTGCGAGCGCTGTGCTACTCTTCAACCTCGAGCCCTTAAATGTTGTTGGATTTTTTGGAAAAGCTTTTCAGGATGGACTCTTCAGTCACACCCTCGACTTTGAAAGCGGCCTCAGTTCCACCTTTTACCGAGGGTCCTCCTGCCTCCACGATTCTGACCTTGAGCCTTATCAAACCTTCCTCGTTTGCGGCGGCTCTTTCCTCGAGTACACCTGCTGTATCTTCCCCTGGATCCTCAGGTCAGATATCTCAGCAGAAAGTTCCAGTGGTGGTCCTCAAGCTTGCTAAGACTTCCAAGTTGAAGCACATTTCCACTGCCACTTTGGAACCTCCAGCTGTAGCAGGTGGTCCAGTTTCAGACGCAGATCCATCCTTGCTGGCTTCCTTCCAGACCATGTTAGAGTAGCAATTTGTTCAGTTCCTAACCAAAATGGGACCGAAGCTGTCTACTCTAATCCAGCCTGGGCATTTTTCAGACTCCCACGTGATCGAGCCTTTTCCTATGCCTCAGGCTGAAACTTCACACTCTATGCAGGGAGCAGAGTCTTTGCGAGTGTCTGGTCTGGCATTTATGCACTCTAAGCAAGGAGTAGATTCTTTGCAAGTGCCTCGACAGGAATCCTCACACTCCATACAAGTAGCAGAGTCTTTGGGAGTGCCTCGAGATTCCTCCACCAAGCCTCCTGACCTTCGATCTACAGCTTCTAGCCCTATCCATTCCTTGGTAGCAACATCTGCTTCCATCTCCAGGGCGAAATCTCCTCGATCCTCGAGACCTGCTTCCAAGCACCACTCCTCGAGGCATACCTCCAGGCATAGCTCTTCTTCCAAAGAGCGTCCTTCTTCAACTAAGCCTCAATCTACACCTTCCAGCTCTACCAGACCACCGACTCCTCGATTGAGGTCTCCACTTCCAGACCTCGAGGACTCAGCGGCTTCTATTGCTTTGTCCAAGTCTCCTTATTCTTTTGAAGACTATTTTCCCGCCGAGGCTTCATCTTCGACCCAGGCTGCCTCAAGGTCCTCGAGTCCCTCTCGAGGCAGGGCATTAGCAGATCAGCTATCTTTCTCTTCTTTTCTTCGCCAGATGGCTGCTGATCTGGACCTTCAATTGGATGCTGGTTCTAAATACTCTAAGGAGTACCTCGAAGTCATGCATCTTCCTCAACCTCCTGCAGAGTCACTTAAGCTTCCTCTTCACAAGCTTTTGTCTCAGACTTTCACACAATGCCTGGAGACTCCTTATGCAATTCCTGCTGTTCCAGGCAAACTGGACTCCAGGTATAAAACTCTACATTGCAAAGGATTTGAGAATTTGCAATTGTCTCACCAATTCCTGCTTGTGGAGTCCTCCATGAAAAGATCCCATCCTTCCAGAGTTTATGCTACCGTTCCTCCTGGAAGGGAAGGGAAAACCATGGACAAGTTTGGATGTCACCTTTACCAAAATTCTATGATGTCCTCAATTATAATTTTCATTTTATCACTTATTTCAAGTTCCTCATTGATCTTCTTCCTAAATTTCTCAGCTATTTAGATACACAGAAGCACTTCGAATTTCAAGAAGTCATAGCTACTGTCACAACTCAGATTACATCTTCTTCAATCTTCTTATAATGCCTTTGAGTTGTCCGCCAGGGCAACTGCTTGTTCTTTAACAATGCGCCACCTGGCCTGGCTTTGTACCATTGACATAGACCCTAATCTGCAGGACTGCTTGGCTAATATTCCTTGTGCAGGCAATGACCTCTTCGATGAATCTATTGAGGCAGCCACCGAGAAATTGTCTGAACATGAAAAATCTTTTGCTTCCATTGTCAGACTAAAGCCTAAGCCAGCACGTCCTCCTCCAATTTTCCTGAGGCGTTTTGCTCCGAGAACGGCTCCTTACATTCGTCCGCCTCCCAAGAAACAGCAGAATCAGAAGCAACAGAAATCTCAACCTTCTGCTGCACCTAAGGCTGCGCAGCCTTTTTGACTATTTAAACAGAGCATAATCTCCACCATTCTGTCTCTGTCCTCTCTTCCCCCATTGGAGGTCGTCTCCATCATTTTTATCACCGATGGGAAACAATTACATCTGACCTTTGGGTGCTGTCAATCACCAGGAAAGGATACTCTCTTCATTTCACTCAGGTTCCACCAGAGCTTCCTCCAAGAGAGTGTCCTTCCAGTCCATCCCAGACCTCCCTTCTTCTTCAGAAAGCTCAAGCTCTGCTTCGTCTCCGTGCCATCGAACCAGTTTCTTTGGAACAGCAGAACAGGGGGTTTTACTCCCGTTACTTCCTCGTTCTGAAGAAGACGGGCGATCTGCGACCCATTCTGGATCTCAGGGCTCTCAACAAATTTGTAATAAAATAAAAATTTTGCATGTTGTCCCTGGCGCCCCTTTATCCACTTCTAGATCAGAATGACTGGTTATGCTCTCTGGTTCTCAAGGAGGTTTATACTCATATTCCCATTCATCCGGTCTCCCATCAATATCTCGAATTTTGGGTGGGGAATCTGCATTATCAATACAGAGTGCTACCCTTTGGCCTGGCTTCATCTCCCAGAGTGTTCACCAAGTGCCTGGTGGTGGTAGCAGCAGCTCTAAGGAACCATGGTCTTCAGGTATTTTCCTATCTAGATGACTGGCTCATCATGGACTCTACATCTCAGGGGGTTATTGTAGCGACCCAACGGACTACGTGGTTCCTACAAAGCTTGGGATTCAAAATCAACTTTCCCAAATCCCAACTTCAGCCCTCTCAGAATCTTAATTCATCGTAGCTGTTCTGGACACTATCCAACTCAGACCATTCCTCCCTCAACAACGTCTGGAAGCTCTTCTTCAACTTTGTCATGCAGTGTCTTCCCACTCTTCAATCTCAGCGAGACACATGATGGTACTATTAGGTCACATGGCTTCCAAAGTACACGTGACTCCTTTTGCCAGACTTCACCTCAGAATTCCTCAGTGGACCCTGACATCTCAGTGGACACAGGCTTGCGACCCACTCTCTCAACACATTGCAGTCACTCCTTCCTTGAGACAGTCTCTCCGCTGGTGGATGATCTCTTCCAATCTCTCCAGAGGCTTGCTGTTTCAAACACCCCTCCCCCCATCAGATGGTCCTCATAACAGATTCCTTGACCTTATCTCGATGGTCTCCGTACTCAAGGCCACTGGACCAGTACGGATCGTCAGTCTTGCATCAATCTGTTGGAACTCAGAGTGATTTTCAACGCTCTCAAAGCTTTCAACATTTTCTTCACGACCAGGTAGTCCTCATTCGGAAGGACAACCAAGTCGCCATGTACTATGTCAACAAACAGGGGGGGACGGGATCTCCCTCCCTTTGTCAAGAAGCTCTGAAGGTTTGGGACTGGACAATCCGCCACAACACCTTCCTCAAAGCTGTCTACATCCAAGGGGTGAAAAATTGCTTGGCGGACAACTTGAGTCATTTTCTGCAACCTCACGAATGGACACTCAATTCCTCGCCTCTTCATCACATTTTTTTGCAGTGGGGAACGCCTCAGATCGATCTCTTTGCAGCTCCCCACAACCACAAACTGCCCCAGTTCTGCTCCAGGATATATTCTACTCATTGCCTCTTCCTGTATGCATTCCCTCCTTTCCCTCTCATTCCCAAGACTCTTGTCAAGTTGAAGAACGATCATGCCACCATGATTCTGATTGCTCCTCGATAAACAACCTTGGTACTCCCTTGGTACTCCTCGGTGGACAACCTTGGTACTCCCTTCTACTTCAACTCAGCAGCAGGGAGCCATATCTTCTACCAGTTTTTCCATCTCTGCTTACACAGAGTCAGGGATCTCTGCTTCATCCCAACCTATAGTCTCTACACCTGACAGCTTGGTGTCTCTCAACATAACTCCTCTTCAGTTTTCTCAACCTGTAAGAGACATTTTAGAGGCTTCTCGGAAGCCTGCCACTAGACAATGCTACCACCAAAATGGACTATATTTTTCCGTGGTGCATATCTCGCGATAAGGAGCCTCAAGATTCCACCTTATCTTCTGTTCTGGATTATCTTTTGCACCTATCCACCTCTGGCCTCAAGTCTACATCGATCCGAGTCCATCTCAGTGCAATTGCTGCTTTCCATCAGCCTATTGAAAGGAAATCCCTCTCTGCTCATCTGGTGGTTTCCAGATTCATGAAAGGACTTTTCAATGTCAAACCTCCTCTCAAACTGCTTGCAGTGGTTTGGGATCTCAATGTTGTTCTTGCTCAATTGATGAAGTCTCCATTTGAACCAATGTCTATGGCTTATCTGAAGTATCTCACTTGGAAAGTGGTGTTTCTCATTGCCCTCACATCTGCTTGAAGAGTCAGTGAGCTGCAAGCTTTAGTTGCTGATCCACCTTTCACTGTGTTCCATCATGACAAGGTGGTCCTTTGTACTCATCCTAAATTCCTACCTAAAGTGGTTTCAGAATTTCATCTCAACCAATCCATTTTTCTTCCAGAGTTCTTTCCAAAGCCTCATTCTCACCCTGGAGAATCAGCTCTTCATTCTCTGGACTGTAAATGTGCTTTGGCTTTCTACTTGGAACGCACCAAACCACACAGAACTGCTCCTCAACTTTTTGTCTCTTTCGATCCAAACAAGTTGGGACATCCAATCTCTAAGCATACCATCTCCAACTGGATGGCTGCTTGTATTTATTTCTGCTATGCCCAGGCTGGATTACAACTACAGAGTCGAGTCGCAGCCCACAAAGTCAGAGCAATGGCAGCTTCAGTAGCTTTCCTCAGATCTACACCTATTGAGGAAATTTGCAAAGCTGCTACTTGGTCCTTGGTTCATACTTTCACCTTTCACTATTGTCTGGATGTTTTCTCCAGATGGGATGGCCATTTTGGCCAGAGGGTATTACAAAATTTATTCTCCTAATTTGCCAATGCTCCCACCATCCCATTCTGGTTAGCTTGGAGGTCACCCATATGTGAGAATAGGCTGCTTGCTTGTCCTGGGATAAAGCACAGTTACTTACCATAACAGTTGTTATCCAGGGACAGCAGGCAGCTATTCTCACAACCCACCCACCTCCCCTGGTTGGCTTCTCTGCTAGCTATCTGAACTGAGGAGACGCGCCCTGCACTGAGCGGGAAGGCACTTGCGCATGCGCGGTGCGGCTGACTTCTACGTTTCTATAAGCAAGTCTGCTTGCGAGGCTGTCCACATCCGGGCTCTGTCGGTGATGTCACCCATATCTAATATAATAAAATGCTAGGCCGCGCATGCGCACTAAAAAAAATGTGTTCCCTGATCCGTCGCGAAAACACGAGTGCGCATGCGCGTTTTATGTCATCACCTACTCTCCACCTCGCGCCACCAATCACTGTCATCACCTGCTCTCCACCTCGCGCCACCGATCACTCCTCCTGCACCATGCCACGCCAGGCATGTCCGCAACCGGCCTCGAGCTCCTGGGGGCCGGTGGCGCGAGCCGCCCGGCGGTGCAGTGCTGAGGTCCCACCTCCACCCTACACGGCGCCGCCAGACCCGGCCCTACACTGAGATCCGCAATCGGGTTGCCATGGAAACCCCGCCGCAGCCTCGCGGCTAGGTAGGGGGACAACAATCGCGCTTATGTTCAAGCCGCCACCACGACTCCTCTCTCGAACCGCACCAGGATCGAGAGAGGAGCTGCGGCGGGGGCTTGAGCATAAGCACCATTATTGTCCCCCTACCTAGCCGCGAGGCTGCGGCGGCCTTCCTCACCCGGCCCCACCGTTCCTTCCCTTCAGTTCAGCTCCGCCTATGTTAAAAGAAGCTGCTTTGAAATTGGAGCCCTGCCGCCACCATAACATGTTCCCTCTGCCGCGGTCTCATATGTCAGAGAAGGGGCAGGACCAAGGCAGAGGGAAACGTGCTACGGCAGTGGCAGGGCTCCGATTTCGACGCGGTTCCTTTTAACATTGGTGGAGCTGCACTGCACCTGATGGAGGGAGGGAAGGAAAGGTGGTTGTGCGCTGTTGAGCCCCTCTTTGCCCTCAGACCCTCTCCTAACTGCTCCCTCCTGTCTCAGACCACTGGGGGATGGTGTCTGTCTTCAGCTGCCGGGATGGAGGGAGGGAAGAAGAAAGAAGGGGCCCTGGCAAGCGAGTCATCAAAAGCCAACCATAGCCTGGGACCCCTACATGATATGAATAATGACCAGACAACAAAAGGTAAGAAAAATAATTTTATTTTCTGTTTTGTGATTACAATATGTCAGATTTGAAATGTGTCTTGAGGGAGGCTGCCGCCACGGCTTTGGACAGAGGGGTACCATTTTCGTGGGAGCCGGCCTTCGGAGAGGCTTGGGACGTGGGGACGGATGCAGGAGGGGCTGCCACTGCGAAGGGCTTTGGTGGGGGAGCCAGCCAGACTGCAAGTGTGGGGACGTTGTAAGCGCGGATTGGTCAAGGAGCCGCCGCTGCTGAGGCTTTGAAATTGCTCTCCCACCGTCACTCCCTCCCGCCCCGGCTCTGCCTCTGCCCAAGTTCAAAAGCAGGAGACATCTAGCACCCGTTAATCTAACGGGCTTAAACACTAGTGTGAGAATATTTGCCTGCTGTCCCTGGATAACAACTGTTACGGTAAGTAACTGTGCTTTTCACTACTAAAGCTGCTTCAGGGCTAGGGGGATCCTTATCACTAAAACAAAAGGACACCATAAAAATAAATATTATTATTAATAAAATCAGCATCACCCTTTTTTTTTCTTTTGTGGTAGTTATATTTCATGGTGCAGGGGAAGGGTGCTAATGTACTCTTGCACTTTCTGTTTTAACTGTCACATTTATTTATTTATAACACACATGAGTTTTGTGGTAAGCGCAGTTCTTACTTGCATGGGCATCCCTCCTGCCGATCTTCATGGGGAG
Organism: Geotrypetes seraphini; assembly: GCF_902459505.1. NCBI lineage: Eukaryota > Metazoa > Chordata > Amphibia > Gymnophiona > Dermophiidae > Geotrypetes > Geotrypetes seraphini. The sequence continues at coordinate 299,385,820 of NC_047086.1, forward strand.
GGGTCAGGTGTGGGGGGGTCCGGGTGGCTGCCAAGGCAAAAGAGAGTGGGCACCCCTCCTGTTGATCTTTATGAGGGGGGTCGAATGTCCAATGGATCCAGGGGTCCAGTGGATGGCTGAGGTAAGTGGGGCACATATAAAATATGCTTTTAGTGCATATGTATGCAGCCTTCATCCCTTTTGGTAACACGCTTACCAACACCTCCAGACCTGTTGGTAATTTCAAGTCATTAAAAGTCATTGCTACAATTTGCGCATCACAAAGTGATGTTGGGGCATTGGTCGGAATGCTCATTTTAATCCCTCCTGCAGATCTTCATGGGGGGGGGGGTGTCAGGGGTGTGGAGGGTCTCAGTGGCTGAGTCAGGAGGGAGTGGACATCATTTGTTTTTTTGTTTGGGGGCTGTCATTAGGTGGGAGGGGGGAAGGGGAGTAGCCAGCACAACTTTTTTTTTTTTTTTAATGAGGACAGATATGTGTGTCCATTAAGAAAAAAAGAAAGTCTTCCTGCTCCAAGCAGGAGGTTGCTTCAGGGTTTCCTCCGCTACTCAGCTGTTCAGGCTTCCCCTACCAGCTCTGCGCATTTGTCAGTTGCTTTTCCAGTGACTGATTGGATTGGATTATGGTGAATCTCTATGAAACTCATTTACATGTGAAATTGTTTCAATATCGATCGCCATTTTGAAATCAGACAATTTGCCGGCACTACAGTGACCCAACAGATTTTATCGGCGATATTAGAGAATCTGGGCCTGAATTTGAAAGTCACTGTTTGAAGAACAATCTACCTAGGTATTCCATCAAAAGTGTCAGCAAACTAACTGTAAGTGATAACAGCACTGATAATCTCATTAAGGAGAGCTGCTAATCCTACCTATACTCAGCAGCAGGAACCATGCTAAAAAGAACTGTATGACCCTACCACAATCGGTGGTGGGATTTAGGAGTTTAAAGCAGTAGAAACATAGAAACATGATGGCCGATAAAGGCCAAATGGTCCATCTAGTCTGCCCATTCGCAGTACCCATTATCTCGTTCTCTCTCTGAGAGATCCCATGTGCCTATTTCTGTCTCCATCACTTCTTTTGGGAGACTGTTTCCATCTACCACCCTTTCTGTAAAAAAGTATTTCCTTAGATTACTCCGGAGCCTATCACTTCTTAACTTCATCCTAAGCCCTCTCATTGCAGAATTTTCTTTCAAATGAAAGACTCAACTCGTGGCATTTATATTACGTAGTTATTTAAACGTCTCTGTTATAGCTCCCCTCTCCCATCTTTCCTCCAAAGTATATAGATTGAGATCTTTAAGTCTGCCCCATATGCCTTACTTTTGTTATAGTTTGAAGTTTTATTACATGTTCAATGCTTTGCAGTGTAACTATAAATGATTTTTTAAAAATTGGTTTAGAGCAACATCCTTGAAGTTGGCTTAATTATTGTGGGGAGAGTTTTAGAAGTGTGAAATGATTTTTTTTTTTTTTGGGGGGGGGCCTCTTTCCTGAAATCAATAGATTTGGTTGTGATCCTGGTTCCCACTCCGTGGGGTGAACCATAAATAGCTGCCTAGGCAAACATTTGACCCAGTTAGGGCCACCAAGAGACAAAGCCGGGCCCAGAGCAAACAATGTTGAGGATCCAGCCTCCGGCCCCTGTTCCCCCCCCCCTTCCACCAGCAGTGACTCTCACACTCTGCCTATGGCTGACTGGGAAACCTCCCTTCTGCCACATCAGGAATTTACATGAGATGGGGATAGGATGAGGCAAAGAGGTTTCCTAATCAGCCACAGGCAGCATGTGAGAGTTGCTGCTGCCACTACTGGTGACACCTTCAGAGACAGGCTTGTTAAGGGAAGAAGGGGAGGGAAATGCAGGACCATGATGTCCAGGATGGTTTTTCTATGGCCAGCATCCGGCCCCCTGTTGACCTGGCCCAGGAGAATCTTGCCCCCTGCCTTTCTTCTTGGCAGCCCTGGACCCAGAGGTTTCATATATTCTATAAATGTTGTATCTACAATTGCAAAAGCAATATAGAAATCCCAATAAAATAAATAAAATCAAGGAAAGGTTTTTCCTAGAAAGTAAAATAAGTTATTCTAGGATTCTATGTAAATTTTATAGACACTAAAAGAGTATCATCAAAAACAATGCATTCTCTTTTATTCATGAATAACTTACTGAGCTCCAAAATAAATAATTAAAAATAAGAAAGGAGAAAACCAAAAATAAATGTCACCGACTTGATTAGAACAAATAGATTTTTAAAATATATTTTAGGCTTTTCCAAGTTCAATCATTGATTGTTTAGAGATATGTATACATCATCACCACTTTTCTAAATTTCCAGCATAATGCAACACTTGAACAAAATAAATCCTTCCTGTTCCCTTTATACTGCTGTGTTTAATTCTTAAATCTTACCCTAACAAGCATGCAGATATGTAACTTTGGAATGCTGTCCAGTTCAGATTTGTAGAAGGTGACAATAGAATTTTTACATCACATACTGACTTGTACGTATGTTTCAGTATGTTTTTTCTCTGCTGCAACATGTTTCATTTGTTCCAACCTTGGAAAAAGTAGTGTTGGGCTGGCAAGGAAGAGTGGACAAAACAACAGCGGAGGAGATGGAGAACAACAGACTCTAGTGGTGTTTACTGACTAGATCAACAAAACTTGTCTCTGAAAACTCTGATGCAGTTGATGCCAATATCTATACCATGCAAAAAAAATAAAAACAGCAATGGGTGCGGCAAAACTGAGATACGTGAACATAAATCTGCAAGAATAACTGCTCAAGTACGAGTAGCCAATAAATTCATCTATGAACTGCTGTTATCTGTCTACTCAGCAGTTGTTATGTTGTGCCTACAGTCTGCAGAGGAATCACCCTTTCCAAGGAAGAGTGGGCTACATAGACACATTTAGGCATGGGCACATGAGCTGTCATATATCTCAGGTGAATCTGTATCTGCTTCTATAACAGTCTGTGTGTGTCTATGTGAACATCGGTACGTGAAAGTGTGCACCTGTGTCTTTTCCTGTGTGTCTGTATTATAGGGTAAGATGTGACTGAAGAGGCTTTTAGATATAGAAGAGGTTTTATAAGGGTGAATTTAAAAGATATATGTGTGTGTGGTTTTAAGAAAGTGGGTGTATGTGCATGTATGTTCAGATGGTTTAGATGGATATAGTATACTGTATATGATGTTATAGATATGAATATATGTGGGGTTATATGTAACAATTAAGATTTATGAGTAGGTATGTTTGTATGTCTGGGTGATATGTATGAGGGGTATGGAGATGTCAATAAGTTACAAGTATTTATGGCTGGGATAGAATATGAGTGTGTAGACAATGCATATGTGACAGAACTATGTGGGGGTACAGATGGGGATAGTATGGGTGGGTGCAATATGGTGGGTATGAGATAAACACAGTATAGTCTCAATTACCCGACGTAAACAGGACTGACCCATTGTTGGATAACTGAAAAGTCCGAAAATAGAAAAACAATGGTAACACCTCAAACAATGCATAAACAAAGGCAGTAAAAGCAGAGTCCTGGGTCACCACGGTGCTGTATTGCAGTAAAAGCAGGATCCCAGGTCAAAACCAAAATTGTCTCAGGTGCCAAACATCCCTCTGTGCTACACCAGAAAACCGAGAAAGAAGCCACGCTTCTTAATGGCAATGCGATGATGTCACCAGTGGGTTCTATTGGTTATGCCAGATGGTCAGATTAGCAAAGGTTGGATAATAGAGACTGTTCTGTATGTGAGGGCATATGTGAATAAGCCGCAGTGTCCCGCAAATTTTTTCGAGCCGGGGCACATGAAACCTAGTGTCCCCGGTTGAAGACACCCGGAAATGCGCTGGCATCAGTGTGATGACATCATGCGCATGCGTGACATCAGCACGCCACCGTCAGCACATGCGCAAAGGCTCTTCAAATGGGGCTTGCGCCGAGAGAAAGATCCACGCTGGAGAGAAGGGCTGGCAGCGAGAAGAGGTGCCAGGGTCTGGAGTATGCTAACAGGACGTGCCTCTCTTCGTGAGAGGCACGTCCTCTAAACAGTCATCCGATGCCGGCACCTCTCCTCTTCCCCAGTATACCATGGCACACCAGAAATCTCAGAAGGCACACTAGTGTGCTGCGGCACACAGTTTGCGATTCACTGGAATAAGGAGAAGAGAATGTGAAGGTTATGTGGAATTTTGGAGGAGTGTATAGGGGTAGTATTGTTTGGGATGTGTGATGGAAGGTGGCTTGAAAAATGCTATCTTTTGTTAGATGCTTTAATTTTTGTTTTCCATAGCCCCAATATTCAGACGGTAGGAGGCAGCCCAGCTACCTCCTGCAGTCCACGGTGATCCCAGTTACTCAATTTTGAGGCTGTATCTGGCCACGGCATTAAATATCTGGGTCAAAGTTTTCCACCATTATTCAGCGGCTGACCAACTAAGGCAAAACAGTGAAAAATAGACCTTCTTTATAGGTGGATCTATCTAACCGCTAGCCTTAGCCAGCCAGCTACTGAATATTAGTGGTGACCAACTTGTATGTCTTGCAACATAGCTGGTCACCAGCCAATCTGGCAAACCGAATATTCAGCGGGAGACAGCCAGCTATCACCCTCTGAATATTAGCAGACAGACAGCTAAGTGATACTTAGTTGGCTGGGAGTCATTCCTGGCTGGCTAAGTGCCACTAAATATTGAGGTGGTGTACCCAATTATAATATTTATATATTCTTTCAAATACTTTTTCAAAACGAGCCTCAGCCCCACCACTCCACCGCATATATTTACTTCACATCGCGGGAAGTATATTGTGGTGCTTCATCATTGGCTACAAGTTATGAAAATTATTTTGAAAAAAATTTTTTTATTTTGATTTTATGAAAAGTCTTAAAGAATAAATATCAAAATGGATTTCCCATTACTATGTCTCTTTTAAAAGTAAGTAATACTTAGCTTCAGCCAAAAACCCAGGGAGTCAGACCCGACATGTTTCACACTTTGGTGTTTTCTCAAGGGTCTCCCTGCAAAATACACAAGTAGAGCTGTTATAATACGTTTACAACCCGCCCTGCCTGAATCTGTTTCTAAAACTGTTCTACTACCATTTCGCTATTTAGTGCTTACCAGGGGTGCCGCTGTCATCCGACTCCTATCGCTTATGGAAAAAAGATGGCGGCGGCGTCCTCTGGCCCCGGTTTAAATGCTAATTTCAAATGAGTAAGACTCCGCCCCCCACAGCTGATTGGATCTGACCAGAGTTACAGTGAACCCCATTCAATCTCACTGTTGAGCCCACACGGCTCAACAGTGTCAAGACTAAAGATCAATCTTTGTTCAGTTTCGTTCAATTTGACAGAATCTCCCTCTCCAGCCCGCCCTGTTATTTTCTTTATGACCCGCCACCTAAAGTCATTAACAGTGTGTTTGAACTTAAGCCAGTGTTCAACCAGCGGAGCATGCATGATTTCGTTAAGAACACGCGATTTATGTTCAGTCAATCTGGTCTTTATCCTTCTACTCGTGCGCCCCACGTATACGAGGTCACAAGGACATACAATGGAATAAATAACTCCTTGGGAATTACAATCTGTAATATGCTCTGATTTTAAAATAATAGATCTTCCCGGAACCTCCCAAGAGTCCCCCTGAATGGCTGAGGAACACCATTGACAACGTCCGCATATCCCGTGGGTGCCCCCTATCCTTACCTCGGGGTCAACCCTGTATTTTTGAAAATTACAGCGTTGTCCTAGCGTAATACCTCGTGTGTACGCTATACGAGGAAAAACTTCAAGGGAATATTACAGCTCTCCAACTTAATACGACTGACAGATGGTTAGTGACTTTGGACGTTGTTTCGTTATACACTCAGATTCCACAGGAGGAAGCATTGGCAGTTATCAAAGAATCCCTCCAAAGTAGAACCACTCACCGTATTTCCACCACATTTTTGATGTATTTGGCCACGTGGGTCATTAAACACAACTATTTTCAGTACCATCATAAATTCTACCAACAAATCCAGGGGGTGGCAATGGGTGCCACCTTGGCCCCCTCTGTGGCTGCCCTTTACATGGCACGTTTTGAAGAAACCTGGATATATCCATCCCCATGGAACACGTATATTGGGTTCTGGGGCAGATTTCTAGACGATATCTTTTTTATTTGGGACAGCTCCAAGGAGAATTTGGACAAGTTTATTGAATTTTTGAATACAGTGGACACTAACATCAAGTTCACAATGACATGCCACCAGACCACGATAGATTTTTTGGACATTACTGTCCAAGCTAACGGGGCGAATATTTCTACATCCCTATATATCAAACCAGTAACTCGGAATACCATATTACACTTCACCAGTTTCCACCCATTCAAACTTCGCTTTAATTTACCAATAGGCCAATTCTTGCGATTACGCAGGATTTGTTCATCAATGGAAGAATATAAAATTCAAGCTGCTAAATTGAGTGATCGCCTCCATTGCAGAGGCTATCCTGAGAAATCCATAAAACAGGCCCTATATAGGGCGAAATTTGCTCAAAGAGATCTATTACTACAGGAACATACAGAGGAGCAAGAAGTGTATGAGATTCTTACGTGTGTTCTTCCTTACTCTAAAGCAGTAAAAACAGTGGTGGATATACTGAGAAAATACTGGTTTGTAGTGCGTTCCCACAAATCCCTTGAAGTTTTTCCTCGTATAGCGTACACACGAGGTATTACGCTAGGACAACGCTGTAATTTTCAAAAATACAGGGTTGACCCCGAGGTAAGGATAGGGGGCACCCACGGGATATGCGGACGTTGTCAATGGTGTTCCTCAGCCATTCAGGGGGACTCTTGGGAGGTTCCGGGAAGATCTATTATTTTAAAATCAGAGCATATTACAGATTGTAATTCCCAAGGAGTTATTTATTCCATTGTATGTCCTTGTGACCTCGTATACGTGGGGCGCACGAGTAGAAGGATAAAGACCAGATTGACTGAACATAAATCGCGTGTTCTTAACGAAATCATGCATGCTCCGCTGGTTGAACACTGGCTTAAGTTCAAACACACTGTTAATGACTTTAGGTGGCGGGTCATAAAGAAAATAACAGGGCGGGCTGGAGAGGGAGATTCTGTCAAATTGAACGAAACTGAACAAAGATTGATCTTTAGTCTTGACACTGTTGAGCCGTGTGGGCTCAACAGTGAGATTGAATGGGGTTCACTGTAACTCTGGTCAGATCCAATCAGCTGTGGGGGGCGGAGTCTTACTCATTTGAAATTAGCATTTAAACCGGGGCCAGAGGACGCCGCCGCCATCTTTTTTCCATAAGCGATAGGAGTCGGATGACAGCGGCACCCCTGGTAAGCACTAAATAGCGAAATGGTAGTAGAACAGTTTTAGAAACAGATTCAGGCAGGGCGGGTTGTAAACGTATTATAACAGCTCTACTTGTGTATTTTGCAGGGAGACCCTTGAGAAAACACCAAAGTGTGAAACATGTCGGGTCTGACTCCCTGGGTTTTTGGCTGAAGCTAAGTATTACTTACTTTTAAAAGAGACATAGTAATGGGAAATCCATTTTGATATTTATTCTTTAAGACTTTTCATAAAATCAAAATAAAAAAATTTTTTTCAAAATAATTTTCATAACTTGTAGCCAATGATGAAGCACCACAATATACTTCCCGCGATGTGAAGTAAATATATGCGGTGGAGTGGTGGGGCTGAGGCTCGTTTTGAAAAAGTATTTGAAAGAATATATAAATATTATAATTGGGTACACCACATTTATATAGTTTACAACATTGTACCCGATATACATTTCGTTTGCAAATTTGCCATATACTTTTGACTAAATATTGAGGGGCATGTGTCAACATCCATAGCATCTTAATGAGGCCCATAGCATAATAATGGGGAATCTCTGGAAAAGTTCATTTTCCTGAACTACCAGCCCAATGATTATTGTCTTTGAACTCATACGATATATTTCTATTTTCCACGGAGTCTAATTAGCCCCCACCCCACTTTTACAAAGCCCAACCGTGCGGGCAGGTGCGATAAATGCTCCAATGCCCATAGGAATTAAATGAACATCATATTTTCCATGTGGCACTCAACTGTGCAGTTTAGTAAAAGGACCCGTTAATGACCTCATTTCTTCTATATATCTCTAAAATTCCATACGTAAGAAAATATAACAACAGTGAAGTGGAGGAATAGTCTAATGGTTAGTGCAAAGGGCTCAGAACCAAGAGCTGGGTTTGAGTCCCACTGTGGCTCCTTGTGACAACCCCCCCCCATACACACCCACACAAGCCCTTTAATCCTCCATTGCCCCAGGTACAAAACTTAGGGCTCCTTTTATCAAGTTGCGCAACGGAGGTTAGTGCGTCGGACATTTCATCACGCGCTAACCCCCGCGGCACACCAAAAAACTAATGCCTCATCAATGGAGGCGTTAGTGACTAGCGCGGCAGGTGGTTGAACGCGCGGTATTCCGTGCGTTAACCGCCTACCGCAGCTTGATAAAAGGAGCCCTTAGATTATAAACCTACTATAATATGTAAACTTCTTTTTCTGTGCTAGGTAATATATCAGATCTATTACCCTTACCCTCTATTTCTAAGCCCATGGATCTGGCTTTAACTAATTATTTTATGCACATAAGCACATAAGCATGGCCTCTGCCGAGTCAGACCATAGGCCCATCATGCCCAGCAGTCCGCTCCCGCGGCGGCCCCCCAGGTCAATGACCTGTAGTGATCTATTACTCAAGAGCATTTTGTCTTGTATAGTAACCCTCTAATTGTACCCCTGGATTCCCTTACCCCTCAGGAATTCGTCCAATCCCTTTTTGAAACCCAAAACCGTACTCTGCTCAACCACCCCCTCTGGAAGCGCATTCCAGGTGTCCACCACCCTCTGGGTAAAGAAGAACTTCCTAGCATTTGTTCTAAAACTATCTCCCTTCAATTTTTTTGAGTGTCCTCTAGTTCTTGTTGCCCCCGCCAGTCTGAAGAATCTGTCTCTCTCTACCTTCACTATACCCTTCATGATCTTATAAGTTTCTATCATATCCCCTCTAAGTCTCCTCTTTTCTAGGGAAAAGAGCCCCAACTTCTCCAGCCTCTCAGCATACGAGAGGTTTTCCATGCCCTTTATCATTTTTGTCGCTCTTCTCTGGACCCTCTCGAGTATCGCCATATCTTTCTTTAGGTACGGCGACCAGTACTGGACGCAGTACTCCAGATGCGGTCGCACCATTGCCCTGTACAGCGGGAGGATAACTTCCTTGGTTCTGGTAGTGATACCTTTTTTGATAATGCCCAACATTCTGTTCGCCTTTTTTGAGGCCGCTGCGCATTGTGCTGCCGGTTTCATTGTTTTATCCACCAAAACCCCCAAGTCCTTTTCTAGGTTGCCTTTTCCCAATGTCATCCCCCCCATCATGTAGTTGTACATCAGGTTCCCTTTCCCTATGTGCATAACTTTACATTTCTCCACATTAAAACTCATCTGCCATTTATCTGCCCACTCACTCAGTTTGTCCAGATCCCTTTGGAGTTTTTTACATTCCTCTACAGATCTAACCTTACCGGAGAGTTTTGTGTCATCCGCAAATTTTATAACTTCACACTTTGTCCCTGTTTCCAAGTCATTAATAAATATATTGAATAGCAGCGGTCCCAGCACTGACCCTTGTGGGACGCCACTTGTGACCCCTTTCCAGTCAGAATAGTGTCCCTTTACTCCTACCCTCTGTTTCCTGTTTGCCAACCAGTTTTTGATCCATCTGTGTATGTTCCCTTCCACCCCGTGGTTCCACAGTTTCCTTAGAAGGCGCTCATGAGGTACCTTGTCGAAGGCTTTCTGGAAGTCTAGGTATACTATATCTATGGGGTCACCTTTGTCCAAATGTCCGCTTATCCCCTCGAAGAAGTGCAGTAGGTTTGTTTGGCAGGATCTTCCCGTACAGAAACCATGCTGGCTTGTTCTCATCAGCTTATTTTTTTCTATGTGCTCACTGATACTGTTCTTGATCAATGATTCGGCCATCTTCCCCGGAACTGAGGTCAAGCTGACCGGTCTATAATTCCCCGGGTCGCCTCTGGTTCCTTTCTTGAAGATAGGTGTAACATTTGCTATCCTCCAGTCTTCCGGTATTACCCCTGTTTTCAGGGATAGGTTACAAATCTGTTGCAGTAACTCCGCTATTTCGTTTCTAAGTTCTCTTAGTATTCTTGGGTGAATTCCGTCCGGGCCTGGCGATTTGTCAGTTTTTAGCCTATCTATCTGTTTGAGTACGTCTCCATGCACGATAATTTTTCCTCTTGGTCCCCCTTGAAGAATTTTTCCGGTTCCGGAACATTGGATGTGTCCTCTTTTGTGAAGACCGAAGAGAAGAACGTGTTTAATCTGTCCGCCACTTCCTTTTCCTCCTTTACCACTCCTTTCCTATCCCCCTCATCCAGGGGTCCCACTTCCTCCCTCGCCGGCTGTTTCCCTTTCACATATCGAAAGAAAGGTTTAAAGTTCCGTGCCTCCTTTGCAAGTTTCTCTTCATATTCTCTCTTTGCTGTTCTGACTACGCGGTGGCATTCTTTTTGGTGTTTCCTGTGCTTTTTCCAATTTTCCTCAGTTTTATCCTTTTTCCAGGTCCTGAAGGATTTTTTCTTATCTCCTACCACCTTCTTAACTTCTCTTGTTAACCATGCTGGGTCCTTTGCTTGATTCTTTCTGCCCCCTTTTCTAAATCTGGGTATATATCGGCTTTGCGCCTCGTTCACTGTGTCCTTAAAAAGGGTCCAGGCTTGGTCCACCGTCAGTGCCTTTCTGGTGCTGTTCTTGAGTTTTCTCTTTACCATGTGTCTCATGGCATCATAGTTCCCTTTCTTGAAGTTGAACGTTGTTACAGTGGTTCTCCTCCCCTTTGGCATACTTAGTTCCACTTTGAATTGGATCGTGTTGTGGTCACTGTTCCCTAAAGGTCCTGCTACTTCCACTTCTTGGGCAGGTCCTCTCAGCCCATTAAGGATTAAATCCAGAATAGCTGCCCCTCTCGTTGGTTCTTTGACGAGCTGTTCCAAGTAACAGTCCCCTACAGCCTCTAGGAACTCCAATTCCTTTGAACAATTGGAAACTCCATGGCTCCAGTCTATCCCTGGGTAGTTGAAATCTCCCATAACTATGGTGTTAGCGTTTTTACATTCTCGCCTCAACTCAGCTCTCAGTTCTTCATCTATTGCTTCTGTTTGTCCGGGCGGGCGGTAGTACAGCCCCATCTTTATCTCGGTTCCCTTTCTTCCTGGTATTTTAACCCATATTGATTCCAGTTGGTCATTAATTGTTGGTGTGTCCACTCCGATCGATTGAATTGTATCCGTTACATAAAGTGCTATTCCTCCTCCTTTCTGATGTGTCCTGTCTCTTCGGTAGAGCTTGTACCCTGGTAGTGCTGTGTCCCATTTGTTGTCCTCGTTCCACCATGTTTCCGTGATTGCTATGATGTCTAGGTTCTCATCTTTGGCCCTGGTTTCTAGTTCCCCCATTTTGTTTGTCAGGCTTCTTGCATTAGTGTACATACAGTTTAAGTCTCGATGGATTTGTTTTCTTGTTGGTTTCCCTTGCGATCCATTTTCCTTTCCGTCCCCTTCTTGTTCTGCAGACTTTTGTTTATTGTCTCTCTTGTGGCCCGTTTCCATGTAAACAGCAGTAGGGACATTTCTCAAATCCTGCTTATATCCAATAAAAACATTTGTGTTTAGAGGATCAATTTTGAACAAGAACAAACTTTGGTTTGATAGTGATCTTTATACTTTAAAAAGTATGGTAAGAAGACTAGAACAGATCTGGTTAAAATCTGGGAAACAAATTGATCGTGATATCTGGAGGAAAAAGGTACATTCATATAAGCAACTTATAAAAGATAAATGCAAGGCATTTTATTCATCAAAATTAGCATAACAGGCACAAACACCAAAGAACTATTTAAACTTGTTACTAATATGTTTGATATGTCCTCATTTTCCCAATCGACACATACCTCCAAACTCTGTAGATTTAGCAAATTATTTCATTCAAAAAATTGAAAATCTAAGATCATCCTGTTCATTGGTCAATAGGAAAAATCTGGATTCTATGCATTTTCCACAAGAAAGTTGCTATGCAAATCTAACCTGGGGCACATTCAGACACCCTGAATGGGATGACTTTTTAAACAGCTTTACAATAAGTTTAAGTTTAAATTTATAAAGTTTATTAGGATTTTTTATATATCGCCTATCAAGGATATCTAAGCGGTTTTTACAATCAGGTACTCAAGCATTTTCCCTGTCTGTCCCGGTGGGCTCACAATCTATCTAATGTAAAATCATATTGCTCTTTAGACCCAGTAATTATGAAATCAGCTCCCTTAAAATTCCAATTGGATCTATTTAGCTGGTTAACTTATTTGCTAGAAAATGGTAAGTTTCCATCATCAGGAGGTCATATTATTATCACTCCTATTCCTCAAAATCCCAAAGAATCTATTTCCTGAGTAGCCAATTACAGACCCATTGCGTCCATTCCATTTTTTGTAAAAATTATAGAAGGTCTGGTATATAAAAAGCTGTTGAATTACTTGGATTACTTTTCCATTCTTCATGGATCACAATTGAGTTTCAGGCCACTGTATAGCACAGAAACAGTTCTGGCCTCAATTTTGGATAATCTCTGTAACGTCTTCAGTAAGGCTACCAGTGTACTAATTCTACAATAGAACTTGAGTAGCACTTTTGACTTAGTTGACCATAAAAAATACTGGAATGTTTAGATTCTATTGGAGTGCATGGTAAGGTCCTTGAATGGTTTGAAGGTTTTTTTAATGTCTCGTACATATCAAGTAAGGCAGAACAAAGAGCTCTCTAACAGTTGGAGTAACCCTTGTGGCGTTCCACAGGGCTCACCACTGTCCCCTTTACTATTTAATGTTTATTTAGCATCTCTGGGTGCTAGATTGTCCAACTTTAAGATTAAATTATTCAGTTACGCAGATGATATTACAATTTTGGTTACTATCTCTACTTCTCTCTCCCAGATTAATGGAATGGTTACTGACATTTTAACGGCCATTGAATTATAGATGGTAAAATTTAATTTAAAACTTAATACCAAGAAGACAAAGATACGCTAGCGTTTTTAGCACATGCACCGGATTAGCATGCGCTAGCTAAAAAATTACCACCTGCTTAAAAGGAGGCGGTAGCAGCTAGCGCGCGTGGCATTTTAGCGCACAAAACTGCTACCGCACCTTTCTAAAAGGAGCCCTAAATTCTTCTGCGTTTCACTGAATTTGATGGAAGAGGTTATATCAATTATCTTAAATGCTAAACCTATATTGTTCACTCTTCCATCAAGTTACTTGGTGTAATTTTCGACCAGAACCTAACTATGAAAAATCAGGTTGACTCTATGGTACGGAAGGGTTGCCACACATTGTAGAAATTTAGAACCATAAGAGCTTATTTGACATTAACTCGATTGCTAGTGCAAGATTTGATTTTGAGCCAATTTGATTATTGCGACATTGTGCATCTTGCTGGAGCCCAAAAAAATCTGCAGAGACTGCACATTAATTCAGAATGCAGCAGTTCACTTGATCTATAATCTGAAGAAATTTGATCATATTATATCTTACTATCGCAACTTGCACTAGCTACCAATTGAAGCATGGATTAAGTTCAAGTTTGGATGTTTCTGTTTTAAGGTATTGGCAGGCTTAATCCCAGAATATCTCTTAGAATCATTTACATTCAATAACTCCAAACATTCCTGGAAATCGCACACATTATTCTCTTTTCCATCTGCTAAAGGCTGTAAATTTAAAAGATTTCAACATCTGCTGTCTTTTCAAGTGACACTATGGGATAAGGATTTGAACGCCTTAATTATGTCAACTGACTCTTAGCTACGATTGCGACATGTTTTAAAAATGTATCTTTTCATTGAATACTTTGGAAATTAGGCATGCTATGCCTCTCTTCTTATCTTTTGTACTCATAAGAACATAAGAACATAAGCAGTGCCTCCGCCGGGTCAGACCATAGGTCCATCCTGCCCAGCAGTCCGCTCCCGCGGCGGCCCAAACAGGTCACGACCTGTCTGAATAACCAGAAGGGGCCCCCTTGCCACCTTGGTTTCCCATTGAAGTCCTATCTTCCCATCGAAGTCCTAACCCTCCAGTCTTGCACATTCACGACTTGGTTGGGTTTCCATACTTATTACCTGGTTAGCTTTTTATACTTGTATTACATCCCAGCACCTCTCTCAGTATCCCACGATCCCTTTATCCCTCAGGAATCCATCCAATCCCTGTTTGAATCCCTGTACTGTACTCTGCCTGATCACTTCCTTCGGTAGCGCATTCCAAGCAGTGTTCCCGCTAAGCTGCGCTGGCGCACAAAATATTACATCGCAGCGCACAAGTTTCACGTCACAGCGCACACTCGAGCGGAGGTGAGAGGAAGCGGCGGTGGTCTGCCCTGATCGCCTAAGATGCAGCAGCGGCGGCTCCTTTCATGATCCCCGTAAATTACGGGGATGCCGCCGCTGCTGCATCTTAGGCGATCAGGGCAGACCGCCGCCGCTTCCTCTCACCTCCGCTCGAGTGTGCGCTGTGACGTGAAACTTGTGCGCTGCGATGTAATATTTTGTGCGCCAGCACACGCCAGCGCAGCTTAGCGGGAACACTGATTCCAAGTGTCTACGACCCTTTGGGTGAAAAAAAACTTCCTTGCATTTGTTTTGAACCTATCTCCCTTCAGTTTCTCCGAATGCCCCCTCGTACCTGTTGTCCCCTTCAGTCTGAAGAATCTGTCCCTATCCACCCTCTCTATGCCCCTCATGATCTTGAAGGTCTCTATCATATCTCCCCTGAGCCTCCTCTTTTCCAGAGAGAAGAGCCCCAGCCTATCCAACCTCTCGGCGTATGGGCAGTGTTCCAGCCCTTTTACCAGTTTCGTTGCTCACCTTTGGACTCTCTCAAGTACCGCCATGTCCTTCTTGAGGTGTGGCGACCAATACTGAACGCAGTATTCCAGATGTGGACGCACCATCGCTCGATACAATGGCATGATGACTTCCCGCGTCCTGGTTGTTATGCCCCTCTTTATGATGCCCAGCATCCTGTTGGCTTTTTTCGAGGCTGCTGCGCACTGCGCAGATGGCTTCAGTGATGCATCCACCAGCACACCCAAGTCTCTCTCTAGACTATAACTTTTGTGAACTTCATAGAACTTAGCAGTAATTGCTGTATGGAAGTGAGTTTTATGTTATATGTTTATGTTATGTTATATAGTATATGGCATGGAAAATGAAAACGTTTACATTCAACAAACAAAAGACAAACCGGCCAATATTCAGTCTTATTTTGCCGGACAGAAACGACGCTTAAATAGCACTTAAATCGGTCGAATGTGAATATTCAGCAGAGATAACTAAGTTTAGCGGCCAAAATCAAACCACTTAAACAGCAGTCAACACTGAATATTGACTTAGACAGGTGGAGGGGCATAATCGAAAGGAACATCTAAGTCCATTTTTGTCCAACTCGCAAGTCGTCCAAAGTAAAAAAAACTGCTTAGGACACATTTTTGAAAAATACATCCAAATTATTTTCTGTTTCAAAACTCGTCTAACTATACGTCCTGATGATCTGATCATCCAAGCTGTTAAATCATCCATCTTTATACCACATTTTCATCCAACTTTTCGTCCAAGGCAAAAACGCCTAGAAACAGACCTTTTGGATGTGGGACGGGTCTACAAAGTGATGGACTGGACAACCAGACATAGCACCCAGATAGTGGGTTGCCTTACAGGGCATTGCTGTGAACTTCACAAAAAGGGTGCCTTGTCTTCATCTCGCTACAGCTCCCTTATAGATAATGGTGAGCCCCCCAAACCACCTCCAAAATCCCCTAGACCCACCTAACTACCACCCCAATAGCCCTTATGGCTGTAGAAGCCACTTATATGGCAGTACAAAAGGGTTTGGTTTTTTTTAGGGGAGTGCATATGTGTAACCAGCAATGCAGTGATTACAGTGGCTTATGGGCATGGGTCCTCCTCTCCATGGGTCCCTAACCCACCCCCAAGATGACTTAAGCTGCCTCTGTGCAGGTCGACTAGGCTTTCCTATGCCAGGCTGCCAGGTGATGATGGTCTGGAGGCTGAATTTTAAAGGTGTGATTAAGATTTTTATGGGGTGGGGGGGTCGGTGATCACTGGGGTAGTGTGTGGGGGTCTGTAGTTTGTGTCTGCAGTGCTTATCTGGTGACTTTAAGTGGGTTTTTGTGACTTAGACCATGTTTTAAATGGTCTAAGTCAGTGTTCTTCAACCTTTTTACACCCGTGGACCGGCAGAAATAAAAGAATTATTTTGTAGACCGGCAAACTACTAGGACTAAAATTTAAAAACCCCGTTTACGCCCCATCTCCGTGAGCTCGGTCCCCGCAAACCATCTGATCCCATCTGCACAAGCCGCAATTATGATTTTATATTGAACGTATTTTATTAAAGTATAAAAAGAAACAATATTCTGAACAATTGTGATTTTATAAATACAAATATACAGAGCACAGACCAACAAAACCCCTGTCTCCCCTCCCCTTCACATATATCCCCTCTACTATCAAGAAAACTGAACAAGCCAAGTTATTATAGAATGCTACATAGAAATATCATGCTAACAGAATACTGCAGTCCCCAGTTATGTCTCTAGCAGGATATATAATTCAAATCTGATATATTCTAATGACAAAATAGAAATAAAATTATTTTTTTCTACCTTTTGTTGTCTCTGGTTTCTGCTTTCATCTTCTTTTCACTCTTTTCCTTCCAGCATCTGCCCGTTCCATCCAATGTCTGCCCTCTCCCCCTTCCATATGTATCTGACTTCTTTCTATGCCCCTCTTACTTGTCCATCCTCCTCTCTCCTTTTTACATCATTCATTCCAGCTTCACTGCCTTCTTCATTTTTATCTCTCCTACACCAGATCTAGCATCTTTATCCCTCTCTCATTTCTCTACTGACCCCCTTTCCAGCATCAATGTCTCTCTACTTTCTCATTCCTCTCTCTCCCCTTTCTCTCATCTGGTCTCTCCATTCCACCCTGACCCCCTTCCCCTCCTGTAATCTCCCTGCCAGCTGTTTCCTTCCTTTTTTCTTTCTCCCTACCCTCCTTCCTTTTTTTCCTTCTCCCTTCCCTCCTCCCTCTATCCAACATTAACTCTCTTCCCATCCCTTTCCCTCCTCCCTCCCAGCAGCATCTCTCCTTCTTCACCCTTCCCTCCTCCCTCTATCCAACATTAACTCTCTTCCCATCCCTTTCCCTCCTCCCCTCCCAGCAGCATCTCTCCTTCTTCTCCCTTCCCTCCTCCCTCTATCCAACATTAACTCTCTTCCCATCCCTTTCCCTCCTCCCCTCCCAGCAGTATCTCTCCTTCTTCTCCCTTCCCTCCTCCCTCTATCCAACAGTAACTCTCTTCCCAACCCTTTCCCTCCTCCCCTCCCAGCAGCATCTCTCCTTCTTCTCCCTTCCCTCCTCCCTCTATCCAACAGTAACTCTCTTCCCATCCCTTTCCCTCCTCCCCTCCCAGCAGCATCTCTCCTTCTTCTCCCTTCCCTCCTCCCTCTATCCAACATTAACTCTCTTCCCATACCTTTCCCTCCTCCCCTCCCAGCAGCATCTCTCCTTCTAACTCCCTTCAAGTCCAGTAACAACTCTCCCTTTTCCAGACCTTCCCAGCCTCCTACAGTGGCTTCCTCCCCTTCCAGCAGCTCTCGGTACTTGCCTGCAGGAAGTTGCCGGTAAATCACTTCCCTGGCAAATTGGAGAGCTGATGGGAGGGGAGACAGCCACTGTGAAGGCACCCCAGGATCTTGTTCGCACACGCTGACCATCTCCCTCCACCTGCACCTGAATTTGCAGCTCTCTCCAGTCTAATCGCAACTTCCCCGCGGCCCTCTTCAGCAACTCGGCAGGGGTGGTGATCAAGATAGGCTGCCGACATCGGGACCTTCACTCTCTGAGTCCCGCCTATTTTGTTTCAACTTCCTGTTTCCGAACAGGCGAGACTCAGAGAGGGAAGGCCCCAACGTTGGCAGCCTATCTTGATCGCCTGAGGCTAGGAGGAACATTAGTCGGGAGGAACCACAGTCGGCAGGAAATTTAACTGCCGACTTGATCTCGCCGGCCCTGCGCAGACCGGCAGAAATTTTCTGCGGACCGGCACCGGTCTGCGGACCGGCGGTTGAAGAACTGTGGTCTAAGTCACAACGTCCACGTTCCGTTTATGCTGTGGTATATAACTTTCGATTATACATGGAGTACGACTAAGTCTAAGCCTGCCCATGTCCCGCACAAATCCCGCCCTCAACACTCCTCCTGAAATGCCCCGTTAGCTATGGTCGTTCAGCGGCACTGTGAAGTCCTAGGTTGTTTTTAAATACGTCCAAAACCCGGTTTTATTATCGGCACTTGGAAGTTTTTGACTGATGATCGTCCAAGTGCCGACTTAGACCAGATTTTGGATGTTTTTCTCTTTTGATTATGAGCCCCTTAACTTTTTAGCAGTCAAAAACACTGTGGATAAATGCCAACTGCAAGAGTTATTCGTTCTGTCTCTAATATCAGGCCCCAAATATTTTTATTTTCTAATAAACATAATTTATCTATGTTAAAAATATTTTGCTCAGAAAGGATATCCAACTGATTCTCAAAAGATTTTATGTTGTTGTGAGCCTACAGGTGAAACCCTTTGATAAACTAGCCCCATACCTTAATGTAATCTACTATGATATATATGTGAACTGTGTTTTGTTCTCACCTTTCATTGAGAATATTAAAACCTGACAGCTCTTAAATCAGATCTATGGAGAATCCATTCCCTGGCAATACCTGCAAACAGGCTGTTTGTTCAGTGCGCACAGACTTCATCCGAGCCACACACAGAAACGTAAATTAGCTCATGTTTTGGCACACTACCTAATGCTTCTTTAGTTATGGAAGGAATGGAAAGATCTAACTGATGCTGGATCAGCTATTTAAATTATAACAGTGTTGGTTTTGAAAAAAACAACACAACCAGTAATAAATAAATAAATAGTAAACCCATGGAATAAAACAATATAGTTATGTATTTCATTTTCCCCAAAAAAAAAGCTTTCATGAGAGAGTGTGTGAAATATGTGCAGTATTCTACTATTACAAAACATTAATTAAGCAACAGTATAGCAATTAGCAACTGATCCGGGCCCATCTTGTGCATACCAGCATGCAAAGCTAATTCGCTTAGATTGAAAGCAACGGGAGGACTGTTGTGCTGTAGGACATGCTTGTTAGCAGGACTAAGACCCATGAATGTATTTAAAAGCATAGCAAGGAGCCATGTACTTTGCAAAGCAACTTAGGTGGAGTGGAGAGGCCATTGTAAAATGCTTTCTTTTATAATATAGATGAGGAAACTACAAACCAGAAGCTAATCATGAATTCCAGTAAACATCACTAGAGCACCAATGATTTTATTTTGCTAGTTCATCAGAAGGAGCATCTATAGCCAGTTCTGTTAATTAGTATCATCCCCATATTTCTGAGTAATTGGTTAAAGATTTAAGATATGATTTACTAAGGCTTTCTTCCCCCACCTGTGTCTATTTCTGGTGAAAAAAAGAAAAAAGCCAGTCCTTAGTCAGCCGTGAGCACTTGAGGTCTTTTATCCCTATATGTATCATAATAATAATGATAACAGAAATTTTTTTTTTTTTAATATAGTAGAAAAAGAGAAGAGCATTTCCTGAATCCATCATTTTTTATAAGGGTGATTTGTCATAGACATAGATTTCGTAGGAAGAAGTTGAGCATATGCGAATATGCATTTAGTTTGTACTGGCTCCTAAAAATCTAAGGTGCACCCAAATCGCTTATATTCATGTATAACTACGAATTAGCATGTGGTGCCCTAAATAAAATTAGGAAGATATATATTTAGGTGCAACCATATAAACCAGGTACAAAGCTGGTATAAATTCCCATGCCTAGACTCTTAAAACACATGTAAAATACAACATATGTGTACAATTGTGCTCCCCACCTGAGCACAATTGTGCTCCCCAATTGAGATCCCACCCATGTCTACATCCACCTTCAAATGACTTGTTATCTCATTTAGGTGCCATTTTATAGAACAGTGTATAGCCAGAAGATTGGTGTTTATGTATATATGTACATATATGCTAGCATTCTGGTCATTTATGTATGTTCTTGATATCTTCCTTATAGAATCACCCCAATACAGTCTTGGCCATTATTAGGTATAGCTTAAAAACTTCTACAACTACTTTTAGGGCCTCTTCTACTAAACCGTGCTAGTAGTTTTAACGCAGAGAGCCGCGCTGGATGGCCCGCACTGTTCCCGATGCTCAGAGGAACTCAATGAGCGTCGGGAGCAGCGCGGGCCACTCAGCGTGGCTCCCCGCGCTAAAAACGCTAGCGTGGTTTAGTAGAAGAGGGGGTTAGTTTTACTGCTACAGATAGCCACTTTAATCATGCTAGGAAGCTGTGTGGTAATTCATATGCCTTGATTTTTCATATTTTCTCATGCATATAGATCCTTTACATACCTCTTATGGGACATGTGATGATTGCTGCCATGACAACAAAAACTAGGGGCCCCCGATATTTAAAGTGATTTAAATGGCCAGGAGGTTGGAGATATAGAAAAAAAAAAAATCAGGCCACAGTATTGGGAGCACACAGCAAGGTGACTAAATTACAGGCGGTAGGGAGGGGGGTATTAAAAAGAGAAAAAAGGGCTGCAGGGATGGTGGCAGGGGACAGATGCCAGCTATGAATCCTGAAGAATACAGATGTCCTGCCAGTTTACTGGCTGGATATGTATCTGCAGCAGTTAAAGAAAAGATTAGGAAGAATGAGTAGACAGCAATGTTTTCATTTTTCAATAGGGAGAGCAATAAAAGCGGTGACAGAAGGAGCTGTCATGAGAAATGTAAGGCTACAGAATAGAAGGATGAAGCTGTGACAACATAGCAAGCTGGTCTGCTGCTTTTAGAATATTAGCAGGAATCATTGTTGGAGAGGCTCTGTAGAAATGCTGTGCAGTGTTCACATATAAAAATGTTTTATATGAAGCATACAGGGCGCATGGAGGTAGTACACTTCTTCTTCCGTATTCGCTGTGATAGGGGATTAACAGACCCACGAATACAGAAAAACTACGAATAACTTTTTCATATGTTATTCGCTGTTTTCTATTTAAAAAACCACTGTGAATATGGTGGAACCATGAATAACATGGTGGGAGACACGGCCTGTTCCTGAAGGAGAGGCAAAACACGGTGAAGAAAGTGCTGGGAATCAGTGATTTTCTCTGTAAACGTTTGGAATCGGCGATTTCTCTATGCAAGATGATGTAATTTGGGGGGAGGAACCAGCAAGCTACAAACCATGAATAATCGAAACTGCGATTGCTGAAACTACAAATACAGAGGGAGAAGTGTATATCGGAAGAGTATGATCAATAATTTTGTAGGAATAAGACAGACGATATAAACCTGAAATGGCATAAGAATATAGAGAAATCAAAATGCGGAGGTGACCCAAAAATGAAGGCATAACCACAGGTCCAAATATGAAGTTTTATAACTGACCCAGTTATTAGAAAACCCCCAACCCCCCCACCCCTTTTACTAAACCATGATAGCGGTTATTAGTGCAGGGAGCCATGCTGAATGCGTCGTGCTGCTCCTGGCACTCATAGAGTTCCTTAGAGCGTCGGGAGCAGCGGGGAGCATTTAGCGCAGCTCCCTGCGCTAATAACCGCTCTTGTGGTATAGTAAAAGGGGGGAAGTTTTCATATTTGGACCTGTGATTACATTTCACTTTTGGACCATCTCCACATTTTGGCTTCTCTAGTTCATTCTATACAGATTATTCTTTGATAAGAAGAACACAGGCCTATGGTTGTCAAAGGGGCTATTAGCAGGCACAATAGTTTTTCACAGACAGGAGCACATGCACAACAGACAGGGTTCAAGCAGTGACAAAGTGATATGAAATAAGAGTAGAGAAGAGGTGACAGAACCAGCTACAAGAGGGAGTTGCAAGAAGGACCCAATAGAAGCATTTGCAGCTTATTTAAAGAGTTCAGAAAGTACCAAGGGAGTTGTAAGAAAATGTATGTTGAATGGGTGATAAGAATATCCCCGGATGAGGTGCTTAAAAAAAAGAAAGGGGAGACTAATATTAGAGGCCAATGTTAAAAGAGACCCGAAGGAGGGCATAACTTCATCCAGTACCTTTATCTAGTAGACAATACTTTTATCCAAATATCTAAACATGCTTCTAAGAACTTTGAAAGGTACAAGAAAAAAGAAGCTATTAGGATTTTGGATAATATTTGTCCTTCCTTATGATGATCCCCAAGGGCCATGACAAGAAATCTAAAGTCTGCTATAGAGAATCCAAGAGGCAGAGAAAAGAAAATAGGAAAGGAGTTAGTTTTAGGCAGAATAACTGGGCCATTTGCAAAGAAAGCATTTATCAATTTTAAAATCTCACTTGTGAGAGCAAATAAGTCAAGAGAACTGAGGAACTACTTCAGCTATGAGGGACATACTGAAATTAATGAGCAATGATTTTTTAAAAATCAGAATTTATTAATATAGGAAAAACAAGTAAATCATCTTAAAGTACAGACTTTTCTTCACTTTTCAACATAGTCGCCATTTCTCTACACTCGTGCATTTTTCCCACTGTTTTGCAAGCTTGAAAATTCCCTTGCAGTAGAACTCCGATTCAGCTGCCTGAAGACAAAGACACACTGCTTTCTGGATGTCCTCCACCATCTCGTAGTGTTGGCTTTGCATCTGTTTCTTCACAAAACCGAAAAGGTGGTAGTCAGAGGGTGCCAGGTTGGGACTGTAGGTAGGGTACGGAAAATCATCTCCTTCATTTCGATATCTCTGATGAAGGCCTTGAGTTCAAAAAAATCTATCTTGCCATATGTAATCAAAGTTGCAAAGACCTCTTCAATGATATTAACACACTGGGGATATCTCAGAAAGCTACTCTGATGGATACTTGTCAGCGTAGCAGCACTCCTCACCAAATTCACCCTGTGTGTATCGGAGCTCTTTGCCGCATTTATTATGTATCAATCATTAAAACCTAATATAATTTAAACTTACTATCTCTATTTATTGTCTTTAATTAGTAACTAATCTGTATTCCATTATTCTCATTTATTCAACCTTCATATAAGTTCATAAAACTCTTTCTTTTAAACTTTTCTGCTTTTCAATCCATCATTTTCATGAATGAACTTAGCTTTTTGTGTAGCATTTATTCGGCTTTTGTTCAGCTAATTAGCGCACTGCTGCCCATCTACGCGTTTTGATTTCTTCTTCAGGACGGGGCTAGTGCTTTAACTGAAACAAAACAACAAACATACTCCAAATTAACATACATCCAAACTATCCATATACCTTCCATAAAAACAATTTTTTGACCTACCCACCTATTGTTTTCCAACATTCCTTTTATCCCGTGACCATTTCAGCAATTAAACATGGCCGCGGTGTCCTTTGCAAACTCTTTATACTCCTCCCCCTGGACATCAAAAACACTATAGACCAATCCGGGAACAAGTCCCGGGTCATCTTACTAAGTTAAAGTGCCTTGAGTGACATTTTTTTTCTCTGAACTTTGTAGTTTTCGGTCAACAAATGTGGGACACAGCAGGCACAAATTTTTCAGTAGTCTGAGCTTTCAAACATTTCCTGCACTGCACTGTGTCCTGTTCCAAGTTTTGTTGTGACTTCATTCTTAGTAACATGTTTATCTTCTTTAATGATTTTATCAACCCCTTCCTTGTTGCATTCAGTGCAGGCAGTGCGAGGGCTGATCTTGGATGCTTGTGTTTCCTTCTTTGAAATGTTTCACCTATCTCCTAACACTGCTAGCGCCCATACACACATCTCTATATGTACGCTGAAGTCTTTGGAGAATTTCTGCAAGGAATTCAATGACAGCACATTGACGAAACGAAACATCATAAGAACATAAGAATAGCCTTACTAGTTCAGACCAATGTCCATCAAGCCCAGTAGCTTGTTTTCACGGTGGCCAATTTAGGTCACTTGTACCTGGCCAAAACTCAAGGAGTAGCAATATTCCATGATACCGATCCAGGGCAAGCAGTGGCTACCCCCATGTCTTTCTCAATAACATACTATGGACTTTTCCTCCAGGAAATTATCCAAACCTTTCTTAAAACCAGCTATGCTATCCGCTCAAACCACAACCTCTGGCAACACATTCCAGAGCTTAACTATTCTCTGATTGAAATTTTTTTTCCTCCTATTGGTTTTAAAAGTACTTCCTTGTAACTTCATCAAGTGTCCCCTAGTCTTTGTAATTTTTGACGTAGTGAAAAATCGATCCACTTGTACCCGTTCTACTCCACTCAGGATTTTGTAGACTTCAATCATTTCTCCCCTCAGCCATCTCTTTTCCAAGCTGATGAGCCCTAACCATTTTAGTCTTTCCTCATACGAGAGGAGTTCAATCCCCTTTATCATCTTGGGAGCACTTCTTTGAACCTTTTCAAGCACCACTATATATTTCCTGAGATAAGGAGACCAGAATTGAATGCAATACTCCAGATGAGGTCGTACCATGAAGCGATACAGGAGCATTATAACATTCTTAGTCATGTTAACCATCCCTTTTTTTAATAATTCCTAGCATTCTGTTTACTTTTTTGGCCACCACCACACATTGGAAGGTTTCATTGTATTGTTTACTCTCCCCTGTCCATCCAGCCTGTGCTTCCTCTCTCCTTTTTACATCATTCATTCCAGCTTCACTGCCTTCTTCATTTTTATCTCTCCTACACCAGATCTAGCATCTTTATCCCTCTCTCATTTCTCTACTGACCCCCTTTCCAGCATCAATGTCTCTCTACTTTCTCATTCCTCTCTCTCCCCTTTCCCTCATCTGATCTCTTCATTCCACCCTGACCCCCCTTCCCCTCCTGTAATCTCCCTGCCAGCTGTTTCCTTCTTTTTTTCTTTCTCCCTTCCCTCCTTCCTTTTTTCTTTCGCCCTTCTCTCCTTCCTTTTTTCCTTCTCCCTTCCCTCCTCCCTCTATCCAACATTAACTCTCTTCCCATCCCAGCAGCATCTCTTCTTCTAACTCCCTCCAAGTCCAGTAACAGCTCTCCCTTTATCCAGCAGCTTCCCAGCCTCCTACAGTGGCTTCCTCCCCTTCCAGCAGCTCTCATTACTTGCCTGCAGGAAGTTGCCGGTAAATCACTACCCTGGCAAGTAGGAGAGCTGGTGGGAGGGGAGACAGCCACTGTATAGGCTCCCCAGGATCTTGCTCGCACACGCTGACCATCTCCCTCCACCTGCACCTGTATCTGAAGTTCTCTCCATTCTACTTGCAACTTCCCTGCGGCCCTCTTCAACAACTCAGCAGGGGCGGTGATCAAGACAGGCTGCCAATGTCAGGATCTTCACTCTCTGAGTCCCGCCTATTTTGTTTCAACTTCCTGTTTCCTAACAGGCGAGACTCACAGAGGGAAGGCCCCGACGACGGCAGCCTGTCTTGATCGCTTGAGGCTGGGAGGAACAGCAGTCAGCAGGAACCGCAGTCGGGAGGAACCGCAGTCGGCAGGAAATTTAACTGCCGAATTGATCTCGTCGGCCCTGCGCAGACCAGCAGAAATTTTCTGCAAACTGACACCGGTCCGCGGACCAGCGGTTGAAGAACAGTGATCTAGATAATTAATGACAAAAATTCATGATAAGTCCATGTGACTAACTCCAGTGGCGTACCTAGGGTATGTGGCACCCGGGGCCCATCATTTTTTGACACCCCCCCCCCATCTATATGAAAAATATGATTTTTAGTAACAATCTACATATCGCACCACAAGAGTGTACCTAGGAAAAGGCTGCATCTTAAACACTGCAGTGAGCACTAGAACACCAACACATACATTGTAAAACTAAACAAGCCAGATCCCGCACAGTCAATTGATCCTGTAGTCAATGCCAACTGAAAACTGTGTTCTTTTCATACACACAGAACAGAGATACACCCTCGCCCAAAATGGAATAATCACAAACTAAAAATAGAAATATGTAGACAAAAGTTAAACTGATCCGCCAAGAAACCAGACCCTGGATACAATGCAACACCACAAAAAACAGTAACACATGTCCTCTAACACAGTGCAAAATATAAAGACAGTAGATGTAAATTTGAAAAAACTGATACATAACAATCTCCACTTTACAAATTAACAAATAAAAATAAAACAAATAATGAGAAATAAAAAAATACCATTTTATTGGACTAATCCCCGTAAGCTCGGTCCCCATCCCCGCAAACCACCTGATTCCATCCACACAAGCCTTGAATTGTTTATATTAAAGTATAAAAAGAAACAATATTCTGTACAATTGTCAATTTATAAATCAGCGTCTTCTCCCCACTCTCTTCCCCATTTCCCTTCAGCATCCTCAGCCCACTCTCTCTCCACTTTCCTTCAGCGCACGCACATAAAAACAAGCAAGTAATTTTATATCATTTTCATTCTATTCATTCATAGAAATTAAAGTCTAGATAATGCCAGTCACATAACAAAACATGATTTTACAAAAATAATTCCCTGCACAGTCAAGCCTGCAAGGATTACTAGATGTCTTTCAGCAGCTCCCCTCCCTCCCTCCCCCTTACCTTTGTGGCCAAGTCAAAATGATCTACCAACAATAAAATTTTAAAAACACAAAGCACGCTGTACGCAGAGAAAATGTTAATTATCATTTATATTCCGCGGGTTTTCAAAGAGGTCAAGGCAGATGACTTTATGCAATGTCACCTCAGTAACAACTATACAAAAATAGACAAATATTCCCCCTCCCTTTTTACTAAACTGCGATAGCAGTTTTTAGCGTAGGGAGCTGCGCTGAATGCCCCACGCTGCTCTCGACGCTCATAGGCTCCCTGCGCTAAAAAACGCTATTGCGGTTTAGTAAAAGGGGGCCATAGTGCAAAATATAGACAGCAGATATAAATTTTCAAAACGGATACATTTTGATCACTAAGTTGAAAATAAAATCATTTTTCCTACTTTTTTGTCTGGTGATTTCATGAGTCTCTGGTCCTTCTTTCTTCTCCTGCCCCCCCCCCCTTTCTTTCTCTCTCCCCCTGGCTCCCCTCTTTATTTCTGCCTTTCTTTCTCTCTCCCCCTGGCCCCCCTCTTTATTTCTGCCTTTCTTTCTCTCTTCCCCTGGCCTCCCTCTTTATTTCTCTCTCCCCCTTGACCCCCTCTTTATTTCTGCCTTTCTTTCTCTCCCCTTGGTCCCCCTCTTTCTTTCTGCCTTTCTTTCTCTCTCCCCCTGACCCCTCTTTATTTCTGCCTTTCTTTCTCTCTCCCCCTGGCCCCCCCTCTTTATTTTTTCCTTTCTTTCTCTCTCCCCCTAGCCCGCACAAAGCCATCGTGCCAATTTCTCCACTTCCATGATTCTTTCCCTACCCTCACCCCCAAGCCAGCAGCCGATTTCTCCCTGCTCCTTCCCCAATGTCCTGAACTTCATCGGGCAGCAGCAGCATTCACAATTCACTGTTGTTGCCAGCTTCAGGCCTTCCTCTCTGTCGGGTCCTGTCTTCATGAAAACAGGAAGTAGGCAGGACCCGGCAGAGAACAAGGCCTGAAGCCGGCAACAGCAGCGAATTGTAAACGCTGCTGCTGCCCGAAGAAGGTAATGGAGCACCGAGGCAGTCCGCTTCTCCCCCCTCCCAGCCAAACCCCCGCTGACCCTCCTATCTCCCCCCGTGAACCTTTCCGACCTTCCCAGCGAGAGCAGCAAACCTCCTTCGCGGCTTTCTCCTCCCTCTGCCGCGTCATTGATGACGTCATCAGTGATGCGGCAGAGGGAGGATAAAGCCGACGCTACTGGAGGGAGGTTTGCTGCTTTCGCTGGGAGGGTCGGAAAGGTTCACTTGGGGGGGAGAGATAGGATGGTCAGTGGGGTTTCGGCTGGGAGGGGGGAGAAGCGGTCTGCCTCGGTGCTCCAAGGCCTGGCGCCATTACCTTTTTCAGTAATGGCTCCGATGCTGCTTTCGCTGGGAGGGTAGGAGTGCGATAGGGGCCGGGCCAGCTGTGCACCCCCCCTAAGGTGGCACCCGGGATGGACCTCCCCCCCCCCCGCTTCCCCTTGGTACGCTACTGCCCTGGGGAAACAGCCTGCAACAAGATCGCGCGATGCCAGCGATCTTTGCTTGCTTCGGCTGTTTCCTCCGCCGCGGTCCCGCCCCTCTGTCAGAGGAGGGGGCAGGACCGTGGCGGAGGAAACAGCCGAAGCAGGCAAAGATCTCTGGCATCGCGATCTTGCTGCAGGCTGTTTCCAGACGCGACACCCGGCGCAGAAGGGGGGGGAAATGGACCTGACCGGGAGTACCCCCTCAGGGCTTGGCACCCGGGGCGGACCGCCCCCCCGCCCCCCTCTTGGTACGCCACTGACTAACTCATATATTTTTTTCTCTCGATCTCGTAGCACTATTCCACTTAATTGTTCATATTTATACTGAATAATAATAATAATAATAATGCTCCATTTATGTTGTTGTTCACTGTAGTTCTTCTGGTTATTAAACATCACACACAGTCTAGCCCAACACAGGTCTGTGTTTCGCTACTAATCATCTTCAGAAGCTAAAACTGATAAAGGCTCCTCTTTCATTCTAAAACACATGGAGGGACATAATAAAAAAAAACGTCTAAGTCCCCTTTTGGTCTAAGGCCTTAAACGTTGAAAGTACAAGCAGGGAAAATGTCTATAATCAAAAAAAGGTCCAAAAGGAGGTTTTTTTTGGTAATGGCCTGCCTCTAAGTTCAGCTGTTTAAACCCCAGACCACCACACTACGTCTAAACTTATACCCCATAATGAACCTACAAAACGCCTAAGCCCCAAATGTCCAACACAAGGGCTTTTAGGCGAAGGAGGAGCCAGTCCTTCTCCTAAAAGCTGGATTCAGTAACCGGTGTCTGTCAAAAACAACACCGGTTACAGAATCTAACCCAACCCCCCCCCCCCCCCATGACATCGGGGCAGGAGGGAACCCAAGCCCTCCTGCCCCGCGATCCCCCCCCCCCTCGATTACATTCAGGGCAGGAGGGAACCCAAGCCCTCCTGCCCCGCGATCCACCCCCCGAGTCCGATCCGGCCAGGAGGGAGCCCAACCCCTCCTGGCCTCTTGCCCCCCACCCCCTACAAGATCGAGCAGGAGGGAGCACAACCCCTCCTGCCCAGGTGGACCCCCTACCCCCCATCCCCCACTACAATATGGGCAGGAGGGATCCCAGGCCATCCTGCCCTTGACACAACACCCCCCCCCGCTGACCCCATTACCCCCCACCCCCAATCCCACCCCACATACCTGTTAAATGTTGGCTGGACAGACGGGTGCCAAGCCCGCCCGTCCGGCAGGCCAGCCGGCTCCAGAATGGCCCAGGCGGCTGAAACCCCGCCCACAGGTGGGTAGAGGAGTGATGGCATCGCGGTAGGGGAGATGAAGCATCTCTCCTGCCATGATCATTGCTGTAGGGGTTAGGCAGGTTGCTGGGGCCGCTGAGCTGATCGCAGCAGCCATGATCAGCTCAGCGGCCCCTTTTTCGGCACTTAGACCTGTATTGACTTCGTCTAAGTCAAAACGTATAAGTGCTGACTAGGCAACCTGCCTAAAGTTTTGATTATACCTGCTGCACGCCTAGGTCTAGGTCGGCCCACCTCCCACCCTGCCCTGCCCTTTCCCCTCCTCTAAAAACGCCTATTTTCTCTCTGTGCGTTTAGAAGCAGGGGAAAGGCCTAAGCTGGTTTTAGATATGTCTAAAACCAGCTTTGATTATGGGTACTTGGATGATCAGGCTTTTGGATCGTCCAAGTAGCCATTTAGGCCACTTTTTAGACTTTTTTTCTTTTGATTATGAGCCCCATAGCATAATCATCATAATTTAACATATATTCTTCACAACATTTAAATTGTCATCTTCTATAATACTTTAAAAAAATTATAAAAATGTTTTTACAATATCTCAACTAGCAGAAGCTTCAGAGATGAGACACCCAAATCAGGATCTTACCCTGAGCAAATTGCTTCAGAGAATGACACTTGCTGTCCAACCCTATTTCATACTTCTTATATATCCTTCACCCCCATCTGTTTCTCATTGTAATAAATTCCACTCTTCTTTATTTAACCCATTAGGTTCTATCATCCCCCAGAAATGAATTAGCTTTTGTTCTTTTCTCAACAGGACCTCTCAGATGTTACCTCCCCTTGTCAATTGAACTAAAATTAATACCACAAATTTCAACTCTTTAATGTTATGTTGAGGTTGAGCCACCAACGGTAGATCTACTTTTTCTAAACGCAAATTATTCACATGTTGAACTACTCTCTGCTTAATTTTTCTTTGAGTTTGCCCCAAATACCACCTTCCACAAGGACATACAATTCTATAAATAACCTGACTAGTATTACAGTCAGTACAATTACATAAATAAAACTCCCTCTCACTATTGGGTATTTTTACCCTGTTCACTTTTAATGCAAACTTACAATATACACACCCATTGCATTTAGAATGTCTACCCAAACTAACTTCTACCTTATTTATATGCAAATAGTTGGACAGAAACTCCTGCAAGTTGCGGCCTCGAGTATAGGCAAATCTCAGCAATTCCTGAAATTCAGCATGGAGGTTCAAAATTTGCCAATTCTGCTGTATTGCTTGTTTAATAAGTCGAGATTGAGTTGAATAAGACAATATACACATCATCTGTCCATCTTGACTTCTATTTGCTCTCATCATTAACCAATTCCTATCCGTGTGTTTTGCTCTTTTAAATGCACGCTGGATGATTTTATTAGGATACCCCTTTGGCTAATACACTCCGTCATCTTACATGACTTCTGAATCAAGTTTCAAGTTTATTTTCTTTTTAATATACCGACCATCAACAAGTATCTGGCCGGTTAACAATAAAATTTTAAAAAGAGAAAAAAAATCATAGATATTTAAAAATGACGAGAGTGAACATCAAAAACATTAACTGGACAAACATGAAAGTGAGGGTAAAAGGGAAAGGTGGGGAAAAGTTACATGTTTTGAGAAGAGAAGGAGAAAGTGGAAGTGGGGTAAAACATATTGGGTGGGGTCGCTTTTTTAAAGCGGTTGGTTAAATAAGAGAGGAACAGAAGAGAGAAGGAGAGAGAAGAGGAGAAAAAAAAAAAAAGATGATAGCTCTAAGCACAGGTGAAGGCGTCACAAAATAAAAAAGTCTTCAGGCTAATCTTGAATTTATCTAGGTGTTGTTCATCTCGGAGTTGCTGTGGCAGGGCATTCCACAACGTTGGGGCGACTACTGCAAAATTTATTTTACGGGTGTAATAGAAATCTTTTATGGAAGGAATTAGTAAGAGTTTTTGATCTGTTGATCTCAGAGTACGTGAAGAACATTGAGGAATGAGAACCTTATCAAGATATAAAGGCTGGTGTGAGAGTTTTATTTTGAAGGTCAGCAGGATGATTTTATAGGTGATACGATGTGAGATAGGGAGCCAATGTGCCTCTTTCAGAAGCGGGGTAACATTTTGTTATTTTGTAAATGAGTTTTATTGCTGTATTTTGTATTAGTTGTAGGCGTTGGATTTCTTTTTGGGGGAGACCGTTATAAAGAGAGTTGCAGTAATCTAGGTGGGAAATGACTAAAGAATGAACCAAAATTTTGATTGCATCTGTCCCTAGAATCGAGGTTAATGAATGAATAAGGCGAAGTTTGAAGAAACAAATTTTTACAACTGAACTAATGTGATCAGTACAGAGCCGTTTTACTCTTAGAAATTGTCCCACCAGAACACTGTCCTTCAAATTCTTAGGGTGATAACTATTATAATGAAGGATAGTGTTCTGATCCGTGGGTTTCCTAAAAATTGAAGTTATAAAACGACCTTGATTATAAACTTATCTCTATATCAAAAAACTGAATTCTCTCCGTAGATATCGTAGCTTGGAAAGAGATGTTTGGATCACAGGTATTTAAATATTGCAAAAATTCTTTCAAAGATTCTTCACCTCTTGACCATATCAGTAAAATATTATCTATAAATCTCTTCCAACTAACAATACCCCGACTATTCTGGCTATCATATACAAACCTCTATTCAAAACGTGCCATATAAAGGCTGGCAATGGAGGGAGCCACTGTGGCTCTCATGGCCACTCCTTTTGTTTGCAAGTTATACTGATTTCCAAACTTGGACTAATTGCATTTAATGACAATTTCACAAAATTCCTATAGCAGATGTTTTTTGTCCTAACTAGCCTTAGCCAAATTAAAACATTCATTTACTCTACACCCAAATTCATATGTTGGATCTACCGTGCCCAAACTTTGATAATATCCCTGATCATCAAGTTGCCTAATGGCTTCCCTCTCATAATCACATTTATTTAATAAGACCACCACACCCCCTTTATCAGCCCTAGTTATTACAACAGACTGATCTTCCTTTAAATCTTTGAGAGTTCGCTCTTGTTTTCTAGTTTAATTGTGAAAATCATTTAAAGTTCTGCCTTCAATTTGATCTAATCTTTGCAATACTAGCTGCTGAAAAGTTTCAACCACAGGATCTTTATGCCCTGGAGGGACCCAATGAGATTTAGGGGTCCTTGTACTAAGGTGCGCTAGTGCGTCTTAGTGCGTACTAAATGCTAACTCATCTATTATATCCTATGGACGCGTTGCCATGCATTAGCATTTAGCGTGCACTAATATTTAGCGCACACTACAACGCACTAGCGCGCCTTATACTTATCAGAAAATGCCACATTACCACCATCATGGTAAACCTCATCATGCTGAATCCCATCCTGCTGAATCTCCTCTTGCTGTGAAAAAAACACTCATAAGCGCAACTTCTGAAAAAAATCTGTACAAACAAACTCTAGTTGAAAAAGAATCATATGGGGAATACGGCTCAAAAGATAACCCATATTGCATAACAGACTCTTCCATGTATGACAAATTCTTTTCTGATAAATTAATTATATTAATCAGTTCTTTACTTGACACCAAGTTTTGGTTCCTTTTGTAACCCCTTGATTGTCAAAAGTATTGCACAATTTCCAGCAAAACTGTTGCACAGTAAATTTTAAAGTGCCTAGCTGGCCTCTACAGAATTGGTTCCCTCTCCCTTACAACCTTGCAAATTCTACCTTCTTGCAAGTTGTTTCAGTTTCCAGCACTGATCACTTAACATAAGGACCAATTTCTTCTTCCAGACTTTAAGTCACTAGCTTTTAAAACCTGGAAGTCTCTAGTGTCTACTCTCGATATTCCTCAGCCCATCCAAGACATCTCAACAGTTACTTCAAAGCCTACATATGCAACTTGGAGACAATTCTTATATTGTTGGGGGAGATTTTAACCTGATTTTATCTCCAGAAAAAGACAGGAAATCAAAAGTGTCATTCAAGAAATCCAAAGCGTGGCATTCTCTACAGGACCTCATCTACCGATTCAAACTGGTGGACCCGTGGAGATTAATGCATCCAGATGAGTCATCCTATACTTTTTTCTCACCTCCACACTCGTCCTACTCTAGGATTGACTTTTTCCTGATTACTCATTCACTGGTAAATAAAGTGGAATGGTCTGAGATATATCCGATTACTGTATCGGATCATGGTTCAATTTCCTTGAAATTACGTGATATGCTCATACCTAAATCAAGAGGTATATGGCGTTTTAATTCATCGTTACTGTCTGACTCTGTATTTTGTGAACATATTAACAGATGTATAGTGGAATTTTTTGACTTCAATAAAGCTGAAGACACATCTTGGTATAACACATGGGATGCATTCAAATCCTATATTCGTGGAGAGATTATATCCTATACCGCTAAAGCACGCAAAGCAAGTAGAAGTGTTCTACAATCTCTTCAAGATCAGATTTCAACACTAGAATTGTCTCACTTTGCTGATCTCTCAAATGTTTCCATACAAATTAAACTGCGTAAACTCCGTTACGAATACAACTTACAACTTAGCTCCTCTGCGGCTTCTGAGGTGTTCATGCAAGCTGCACACTACTATGCAACTTCTAATAAAGCAGGACATCAGCTGGCATCTTATTTGAAAATAAAATCAGAGAAAACATCTATCCCTGCTATACGTACACCCTCAGGAGAGACTGTCTTTGACAGGGACAACATCTCTAATCAGTTTAGATCATTTTATACTGACCTATATACAACCGAAAATCCGCTTATATCTTCCATTCAGTCTTATCTGCATCAGCTAGAGGGACCCAAACTTGATGACACTGATAAAAAGATCCTCACTAAGCCTATTGAACTAGAACACCTTAAAGATGCATTACATTCCATGGCTAAACACAAATCACCGGGTCCTGATGGCCTCACTGTGGAGTTTTATTCGGCGTTTCAAGAAACACTACTTCCCATGTTGTTAAATTACTTACTCCACCTCATTGACAGGGGTTCTGCACAGGGAACCATTACAGAAGCCATAATCATTGTATTATTGAAACCAGATAAAGATCCGTTGGACGTCCAAAATTACCGTCCGTTGTCTCTGATAAATGTGGACGCTAAACTCATTGCGAAACTTTTGGCTACCAGGCTTCAACATGTTATGCCTAAAATAATTCATACCGATCAAATTGGTTTCATGAAAGGCCGGTTGGCAAGTGATAATACACGACTTTTCACACATATCATTTCCCAAGCTTCTTCAGATATGGCTTCATTGGTGACCCTGGCATTAGACGCAGAGAAAGCTTTTGATCGTGTAGAATGGTCTTTTATGTTCCAGGTTTTACAATGGTTTGGTTTCCCTGTTGATTTCATTCGAATGATCAAAGTATTATACTCTGCTCCATCTACCAGACTTCGCATCAATGATATACTCTCTACAGCTTTTAATCCGACCAGAGGTACCAGGCAAGGCTGTCCTTTATCACCACTGCTCTTCAACATTGCCCTGGAACCCTTGCTTATTGCCATCAGATCTAATCCATCAATAAGGGGCATTCAGATTGCAGATTTGACTATAAAACTATCAGCTTATGCAGACGATGTTCAACTGTATATTGCTGCGGATTCGTTGTCTACTGTTTTGCAGACGATTGAGACATACTCTACGGTATCTGGTTACAAACTAAATACCACAAAGACAGAGGTCATGCCATTATCTGGTCCACCTTGCTCTGATATTATTAAGAGCCTCCATCTCAAATACACTCAGACTAAACTGAAATATTTGGGTGTTTACTTTGGACCAACACTTGAAGAAATTCAGTCATTCAATGTGGATTATATATCTCGAATCATCTCTGACACAACAGGCAGATGGTCACCTCTCAAACTATCTTGGTGGGGCAGACTGGATTCAATAAAAATGGTGTTGATGCCTAAGATTACATATGTATTGTCAATGATACCTTTTCTTTTCTCACAATCCATCTATAAAAAGTTTGAAGCTTCATTGACTCGCTACTTATGGAATAATAAAACCCCGCGCATAGCCTTGGCCAAACTCAAATGTAACAAAGAAAACGGTGGGGTTAATTTTCCTAGCCTATACGAATATCACATAGCCTTTTTATGTAGGCAGGGCTCTTACTGGCTGAGGGAACACACTGTTTCTCAACTTCCCGCCTGGGTACAACTGGAGCGCAGTCTTTTTGGTAAGATGACTTTGAAATATCATTCATTCACTGTTCCTGATGAAACTACTAGACTCAACCGTGTTCTCTCCTCTACCAAAGAAGCACTGCTTGTAGTTGACTCAATCGCTCCATTGAAATGGAATGCGACGCTGTACTCTTCAGTCTGGCGTAATTCTCATATAAAAATACAGGTTCAACATATCGAGTGGAAGAGTTGGCATATGGTCACTCAACCACCTAATGAGTGGAAACTCATTCCTGGATTACAATACTCTATCTACCACATATGGTTTGACACCAACTCATTACTTTCAATGGCTACAACTAAGACATAGTATCAAGTACTATCTCCAAAGATTTACGCTATCAGTGGACCCACCTACCATTCTAAAATGGATTAACACTTTCACTCTACTTCCTGGGCAGGCTTCAAACTGGTATAAACTCCTCCAACATGATAAATTTACCTTCTCAGAAACACTTAAGGAATTATGGGCACAGGATTCCTCTTTGGAATTGGATATGTCAGATTGGGAAAACCATTGGTTGACTTCATTTAAAGCACTCTTTCTCTATCATAGAGCATACTGGACTCCAGTTAAACTTTCAAAATTGCAACCCTCAGCTTCTAACAAATGCTGGTCCTGCCTGACTGGAGTAGGTACTTTGCACCACATGGTTTTTCAATGCCCAATTCTGCAACATTTTTGGACATCTATCTGGACCACCATATGTGAGATATTACCTATTGATGTATCCTTATCTTTCTCGATTGTGATGTTTGGTGACTTAGCCATACAGAGAGCATTAGATAAATTTGAGTCTAGATTACTGAAGCTGATGTTACTTATAGCACTTAAATCAATTCTTTCAGCGTGGAAAGACTTTTCACTACTTGATCATAATATCTGGTGGAATACTGTTTGCCTCTACTCCAAATATGAACATGTAGCTGCAGAACGCACCAATTCATTGCCTACTTATCAAAAAATATGGGCACCTTTGTTATCTTATTGCCAAAGAGATAGTTCATGATATTACTATATCTACACTCATCTGATATTCTCTTTCATATATCTAGTCAGCCATGTATTACATGCCGGAAGGCTAATTGTCAATATACATTATAGTACTCATTTGGGTACATACCGTTTATACATGTTTATAATATGACATGCTTATCTATGGTTCATGCAATACTAAATATACACGAGCTATTGGACTGTATTACTGTATTGTTGATTTGACTTTGTATATTACTTTATTTTCAGTTACATTGTTATGTTCTTAAAATTCAATAAAACCTATTGAATTCAACAATGTAATAATAATAAAAAAAAAAAAAAAGCCTACATATGCAGTCAAATGGAAAGGTTTTACAATTTGATGCTCCACTAA
Source organism: Geotrypetes seraphini (assembly GCF_902459505.1). Lineage (NCBI taxonomy): Eukaryota > Metazoa > Chordata > Amphibia > Gymnophiona > Dermophiidae > Geotrypetes > Geotrypetes seraphini. The sequence goes on from NC_047086.1 coordinate 299,423,074, forward strand.
AGGCTATGACCTGATCAATTATCCTTCCATGATGATTCTACAGTATCTGTATCATTTATTTTGCCTTGGACTTCAAATATCTTCAATCAGAATTCATCTTAGTGTACTCTCTGCTTATCATTTGTTAATAGTTCACCTTCTACTAAAATGGTGTGTGGTCTTCGTGATAAGGCATATGGGGACAGACTTAAAGATCTCAGTCTGTATACTTTGGAGGAAAGGCGGGAGAGGAGAGATATGATAGAGACTTTTAAATACCTATGTAATGTAAATGCGCTTGAGTTGAGTCTTTTTCATTTGAAAGAAACTCTGCAATGAGAGGACATAGGATGAAGTTAAGAAGTGATAGGCTCCAGAGTAATCGAGGAAATATTTTTTTGTGGAAAGGGTGGTAGATGTATTGGACAGTTTCCTGGAAGAGGTGGTGGAAACAGAGACTGTGTCTGAATTCAAGAGGGCCTGGGATAGGCACATGGGATCTCTCAGAGAGAGAGAGATAATGGTTACTGTGGATGGGCAGACTAGATGGGCCATTTGTCCTTTATCTGTCATCATGTTTCTATGTTTCTAGCTTCACAACTGAAGTTGGTCACACACTTCATGAATGATTTACTTAATGTAAAACCCATGTTGCAAAAATCCCCATTGTCATGCCCAAGGTGGTCCACCAGAAGGTAGATGTGCCTCACAGCAGATTGGAAGGAGCAGGAAGGCAGAACCTCAGACCAAAGCAGATAAAACAGCAGCAGGCAGTTTAACTCAGCAGGACTGCAACCATAGATGTTTAACCAAAATAAAGGTGCAATTGGATCTCACAAAACAAGACCATCATCCAGAGTGATAACAGTGTTCCCCCAAGGTTTAAGTCCTTCAGGTACTGTGAACCTGGGTTTTGTGGGATTATGCCTAGTGACACTAGCATTCTTTATCTGTAATTTTATGAAATGTATCTCCAGTAGAAGCTTGATGATCTTTTTCAGGGGTATGTTGATAAACTAAGAAATTGGGTTCCATGGGTGTATCAAGAACTTCAAGTTCGCTTGAAGGTCATTTCTCCATCAAATGAGGATATCGTAATTGTAAGCAGATAACGATCCAAGGTCACAGCTAACAAGAATATTATTAAATTTGTTAGAAAAAGAGAATTCTGGTACTATGAAAAATTCCTTCTATGAAGATTAGCTGACAAATGAACTGGGAATAGAATACAATAAGTTGAATTCTGAAGTAATATGTTCATATAAATTAGGACAGTAGCTTAATGGGTTTGTGTGGGCAGAACCTTTTCAATTCTTTTTTTCTTCATTTCTTTTTTTACTTCATATTACTTTTGTTTTGTTTAATGTTAGAATGCACCATTTCATCTCAGTATACAATAAACAATGCAAAACAAAATGAAATGACACAAAAATGGAAATTCTTTTGGCTTAACAGTGAATTAAAAATCACAGTATTATTTCTTCATTAGGGTAGATAGTGTTTTGCAGATATTTAAAAGGGTTCCAGGGATGATCCAGGAAATTACAGACTGGTAAGCCTGACTTCCGTGCCGGGCAAAATAGTGGAAAATATTATAAAAAAATATAGGCCCTCTTTTACTAAGCCATGGTAGAGGTTTCTACAATGGCCTGGAGCACTAAATGCTCCAACGCTCATAGGAATTCTATGAGTGGCAGAGCATTTAGCACTCTGGGTCAAAGTAGAAACCACTACCGTGGCTTAGTAAAAGGGAGGGATAATTATGGAACACAAAGACAAACATGGTTTAATGGGACAGTCAGCATGGATTCAGTCAAGAGAGGCATTGCCTCACCAATTTACTACATTTCTTTGAACATGTGAATAAACATGTGGATAAAGGAGAGTTGACTGACACAGTGTATCTACACTTTCAGAAAACTTTCAACTAAGTTCTCACAAGAGACTCCTGAGAAAATTAAAGAAACATGGGATAGGAGGCAAAATTCTTTTGTGGATTAGGAATTGATTACTGGACAGAAAAAGAGGATAGGGTCAAATGGTTATTTTTCTCATAGAAGGAGGGTAAATAGTGGAGTGTTGCAGGGATCTGTACTGTGACTGGTGCTACCTAACATATTTATAAATGATCTGGAAACCAGAGTGACAAGTGAGGTGATTAAATTTGCAGATGACACGTAAGGAAGTTCTTCTTCACCCAGAGAAAGGTGGAAAACTGGAACGCTCTTCCGGAGGTTGTTATAGGGGAAAACACCCTCCAGGGATTCAAGATAAAGTTGGACAAATTCCTGCTGAACCGGAACGTACGCAGGTAGGGTTGATCTCAGTTAGGGCTTTGACCTGGGGGCCACCGCGGGAGCGGACTGCTGGGTGCAATGGACCACTGATCTGACCCAGCAGTGATAATTCTTATGTTCTTATGTTAATTGCCGCTACTGGGTCATACTAGTAGTCCATCGTGCAAAGCAGTCCACTCCCGCGGCGGCCCTTAGGTCAAAGACCAGTGCTCTAATAGATCTAGCCTTACCTGCGTACATGCTGGTTCATCAGGAACTTGTCTAACTTTGTCTTGAATCCCTGGAGGGTGTTTTCCCCTATAACAGCCTCCAGAAGAGCATTCCAGATTTCTACCACTCTCTGGGTGAAGAAGACCTTCCTTATGTTTGTACGGAATGCTTGTAGAGAGTGCCCTCTTGTTCTCTCTACCTTGGAAAGGGTAAACAACCTGTCTTTATCTACTAAGTCTATTCCCTTCATTATTTTGAACGTTTCAGTCATGTCCCCTCTCAGTCTCCTTTTTTCAAGGGAGAAGAGGCCCAGTTTCTCTAATCTCTCACTGTATGGCAACTTCTCCAGCCCCTTAACCATGTTAGTCGCTCTTCTCTGGACCCTTTCGAGTAGTACTATGTCCTTCTTCATGTACTGTGACCAGTGCTAGATGCAGTATTTTAGGTGGGGATGTACCATGACCCAGTACAGCAGCATGATAACCTTCTCCGATCTGTTTGTGATTCCCTTCTTAATCATTCCTATCATTCTGTTTGCCCTTTTTGCCGCCGCCACACATTGCGCAGACGGCTTCATTGACTTGTCTACCAGTACTCCCAAGTCTCTTTCCTGGGGGGTCTCTCCGAGTACTGCACCAGACATTCTGTATTCGTGTATAAGATTTTTGTTACCAACAAGCATTACCTTACACTTATCCATGTTAAACTTCATTTGCCATGTCGCAACCCATTTCTCGAGCGTGTTTATGTCACTTTGTAGGTCTTCACAATCCTACTGTGTCTTCACTACTTTGAATAACTTTGTATTGTCTACAAATTTAATCACCTCATTCGTCGTACCAATTTCCAGGTCGTTTATAAATATGTTGAAGAGCACAGGCCCAAGCATCAAATCCTGCGGCACTCCACTCATGATGCTTTTCCAGGAAGACCTTAGGAAACTGGAAGTCTGAGTATCCAAATGGCAGATGAAATTTAATGTGGACAAATGCAAGTGATGTACTTTGGGAAGAATAATCCAAATCATAGTTACCAGATACTAGGGTCCACCTTAGGGTCAGCGCTCAAGAAAAAGATCTAGGTATCATCATAGATAATATGCTCAAATCTTCTACCCAATGTAGTGCGATGGTCAAAAAAGCAAAAAGATGCTAGGAAATATTAGAAAAGGGATGGTAAATAAGACTAAGAATATTATCATGCCTCTCTGTTACTCCATGGTGTGACCTCACCTTGAGTATTGTGTTCAGTTCTGGTTGCTGTATCTCAAAAAAGATATAGCGGAATTAGAAGGGGTTCAAAGAAGAGCAATCAAGATGATAAAAGAGATGGAACTGCTTTCATATGAGGAAAGACTGAAGCGGATGGGGCTCTTCAGCTTGAAACAGAGACAGCTGAGGGGAGATATAATTGAAGTCTACAAAATCCTGAGTAGTGTGGAACGAGTGGAAGTGAACTGATTTTTAACTCTGTCAAAAATTACAAAGACTAGGGGACATTCAATGAAGTTACAGGGAAATGCTTTTAAAACCAATATGAAGAAATATTTTTCACTCAGAGAATAGTTGAGCTCTAGAACCCATTGCCAGAGGATGTCATAACAGCTGTTGACATAGATGGGTTTAAAAAAGGTTTGGACAAGTACTTGGAGAAAACGTTCATAATCTGCTATTAAGACAGACATAGTAGAAACCACTGCTTGCCCTGGGATCAGTAACGTGGAATGTTACTACTATTCGGGTTTCTGCCAGGTACTCATAATCTATACTGGCAACAGTGGAAACAGAATACTGGGCTAGATGGACAATTGGTCTGACCTATTATGGTTATTCTTATGTTCTATTTGAGTTATTACTAGAAAACAAGCCTGACCATGTACCAAAATAACAGCTAGAATAGCTAACACTAGCACACACTACTGCTATTAATGTCTATTTATTATACAGTGGGTCCCATTTTATACAAGAGACAAAATTACTAGTATACTATTGTGTTAGTGTATATCAGTTTTCTTAGCTGTAAATCAATTCATTACATCCAATGTTGAATACTGGCTGTGAGCTCAACTATTGCATGAAGCATTAAACTGTAATCTATTCAGCATCTACCTAACATGCATATAACATAAAAATTATTTTTAAAAAGAATGCATTCCTCTCCTTCCATTGCAAATTTCAAATTGCAGCTAGATAGATCATTATCATTCTTGAAGGTTATAATCATTTTTCATGAAAATCAGAAAAAAGCAGGGGTGTATACTATTTCCATAGACCAGCTCTCAATAATAATTATAAGGTAACATAATACTGTGAGTGAATCAGATTTCTCATGCCTTAAACCCCGCGGCTTCTGTTTCCTGAACAGAGTAAGGCTTCTTCAAAGCTGCTATTGTGATCTCACATTACTGCAATTACAGATATTCTGATTTTAAAAAAAAGAAAAGAAAAAGAAAATCTGTCTACTCACAGTTATAGTATGAACTGCTTAACATCCAGGAATAAGGTGCACACATCTATACCACTTTCTTTTCCTTTGCTATTTCAATGCAGTAGTTTATCCTGCATGTACATTTAATTATTCTGTATTTTGTATAATCATTGTTTTTTATTACTTGCCTAATATCTTGTTTAGAAATCATTCTTGAGCTGCCCTATTGGTTGAGACCATTTGAAAGGACCTGGTTTTGATTCATAGCTCAGGACTTCCATTTCCCAAGCTAAACCAGGGCTGGGAGTTATGCAAAGTCTACCTAGTTGGAAAGGGAATCATAATGGCTGTATTTCGGGTCCTTGCTTTTAGGATTGTGAATGGCTCCCAACAAGAGTCTTATCGTTACAATGAATGTAAGTTAGCAAGGGTGATTAAAAAAAGGGGACAGGGGGACGGAAACTGCCCAATATTTGTCAATGAAAGCTTATGGGCAGGGCAGGATTAACCAATAGGCAAAGTAGGCACGTGCCTAGGGCCCAAAATGGTCAGGGGGGCCCGATGAAGGAGGGCATCAACATTGTTTTTTCCAAACGGCAATGGGCCCCTCGAGCATTGATCGGCAACACGGGCCCCACCCCGATCAGCATCGCAGCCCCCCACCCATCGACGGAAAGTAAGACAAGCAAGCAACGCAGGTAAGAAAGGCAACGGAAACTGTAATTGTGCAAGCGGTGCTGCTTACCCAAAGCTTCCCTCTGACGCAGCTACCTGTTTCCGCCTGGGCGCATGGTGGGGTGGGACAGGGCAGGGGGCCCAGTGTACTTGTGTGCCTAGGGGCCCTCGACAAATTAATCCTGCCCTGCTTATGGGGCCAGATTCTATAAATAGCACCTGAAATTAGGCACTAGATCATCATGTCTAGGCGATCTAGGCACCTAACTTAATTTTCTTAATTGGCTTAATTGGTGCCATTAATTGAAAGCACTATTTTAAAAAACCCAATTGCTGGCCCACCCTCTCCGATGTCACATCTTTTTCTGGAGCAAAGCTGGCAGCCACAGATATGTATGGGAAGTTCCTGCAACCGCTATGTTTCAGCTTTCTTATGCTACTGCTGCTTCACGAAAGCAGCAGTAGAAGTGTGGATGCTAGGAGAAAGATGCTGGTGGATGTGGGGTAGTAGACAGATAAGGGACAGACATAGTGGATGTTGGGTGCGGCAGAGAGATGGGAAAGATAATGGCAGAAGAGAATGGGGGAGAGAAATGGTGGAAACAATGATATAGCAAGGTGGGGGCAGAGATACTGGTGGAAACAGTAGCACAGTAAGGGGGAGGGAGCGGACTGCCCCAGGTGTATATTGGTTGGTGTACCAGCACTTCTCCTCCTCCTCTCCATCTCCTGTACCTCTTTGGCTGTTCACTAGTGCAAGCAGCATCTCCAACCTGCTTCTTGCACTGACCTTAACTCTCTCTTGAATTCATTTCCTGGTCACGGGACCAGGAAGTGACTTCAGAAGGAGAGCTGAGGCTGGCATTGACTGCAGATTGGAGATGCTGCTCACACCAGCGAAGAGTTAAAGAAGTATGGGGAAGGGAAGGCAAGCGGGGAAGGGGGAGAAGGGGCAGGGATGGAGTAAAGGGCAGGGGGCACCCTTGCCAAGGGTGCTTCTTACCCTCGCTATTCCACTGGGTAGAAGTGGAGTGGGAGGAGAGAGAGGGCAGAAGCTATTAGAAACGAGGTAGGGAGGGAGGGGAGAGAGAGGGGGCAAATACTGGTGGAAGTTGAGAGGAGAGAGAGGGGGCAGGCAGATGCTGATGGAAGCAGAGAGAAGAGAGAGAGTCATATGCTGGATGGAAGTGGGGAGAAGAAAGAGAGGGGACAACACTGGACGGAAGAGGGGAAAAGAGAGGGAAATATGCTGGATGGAAGTGAGCAGGAGAGGGGGCAGATGCTGTATGGAAAGAGGTATTGAAAGAGGGCAAATGCTGGATGGAAGGAAGGAATAAAAGAGCAGATGGAGAAGAAGATAGAGAGATAATGGAGGAATAAGTGGAATAACATGGAAGACTTGGGATGAGGGAAAGAGGTGACAAGCTATAGGTAGACACAGCAAAAAGAGGGAAATTGAGGACTGGATGATAAGAAAGTATTTAGGGCTCCTTTTACAAAGCTGCAGTAGCGATCCTGCTGTGGTAAATGCACCAAAGCACATAGGAATTGAATAGACTTTGGTGTATTTATTGTGGCTTAATCTAGAATGGCTTAATCTAGAATGGCTTGATCTAGAGTGGCTTAATCTAGATTAAGGGTCCTTAATCTAGAATGAGACAGAAAATAAAGAAAGCTGAAAGGAATAGGAGAGAGAAACAAGAAATGGACAGGAAATCTTGGCAAGAGAGTTAGGAGAAAATGAGGAAAGCATAAACTAGAGACCAACACAACTGAAATAAAAAAACGATAGAAAAAATAAGTTTATTTTCTATTTAAAATTATTAAAATAGTATAGTGGCTATGTTAAAAAAACATCAATAAATAAAATAGAAAATGGAAATAGAGTGTTATCTTTTTATTGGATTAATTTTAATACCTTTTAGACAAACTTTCAGAGACTAAAACCTTCCTCTGATTAGAATGGGACACTACTGTATAACAATATTATACTGTCCTGACCTTAGGAAGGGAGTTTTGTCCTTTGAAAGCTAATTGAAAAATGTATTTAGTCCAGTAAAATGGTATCATATTTCCATTTCTTTATATTTGTTAGTTTGTATTTATATTTGTAGTGATTAGAATATGTCAGGTTTTGAAATTTACTTCTATCTTTATAGTTTCCAAAGTACCAGGGGGATATGCATCACAGCTTCTCTTACTCTAGTGTTGCACTGTATGCAGAGTCTGGCTTCATTGGGGTTCAGTTTAATTTTTATTTCTATTTTTAGTTTGTGATTACTTATTCCATATTTTTGTTGTGTGTGTATGAAAAAGACATGGTTTTCTGCTAGCACTGATTGTGCATTGACTTTATTTTTCTTAGAGAGTCATTTAACAGGTGCATTCTAATTACAGAGGAGATTGGTGGTGTATTAGACTAGAGTAATATAAAATCTTCCTATCTGCTTTGAGGAGGGAGGAGATGCAGGGAAGAAAATTAAGATTGTGGGGACGGTGAAGGGACAGGAATGGAAAATGCAGGGTATGGGGGTTACAAAGTGTACTTCACTGCGGGGACAGGGTAGGAACGGGAAAAAAAATCTTTGGTTGCAGGGAGGAAATGGGAATGAATTTTTGTTTCTGCATCACTCTCTAAAAGATGCAAGAAATGTAAACTGCCATTAATAACTTATTTGATGCTTGAATGCTGATGTTTAAATCTAATTTAGGGGTTCTTTTACTAAGCACAACTTTTCTTGCATGCTAAGAACATTTATAAGGCAACTAGAAAATAGGCAGTTTCCTATTTTTTTCCAATTAATAACCACGTGCTAATTTTGACATTTTCATATGGTCATTAAAAAGAATTACTGCATGAGCTCTTACCAACACCTATCTTGTAGACGGTAAAGGCTCACACAGTAATCCCATGCTAACCAGTTAGCGCATGATAACGTGGACACGCTAAAAGATTAGTGCAGGAATGCCTACTCGCTACCTCCCAGACATGCCTTCTCCAACAAAAATTTAAACGTGTTTTTTTGCACTTGGTTAACACATGCTGATTTGAAACCTACTGCAGGATGCTGGAGTGCATCCCAGGCTAAGAAATTTTAAGCTTCGGTAAGCGTGCGCTAGCTCTTACCGCAGCTTAGTATAAGGATACCTTACCCCCCTCTTTTACTAAGGTGTGCTAATCGAATTAGTTAATGCTAAACGCTAATGTGTCCATAGACTAACTTGCATGCATTAGCATTTAGCATGCACTAATTGGTTAGCACACCTTAGTAAAAGAGGGCCTTAGTTTTTAATTGCAGCCAAACATTCCCCCCTCTTTTACAAAGGCACGCTAAGCTTTTGCGCATGCGCTAAATATTAGCGCGCGCTAAACACACACTAAATGCTAACACATGCATTTTACCCTATGGACACATTAGCGGTTAGCACACATGTTGATTTAGCGTGCTCTAAATCCGCACTAAAACGCTTAGCGCGCCTTTGTAAAAGAGGGCTATAGGCTCAGCAAAAAACAAACATATAAATGAAAATCTTGTTAAATTTTCATACTTGCCATGGGCTAATGGCAGGAAAATTTAAGGCTATTCCTAAGGTACATGTGCAACAGCTAGGCATGCCACATTTCATTACATTATAATTAGGCTGACTTCTAAAATGAGTAATGCAGATGACTTTCTATTAAAAGAAAAGGATTCCCTCAAGTACTATAACCCTGACATGCCTTTCCATGGGTGGTGATATAATAATGCATTTTACTTTTTTTCAGCCTCGTACTAAATCAAACTATTTCACATTCTGCAGCCTGAACATTTAAACTCGGAAATAGTGTAATCTAGCACCATATTGTATATATCCACAGTGTTTAAACTGCAGGACTATTATGCAAAAAGCTGTGACATAATGGACAATAAAGCCTGTATTTTCTTTTTGTGTGACTGCTTTTCCCTTCTTCCCTATATTATGAAGAGATTAATCATCAATGTCCTTGTCCATGCTATAAGGGCTTTTCTAGATCATACAGAGGGGTATTTTCGATATGACGTTCAAATCCGAGTTTGGACTTTCTACGGAAGATGTACAAAAATCCAGTAGTAAACGACCATTTTCGAAACAGAAAAAGTCTATATTTTGTTTCAAAAATGGTCATTTCTCAGATATGCTTATCCTCAGTGCTTTTATCTTTTTGAACCATTTTCTAAAAACACATGTCCAAAAGAAAAATACACAAAATGAGCCACTGGAATGTAGTAGACTGGCCACAGGAAAATCCCAACAGAGCAGTGGGGCACCCTAGGGGGCACTGCAGTAAACTTTATATAAAATGGCCCAGGTATATGTGTCATCATAATCCTTATAGGGTATGGTAAGACCCCTCCAAACCAACTAAAAAACTGCTGTACCCGTATATACTACCCAAATAGCCTTTATGCTTGCAGGTGTCAGTTGTGGAAAGCTCAAATATTCTACCATAAGTGTAGTAGTTAGAGTGGGATGTGAGCCTGACTCCCCATCTCTATGGTTGACTACACCGCCTATTGGAAAAAAACAGGAGAATTGGCAGACTGTAACAAATGGATATCTAACATAAAAATCTACAAACAACTGATAAAAGACAAACGTAAAGCATTCTACTCTACTAAAATCAACTTATCTTGCATGGGTTCACAAGGAATCAATACAAAAGAGCTGTTCAACTTGATCACAAATTTATTTGACACCACACGCCACACTCAACCCGTGCATAATATTAAACTACCCTCTGCAAATGATTTAACACAGCATTTCGATTCAAAAATTAAAAATCTAAGAAACAACTGTTCAACAAATGACCCTAGTGATCATCAAATAGCTAACATACAAGGAAATGATCTGGAGTTCCTTTCAAGATTTAGAATGGAACAATTATATCAAACTATACAACAAATACTCTAAATCAGGGGTGTCCAACCTTTTGGCTTCCCTGGGCTGCATTGGCCGAAAAAAATGTTTCTGGGGCCGTGCAAATGCTGCAGCAAGACAGAGGAGGGAGCCGGCAAGATGGTAAACACCTGGGGGCAGCTGCGGAAAATACTGCATCGCCCTCGACCGGTGCCGCACAAAATACTTCACGGGGCCGCAGGTTGGATACCTCTGCTCAAAATCATACTGCGTTCTGGACTCAAGTCCCCTGGAAATTATGGAAGCAGCGCCATTAGAATTATTTTTTTTTTTTTTTAATTATTTATTTTAGAAATTTTTACATTATTTAACAAGCATATCATCTTGTACAGAAAGTGCAATTAAGAAAACATAATATTAAACACAACATTAAAAAAACTTTTTATCCAAAAAAGAAGAAATAACTCTCAACTTAATCGCACACTAGTCCTCAAAATTAGGATCCAAGACTTAAGAAACGGAGTGATTTAAGGATACAAAATAACAACTAAAGGAAATCACATTATCTGATACTGAAAAGGAGCTAATTATTCCTTGGACGCTGATTTTCCTTCATTCCCAAGGTGCTTCGTGGAGAGGAAGGCTGTCAAATGAGCTGGTTCAAAGAACACATATTTCAAAGTATGATACCTTACTACACATTTACAAGGATATCTAAGGAAAAATAAACCCCCAATCTGGGTCACACCAGGTTTCAACATTAGAAATTCCCTTCTTCTCTTTTGAGTCTCCTTAGAGACATCCGGAAAAATTTGAATATGAAAACCCAGGAAGTCTGTGGTTCTATTTTTAAAGAAAAGTTTAAGGATCCAGTCTTTATCTGGAGCCAGAACTACAGTCAGTAGGAGAGTGGCTGGAATAGCCACTTTTCTGTCCGACTGCTCTAATAAAGCAGATACATCCATAGAACTTTCCTGGGATTTTCCAATTGCGTCTTTCTTCTGAGCATCCTGAGTCTTTATAGGTAAATAATATACTCTTATCAATGGAGGTAATGAATTCTCAGGAATTTTTAATATTTCCAGAAAGTAACGCTTTATCATGTCTCTTGGGGAAATTGAAGAGACCTTTGGAAAATTAATTAAACGCAAATTATTAATCCGGGAATTGTTTTCAAGTGCTTCCAATTTTCTCCTCATTATCAAGTCATCTTTTACCAATAAGTCATGATTACTTTTTATCATTTTTATGTCCTTCTTATCTTCTTGGGTATCAGATTTCAATATTTCTATGTCTTCTTTCAAATTCTTAATAACTTCTTTCTGGTCTTTAAGTTCTTTATCTAAGTTTTTAATTTGAGGAGTCAGAGAATTATCCAAAGCCACAACTAACTCCCAGAGCGAGTCTAAAGTGACTTCTGGGGGTTTAACTGGAACAAAAGGAATTGTTAGTGTAGGCAAAGATAGTTCAGATGTCTGGTCTACCTCTTCAGTGCCCTGTTCCTCCATAGCACGAGTTGTCCCAGTCGCTGGTTTCTCCAAAGGGAGCGAGTCCCTCTGAGTTGTCTCCTGCTGCAAGCCCTCCGACGTGCTGGCTTCTCGAGGGGAGAACACACTCTCGTCTGACATGCTCTCCTCTCGCGGTGAGCTAGCTCCCAGCGGCAACGGCTGGAGGGGAGGCGTCCTAACGTCGGGGCTCAGAGTCACGTCTAGCCCATGGGATGTCATCGAAGCACTCCTCTCTGCCGACGCTTCCATCGGGCGATTCCCCGAACCGACTTGCTCGTTTTGAAGGCGTCTGAAGATGTCTTCAATTGTAGGAACCGTGGGTTCTGAGCGCTGGGAGGCACCACCAACACTCTTGCCCCTTCTTTTCGGCATTTCCAAAGAGGTAAGGAAAACACTCTCAGGCGTCCTTCCAGCATCAGACAGCGGCAGCCATCTTGGATCCTATTCAGCCGCCATTAGAATTTAAACTATCTTTGCTGCACTACTTAGCCCATAACCTAAAAAATGGGAAGTTCCTCACTAATTACGGTCACATAATAATAACCCCAATTCCAAAAAATAGTAAAGAATCATCAGCACTGGTAACCAACTATAGACCAGTAGCATCCATTCCTTTTATTGTAAAAATCATGGAGGGATTGGTACATACCCAACTGATGGAATATCTTGACCAGTTCTCTCTCTTACATGAAACTCAATCCGGTTTTAGACCTTTGTTCAGTACTGAGACAGTAATTGCGGCTATCTTAGATAATCTGTGTCTATTGTTTAGCAAGGGCCTCAATGCCCTGATCATGCAGTTTGATATGAGCTCTGCCTTTGACCTAGTAGACCATTGGAAAATGCTACAATGCCCAGATGCTATTTGTATCAGGGAAGAGGGGTTGAACTGGTTTCGCGGCTTCCTTATGTCCTGTACCTATCAAGTACATTTCAATTATGATCTCTCCGATACCTGGAACAATCCATCTGGCGTACCGCAGGGGTCACCGCTATCCCCATTGCTTTTCAATATCTACATGTCCTCACTAGATGCGCAATTAACCCAGCTGGGGATAAAATTATTCAGTTACGCAGATGACTTTACGATCATCATCCCATTTGCTAACTCTCTCTCGGAAATTACTCCCAAGGCATCAGAAGCACTAAATTTGATGGAGCAATGGATGACTGACTTCAAGCTAAAACTTAATTCAGAAAAAATGAAATTTTTTGTCGCTTCGCCACATCCACTTGACATCAAAACACCACTATGCATCAATAAATTTAGTTACCCTATTCAGAATACTATGAAGGTATTGGGTGTAACTCTAGATCAATGCCTAACCATGAAAGACCAAGTAGACTCCTTAATCAGAAAGGGGTTTTTTACTCTCTGGAAACTTCGATCCATTAGAGCATATTTTGATATGTCAGCATTCAGAATTCTGATACAATCCCTCATACTGAGTCAACTTGATTACTGTAACATCGCCTATTTAGCTATTTCCCAAAAGAATATGCAACGATTACAATTAATGCAAAATGCAGCGATCAGAATAATTTTCAGGCTGAAGAAGTTTGATCACGTGACACCTTACTACCGACAGCTTCACTGGTTACCAATGGAGGCACGCATAAAGTTTAAGTTCGCCTGCCTCTGCTTTAACGTACTATACGGACTAGCCCCTAAATACATAACTGACCTTTTCTCCTTCTCAGCCAACAGGCATAAGAGAAGCTCACATTTGAACTTCGTTTCCCCCCCAGTTAGAGGATGTAAACTCAAAAAATGCCATCAACATCTTCTCTCACATCAGGCAGCATTATGGGGAAAAGATCTAGAACAATTGCTTTCACCCACTACTTATGAGGAATTCAGGAAGTGCCTAAAAACATATCTGTTCCTGAAGTATCTAGACAACTGACCCGTACAACTCTTTCTCTTCAATAACGGTTCTCTTGACCTATTAACCACTTTCTTTCACCTCTGTTACATTCAATCAATTTGTACCATCTTTTAATCTTTGTAAACCGCACAGAACTTCACGGTCCTGCGGTATATAAACTGTTATTATTATTATTAGGCTGCTCTGATGTGCTCTGTTATGCTGCTCGCATAACATCTGAAACTATCATACAGGCAGATATGTACTGTTTCATTTACATCTTTGGGGGGTTGGAGGGGGTCAGTGACAATTGGGGAAGACTGTGGGGGGTCATGCCTTCATCCCTCCAGTGGTCATTTGGTCAGTTTGAGCGCTACTTTGGCATTTACTCGTTGTTAAAACAGGTCTAGCCCAAACATCCAAATTGTGCCCTCGACATTTTCTGAAATGATAGATTATTACAGAAAAATGTCCAAATCATAAGCTCATACTATCCCCACCCAAACCATACCTCTAACATGCCCCCTTGAGATTTAGATGCACTGTGGACAAGCACCATAGAAATCTATCTACAAAATATGTCCATCTGCCCCTTTATGCCATTTTTTGGGATAGTTTTCATTTTTGAAAATGAGCCCCATAGCCTCATCAATGAATAATAACGGTAGCTTATTTACCATACCATACCATATCATAGTTTCATAGTTTATTTAAAATTTGATTACACGCCTATCAAAATTCTAGGTGAAAGTACAATATTGATCAAAAATAGGGGTACAATAGTTTAAAACACAAATATCTTCAAACTAAAGACAGGAAAGGAGGTAGGAACTACAATAAATTTAAGAAAAGAAACATATAAGGAACAAACAAAAATGGAGGGGAAGACACATTTTGTGCTGCTAAGATTCTGTTAAAAGAAAGAAAAGAAACAGGAGAAGGCGAATAGGAGATATGTAAAAGGTACTTGGCGTCACTAGATATCTTTAAGTGGAAAGAGTATCTAGAGTTCAAAGACATCTGTGAAAAAAAAAAACATTTTAAGGCGCCTTTGAATTTCTCTAAGTTAGTTTCAGAGCTAATGTGTAAAAGTAGAGAATTCCAGATTGTGGGGGCTGTTACAGAAAATATTGTTGTATGGCGAGTGCCGATTATTTTCAACAAGGGTATAAAAAGAATATGTTGATTTGAGGATCTAAGTGTCCTAGATGGTTCATGAGGATTAATCAATTTATCTAGAAATGCTGGTTCATTCATTTTCTGTATTTTAAATATTATCAGGGCGAGTTTATATGTTATTCTGTGGGGAATAGGAAGCCAGTGTGCCTTTATCAATAACGGAGTAACGTGATCCGTAATAGCTACGTTTTGAATGAGTTGAAGACACCGGATCTCTTTCTGTAATATACCCTTATATAAGGAATTACAGTAATCAGTTTTCGTCATTGCAAGTGAGTGAATTAATATATTTAATGACTGAGGATCTAGGAAACTAGATAGTGCTCTGATCATTCTTAATGTATGGAAACAGTTTCTAACTACTGTACCTATTTGAGCGTGGAAAGTGAGCTTAGAGTCAATAATTACACCTAATATTTTAACTGAATTAATCTGGTTAATAGCAATGTTATCAATGCAGATGGGAGAGTTTACTTGTAAACCATCTTTCCAAGGAAAAAGGAGACAGTTTGTTTTGGAGATACTAAGGAAAAGCATATTTTCCCTTAGCCAATTGTTTATTTTAGTTAACTTCTTATTTATTTCATCTATTTTGTAGTCATTTGCAGTATCGATAGGGTAAATGATTTGAATATCATCAGCATAAGCAAATGCTGTGATGCCAATGGATGGGCATAGAGTCAGTAAAGGAGCGAGATAAATGGTTCATAGACAGTGGCGCGAAAGACAAAAGCGTGCGCCGACAATTGAGCGCAGCACGCGACGCCTCAATGCTCTAAATTACAGTTTTTAGGGGCACCAACGGGGGTTTTTGTTGGGGAACCCCCCCCAGTTTACTTAATAGACATCGCGCCGGCGTTATGGGGGGTTTGGGGGGTTGTAACCCTCCACATTTTACTGTAAACTGAACTTTTTCCCTAAAAACAGGGAAAAAGTGAAGTTTTCAGTAAAATGTGGGGGGTTACAACCCCCCACACCCCCCACAACGCCCCCACAATGCGGCGCGATGTCTATTAAGTAAAGTGGGGGGGTTCCCCCCACGCCCCCCCCCGTCGGAGCACTAAAAACAGTCATTTAGAGCGGCGCGGCGGCGCGCGCTGCGCTCAATTGTCTGGGCGCGCCTTTGTCCCGGCGCGCTTTTGACCTGACACCGAGATAAATATTAAACAGTAGTGGTGATAGAATCGATCCTTGAGGAATTCCAAAAGAATTAGAGAATGTCTTAGAGCTAGAGTTGTTGAAGAGTACGGTAGAAGATCGGTCTGTGAAATATGATTTAAACCAATCAAGTACCATATTGTTTCTTATACCCCACAATTGTCTGCTAGGAATCATTGTGACTTACATAAGATTAATAAGGATTCATAACATCAAGGATAGGCTTACAGCTTAAAAATAAAAGAACTGTTGAACAGAAGCACTTCACCATAATTATACAAGTAGGAGCTAATTTTGTAAAAGGCTGCTTATCTCAAAAGGTACCTTTTTATGTCTATTTATAAAAGCAACATGGGTGCCTATATGTTTTATAAAACTGGCTTTCAGAACTATTCCTAACAGCACAAAAATGCTCACACAAAAATTTGCAGCTGCTTCAAGGTACAGTGAGCCTTTCGAATCCGCGGTTTCAGTATCCACGGATTCGGTTATTTGCAATTTTTTATTTATTTTTTTTTAAATAAAGCTGCATTCCGGACCTTCCCCATCTCTCTCCTGCCTTCTTCCCGGCATTCCAGACCTTACCTAGTGGTTACCTGTCCCGTGTAGATCACTCATAGCAAATAGCTGCAGGGAGTTCCCATCGTAGTCTCAAGAGACTACGGGAACTCACAGACCTGGATCCTATGCACAGGAATGCACACATGCAGCCCGTGTATAAGTATATTCCATCATGTCAATGCACCTATTTTTACATGTGTATTCAACTGTGCAATAAGATTTCTCTTCTAGTATGTAAAACATGTTTACACACAGAAAAATCTTTTTAGAATTAACCCTACACTCTTAAATACATTAATAGCTGTTATACAATGTAACCACTTGTTGTTGTTTTTTTGGGGGGGAGGCCCTATGCAGAAATTGTTTATGACTTCACTGTAGCATCTGTCATTCAAATAGAAGCAATTTATGTGCTGGAAAAGGTCAACTTGAACAATCAATTTGACTGATTTTCGGCTTTAAGGAGGTTAGTAAATTTCATCTATTCAGGGTATATGCAATGGAGCATATAGTTAAAATCAAGCTCATGCTTTCAGATTGTATACATCTTATAGTAGAAATATTTATATCACAATGAAACAGGTGATTTATAAATAATCACACATTACAAAATGTGTTGATCAGGAAAGTCAGATTAAGATGTATTTTTCAATCACATCCCAGAGACAAAAATGATCAAATGAACTTGACCAAGGCCACATAGCAGTAATTCTACCCTACTCATGATCCACAATTTAATTCCAGATTATAAGCCAAAGCTTTACATATTAGATCATATCTTCATATATACGAGGGGCTGCTGAAAAGTTCTCAGCCCAACCAACAAAGTTGGGGCAGCCTCCATTGAGGGCTATACACATAGTCCAGTGATTTTCCACTTTTTTCATTCCATCAGAAAAATATGAAATGAAAAAAATGGAAATTCACTGGACTTAGGCTTCCTTTTACGAAATTGCGATAGCAGTTTCTAGCGTGGGGAGCCACGCTGAATGGCCCGCGCTGCTCCCGACGCTCATTGAGTTCCTATGAGCATCGGGAGCAGTGCAGGTAATTTAGTTTTGCAAGAAAGGGGGTAAGTGTCCCAACTTTGCTGGAGACTGCCCCAACTTTGTTGGTTGGGCTGAGAACTTTTCAGCAGCCCCTCGTACTAGGTATAGAAAATGATTTAAAAATATATAAATAATACCCAAAAGATCTGAGGAAGCTTCTCAGTATAAAACAGAGTACATGTGCAGATATTATACATTCATTTAAGAGGGTTACATCAGTACTGACAGTGGGGGCCCTTTTACTAAAGTTCAGTAAGTTTATTTCCACTTACTGCACGTTAACAGCAATTATTAGCATCTGATATATGCGAAGCTTGTGCATTAACTGTTGGGGCATTCACAGCATACCATCTGCAGATACTACACTAAAAAGGTCTTTACCACTTGTTAGAACTATTTGTAGTAGGGATAGAATGTACTTTAACGCCTCCATGTAATTTTGCAGTCCATACCAATTAACTCCCATCCACTAACACAGTAAGCACTTCCTGTCATGCATGCCATGCATATGCTCTCATGCCAAACAGTAGCTGCTACCATGCTCATGCAGCAACAGCTAGCACATGCTAATTTAAACATTAACCCCTCATTCTATAATATTGTGTATGCAGTACATTTTTGCATTTAAGCCCAGATTCCATATACCCCAACTAGAGTTGCATGCACAAAATCTTTGCATATTCCCAATTTGTGTGTGCAACTTAATTACTTCACAAGCCAGTTTGTGCCATAATTGCCATTAACAATCAATTATTTGCACTCATTGACAATAATTAGAAATTACGCTCACAACTTTCCAAGCGTGTTCTATAAAGTGGGGCACATAAATTCTATTGCACAGCTCTTAAAAGGGGGCATGGCCAGGGGAAGGGTATGGGTGAGCCTTGGGCACTCCTAAAAGGTAGGTGCACTGTTATAGAAAACGTCTGATGCAAGCAAATTTTACTAACTAACTATGCCTGTGAAGGAGGCCTGTATATTTGTATCACATCTATGGAAATATATTTTCCATTCTCTCTTTCCCGATTGACCCATAATGTTTCTTCCTTACCCTGCAGATCCTGCAACCATGTGACTTTAATAAGATCTTTAACATATAAAGACAGTCTCCCTCCTTTTCTCTCCTACCTTGTCTTTCCTGAACAGATTATAACCCAGTATAACTATATCCCAGTCATGATTCTCTGTGAACTATATCTCTGTGATTGCCACTAAATCTAACTCAGCCTCTTCCATCACAGCCTCTAGATCCAGAACCTTGTTTCCCATACTTCGAGTATTAATATATACTGCTTTCCAGACATTATAATGCTTTCCATACATTGCCCTCTTTTCCCAATTGTGTAGAGGCCTAAGGGTTTATACTCAGTTGGGGGCTTTGATCACCTAAATTCTATTGCACAGCTCTTAAAAGGGGGCATGGCCAGGGGAGGGGCATGGGTGAGCCTTGGGCACTCCTAAAAGTTAGGTTCACTGTTATAGAAAATGTCTGATGCAAGCAAATTTTAGGCGCAGACCTTTATGCCAGATTTTCATTGGCGTAAATGGCCACCTTAAATTTTAGTCTGGGAATGGCACTATGTAAAGTATATCCTATAAACCATGCCTAATTCCAGATGCAGCATATAGAATAGCGCTAAGAGCAGATTTTTTTGACACCAGTTTTTTAGGCAACATCATTTCCCCCTAAGTGCACAAATTTGCACATGCAGGTCATAGAATAATACTAACTATGCATATAATTACTAATGTTCTCTTTTATCAAGTTGTGGTAGAGCATTTTAGTGCGGGTCAGTGAGGTAAATGCTCTGACTCTCATAGGAATTGAATGGGCGTTGGAGCATTTACCTCACTGGCCCATGCTAAAACGCTCTACTCCAGCTTAATAAAAGGGGGCCTAAATTAGGCACTAATTGACACTAGCAAACAATTGGCTATAATTGGAATTAATTGGTGCTAATTGGCACTAGCTTGCAGTTACAACATACTGCATTTAGGGCCAGATTCACTAACCTGCTCGATCGGGCCCAATCTGGGCAGCTCCAACGAATTTCCAACAAGTAAATATGTAGATGAGGGCGGTCGGAGGAACGCCCCCATCTGCAGGCACGCATGCGCTAGATCTACGGGCCTGGCTTAGATTTGTCTATTATTTTTTTAACGTTAGAAGCCCGTGGTTCAACCCACTTAAAAGCCCGCATGTTAAAATCACGGGCTTGCACTGTGGGGAAGGGTGGGAGTCGGAGCAGGCTGTTGTTTGGGGTAGGCAGGCCTTCGGGGCAGTGGGAGAGTCCGGGAGAGTCGGGGCTGCAGGAGGTTTTCGGAGTCATGCCTTTTTAAAATTTTTGCTTTTTTCATCAGGGCGGCAGGCAGGAGAAGAGCATGGGGCACAGCGGGCAGGAGAAGTGCATCGGGGCAGCAGGCAGGAGACGAGCATGGGGCACAGCGGACAGGAGAAGAGCATAAAAGCCCTCTTCAGTAGGTTAGCCCAAAGGCAGCAGAATGCGTTTTTGTTTGGAGGGCCCGAAAGTTATGCACAAACTAAAAGTCCTAATATACACGAACCAACCCCTAAAATGTCAGACTCTGCACGCAGTACATCAGAGAAATAGAAGAAAATGCATTTCTTCCTAAACAGTGCAAAATATAGACAGCAGATGTAAATTCTCAAAACCACCATATTTCAATCACTAAATTGAAAATAAAATTATTTTTCCTACCTTTGTTGTCTGGTAATTTCATTTTTCCAATCATCTTTTCCCAGACTCTGGTTGAACTTCCTTCTGTCTGTGCTCTTAACTATGTTTCCAGGGCCTTCTTATTATTTGCTATTTTTCTCTCCTTCACTTTCTGCCCTACCATTTCTTTAGAAAAATCAGGGAATATAAATTCAATACTAGAAATCAGAAAAGTATTTAGAATAAATATGAAGGAAACTGACTTCAATGAAAGTACTGTCTCCAGAGAGTGATCCAATTTTATATGGCACGCTCAGAGATATGAAACTCCAAAGGAGGAGGATATCCCCCTCGCGGTAAGAGTTTACCATCCACTCATGCAAATTTCATATATATGATCACTCTCTGAGACTTGGAGTGAATTTTGTATGTATTTTTTAGCTTTTTTAATTTTTAAAATTGTATCAACTCTTCATTTTCTTATATGGTTTAAATATCTTAAGTTGCATATAGACGAAAAAATCACTGGAAAAGTGAGTAAACGCTTCACTTATCTTTTTGAAAAATAGTCTGGGGGTCCCAACGTAGCCCCGTTTCGAGAACTGCTTCAGGAGACTCAATTGGAAGCTTACAAAGTTCTCAATTTGAAGAAAGTTTTAACACGTTTGTAAATCTCTGTGATGTATGGTCGTATCTGCAATACAAAAAGTAATTTTAAAACAGCATATACTGTGTGGACTAATCCTCATGACCACACTGCTATGCAAACTTATAAAATTTCGTTAGCAAAACATGTGAGAAGAAGCACCTAAATCTGCGAAGGGAGTATCCCCTTCTTTTGGAGTTTCATATCTCTGAGCGTATCATATAAAATTGGATCACTCTCTGGAGACAGTACTTTCATTGAAGTCAATTTCCTTCATATTTATTCTAAATACTTTTCTGACTTCTAGTATTGAATTTACGTTCCCTGATTTTTCTAAAGAAACAGATTTGTACCTAGCTACAGGGTTGAAACATGGCATCCATAGGTTGGGAAGCGCACTCTTAAAACAATCAGCAGGCTGGTGACCTGCTATCATCATTTCATTTATTCACTTCTGAGGATAGCACTACTATACCTACAGACTGGGACCATTTAAAAACACTACAAAAACGCATAGTGTGAGCTGAATTACATGCTGCTACATTGGCAGAATATTGCCATCTCAAAAGGATCCTGCGGGGGCTCCGTATGAGGACGGAGCCCAGACTGTTTCTTGTTAGCACGACATTTCTTGACAAATGGAATGCCATACTGAATAAGTTCTCATTGGATTTAATGCTTCTAGTTATAGAAATGACCAAATCTGAATTACTAACATATTGGAGTGAGTTCCAACAAGCAAATGGCTCTTTGGAGAATAGTACCAATGCAGGAATTTAACACCAAAATTGAAACCTCTAAGGAAGATTTAAGAAAAACCAAAATAAAAAAATTACATTGGGACGAGCTAGATTATACTAATGGCTTTGTCTATGTGTGGATGAACAAGTCCCGTAACAATAGGCGTATGAAGCGCCCCACATACACACAAACGTCCTCAGATACATCTAATGATGATAAGAAACAACAAAAAAGTTCTACTCAGGGTCAAAGTGTCAATTTTCAGAGAGGACCCAAGTCAAATGTCCAGAGACCTATCAGGTCCAAACAAATGAAGACGCATCCCTGACATCGAATGTGTTTAATCTTTCCCATAGAATATTGACAACAGTGGAACTTTCTGTCTTAAACAAAGAACTTTCATTTGTGCCAACTAGTTCCTACCATTCATTTGATACTAGAATAGCATTGTTTAAATTCATCAGGACATGTAAATTGAAACATTTTTTCAGAAGGAAGGTGACTCCATGGATCTATCATCCACATATGATAAATCTCTAAAGTTAAAATTCACATGGTGCCCTCCAGGCACCGTGGATCCACATATCCAAACTTTTGAGAATTTAATATTGACAGATGTAGGTATTTTGGAGAACAACCCCTCTCCCACATGTTTCAACCTATCTCGGACCCAGCAAGCAGCGTTGCAGTCATTGGCAGCAGACAAAAGTATTATTATCCGTCCAGCCAACAAAGGTGGAGGGGTGGTTCTCCAAGATATCGAGGCTACACGTCAACTTTTGGATTCTACCTATTACGAGCCTATACAGAGTGATCCTCCGGAGCACATCCAAGATGTAATTTCTTATCTCTTAGTACAGGCTTTGGAAACGGGAGTTATTACTGAAAGAGAATTTAAGTTCTTATTTTGTAAACACCCAAAAACACCTGTGATTTACTTTGTCCTGAAGATCCATAAATCATTGATTAATCCCCCGGGGAGACCCATTGTCTCGGGGGATAGGATCTGTACTAGAACCATTATCTGCTATATTGGATACATACCTTAAAGATAGAGTTCCACTGGCACCTTCATATGTGTTGGATTCTGCTAGTATGATTAATTTTTTGGCTAATTTTCAGAATGTACCTTCTAACATCATACTATTCACCCTTGACATCATAGTGCTATATACCAATGTACCACAAAAAGAAGCTATTGATATCATCAAGGAAGAATTACAAGCTTTAGAGTTATCAGATATTAGGGTTCACTTTTTGATACAATTGGCCTCTATAGTGTTGGGTATGAATTGCTTTCATTTGATATGACGTTCTACAAACAAATTAAAGGTACCGTGATGGGTGCCAAGATGGCCCCCTCCATTGCCTGCTTGTATGTGTCTAAGTCTGAACATATCTTTTTATACCCATCAGAACATTGGATACATCTCATGTTTTGGAAACGGTATATAGATGACATTCTGGTAGTATGGACAGGCAGAGCAGCAGGTCTTAATTTGTTTTTTTAATGGCTCAATGGCTGTGATAAGAACTTACAGTTCACTATGACCATGGATGAAAGTCAGGTGTCTTTTCTAGATATTAACATTTTTCTACATCAGGGGTTGTTCCATACTAGTATCTATCGTAAACCCACTGACAGAAACAATCTTTTGCAATACAATAGTTTCCATCCTAAACACTTAAGGAACAATATTCCGGTAGGCCAGTTCCTACGCCTCTGGAGACTGTGTACCACAGTTGAAGAATATGTTAATTAAGCCAGTGATATGAAACTCAGATTTCAAGTAAAAGGGTATCCTTCTTCAGTCATTCATAAAGCATATAAGAGAGCCTTATATGCAAATTGATCGTTACTATTACACTCAAACCTAGTCAAGATGAACAAGCTCTAGTATGTGTTCTTCCATATTCCACCCTTGCCTTTCAAATCAAGCGTGTTATCAAACAACATTGGGATATTATGAAATACCATCCGGAATTTCAAAATCCCCCTAGATTTGCGTTTTCTAAAAATCAGAATTTGAAACAGCAGTTGGTGCGCTTTCAGTTTCTAAGATGTCACTCACAGCCCAGTACACCAGGAGAACACAGCCCTTATGGACATTGTAAAATGTGTAAACACAGTGTAAGTCTACAACAGATGCATCTTACAGCAAAAAGTGTATATAGACTGACCCGTCAGGCAACGGATTGCAATTCTCAACGAGTGGTCTATATCATTCAGTGCCCATGTGGTCTACTCTATGAGGGCTGCACGACTCGCAGTATTAAAACCAGGATAGGGGAGCATATAAGTAGAATTCGATCTGGTATACAAGAAGCTCCACTGGTATTACACTGGCTTAACCATCAACATGATCTTGCAGATTTGAGATATTCTGTATTGGATACTGTCATTAGCACCAGAAGTGGGGATGTAGCACATATGCTAGGAAAAAAAGAACAAAAATGGATTTACACTCTCAATACGCTCCATCCACATGGACTTAACAATGAAATTGAGTGGGTAGCCCTCCTCTGAAGAATGTTGATCATCTTTTAGATGTTATATCAGGGCTGCCCAAGTCCAGTTCTCGAGATCTACTGGCAGGCCAGGTTTTCAAGATATCCACAATGAAATATGCATGCAAATCTCTCTCATGCATGATCATTGTGGATATCCTGAAAACCTGGCCTGCCATTAGATCTCAAGGACCGGACTTGGGCAGCCCTGTGCTATACGCATGGCTTTCCATTATTTTTAATACTATAACTGCATTTTTAATACCATGCTGCATCTTGAAAGTCCCAACTTTATTGAACCTTTTGGAATGCACTATTTGCAATGTCAGCAAGTGTTTGATGTCATCACGCAGAAGCACGTAGAGAGCACCTCCGTGCCGAGCTCCACATCTGTGGAGATGATGCGGTATATAAACTTAAGGTTTAATTTAGTTTAGTTTAGAGGATAGCATCCTTTGTCGGTTGGAAATTTTTTGTGCAAACATTGACATTCAGCAGTGGTATGTAATGATTTAGGCGCTTCTTCTCACATGTTTTGCTAACGAAATTTTATAAGTTTGCATAGCAGTGTGGTCATGAGGTTTAGTCCATAGTATATGCTGTTTTAAAATTACTTTTTGTATTGCAGATACGACCATGAATCACGGAGATTTACAAACGTGTTAAAGCTTTTTTCAAATTGAGAATTTTGTAAGCTTCCAATTGGGTCTCCTGAAGCAGATCTTGAAACGGGGCCACGTTGGGACTCCCCAGATTATTTTGCCAAAAGATAAGTGATACATACAAAAAGATAAAAATTCATACAAAATTTACTCTAAGTCTCAGAGAGTGATCATATATATGAAGTTTGAATGAGTGGACGGTAAACTCTTACCGCAAGGGGGGTATCCCCCTCTTTTGGAGTTTCATATTTCTGAGCGTACCATATAAAATTGGATCACTCTCTGGAGTCAGTTTCCTTCATATTTATTCTACACCCATCTTTGGCATTAACTTTTAACAATCAACTGTCTTCCATTTTTCTACTTCTCAAAATCTATCTACTTTTCCATATCTTCCCTTCCCTTCTCAACTATCCATGTGTACCATCTCCTACCACTTTCTTATCCCCTATATCCATCTGTCCATAAGAAGTATATATTCTTATCTCTTCCCTGCCACACCCATTGCTGTGCACCATCTCCTCCCTCTGTCTCCCTTTCCCCATCCATCCCTGTGCACCATCTTATCCCTCTCTCCATCAGACATCTTTGTCTTCCCCCTTCCTCCCTCTTATGGTTTGACATCTTTCTCTTCTCCTTTCCATAACTTAGAATTTATCTTCTCTCCCATGGTCTTGCATCTCTCTCTTTTTCCTTCCCTCTTCCTGTGATCTAACATCTCTCTCCATCTCTCCTTTCCTTTCCATGGTCTGACATCTCTCTCCTCTCCTTCCTGCAGTCTGGCATCTCTCTCTCCTTCCCATTTCAGTGGTCTGACATCTCTCTCATCCCTCCTTCCATCACCCTTCTCTGTAATCTGACATCTCTTCCTTCTTTGAGTCATCTCTCCTCCCTACCGGTGTAATATTTCTCCCTCCCTCCTCCCATCATGTCCATGTCCAACAAGTTTCCCTCTTTCTTCCTTTCCCCATGTATACCATCTCTCTTTCCCTCCCATTCCACACACCTATGTCAAACAATTATTTTTCTCTTCCCTCACCCACTAGCAGCATCTCTCTTTCTCTCCCTCCCTCCCACCCAGCCCATGCATCTCTTTTTCTCTTCTCTCACCCACTAGCAGTATCTCTCTTTCCCTCCCTCCCCCCTACCCAACCCATGAATCTCTCTTTCCCTCTCTTCCTAACCCTAAGCCCTTGCAGCATCTGTCCTTTCCACCCCTCTCCAAGCTTGTGCAGCATCTGTCCTTCTTGTTTTCCCAATACTCCTGCCCTACCCCCTCGCAGCCCGTGCAGCACCTGTCCTTCCCATATTCCCAACCCAGGCCCCCACACACACACACACACCCACCCACAGCTGGATCCTGTGGTACGACCTCTCCCCAGTTCCTGACTCCTCCACCTAGCACCTCCCTGCCACTATAATTTAAAATCTTTGAGCAGCATAACAAAGCAAGCCTCCTGCTATTGGCCTGCCCTGGAAGTGTTCTTTCTGCAGCATGTCCTCTTCCCATGTAGGCAGGATGCTGCAGAAAGAACACTTCCTGGGCAGGCTCACTTCGTTGTGCTGCTGACTGCCTGAAGATTTTAAATTACAGTGGTGGGGAGGTGGTAGATGGGGGAGTCGGGAGAGCCATACTTCTGGTTGCTAATTTTTGAGGAGACCATGGTCCCTGTTGCCTACCCCATTCTGACACCTATGGGTTAGCCAGTCTGCTGTTAAAGACACTACTTTCCTTCTTTGATAGATGTACACCTACCTTAGTAGCCCTTGGAAAATCATCCCATGGTCCAGGAAGCCAAAATGCTCTCGACAACCCCATCCATACTGCCATGCTTTCATCTCCAAGATATAAGCTTCTCTTCCTGGGCCTATACCCTCAACAGGGAGGATCGATGAGAATACCAGCTGTGCACCTGACTGCTTCACCTTCTCTCCAAGAGCCACAAAGTCAATTTTTATATGTTAGGAGGGGTACCTAGTGGTATCATTAGTGCCAACATGAATGAGTAGCATTGGATAATAGTCATTAGGCTTGAAGAGTCTCGGCAAGCTCTCTGTAACATCTTGGATTTTGGCACCAGGCAGACAGCGTATTTGGTCTGCATATGGATGCTTCTGTATCCCTCAGAACGGAATGACCAAACACCACTACCTTATGCTTCCTTGGTAACTACATGGTTAGGCCCATGGTGACTTCCTGTATCAGTCCCTTTGATAGGCAAATCTTCATGGTTTAGAATACTGCTCCCCACCCACCCCCACCCCGCCACCACAAATGATAGGACAAATTTTGACCAGACAATTCATTGCCCACACAAATATTTACCCTTATATAGAGGCAGCTGGTGTTATATAAATACATAGATCAAATTAAATTAGATTAGATTAACACATACAATAAATATATATTTAGTTGGTTATTGCTCCTTAAGGAAGTACCATTTATTAGTTACAGAATGAAGGGTTCATATATGTTTATACTCCATAGAATAAATATTCAAGTATATCCTTTTTTGTCTAAGTTATTTATTCAGTGAGGTTAACTTTCTTATCTGAAATTAGGTTATGATCTAATAATGCTAAAAGACAGATCATCCTAGGGGTTTTACAAACTTGTTCTCAGCTCCATATTGAAAGAACATTTTCTACACTTCTGCACTGTAACTGTGAACAAAAAGCATTAAATCATTTAAATTTAACTATGCCGTGAATACTTTTTCATCTTACTCTTGAAAGATGTTTCAATATGTTATAATAGTCAACCTGTGCAATAGGGAGAATAATAGCTTGAACCTCAAAATATTGCACTGGGGCTTCAGAAACAAAGATAAAAGGCTCCTTTTACGAAGGTGTGCTAGCATTTTTAGCGCACACACAAGATTAGCGCGCGCTAGCCAAAAAACTACCGCCTGCTTAAAAGGAGGCGGTAGCGGCTAGCGCGTGTGGCATTTTAGCATGCACAAAGCGCGTGCTAAAACTGCTAGCACACCTTTGTAAAAGGAGCCCAAAATGTTAACAAATTAGAAGTTCATGGATTGTAGGAATTTCAAACACATAGGGGTCCTTTTACTAAGGTGCGCTAGTGCGTCTTAGCGTGCTAACTCATCCATTATATCCTATGGATGCATTAGCATGCATTAGCATTTAGCATGTGCTAAGACACACTAATGTGCCTTAGTAAAAGGACCCCATAATGTCTCTGTACAGGAGCCTTGTTATACCCCAATCTCATATATAAAGTTTCTGCATTCTAGCTCCAAGCTCAAAGTTGACTATGCATTTCAATTTATCTTTATCCTAAGCAGGACTTCAACTATCCAATTATAAGCAAGAGACTGTGCTGTATAATGTGATCAGTTTTGCAGTAAGTTCCCACTTAGTAAAAGTGTACATTTTTACAGGTTGATGTATTTGATTTATTACACAGACATTAGACTAAAAGTATAGTCTTAATATCAAAGTACTGTTGTTTCTAAAAATATCCTCTTTGATGTTAGAGCAATATTATGATGCCAGTCATTAATGCAAGGTAAACACAGTGCTTCAAAAGTGCTTATGGAATCCATTTATTTATAATACGCCAACATATTTGAAAGTAATAATCAATTTATTTACTTTAGAAAGTCTTTACAATGATTTTACTCTTAAAATCACAGTTAATCAACTCTAAAGATATGGACAATGCTGCCCATCAGTTCAGACATTCTGGTATCACCAGCTCTAGAATTCTGCAGATGCCTACCAAATAAGTTCCATTATAAGACTTCAAATACTGTATTGTTAACCAATTGCTACCAATATCAAGGGGGGAGGGGGTTGGGGGATGCGTAACTGACTTCCTTATTTTGAGTGAGCCTAAAGATTATGCAAAAAAGACTGCTAATAAAAGTGGAAAAATATCTGACATTTTGAAGAAATA
Source organism: Geotrypetes seraphini (assembly GCF_902459505.1). NCBI lineage: Eukaryota > Metazoa > Chordata > Amphibia > Gymnophiona > Dermophiidae > Geotrypetes > Geotrypetes seraphini. Next base: position 299,452,017 of record NC_047086.1, read on the forward strand.
ATAGTGAGGATGTCTTACACTATCTTTCTCTTATTAAATTATGTTGTATGATACAACACATCAAACACATTTTAGTGTGTGTGGTGGGGGAAATCCCTTCAAATCTATACACACAAAAAGCCACATAAATTACTAGAAGAAGTACAAATAACTGAAATTGAGCACAAGAAAAATGCTATTTATGCATGTAAAAGGCCATCATAAAACAGGTTTTTCAAGTCCAAAGCAAACAATTATACTCAAAAATTTTTTTATATTAATCATATCTAATCGTATCATAGCTACTGGTCTTTTGTGCATATAACAAACATGCATATCTCATAATACTATGTCTTCTCTCTATGCTTGCTGCTAAATGAATATCCATAACCACAGTGCACATAAAACAGGCCCCATGGAAAGCACGGCAGTGAAGTCTAGAAATGTTTACGGAAGTCCAGCATACCATAACCTACTTAGGCAAGTTAGGAAAGCTTAATAAAACAAATGAAATGAAATAGGGCCATGTACAGCAAAAACGAATTAGAAAAAAAAAACAAATAAATGAAAAAAAAAAACACAAAAAATCATCGGATCTTACCTTTCGATAAACCAGCATGTTCGGAGATTCATCCGCCACGCAGTTACTGCCTTGTCCATAGTTATTTCCTTGCGCCATATCCTCCCCTGCTCTGCTGTTAGATAATAGACTTGACTAAAGAGCTCTAGAAAACAAAGGAGATGAAAGCAAACATCAGTACGACATGACCTTTCTGACTCAGTCCCTCCAGTTTCAGTGCCTATCTTCCCAGGTTAAAAGCTTCTTCTGCATAGAAACGGACCAAAGTACTAAGAATGGATAAATTCATTAGAACCCATCAGTTGGTGCAAACAGGGCAGGATTAATTTGTCAAGGGCCCCTAGGCACACAAGTACACTGGGCCCCCCTGCCCCGCCCCACCCCACCATGCGCCCAAACAGGAAGCTGCGTCAGAGGGAAGCTTTGGGCAAGCAGCACCGCTTGCACAATTACAGTTCTCGTTGCCTTTCATACCCGCGTTGCTTGCTTGTCTTACTTTCCGTCGAGGGGGGGGCCCGCGTTGCTGATCGATGCTGGAAGGGCCCATCACCGTTTGGAAAAAACAATGTTGATGCTTTCCTTCATCGGGCTCCCCTGACCATTACTTGGCCTATTGGTTAATCCTGCCCTGGGTGCAAATATAACTCGGTAACACAGCTAGCAAAGCAAGGCCCCAGTTTCAACAATTACCATTTCGCTACCACTACTTGTCTGTTTCTGCAAACACAGATTAGTTGACAGAAAGGCCATGAGTCTTTCTCTCTTAATCTCTGATCATCAAAATCCTCTTTCACACTCTTGCAAGAAATGTGGGTAGATTTTGCAGTACCAAACTCAACAATTACTGTCCCTTTCTCTTAAAAGATTGAGATCTTTATATATGGAGATAGATGACTTTGTATATTCATAAGTATATTTTCTATTGCAATCTATATAAAAGCTGATGAGTCTTATTTATTTTTCTATACACCCATCAGCTGCTGTGATTCTCTTTCTGTAATAATAATAATAGAACCGATCTTACTCTTCTAAGAGTAGCTGCACCACTTTGGCCAGAGTCACCTCGCCAAGCAAAACTGTCACAAGTTGCTTCTAGTGAACCCAACCAGAAATAGAGGACGAAAGCGTTGACCCTTCTCCGGCCGAGAGGACGGGCAAGCAGATGGCCACTCCATCCCTATCACCACCGCCCCGTCCACATCGATGAGAATCGCTGCCTACCAGACTGCCAAAACGTGCACTTTGAGCAAAGCGCTCAGTAACCGCCCCAAGCTTAACCCAGTTTGACCGGAGGAGGGGAGGGAGAGAGAAAGGAGGGGGTGACATGCAGCTGCTTACACGAGAGAAAGGGGAGTCCGCAGACACGTCCGTGCTGTCGGAGCCCCCACTCAGACTATTTCCGTCTCTCGGCAAATGGCAGTCTGCTGCAAGCCAATTTCAGCACCACGGACAGCAGCAGCAGAAGCGAGCCGCAGCCCAATCTCTTTGCATTCGCAGGTAAAGGACTTCTGCTTGAAAAAAATATATATATATCCTCTTCCTCTCCTCCGCCCGCCCCCTCCCTCCTTTTTCAAGTACCTGAGTCAAGGTCACGGCAGCAGCTCTCCCTGCCTCGGGCTCCGGCGGGTCCCTTTCAGCGGGCAAGCGGAGGAATGGGAATGCAATTCATCACAAATAACTCGGCGCCTCAGCTCGCCAGCATCTCTCCTCCCCCCCCCCCCCCTTCTTCCTCCTCCTCCCTCTGTAGCCCCCGCCCCCGTCGCTGCGGCTCCTTCCTTCGCTCTCCCGGTACCTCGTAGAATGAGAGAGCGTGCCTTCTCCTCCCCGCCGCGCGCCAGCCCAGAGCCAATCTCTGTTTCCCGGTCTCTCGCCCGCGCACTCTCGGCTTTCTCTGGCGCGTCACGTGAAAATTAAACGTCGAAAGGGTGGTGGTAGGGGCACTGCTGAACCGTCGCAGGGGAGCCCGTTGCTTCCTCTGCCTCTTGTCGCCTGTTTGTGTGTGTGTGTGTGTGTGTGTGTGTGATGGCAATGCTACCTGTCATGGGACTGCTGCATGTCTCCCCTTGGGGTACTACTTCCATTAAGCAAAATCAAATACACACACAGACTTCTGCAATTGAACTTGTGCTATAAAAAAAAATGTTCATGTACGTTGGTAAAAATTTATCGTGCACAGAAAAAAGAGCCACCTAATGTAGTACTGTATATACAATAAGTTTAATGGGCTGAGTATAAAAAAAAATGTTGCATGGCTACAAAACCAATGTAAACAAAGCTAAAAAAAAAAAAAAAAGTATGGTGTGTATCCTTACTGTATCCTGTTAAAAAAAAGTCATGTTAAGTTCCTCAGAATTAAAGTCATGATTAGCATGGGGGACTCTACACCTCCATCCCGATCACAAAGTGTAAAGGGTCTTTGAGATCCATGTCTGCCTTCTTCACTCTCAAGTTGTTCCTCTAAGGTAGCTGAGAGTCCACTATCTACACTTACCAATAACTTAGTGCATCAATCTTATGTTTCAATGATATGGGGCAAGCATGTTGCCCATATGGGGCAAATTATAAGACTGCAGCATCACTCCTCAATAAGAACTTAGGTAATGGACTTCCACTTGCTGATGTGGGAAAATTGCACCTGGCATCAAGAGAAAGGGATCTCTGGGCAAACACCATTCCCCTTTAGACCCATGAAGAAATCTGAAAGTCTGAAAGTGTTGAAATGGCCTCATTCTCTCTCTCCCCCCCCCCCCCCCGCCCCATGCCACCTTTCTTCCCCTAGAAGATTCCCCAACATCTTAGCTAATAGGAAGCTGGCATATGAAATCCAGGGTAGGAAAAAGTCAAAGGCTCTAGAAAACAGTCAGTACTGTTTTTAATAAGGTCAGATGTGTGGGATGTTCTGTGGGGAACGAGGCAAAATGGGATGGTATGTCAGAGCTTGGAAGTCCTGACTTCATGATTCCAAAAGGTTATGAGGAAATTAAATAATTAGGGTTTGGAGGCCTCTTTTTCTTCAAACCAGTGGGGAAGATAATATTTGTCCTCAAAGAGAACTTCTACATTGTGTTAAGGGTTGAAATCCCCTATATTAACCAGTCCTTATACTCATATTTGGCCTAATTAGAATGGGACATCTTGTGGGACTTAAGGAAGCACCAACTCTGAAGCAGGTGTTAAATTTTTGCCATTAACAAACCTACAGTAAATAACATGAGAAGAGAACATACTAGAAAGTTTACCATATACAAAATTAAGGCAATAAAATCTTATTTGTTTATAATTATGCCAAATTAATATGATTGATTTCTTTAACTGGATGTGAAGATAACTGCATAGATAAATGGCTTGCAAAACCTTTGATATGGTTTCTTATAGGAGGTTTGAAAACAAAAGAATCAATATACAGCAGGACTTCTCCAGATAGGCATGGCTCCTACTTGGATAAATCCCACCAAGAGAGATATTCAGTGGCAGTATCCAGATAGTGCCACTGAATATCTTTATAAATTGCCAAGGCATTAACCAGATAGTGACAACTTAACTTAAATTGCTGGGAAACTTTATTTTTTTTTTTCAAAAAGGTACACAAAATAATATCAACAAATCTTCATGCCTTTTGTTTCTATATCTTCAGTACTATTAATTATCACAAATGTAAAAATGTACAAACACAATAAATTAAATATATCATATAAGGTGTCAGTGTGCTCAGTGTTCCAACTCAAAGGTCAAATGATGTGGACCTGTGGGATCGGGAACCATCATAGCAACACTTTGTTCTCGTCAACTATTATAGCATGGATCAAATCACGCTAATATTTTAGTCAGCTAAATCAATTTCACTGTGTCTGCTATATCAATAATCTAAATAAAGAATTAATGTCCACTTACCTTAATCTGGCCCAAAATTATCTCAGGCACATCCATTAAGTAGTTGATCTTGGAATAAGTCACGGGAAAAATGTTGATGATAATACTCGCTCCCAAGTTCACCACAGCATAAACAATAAAAAGTGAAAAAATAAAAATAATAAAAAAATATCTCCCCTCCCCTTTTTGTGAAGTTGATAAGGGTTTTTTTTTTTTTAATCACAGGCCATGGCAGTAAAAGATCAAACGCTCATACAATTCCTAAAAGTGGCAGAGCTAATACTGCCACAGCCAGTGATTAAAAAAAAAAAAAAAAAGGGGGGGGGTTGTTAAAAAATTTGTGCATGAGAAAAAAAAAAGTCTGATGAAAATATATCCCCATTAGATTCCTCAATCTGATAATGCCAGGGTGATCCTTGGACAGGGAAAATGACCCATCTCATGTAGTAGTGAAATTATTCCCCAGTACCTTAGGGCAGCAATAACAAAAAAATCCATAAATGGCACTGCCAATATAGCCCAGTAAAACAAAGGCTTGTTTCAGCAATTACCAGCACTTTGCCACCAATACTTGTCTATTCTTGCTAGCATTGCTTAGCGGAAAGTCCCTTAGTCTTTCTACTACTACTACTATTAATTCTTTCTATAGCGCTACCAGACGCACACAGCGCTGCACAGAGTCACAAAGAATAAGAAAACAGTGCTTGCTCGAAAGATCTTACAATCTAAACAGGCAAAACAGACAAACAGGAAGTCATGGATACAGTTAAGGGGAACGGTTAATCAGCTGGCTGGGTTGGATGGCAGAGGAGTAGGATTAAGGATTGAAGGCTATATCAAAAACATGGTTTTACAATCTGCTTTTAAACAAGGGAAGGGGTTTGATGGACAAACTCGGGTAATTTATTCCAGGCATAGGGGGCAGCTAGATGAAAGAAACGAAGGCTGGAATTGGCAGTGGAGGAGAAGGGTAACGCTGTTATCTCCTTTCATCAAAATTTGTCTTCTTTACTGTGTTGTAAGGAATTTAAGGAGTTTTTAACACTACCATATGCAACAGCTACTGTCCCTCCTAAGAGATTTAAAGTGGTGGATAAATATCTTTCCTTTCCTCGGCAAATGGCAGTTACGTGCTATTTTAATGTGCAAAAATGGCAAGGAGTAATTCTGAAAAGGATACCTAAGGTTTGGCGCCAGGCGCTAAGCATGAATTATAGAATACATGCCTAACGTTAGATACAAGCATTTATGCTAGCTCAACAGTTGTAACTAGCTCTTATGCTATTGCTAAGGATGTCCCTAACTCACCCATGATCCTCCCAGATCCACATCCCTCTTGAAATTGTGCTCGCACAATTTATAGAACACCAAATAATGGAAGTTACATACACAACAACTAATTAGTGCCAATTAATGCCAATTAACACCAATTATGGAGTGGTGGAGTGACCTAATGGTTAGTGAGTGGGCTGAGAATCTGGGGAACTGGGTTTGATTCCCGCTGCAGCTCCTTGGCCCAGATTTTATAAAAGACTCCTAAAGTTAGGCCAATCTAGGCATCTAACTTAATTAATTATCTTAATTGGCTTAAATTAATTTTGTGGCAGGTATCGAATTCGGTAGGCACCTATCACTTTCAGCTAGAGCAGGGGTTGGCAATTTGGGTCCTCGAGAGCCACAGGCAGGTCAGGTTTTCAGGATATCCACAATGAATATGTCTCAGATGGATTTGCACGCACTACCTCCTTGAGATACAAATCTAGCTCATGCATATTTATTGTGGATATCCTGAAAACCTGACCTGCCTGTGGCTGACCTGAAAACCTGACCTGCCTGTGGCTCTCGAGGACTGGAATTGCCTACCCCTGAGCAAGGGGATACTGGGCATTTTTTGCACATAGGCACCTAAGTTGGACTTAGGTGTTGGGTAAATGCCTAACTTAGGAATTGGTATTTAGTCCAAGAAAACCCTGGCATAAATAGGGGGCACCTAAGATTTTGGTGCCTACCGGCACCTAAATCCAATTTAGGAACTACTAGGTGCAATACTATAAATAGTGCCTAACTCATGATTGATATGTGCTATGCACCACATTCCTTGGCATCTGATGTATGTTTTAGACATCCTTTATAGAACTGGGGCCCTTGTGATCCTGGGCAAGTCACTCAACCCTCCATTGCCCTAGGTCAGTGGTAGGCAAACTCATTAGTCAAAAGAGCCAAAGATCAGCAGTACAACGATTAAGATTTCTTTTGAGAGCCAAATTTCTTTTCAAGAACCATGTTTTTAGGAGTCCGTTTAAACTAGCTACTAACATTAAATAAAACCAGATATCATAATAATAATAATTTTATTTATTGACAAAAAAATCTTTTTCTATCTTTTGTCATTTCTGCTTTAATCATCTTGTCTTCACTCACTTTTTTCTAGCCAGCATCTGTCCTCTCTTTGTCTTCCATGCAGCATCAGCCCCTTCCAAGTCTGCCCTCTCTCTGCCCCTGCCATCCACTGTCCGCCCTCTCCCCATTCCATATGGCATCTTCCATAAACTGTCTATCTTGTGCCCCTTCTCTCCTTTGTACATGATTCATTTCAGTTCTGCCACCTCTCCATTTTTCTCTGTCACCACCTCCTCCCCTATGCTCTGGCATCTCTCTCTTCTCCTTTCCTTCTCACTCCATGGTCTGGCATCTATCTCCTTCCCTTCCCTGATTCCCTGGCATCTCTCTCCTTTCCTTTCATCTATCCCTCCCTATCCATGCTCTGAAATCTCCTCCTTCCTTTTCCCTTGGTCTGGCATACCTTCCTCCTTCTTTCCATGTCTTGGCATCTCTTCCTCCATCCCTTTCTTCCCTCCATTCCCTGGCATCTCTTCCTCCCTCCCTCCCTCCCTTCCCTCCAAACCCTGACATCTCCTTTCATTCCTTCCTTTCCCTCCAGTTGAGTGTAGGAATTCTCTCCCCCTCTGCTCCCTTTCCTCCTTCTGTCACCCTGTCCCTGATCATCAGTGCAGCCCCTAAGCAGGTGCTCCAAGGCCTGGCATCATGAACTTCTTCAGGCAGCAGCATCAGGATTCACAAGTTGATGCTGTTGCCGGCTTCGGGCCTTTTTCTCTGTCGGCTCCTGCCTTCATGGAAACAGGAAGTAGGCAGGACTCAGCAGACAGGAAGGCCCGAAGCCGGCAACAGCAGCTAATTGTAAACACTGTTGTTGCCCGACAAAGTTAAAGATGCCAGGCCTCAGAGCACCCAGGGCAGACCGCTTCTCTTCCTGTAGCCGCGGTCCCTCTGAAAAGAAACATTTAGCCCTCCCTCCCATGCGAAGCCCGCCGACCCACCACGAGACTACTGACAAACCTCCCTCCAGCACTCATCGGCAGCCGCAGCACTCTAAACAGGCTGCTTTGCAGTTTGTGGCCTTCTGGTTGTGATTCCCTCTGCTGTGTCACTGATGACATCATCAGTGACGTGGCAAAGGGAATCACTTGCAGAAGGCCACGATGGTCTGCGCATGCATCTGCGCATGCGTCAGGATCGCACACCAGCGATCCATGCTGGCAGATGGGGGCGTTCCTCCGATCGCCCCCATATGCATATTCAACTTTGAAGAATTCATTGGACCAGCGCGGATCGGGAACGGGTTGGTCCCGATCAGGCAGGTTTGTGAATCTAGCCCTTAGACTGTGAGCCCAATAGGGACAGAAAACATACCTGCATATAGTATATGTAAACTGCTTTGATCGTAACCACAGAAAGGTGGCTAATGCCAATTAGCAGCTAATTATTAAAGTTATGCATGAAACTAACACTGTTCTATAACTAAAGGGGGAATTCATTTAAGGGCATTAAGCGAGTTAGTGCATGCAATTGTGTTAGCATGCACTAACCACCAAAGATGCCCATAGTAATATAATGGGTGTCTTTAACAGTTATCATATGCTAGCATGCTTAATGCCCTTTTATGCATCAAATTGGATGCACGTGTTTATAGAATTAGGAAGAAAATGTGCATGTAACAGAATACAGCAATTTGTCTGATTTTTAAATTTAAAAAAATCGGACCACATAACACCTTAATAAAGGGAGCTGCATTGGCTCCCCATTGAAGCTAGAGTGCAGTTTAAGTGTGGTTGTCTGTGTTACGAAGTAATATCTGGTATGGCTCCAGCCTATTTAGTTGATCAATTTATTTTTTCCCATCATAGACATCCTATTCGGATAGCTTCCCTTTTTGATTTTCCATCACTCAAAGGTTACAACTATAAAAGACATCATAATCGACTACTGTCATTTCAAGCAGCTATTTGGGATACTGATTTTTATCAATTATTTTTTTATATCTACATCATGTCAAAATTTTAGGAAACTGTTAAAGATTTATTTATTTAAGAAATTTTTGAAACATTGAAAATGTATTTCATTCTCTGTTGTAGCAGTATTTCACTTTTGTTAAACCACATAGATCTGAAAGGTAAAGTGATATACAAATGTTATGTGTTGTTAAGCAATATTCTATAAGGGCACATCATTGTCATGTATGTGTAAAATTGTACTCAGATATGAGGACTATCAAAAGGGGCATGTCCTTGATGGAGAGTGGCAGTCATAGGATGTGACATGCAGGAAGTCACATATCAACACACAGATGCCAGAGGGTGGTAGTTAATGGAAGTCCCTCAAGGTTCGGTGCTGGGGCCGATCCTGTTCAGTATGTTTGTGAGTGACATTGCTGAAGGGTTAGAAGGAAAAGTGTGCCTTTTTGTAGATGATACCAAGATTTGTAACAGAGTAGACACCGAAGAGGGAGTGGAAAATATGAAAAAGGATCTGCAAAAGTTAAAGGAATGGTCTAATGCCTGGCAACTAAAATTCAATGCAAAGAAATGCAGAGTAATGCATTTAGGGATTAATAATCGGAAGGAACCGTATATGCTGGGAAGTGAGAAGCTGATATGCACGGACATGGAGAGGGACCTTGGGGTGATAGTGTCCGAAGATCTAAAAGCAAAAAAACAGTGTGACAAGGCGGTGGCTGCTGCCAGAAGGATGCTGGGCTGTATAAAGAGAGACGTAGCCAGTAGAAGAAAGAAGGTGTTGATGTCCCTGTACGGGTCATTGGTAAGGCCCCACTTGGAGTATTGTGTTCAGTTTTGGAGACCGTATCTGGCGAAGGATGTAAGAAGACTTGAAGCGGTCCAGAAAAGGGTGATGAAAATGATAGGAGGCTTGCGCCAGAAGATGTATGAGGAGAGACTGGAAGCCCTGAATATGTATACCCTAGAGGAAAGGAGAGACAGGGGAGATGTGATTCAGATGTTCAAATACTTGAAGGGTATTAACGTAGAACAAAATCTTTTCCAGAGAAAGAAAAATGGTAAAACCAGAGGACATAATTTGAGGTTGAGGGGTGGTAGATTCAAGAGCAATGTTAGGAAGTTCTACTTTACGGAAAGGGTGGTGGATGCCTGGAATGCGCTCCCAAGAGAGGTGGTGGAGAGGAAAACGGTGACTGAGTTCAAAGAAGTGTGGGATGAACACAGAGGATCTAGAATCAGAAAATATTATTAAACTAGTCTTATAGCCCGTTACATTAACGGGTGCTAGAATATAGGTGTGTGTGTCTGTCTTTATTTTTTTTTCTCTCTCCATAGCCGCTTTCTGTATTTCTGTCTGTCATTTTTTTTTTCCCTTGGCTATCCACTACCACCCCTTGCCTGCTCCCCCTGTCCATTCTCCCTTCCTTTTACCTCCCCTGTGTCCTCCACCACCCCATCACTGCTCACCTTATCCAGCAGAAGCCCTTCTCCCTTTCTTTTACCTCCCCCTGTCCATCATCACCTCCTTCCTGCTCCCCCTGTCCAGCAGTAGTCTTGTCTTCATTTTTCTGCCCCCTCCCTGTTCATCAGCACCTCTTCCCCTGTCCATCAACCCCTTTTCTGCCCCTCCATTTCCCTCCCACCCCACTTCCCTGTGCAGTAATTTCCTCCCCCCGATTTTGAAAAGTAAGCAGCACTAATTCATAAGTAAACTAAGGCAATGTGTTCCAAAGTTTTAGCCTGTGACAAAAAGAGAACTCTGTATTCCAGTATGTTTAAATGATGCAAGCACTTGTCTATGACTCGGGCCGCCGCGGTCGACATCCGCCTCGGGGGGGGGAGGAAGAGAGAGAGAGAGAGCTTCGGGCGGCCAGCAGCCGCCACGGCCGACATCCGCCTCGGGCTGCCGACAGCCGCCGCGGCCGACATCCACCTCGGGGGGAGGGACAACGCGAGACCTGCCAGCGGCTGGATCCAATGTGAAGCAGCCATCTGTTGGAGGCTGGAGTTGGGAGTCAGCGCCAGGAGTTTTAGCCGTGCTTCTTTGAAAACTGTCATGCCGCTGGAGCCGGGAGGCAAACGGAGATGGCAGGGGGTGCTAGCGGCCGGCAGCTGCTGCTCCGAGGCCAGACCGTAAGCCGCGCATGCGCACTTCCTAACCACAGCTCACAGAAAACGGACACACACATAGGAAGTGCGCATGCACGGCTTACCGTTTTATTATATTAGATATTGAACTAAGGCCAATACTGGGCAGACTTGTATGGTCTGTGTCTATATATGGCCGTTTGTGGGAGGAAGGGCTGGAGCGGGCTTCAATGGCTGGGAGGATGTAGATGGCCTGGAGTAGGTTTTGATGGACATTTCGGCAGTTAGAACCCAAGCACAGTACCGGATAGAGCTTTGTATTCTTGCCCATAAATAGCTAAGAAGAAAAAATTTTAAAAATTTAAATTGAATCAGGTTGGGCAAACTGGATGAACCATTCGGGTCTTTATCTGCCTTCATCTAAACTAAATTAAACTAAACCTTAGGTTTGTATACCGCATCATCTTAACATTCGCAGAGCTCGACATGGTTAACAAGAATTAGGGTGGAAAGGAACTCCAGTGGAGGGAAAGATGAAGAGGAAATTTAGAGGACTAGAGTAAACAGAGAGGGAGGAAGAGTTACATTTTTGAGAATAACCAGGTTTTCAGATGTTTACGGAAGAGTTGGAGGGAGCTCAGATTCCTAAGTGGGGAGGTAAGGTTGTTCCAGAGCTCAGTGATTCTAAGAGGGAGGGAGGAACCTAGTTTTCCTACAAGGGAGGCGCCTTTTAGAGAGGGAAAGGAAAGTTTCAGTTTTTGGGTCGATCTGGTGGAATTGGAGTGAGAGGAGTTCCAAGAAAGAGGAATTAAAGGGGGGAGGATGCCGTGTAGGATCTTGAAAGTAAGGCAGGCACATTTGAAGTGGACTCTGGAGATTATCGGAAGCCAGTGGAGCTTGGACAAAAGCGGTGAGACGTGGTCGAATTTGCTTTTTGCGAAGATAAGCTTAGCAGCGGCATTCTGAATCTGCTGGAGTCTTTGAAGGTTTTTCTTTGTTAGGCTTAGGTAGATAGAGTTGCAATAGTCCAGTCTGGAAAGGATGGTGGATTGGACAAGGACAGCAAAATGTTTTTGATGGAAACAGGTTCTCACTTTCCTCAGCATGTGAAGGCTGAAGAAACATTTTTTTATTAGGGAGTTGAGGTGATCATTAAAGGAAAGTGTAGCGTCAATGATGACTCCCAGAATTTTACTTGAGTATTCAAGATGCAGAGTGGGGCCAGAGGACAGAGGGATGGAGGTGGGCAGTTGGTCCAATTTGGGGCCAGAGAAGTTTTGTTTTGGATTCATTCAGTTCGAAATACATGAGGATACGTTCGCAGAGAGGTTGGTGAGGTTCTGGTCGGTCTCAAGGAGGACAAAGATGTCATCTGCGTAAGTGTAAAGTGTTTCAAGGAGGGAGAGATGGAGGAGTTTGAGGGAGGATATATAAATGTTGAAAAGGATAGGAGAGAGAGATGAGCCTTGTGAGTTTAAGTGCTTTGAAAATGAGCCCCAAAGCTTTTAGTACATGGACACCATTGGGATCCAACACATTTAGAATGTTCAAGTTTAACAGCACCACTATGCAGATAGTCAAGACGTTTTTAGGTTGATATTTCTCCTATAGTTTGGCTTCATTGAAAGCAAAGATCGGAGACTCAGAAAAACAACATATAAGCACACTCCAGTGTTTTAAAATCATTTGTGCTATTGAAGAACTGATGACAGAATATGGAAAAATTGCCACCAGCTTGTCTTCCTGAACCTGAGATTTATATTGCAACAATAGTTTGTGTTGGGCATATCTAGCTTTTAAGTATGCTTTTCTAACAACTGATGATTTTTAAACCTCTAGTCTACAGTATACATATTTAGGACTGTCAGTCTCTTCATATATGTCTTCTGATGAAGACTTCTTACTAGTTTGGTTGGCCTCCTTGGTTCCATTTCATTATTTATCCATGTAATTTAATTTATACTGAATGATCCTCGACCTATGTCTAAATGAACACAAGAGGGGCCTAAGGCTACTGGGCCAATTCTGGTTGGCCCAGGCGCCTCAGGCCTCACCTGTGGGTGGGGTTTGAGCCACATGGGCCAATCAGGCCCTAAGGCCAGCCATTTGAGGGATGGCTGGCCTGCCAGACGGACGGGCTTGGCACCCGCCCATCCGGCCAACAAATCTTACAGGTACGGGGAGGGGGATTGGGGGTGGGGGGTCAAGGGGTCGGTGGGGGGTTCTTGTGGGTCGGTGGATGGGGGGCTGATTGTGGGTTCGGGGGCAATGTGGGAGGGTTGCGTTGAGGGCAGAAGGGCCTGGGATCCCTCCTGCCCATATCTTAGTGGGGGTGGGAGTAGGGGGGGTCACCTGGGCAGGAGGGGATGGCCTCCCTCCTGCCCGAATCGAGTGTGGGGGGGGTCATCTGGCCAGGAGGGCTTGGGCTCCCTCCTGGCCCAATGTTGGCATGGTGGTCGTGGCTCGCCAGGGCAAGAGGGCATGGGCTCCCTCATGCCCCGATGTCGGTGGGGGGGGGTCACAGCTCACTGGGGCAGGAGGGCTTGGGCTCCCTCTTGCCCCGATCATTGTGGGGGGTGGATTCTGTAACCGGTGTTGTTTTTGACAGACACCGGTTACAGAATCCAGCTTTTAAGTGAAGGACTGGCTCCTCCTTTGCCTAAAAGCCCTTGTTTTGGGCGTTTGGGATTTAGGCTTTTTTTAGGTTGATTATATAGTGTAAGTTTAGACGTAGTGGTGGTCTAGGTGTTTAAACAGCTGAACGTAGAGGCAGGCCATTATCAAAACAAACCTCCTTTTGGACATTTTTTTTGATAATGGACATTTTCCCTGCTTCTACTTTAAACATTTAGGGCCTTAGGCCAAAATGTGACTTAGACTTTTTTTTTATTATGCCCCTCCACATGTTTAGCTCATGTGAAATGTGCCACCTCTGATGGTCCTAAACAAATCTTTATAATGAAATGAGAGTTACATCTGTAAAATTTATATACTCTATATGCTGGGATTGTTTATGAGGTTTTATAATTTAAAGACATCACAAGGAATGTAACCTGCCCTGCCTGGCAGGTACAACCATAACAATAAGGGCATGGAGAACATGACCTGTCATTGCATTGCAGGTACAATCTCAACATACAATTGTGAAAAAAGTGACCAGCACTGAGTAGCAGTAAAATCCCAACAAAATAAGTATAGAGAAGATAACTTGTCCAAAAACCTTTTCGATCAAACTCGATGGTTATGCTAATCTTTCTTTGCCATTCATTTATTTTATAATTATGTTACTATAATTATCCCTAATTTATATTTGGCTTTGCACTAATCTTAGTAACTAACCTAATCTGAATGTTTATATTCCACTTAAATAAAAATTGGCTCAAGGTGGATCACAATGAGAAAAACAAATTATAATCCTCCGAATACATTAAACATAAAGTATAGAATCAAAAGGAACTACATATTAAGATATGGCAAGTCCTTCTCAATATGATTTGGGTGTCCCTGGTCACTCTCACCCTGATTAGAAGACATGTCTGCTTCTGGCAACACTTTCTTTTGGGTCGGAGACACACTAAAATTTCTGGGACTTCAATTCATGGCTGGAAACTAATCCACTCTGGGTTTTCTGGATTGCCTTCCTCTTCCCAAAACACTAAGGAGAGTTAGTCCAGTATTCAAAATGATTTATTATCTTCACAAGCAAATGCCCTCCACCATGTTGCAGACACTGAACCTTTCATGTGACACTAAATAATAGTTCTAGAACTAGCCACTGATGCAATATAAAGCTAATTGATAACATGCCTCAGAGACCTTGAATTCAAGCAGTGTGCTGCTAGATGCATCATCAGGTCAGAATCTCAATCATTGGCTTGTGGCACAAACATATACGTGCTTTAAATATTTTTAAATATATTTTTCAAATAAATATTAAATAGAAAATGTTTGAAATTATAAGGTAATCAAAATATCAAACATTCAACGATAGTGCATAAACTAATAATCGGCACTTATCTTAGTGAAATTTGACACTGCACTTAAGACCCGACGGGGCCACCGTTTCACCTGTACCGGCTTCGTCAGGGGAAATGCCAAAACAGTGCCTGAAAGATTGAAAAAATAGTTAATTACTTAAAGAATGCTTATTGAAAAAATAGTTTATTACTTAAAGAAAGTAATTAACTATTTTTTCAATCTTTCAGGCACTGTTTTGGCATTTCCTCTGACGAAGACGGTACAGGTGAAACATCTGGTGTTATCTACAGATGTCCGGATGGAGAAGCTGGATAAAGATCTAATTGAAGATATTCGTAGGCTGGGAATGAAAGGGAAGGTGCTGTTGTTGGGAGATTTCACTTTGCTTGATGTGGATTGGAAAGGCCCATCTGCAGAATCGGGAAAAAAAAGCAGAGAGATTATGGATGCCTACCAAAGTGATCTGCTCAGACAAATGACAAGAGAGCTCACAAGAGCAAGGATGATTCTGGATCTAGTGTTCACAAATGGAGAAAGTATCTCTAGTGTCCTGGTAAGTGTCCACCTAAGCAACAGTAACATCACACAATATGGTTTGATATAAGAGCTAAAATGCAGTACAGACACAAAATTTATAGTCCTGGATTTCATACATGTTCACTTCAGTAGAATGGAGTATGATTGAAGAAAGAGCTGAAGGGGTGAAAGGAAAAGTGAAAGGACAATGGTTCAAACTGAAATAAGCTATAAATAGAGCAATAGATCATTATGTATGGATCATAAACAAAATCAAGAGAAAAGGGAAACCTTTACAGTGACTGTAATGGTGACTGAAAAAAAATAAAGGCAAAGAAGTAGCATTCACGAAATACAGGAAAGCACAAGACACACACAGAAAAGATTACTGGGAAAAATTTAAAGAAGCAAAGATGGGAATACACCTGGCAAAAGCACAGGTGAAAAAAAAATGACTAAATATATAAATAGAAGTGTCAAAATGTTTTTTTCAGGTATGTTGATAAAAAAGCAGGAAAGATAGAAATAGAATTGTAAGACTAAAAGATACTGGGACCTGCTTTATGGAGAGTGATGTAGAAAAAGCAGATGTGCAAAAAACAAATATTTCTGTTCTGTGTTCAAGGAGAAAGTACTGGAGAAGGACCACAAGGGGGGGGGGGGGTCTTGGGTTAACTAATTGGATGTTGGAGGCTCACCAGTGATGCAAGATGGCTCAAGAAAACCCTAAGATATACAACATTCATGGAAGAAAATGTTTATGAATGGCTTAGAAAATTGAAAATGGACAAAGCCATGGAGCCAGATGGGATAAATACATCCCAGATTCTTAAGGATTTATTTAATAGATCTTTAGAGACCGGGGTGGTTCTGGAACATTAGAAAAGAGTGGATGTTTGGACATTCAAGTAGTGGGAAGCTACAGACCAGTAAGCCTCATTGTTGTGGTTGGGAAACTAATGGAGACACTGCTGAAGGAAAATATAGTGAACTTCCTAGAAGTTAACAGGTTGCAAGATCTAAGGCAACATGGGTTTTACCTAAGGAAAATCCTGCAAAAGAAATCTGATTGATTTCTTTGACTAGAAGACCAGAAAACTGGATAAAGGACATGAACTAGATGTGGAAGGGCATTTTCAAAAGGATGTCTAAGCCCAACTTTGGACATTTTGAGAAAAACTTCCAAAAATCAGGTGGAGAAAATGTCCATTTTTGAATCTGAAAAACATGTTTTTTTTGTTTGTTTGGGTTATTTTTTTAAAATGGCTCAGTTACATGATAATTATTATTTTTTTTGCCATTATCAAAACACATCCAAATTAAAAATGTCCAAAACAAGTCATTTACATGTAGGAGGGGCCAGCATTTTTTTAAATGAACTGGCTATACAGACATGTCAGCAGGGCAATGGGGTACCTTAGGGAGCATTGCTGTGAACATCACATTAAGGATGCAAGGTACACATCTCATAATAACCCCCATACATTCTATGGTGAGCCCCCCAAAGCTCCACCAAAACCTACTGTACCCATCTATCTACCACCCTAGTAGCCCTTATGTCTGCAGGTATCACCTATATGGCAATACAGTGGGTTTGTGATGGGTTTTGGTTGGCTTATACTTTCCACCACAAGTGAACTAGTTAGGGTGGCATATGAGCCTAAGTCCCCTTCTCTGCAGTCCACTGCACTACCAACAAGGCTACTCCAGAGACCTACTAGAAGCTCTACTAGAACTGGCCATAGTACTCTCCAGCTGTCATAGAAACAGATATGTACTGTTTCATGCAGATATTTGCAGGGGTGGGAAGGGGTCAGTGACCACTGGGGAGGTGTGTGTGGGCCGTATTTTCATCCTTCCAGTGGTCTTCTGGTCAGTTTGGCCCAGTTTGGCCTTTTTGACCCTTATTTATTTTTAAAAACAGGTCTAGCCCAAAATGTCCAAATTGTGCCCTGGATGTTTTGTAAAATGTTTATCACTTTAAAATGTCCAAGTGCTAAATCTACCCTAATCCTGCCCAAAACAGGCGCCCTTAATATTTAGACGAACTGGAGATAAAATGAATAGATAGACATCTAAAAAGTCAATTAAAAAAATGCCCACTTGGATGTTTTCACTAGTAAGACATCCAAGTGCCAGTTTATCCGTCTTTTGCTCATCTATGTTTTTGAAAATGAGCACCATATAATGAGCACCATAATCTACTTGGATTTATGCAAAGCCTGTGACATTGTCCTTCACAGGAGGCCCCTGAATAAGCTGAGCAGTCTATTGTTAGGACCCAAGGTTATGAACTTGATAAAAAATGGATTGATTGAGAGCTAACAGAGGGTGGTGGTGAATGGAATTAATTCAGAGGAAAGGAAGATGAATAGTGGAGGGCCTCAGGGATCAGTACTGGGACCGAGTCTATTTAATATATTTGTGAGTGACATTGGCGAAAGAATATAAGGAAAAGTTTACAGATGGCATATAAATATCCAACAGAGTGGACACTACAGATAGAATAGAAAACATGTGAAGGGATTTAAGAAAATTGGAAGAATGGTCTAAGGTCTAGCAGTTAAATATAATAGGAAAAAAAGTGCAGAGTAATGCATTTGGAGTGTAGAAATCTAAAGGAGATGTACAAGAAATGGGAGGTGAGAGAATGACAAGTGTGATTCAGGAGAGAGACCTTGGAGTGATAGTATATGAGAATATGAAGGCATTGAAACAATGTGACATGGCAGTGCCATTGCTAGAAGGATAACCAACAGAAGAAAAGGTATAACCAACAGAAGAAAAGAGGTGCTAATACTCCTATACAAAATGTAGATGAGGCCCCACTCAGAGTACTTTGTTCAGTTCTGGAGGCCATATCTAGGTAAGGTCATAAAAAAACCTGAAAATGGTCCAGAGAAAGGTAATAAAAATGATATGGGGTTTGTGACAAAAGCCATAAAAGAAGAGACTTGAAGACCTGAGTATGTATACCCTAGGTGAGAGAAGGGATAGGGGGAGACATGATACAGACATTTAAACACTTGAAAAGTATCATTATGCATACAAATCTTTTCCAGAGTTGAGAAAGCAGTAGAACTAGAAGACATGGATTGAGATTACAGGGTGATAGACTTAGGAGTAATGTCAGGAAGTACTTTCTCACAGACAGGATGGTGGATGCCTGAAATGCCCTCCTGGAGGAAGTAATAGAGAAAACAGTCATGGAATTAAAAAATGGGTGGGATAAACAGAAACTGCCCAATATGCAGTGGGAGATAGCCAATATTCATTGACTCACCAGCTAAAATGAGTGGTCAGACCCATCTGCAAAGCCATTCTATCTTTGGCTGCTAGGCCTTAGCCAGCCAGCCAGCCAGCTGATAAATATCAGCTTAGCTGGTTAAGTTCGTGGTGGAGCAATTTACCCTGGCATTGAATATCCAGGATTGCTGTTGACTACAGGATGTAACCAGGCTGCCTCCAGTGGTCTGAATATTGGGGCCAAATAATCCTTAAGTTTCAAGTTTATTAAAAAAATTTATACCGCTTAATCGAATTTCTAGGCGGTGTACAATGTAAAAAAAAATTTCCATAAAAACAAATTAAAATTAGAAGTACTAAACAAGACCAGGGTAGGTTAATAAAACATATAACAAAACATATGAACTAACTTCACACAGATGGGGAAGAAGGGCTAGAACTACAATCATTGAGGAAAAGAGCACAGTAAAAGGGGAAAAACAATAGGAAAGGATAAAAAGCTATAAAGCTTGTTTTGGCCCTTAGCATCCTGGAACAAGAATGTTTTTAATTTTGATTTAAATTGATTTAATACGGATTCGATGTGTAAATGATTAGGCAGCGAATTCCAAAGAGAAGGTGCAGTGACAGCGAAATTATTGGATCTCAACGTGTTGATTGAATTTAGTGATAGAATGACAAGGAGATTCTGTGACACTGAACAAAGCAATTTAGAAGGACTGTAAGGAATTAAGAGTCTATCAATAAACTCTGGTTGATTGTTTGAACGTGTTGTAAAAGTTAAAAGTAAGATTTTGTAACTAATTCTATGTTCAACGGGTAGCTAGTGTGTGAAAAAGGATGGAATCAAAACAAAAACTTGTCAGTGCTTAGACTGCAATTCCATTCGTAGGGAAGTAAGGCCAGTACTGGGCATATTTTATGGCCTGTGTCCTGATTATGGATAGACAGGATTGAGTTTTGACGGCAATACCAGTTATTGGAAAGTAGGATCAGTGCCAGTCATTCTACTGTCTGTGACCCAAGGATAGCAGAGACAGATCAAGAACAAATCTACGATTTTTGTATTATATTTACCTTAAAGTTGATAATGAGTAAAATGTCAATTTCAAAAGAACTAAACTATATATAAATAGCAGAATATCAAATCAATGAATACATTAAATGACCCCTATGGGAAGATTACAATCATCCAAAAACGTGGAGAGAAAGAGACCTGAAAGAAATGACCCCACACCATATAGCACATTAAATCGTGGAAACTGGGGCTATAGTACAGCCATTGGTCTCAAAAAAACTCCACCAACCAAACAACTTCAAAACTACCACTCAATAAAGATAGAAAACCAATGTTCTTCAACACAGAAGAAGAGGACAAATTGCATCTTAAGGACCTGGAGGGGGGGACAGAGAGAAGAAGTGCTGGTGCACCCCCCTCTTCCCCCCCTCTTTGCCACTGAGCATATTATACTGTTATTTTTACTATACTTTGTTATACTTTTGCTGTTTTGTTTATTATATTTTGAAAAGAATAAAGTGAACTAAAAAGCAGCAATATTTGGCAGGAAGGTCCAGGAATACATAATGAAGGCCAATGTGACAACCAAATTGGCTAGAAGGCCCTAAAATACCCAAAGAGTCCCAAAACAGTTCCAAGATAGGCTGAAAGACTTCAGAGCACCAGCATAAGCTAGAAGATAAGCTAGAAGAGCCCAGACAGTGGGACCAGGGTGAGATCAGACAGCCTGTATGCTTCCAAGTTATATTCCTGGAATAAGGACTTGTTCCACCTTGAAGACTTGTCCCAGTAAAGAACTGGGGGAATAATTTATGAAGCGTTTGGATAAGATCCCGTAGGATTAGATAGAGCACACAAGAGATTATTTCCTTTATGATATTCCCTCAGTTTGGCCAACACGTCCCCTCTATGTGTGATTTCATCCTTGCTTCACCTCTGGGATCTTTCACAAAGACATATGAAGAAAGAAGGAGATATGGTGCAGCCTTGTTCTGGTTTTCAGCTGAAATGGTCAGCCTTCTCATTACCTTGCCCTCAGGTGTCTCTCCTCTGGTGGCCATGCTCTAGGTCTCTATCGCCCCATAATTAAGGGGTGATGAATTAAAAGCTGTAGGTTGATAGCTGTGTCATATGGTACCGTATTGGTGATAGGTCAAGTAGCTGCTTTTGGCTCAACAACTGCAGCTCCACATCACAGCCCTGACCACTCCAGGTATAGTCTAGCATACCCAACTCAGTGCTTACCTTATCCCAATAGCTAAACTGTTTGTTTTGAAGCTCCAGTTACTAGTCTTTTGACACTCAAAGGCATAGAGGCCTATCTCCCCATGACAGATGGATACAGAGAACACTGGTGTTACATCAAATGGTCTTTTTATTCTGGAATAAAAAAAGCAATGTACATGCAATTGTCAACGGTTACACTGAAAGCATTGTTCTTGCACTGAAAGAGCAGATCACATTTGACAGACATTTTAACTTGCCCAGTCATTTATCTTCCATTCATAGCATTCATTATTATAGCTCTTCATTTGAAAAGCTAATTGGCATGCTAGATAAGTGGGAAAAAACCCCATGTATAAGTACAGCAAGACTACCCTCTGAACCTCTGTCCCTCCGCTAAACAGAGCATGTTGTGCAAGCCCTTACAAAACCTTGGTAGGGCTGCCACACTGAACTACATTTTAAAAGGAGTTCATTGGAGGCTCTGTGGCTGATATATCAGATAGGGCAAACATCAGAATTATTGCTCTAGATTTTTGTTTATTATCTGGCTTCATTAATACTGGGGGGAGTGGGGCATGTGTTAATTTTACCAAGCAATAGAAAAAGTGCCAATATTCTATACCACCAAGTATACCCTGCATAGGGAGAGATATGGCCAGTAGGAAAAAGGAGGTATTGATGCCACTGTATAAGACTCTGGTGAGTGAGGCCTCATTTAGAATATTGTGTACAATTTTGGAGACTGCACCTTCAAAAAGATATAAACAGGATGGAGTCAGTTCAGAGGAAGGCTGCTAAAATGGTCAGTAGTCTTCATCATAAGTCATATAGGGACAGACTTAAAGATCTCAATATGTATACTTTAGAGGAAAAGTAGGAGAGGGGAGATATGATAGAGACATTTAAGTTCTTCAAATTATATTAATGTTACCAGCCAGTGGTGGATTTACCCAAAGAAAAATGCATTTAATAACCAAGTGGAGAAAAAGCTTCAAGCGTTTTATTAGAGACAGCAATCCACATAGATTTTAAGCCACTCATTTTTTGTGATAGGCATAAAAAAACTCCACTTACAAATATGTAAATTTCAAAATAGGGACTATGCCCACCACTGTGTACAGGGATGGAATACAAAATGTTTTTTACTCAGCTTAAAGTCCTGGTAGCTCCTTCATTATGGCGTTGTCTCCTCACAACTTTCAGACCCCAGCACACAATTGTTGAAACGCCCTTGTCAAGCAAACACCACACGCTAAAGCCTCCAACAAGGCCCTTATTTCACCACACTATGGCTGCATCAGGGAGAATTCTCAAGCTGGATCCAATAACCACATTTCCATGCACTACTGGCTCCAAGACACGTGTCTGGACTTAAAATATCCGCGACTCCACTGTTTCTGGTGTCTTCATTTCCAGTCTGCTGATGTGATCCATCAGCTGTGAGACAACCAGCTGGTAAAAGGTGCTTCATTCCACCCTTTGATTGAGACTCTTGGGCCAGATTGTATCACAGAAAAATATCCATCGCTGCTCATGTTGGTACAACATTCTTTTTATATCGCCCCTGTGTTGTGTCACAGGAATGTGCTTCAGCATATAACATTTAAAGTCAATAAACAGGTGATTCTTCTCAATACAATGTTGGGTGAGCACATCAGTCTGTTTTTTAAGACTAATATTACTCCAATTTTCAAAGAATCATGTTTTAAAACTCATAGTGTGTCCAATGTAACACAATGTAGCACCCCCACTGTATCAGATATTGTAAGTGATCTTAAAATCACTGATTTTCTTCTGGGGATCTGAACTGTGTCTCCTTCCTGCATGACCTCACATGTTGTGCAATGGCCACTTTAATTGACAGCACTTTAAGCTGAGTAGCCGTTGGGCTTAAGTTAAATGCTTCTTCATATTTACACTATTTTGAATGCACATCTTTTGTTAATGTACAGCAGACCAATGATGAATACACCACCCTAGTAATGGGAATGGAAGTAATTCAAGTAATGTCCAGGGTGTATGAGATTTGAATAATTAGAATATATTGTATCAGTTTGCTCTCTTTATAGTTGTGACACTCCTATTTATGCCAGGTTTTTCGTGGCCTAAATGAGTGTGCTTAAGTTAGGTCTAAGTCAAATAATGCCCAAAACCTATCTAGAATCTGACCCAAACCATGTCTACTCTCTGGTAGGCACCTTGGAGTAGATGCCTACCTCAAATGGGATAGGTGTATACTGAGTTAGGCACCTACCAGCTAATTGTTTTTTATTGCTTTTTAATGGTGCAAAAAGTACGCAAACAAACAACAACAAAAGGCAGGGCCGTAGGGCTGGAGATTCACCCAATCCCCTGAAGGTCCTAACAGTACTGCTCTGAATTTGATTGGTTGAGCAGCTTCTGCCTTCTGCCTGCTCAACCAATCAAATTCAGAGCAGTGCCCTCAGGGCCTTCAGGGGGTAAGGTGAATCCACTGAAAGCCCTGACCGTATGCCACTGCTGACCCCACAAGTTGTAAATATCATTTTATCAATCAATCAGGAAAATGTGATTATGGTTTGGCAATTATTTATACAGACACTTGGGCCTGATTCTGCAAAGGTTGCTGAAAGTTAGGCGCCAGCAGGCACCTAGATTGTGCCTACCAGCAATTAATTTAAGTATTTTAATTGGTTTTAAGTAGTGTGATAATTGGTTGCAGCATTAAAAATCTTAGATGCCCTCTAGAACAGGTGCCTGGATCCATGGCACCTAGTGATGCCAAAGCCCAGAAGGGGGCATTTTTTGTGGCAGTGCCAGTCTTTGGTATCACTAGGCACTGTGATTCTAAAAGAACCCTAGACACCAGAAATGTGGGCCTTTAAAACCTTGGCCTACATTTCCAGCACCTAGAGTCCTTGCTAGCCACAATTCTGTAGGTGGCACCTGTCCGTGATTGGCACATGGCAGACACCCATTTTCCAGGCATCTGCCACATTAGGTGCTCTTACAAAATCAGGCCTTTTATCCCTTCAACACACTAATACATTGTCCTGTCTTTCCATTGATGGTGTGTCTATCAAACTGGACTTATCTCTGTCTATTGACTTTCTCCCAGTGTTTTATCCTCTCCCTGCTACTTGAAATAGTGTCTCAAATTTACAAACCATTTTAGCACAGTGAGAACATATCATTCTGGGAGAATATAAGAACAGATTGACTGGGTCATTCCATCTAGCCCAGTATCCTGTTTCCAACAGTGGTCAACCCAGGTCCCAAGTACCTAGCTAGATCCCAAGTAGTAAAACATATTTTATGCTGTTTATCCTAGGAATAAGCAATGGATTTCCCCAAACCATCTCAATAATAGCCTAAGGACTTATTTTTTAGGAAACAATCCAAGACTTTTTTAGTAGGTTTGGGGGGAGTTTTGGAGAACTCAGTATAAATTGCAAGATGAGATGTATTTCTGGAACCCTTTATGTGAAGTTCATAGCAGTGCCCTCTAAGATGCCCCACTACTCTTGGTATGTCTGTGTAGCCAGTCCATTACAATTCTAGTGCCTCCCACATCCAAATGGTCTGGATTTAGATGTTTTGAACTTGGACTTTTTGTTGTCAAAAATGGCAAACAAAATTGGATGTCCTGGTGGACAAGATGTCTAAGTAAGTGGTTTTCAATAAGAAAAATTTTAGGACCTCTTGCAATTTTGAAAATGGCTGTTTCTCCGTCTCTGACTTTGGACATCCTACGGGAAACATCCAAAGTCAGACTTAGATGTCCTATTGAAAATGCATCTCCATGGTATCTTTTTCTGTACTATTTTTAGCTGATCAAGCTACATTTTTGACCATGCTTCAGTCTGACATTTTTTACACTCTGACACTATCTGGATCCTTTAACAACTCATCTAAAGGAAAAGAGTTATTGTACAGTGGTGATTTGACACTAATGAAACATCAATTCTGCTCTTGGGAATGTAGATTTCAAAAACATCATAACCCATATTGTTTGGTTAGATATAAAAATAATCAAGCATATTTATATAGGAGATGTTTTACAGAAGCAAATAAAAAATACTGTTCTGCCCAAACTGAAAAAAAGCCTCGCATTCCAGCACATTATATAGCATTCTTAAATGCTTTACCACACCGATCAGTTCAACTGCTGAATATTTTAATCTTACTGCTGAAGATCTGGCACATTATTTTCACAGGAAAAGTTATACTCCACGTACATAATTTTCAGCATTGCTTCCACCATCTTCAGTAACATCTCACAATATTTCACAAGACTCTCAGGAAGAAAATTCTCTCTCTAGCCATTTCTCAGCTTTTAATATACTATCTTTAGCTGTTCAAAAGACCTTAAAATCCATTAGACCCACCACAGCCCCTCTTGATCCCTTTTCATCAAACTTGGTTAGACTTCTACTATCATTTTATTTCATATGATTCGTAATAGCCTCCAAAGCAGGTTCATACCTCTAGCTTGGAAAAGTGTCATAATCTGTCCACATTTTAAAGATATCTCTATAAGCAATTCAGTATTTTCCAGCTACAGACCTGTGGTTAATGTTCTATTTGTTTGTAAGAGACTAGAACATTTAATAGCTGATGAACGTAATATATATATCTGAAAAAAGCTAATGTGCTTCACCCAAATCAGACAGGTTTCAGGAACTGAAACAGCACTTTTAGGGCTTACCATGTATATTAAGATGCATTTAGATCATGATCAAACAGTTGTACTACTCTCATTCAATTTATCTGCAGCTTTTGACTTAGTGGATCATAATCTACTGATCAATATGCTTCAGGATGTTGATATCAACTAGTGTTGACTTGCAGTCTTCATATGTTTTACACAGAAATTACATAATATTATATTATTGCAGTTCTTCATATGTTTTACACAGAAATTACATAATATTATAGAATAAACATAATATGGAACCCTATAATCACACAAATGGAGAGCCTTATTGATCTTCTCTAATGTATTCATGACTCCTTTACTCGCATTTATCCTATCACGTGAACTGACATCTTTTACTTATGCTGATGACATCCAAATTATGACTAATCTTGATCTTCAAAATCACCATGGGATTGCTGTCCTAAATTCCAAATGTTCTTCAGAGGCTCAACAGCTTTCCTCACATAAAATGAAGCTAAATCCTGAGAAGAAAAAAAGCTATACTCTTTTCTCAAAAGGTATCTCTTCAATTAATCTCCCATGTAATATCGCAGGGTCATTGGTTACAATGCTCTCCACCTTGAAGATTTTATGTGTTCATTTAGATCAGGGATTCTTTTTTTCTTTTTTTTTTTAATTCTTTATTCATTTTCAAACTTAGAATAAGTGTGACAAATGTTCAAACAAATTAACAATAAATACATCACTTAATAATCAGCAATGATACAAATCATAAACTCTTATCACCCCCCCCCCCCCCTTCCCATCCTTTCCTAACATATGATTCTTAACCTGTGGTGCCAGCACTCTCAAGGGTTGAGGGAAGAAGTCAAACATGCAATTTGTTGAGACTCTATAGAGAGAGTGAAGGCAGTTATTAGGACAGTTATTGGTAGTATATCTGTATACCAGTGTTATTTTAACATCACATTAGCAGTTAGCACTGTTAGCAACTAACAGATAGCGACATATATGCTGCCTGATTCAGGAAAAAAATTTTTGATATGATTCAGCCTATTGAATTGATTTTTCGATTCGATTCGATTTGATTTTCCTGCCTAAGTGGGTGGTTTATTTTTGGGTTTGTTTGGTTTTTTTTTTCAAACATCCTGGTGGGTTAATTTTATAGCTTCTTCACCCCCTTTGCCCTCTCCTACTCACACTGATGCTGTGGTGTGAACAAAATAAACAAACAAAAAAGACTTTTCCTCTCTCTGTTAAATCCTAGCTCACGTTTGCGGTCTAACACCAGCTCTGGCAGGATACACATTTCAAATCTGAAATATTATAATCACAAAACAGAAAATAAAATTATTTTTTCTACCTTTTGTTGTCTGGTCATTATTCAAATCTTGTTGGTCCCAGGCTCTGGTTGTCTTCTGATAACTCACTTGCCAGGGTCTGTTTTTTCTTCTTTCTCTGTGCTAACCATCTCTGTCCACCCCTTCCCTCTCCCAGAGGGCTGGAATCTTCCTTTTTTTCATCTCCATCCCTGCAGCTCCAGCAATGGAACCCATCATCTCTCCTTTTCTCAACTACCCTTTCATCCAGCATCTCTCCCTCCTTCCCCAGTGTAACATTTCTCCTTCCCCATCCATCTTGCCCTCTGCATGAGTCCAATACTTTCGGCCTCCTGCATGCTTTCTCTCTCTGAACTTGCCTCTTCCCTCAGTGGCATCCCTCCTTCCCATCCCCCAACCCAACATGCTCTCTCCCCATGCACCATCTCATCCTCCCCTCCAGTGTGTAGCACCTTTCTTTTCTCTCCCTTTCTGCCAGGTCCAGCAGCACCTCTTCTCCCTTTCTTTTACCTCCTCCCTTTCCAGCAGTACCCCTTCTCCCTTCCCTGCTCCCCCTGTCCAGCAGTACCCCTTCTCCCTTCCCTCCTTCCGTGTACTTCTAGACCAGGGCCCCCCTCCCCTGAAGGCCTGTATGTTCCTCCCCCCCCTTCACTTCTTTGCAGGTCCTCCGGCTTCCCCTCGGGCCTCCTGCTCTTACTGCAGACTGCAGAGAGGATCACCAGTGCTGTACACAATCCTTGTAGACTACCACCATCCTCAGAAGCACATTCCCTCTGATGTGGTCCCGCCCCTCCTCTAATGTCAGGGGCACAATGGCTTCCCTCTTTGCAAATAATGTGCATATACAGTATAAGCTAGCCCCTTAATTCTATAACTACAAACAGTGGTGCAGTGAGGGTGAGAGGCACCTGATGCCCCCACCCTCTTTTCTGAGCCCCACTCCATTGCTTTCCCCCTCCCCCCTCCCCCGTCATGCACACGCACCTCTTCCCTTCCCCCATGCCTCTTCCTTCCCTATACATCTTCTCTTTCCCATCCCTCTTTAACTTCACCGGCATAAGCAGCATCTCCAACCTGCTAACCGCGTTGGCCTCAGCACTTCCTCTGATGTCACTTCCTAGTCCTGCAAGGGAGAGCTGAGGCCAGTGCGAGCAGCAGGCTGCAGCTGCTGCTTGCACTGGTTAAGAGTTAAGGCGAGGGGAAGCCAAAGTCCGCATGTGGTGGGGGAGCGGTGGGGAAAGACCGAGAGCAGAGTTGGACTGGAAAAGCCTACATCAATACAGATGTTATGATTTGATAGAGAATTGTTCCAATTCAAATGTTCTAAAATTAAATAAGGAGAAAATTAAATTCTTGATATTGGGAGCTTTTGAAAATTTAGAAAATATCTAGTATTTGACAATCAGAAAGAACAGCTACCTCTTTTATCTCAGTTAAATTATTGTAACGTTATCTATTTAGATTGTCATGAGAGATGACAGCTCACTTAATATTTTCAGCACATAAATACAAGAGTCTCCTTTTTCTTCAGCCAATTGAAGCTAGAATAGAGTTTCAACTGTGTAGGCTGATATTCAAAATTCCCTTCAATTCAGGTACGATTCTTATCTTGGGGTTCAAAGATAATCACACTTCATACTTGCATATCTATATCTATCTATCTATCTCTAAACATATACCCACTTTCTTCCAAGTTTTAAAGCACTGTCTCCCAAGAACCTCAGTGACACCACTCAAGGCTGAAGCATTTATTGCCTTAAGCTTTATGGGCCAGATTCTGTAAAGAACTTTAGGTGTCCACAATGTGGACGTTCATCAACTTAGGCATCCAAATAAAGTGGATAATAAGCCCAATTAACAGTTTTAACAAACATTAATTGGAAGTTAGATGTCCAAATGCAGGACGCGATTCTACAAATAGACATCCACAATTTCGTGGATGCCCATCGGGAAAAGTTGTGCCTAAAAAATAGGTCTAGGCATGGCATAAGTGTGGCTTTGATTTTGACGTCCATTTGGAGAATTGCATGCCACTCAGCACCCAAACGCATCTACCTAATGCCTAAAATGTAGGCATTACAAAACCAGGTCTACTTTTGAGCATGAGCTGGGAGCTAGGTAGACGCTAGTTAGGTAGGCGCGATGTAAGCATCACTTAGTTGTGACGTAAATGTGAATGGGGCTTTTATTTGGGGGGTATAGAGGACTCCAGGTTGATATTAAGGTGAAAATATGTTTAATAATGCATTACTTAAGCAAAGCACATGAAAAAAAAATATGTATATATATATCTTGCATACTAAACCTCATTTCCAAAAGGTTAAGAAAAGAAAAAGAGATATACTACTCACAATGCCTGTGCTTCAGAGCAAGTGGATGTGTCTGATGCGCAATCTTGACATCATTGTGACTTCATCAATATGCACCTAGATGGCAGAATGCCACTAAAAAATAATAGGAACCCCTACCTAAACAAAAGTTCCTGTGGCTCAGTGGTTAAAGGCACTTCTTCCATCGTCTATAGATTATGGGTTCAAACCTCCACAACCCTCCCCCCCCCCCCAATACCTTAATAGCTTCCTTTTGGTCTCATAAGAGAGTATGAATTGTGGACTTTGTCATTTACATTTGCACTCTGCCCTTTCCAGGGTCCAGGGGGAAACTTATTTTTACTTTGAGATGGTTATGATGTCCTAGGGTATCATCTCACATGGCAAAAACCATTGCTTAAAAGAAAGCACCTGTGACTCATTGGTTAAAAGCTCTGCTTCCATCTTCCAAAGGTCATGGGTTTAAATCGCAAGTATGGTCAGATACCCCAGCACTTATTCCTATTTTTTTAGTGGCATTCTGCCATCTAGGTGCATATTGATGAGGTCACAATGATGTCAAGTTTGTGCATCAGATACATCCACTTGCTCTGAAGCACAGCCATTGTGAGTAGTGTATTTCATAGTAACATAGTAGATGACGGCAGATAAAGACCCAAATGGTCCATCCAGTCTGCCCAACCTGATTCAATTTAAATTTAAAATTTTTTCTTCTTAGCTATTTCTGGGCAAGAATCCAAAGCTTTACCCTGCACTGTGCTTGGGTCTCTGTTAAGACTTACTCCAGCCCATCTACACCCTCCCAGCCATTGAAGTCCTCCCCAGCCCATCCTCCACCAAACGGCCATATACAGACACAGACCATGCAAGTCTGCCCAGTACTGGCCTTAGTTCAATATTTAATATTATTTTCTGATTCTAAATTCTCTGTGTTCATCCCACGCTTCTTTGAACTCAGTCACAGTTTTACTCTCCACCACCTCTCTCGGGAGCGCATTCCAGGCATCCACCACCCTCTCCGTAAAGTAGAATTTCCTAACATTGCCTTTGAATCTACCACCCCTCAACCTCAAATTATGTCCTCTGGTGAGATGTTTATGTGGCCCCTTTTTTGTGAAATTCACAGCAGTGCCCTGTAAGGTGCCCCAATGCTCTGTTGCCATGTCTGGATGGCCAGTTCATCACAATGCTGGTCCCTCCCAATCCAAAAGGTCCTGTTCTGGGCATTTAGGACTTGGACAAATTTTTGGTCGAGAATGTGGTATAAAGACAGATGTAGTTGCGGCCTGGACATACAGATAGACAGTTTCCAAAAAATGTGCTTTTCGAGAATGGACATTTTATCGGTGCCGACTTTGGACGACTAACGTCTACATCCAAATCGGACTTAGACATATGTTTTGATTATGCCCTCCATGGGTTTATTTTTTTCACTTGTGTCAATGTAAAAACTTCCTCAAACTCAAGATGCTGATTGCTGAATTCACTACAGTGATAATTTCCAATTGACAAAGATGATTTACTTCCAGACACCATAATCATCTGTACTGTCAGGCATGTATCCTTGTTGAGAAACAAAACTGTGGTAATGAGTTTAGAATCTAGATGTAAGGCATGACTGCACTATTGTCCTCTAATTACACACATCAGGGATTGAAAACCAAGTGACTTTAGTCACCATACAAGGGTAATTGAAGGACAAAAATACATGGTCTGCAGTGCACTGCTTCTATTATAAAACAAATTAGAGAAAAATTGTTGGGGTTTTTTACAGTTTCCTAACAGAGAGATTTTCACTGACAGTTCTCTAGGGTCACAAGCAGGATGAGTTTTTCAAGCATAATGAATATACAATTAGATAGATCTCCATTGTATGTGAATCTGTTTCATATGTATTCATTATGGATAGTCTGAAAATCCCACCCATTTATGTCACTGGAGGACTGGAAGGTTTCAAGGTTTTATTAAAATTTGATTTAATCGCTTATCTAATTTCTAAGCAAGTTTACAATATATATAAAAAAAGAGCATGAACATAATAAAAATGCCATTAACAATACCATTAATACTTACAAAAAGAAAGCAATTACAAAGAAACATCAACTAATAATTGGCATATTAAAAAGGGATAAACGAGACAGACAGACGGGAGACGAAAGGAAATAGGGTTAGAAATACAATTTGGATAGAAACGAAAGACAAATAAGGAAAAAAAACAAAACAAAAGGAAAGGGCTCGTTGATGCTTAATTCCTTAAGGGAGTTAAAAAGGATACTGTCCTAATGCATATTGAAAAATATGCCCTTTATGGTAAAACAAACTTAAATTTGCCATTGTGCTTCTCATTATTATTTTACATTGTGAATCTAATTGATGCTTTTTGGTTATCTATGATCTCTTTCTACAGTTTAGAGCAGTGTTTCTCAACTCTACTATCATTACTATTAATTTTTTCTATAATGTTACCAGATGTACACAGCACTCTACAGAGTCACAAAGAAGACGGTCCCTGTTCAAAGAGCTTACAATCTAAACAGACAAGACAGGCAAAAAGGAGAACGGGGAGACATGATTGAGACGTATAAGTACATCACGGGACGTATCGAGTTGGAAGATGATCTCTTCTGTATCATGGGACCCTCAACCACCAGAGGGCATCCGCTGAAAATCAGGGGAGGGAAATTTCAGAGCGACTCCAGGAAGTACTTCTTCACCGAAAGAGTGGTGGATCATTGGAATAGACTCCCACTGCAGGTGATTGAGGCCAACAGCGTGACGGATATTAAGAGGAAATGGGATATTCACGTGGGATCTCTAGGGGAATGAACACTGGGGGGCAGATAATTGGAATGGGCAGACTTGGTGGGCTATAGCCCTTTTCTGCCGTCATTTTCTATGTTTCTATGTTTCTAATATGTAAAACTTGATTTGCATACACCCTCAATTACATGCAAATTTCTTTCATGCATATTCACTGTGGATATTCCGGAAGCCTGTCTGGCAAGAGGGTACTCCAGGACCAAGCTGAGAAACACTGGTTTAGAGTATGCAATACTGGTGCATATGGATCATGTTTAATAAATTTGCTTTACTTTCATTCCTGAGTATATTTGATACCCACAAGCCTGCAAGGAAGTTCTTTATCAGCAAAATTCCCATGGAATCTTCACTTCTCAATTCAGGATCCGGTTGGTGTTGCA
The DNA here is from genome assembly GCF_902459505.1 of Geotrypetes seraphini. Taxonomy (NCBI): domain Eukaryota; kingdom Metazoa; phylum Chordata; class Amphibia; order Gymnophiona; family Dermophiidae; genus Geotrypetes; species Geotrypetes seraphini. The sequence continues at coordinate 299,484,344 of NC_047086.1, forward strand.
GGTTTTCTCAACATTCAGAAAAACTGGCAGAACTAACAAGAAAAGCTTGGAGCTGGGCACAGCTATCATCAGATAATGCAACCAGTGAGACCAGCCAATGTATTCAAATCAATCTCTCTCCCTGAAAGCTTCACTTGGGCACCATATACCTGTTTTTCTCCTGAATGAAGCCCATTCTCTGAGGGGAAATAAAGGAGACAAGTCTAATCAAGAGGGCGAGGCTATAAAGTGAGGAGAGCCAAGCCCCAAACTAACCCTCCAAACTTTCTCACACTGAAACCGAGTGCTGTAATCATGGGGGAAGCTGATGCTTGTCCTGGATTAGTAGCATGGAATGTTGCTACTATTTAGGTTTTTACCAGGTACTTGTGACCTAGATTGGCCACTGCACTAGATGGACCAAAGTGACCCAGTATGGCTATTCTTATGTTCTTATTCCCCACTCTTGACCCAGCCTGGCTAGCACAAAAATCTTTATTTTTGTGTCTATTGTCTTTTATATTGTACACCACTTAGGTCCATGCATTGGTTATAGGTGGTATATCAAGTTTTATTAAACTGTTTGTGTGTTCTGTAATTTTATTCTTTATAATAGTTTTTTCTATATTGCCCAGCACTGAAGTCAGGCTTACCAGACTGTAATTTCCTGAATCACTTCTGGAACCCTTTTTAAAACTCTTCAGGTACTATGGACAAATTTAAAGACAGGTTACGGATCACTAACAGCAGACCAGCAATTTCATGTTTGAGTTTATCCAGTAACCTGGGAAGTATACCATCTAGTACATATTGATTTGACTCAGTATGTCATTCAGGTTAGAGAATGGCACAGGGACAAATTTTTGCCCATCCTCGCGGAAACTTATTTTCTCGTCCCATTCTGGTGAGTTCTTTTCCTGCCACTGCACCATTCCTGCAAGATCTGTCCTCATCTGCACTAGAGGTCTGCACGGGAACGGGGATCGCGGGAATCTCCCCTAACCCACGGGGATCCCTCTCTAGCCAACGGAACTCCCACTTTCGAAGCAGGGTTCGTCCATATAATATAATGGACATGTCAGCCTTAGTAAAAGAGGGGGTTTATAATTTAATTACCTGAACAGAAAACAAAAAAAGGGTTCCACCAAAGAGATTCCACAAGGAAAACAGCTTCAAACACAAAAGAAACTGTGGAACTGATGATCCTGTCAGGAATTGCTCCTTTTTATGGGGACGGGCGAGGGATGGAGGTAATTCCTTGCAGGGATGGGTGGGGACGGAGAGGATCCTGACGGGGACGGGTGGGGACGGAGAGGATCCTGGCGGGGACAGGCGGGGATGGGTGAGATTTCTGTCCCCTTGCAACTCTCTAATCTGCACAAGCCTCAAACACTTTAAAATCATAAGTTTATGAGTCCTGTACAGTTAAGGCAGAGCTTACAGGAATGGGACAGAGACAGTGAGTTCCTGTGGGATGGGGAAAAATTTGTCCCCATGTCATTCTCTAATCCAGATTCACCAAGAATTCTTTCAGTTCCTCTGCATTGTCACCCTTGAAAACCATTTCTGGTACAGGTAGATCTTTCACATATTCTTCCGTAAAGACCAAAGCAAATAATTCATTCAGTCTCTCCACTATGGCCTTGTCTTACTTCAGTATCCCTTTTACTCCTTGATAATCTAACAGTCCTATGTATTCCCTCACTTGCTTTCTGTTTCTGATGTACGTGAAAATTTGTTACTGTGATTTTTTTTTTGCCTCTATGTCAAGTTTCTCTTCATATTCTTTTTTAGCTTTTCATCTAACTTTTCTTCATTTAAATCCTTTTTCCATTCTTTGAAGGATGTATTTTTAGCTCTAATAGCCTCTTTCTCTTCAGCTTTTAACCATGCTAGTTGTCATTCACTCTTCTTTCCACCTTTGTTAAAATGTTGAATACATTTGGTCTGGGCTTCCAAGATGGTATTTTTAAATGATAATTGTATCACACAAAAACGTGAATAACTTGTTGGGAGTTTTATGAGCGTTCATGGATAGATTTGGAAGTTGGGGAGCCATCCGAGTGATATCGGGTCTATTGGAGCCAGAAGAACCTTCTTAACAAGCTCAGATAATTGACTGACTTGCACGCACAATCGGCATCTGTCTTGTTTTGTGATCTATTGAATATGTTAAAGTGGAGTTTTTTTTGCCTCTGATAAGAATGTGGCAGCTATATTTTACTCAGTATAAATTGCTGCAGGAAGTGTTTTTAAGGCTTTTTTCTCCACTGCTGAGCAGGTCTTTCATGCGACATATTGTATAACTTATTAATAGTGACTTTGGACATTTTTTAATGATATGTGCCACCAAAACAATCATCGATAGTAACAGAATCAATAAGCAATCAAAAAACTAAAATTGTTACTAGCCAGCCATAGGGTTACCACAAAGAGAGACATGCTTTTCGTTACTTTGGAAACTCAGAACCATCAGAAAATACTTTGATGCAATATCTTTCCGCCTACTGGTTCAATCTTCCATCTTAAGCATGCTCGATTATTGCAACATAATTTACTTGGGAGCTTTCAAAAAAACCATTCTAAGACTCAGAGTCATTCAAAATACAGCAGTTCGACTGATCTTTGGGCTGAAGAAATGGGATCACATAAGCCCCTATTACCAAAAACTCCATTGGCTTCCCTTGGAGGCGCAAATTCTTTTCAAGTTCTCTTGTCTGTGTTATAAATCAATACTTGGTCTGGCCCTCACTTACCTAGTTTCCCAATTTAATCTGGCAAGTTCTATTAGACCCACACGAAGAATACATCTGTTCAACTACCCAACAATAAAGGCCTGCCACTATAAAAGATTCCTGCCCAGAACCCTCGTCTTCCAGGCAGGCAAATGGAACAATTGGCTGAGTAACATTATCTCAAACTCCTCAACCTACCTCAATTTTAGAAAATTGATAAAAATGAGTTTGTTCAAGCAATTTGTAAACTAAGAATTCCATAGCACTGCAAATTCAACCATTAACCTTAAGAACTTTATAGCTTTCTACTTCTTCCATTATATAAGATTGTATAGATCTCTTTGAATTGTTGACCACTTCACTGATTGTCCAGCGCTTCTTGTTGTAAACCGCCTCAAACTTTTCATGGCTTTGGCGGTAAATAAAATTATTATTATTATTATTATTATATTTATTATCAAATTGTAGAGAAAAAGCCTCAAATTATCATATTCAAGCAGCAATCATGGCCTTAGGCTCCTCCCACTGTATTCCAAGATGCGTTGGGAGGGGAAAGGCGTATCATTCTAAGCACGCAGCCCTATAGGCAGAAGGGAGTGGGCTTCCCTCCTGCAGATTTGTCATCCCAAGGTACAGGAATGTCAGGGGGTCCAGGAATGTTCAGAGATATGGGGGGAGGTTTTGGGGGGGTTCAGGAATGTTGGGAGATGTGGGAGGGGTAGAAGACTCAGGAGTTCTTCTTTTATTTTGGTTAGTTTGGAGATATACTAGAAACATAGAAACATAGAAAGATGACGGCAGAAAAGGGCCACAGCCCATCAAGTCTGCCCACCCCACTTACCCACCCCATTAGGTCTGAATGCTGATGACCTGGTTTCTTAACTCTCGTAGGGATCCCACTGGATGTCCCATTTATTCTTAAAGTCGAGCACATTGGTGGCCTCGACCACCTGCACTGGAAGTCTGTTCCAGTGATCTACCACCCTTTCTGTGAAAAAATACTTCCTGGTGTCGCCATTAAATTTCCCTCCTCTGAGTTTGAGCGGATGCCCCCTTGTGACCGAGGGTCCCTTGGGAAAAACTAAGTCGTTTTCCCCTTCGACACGACCTGTGACGTACTTAAACGTCTCAATCATGTCACCCCTTTCCCTACGCTCCTCTAGAGTGTAGAGCTGCAACTTGCCCAGTCTTTCTTCGTATGAGAGATCTGTAGGGGATCAGTGCCTGTGAGGGAGAGAGGAATTTCCCTATCAGTTCAGCTCATCCTGGCAAGGTGAATACCCATCAGCTGAGCTGTCAGGAATTCCAAAACCAGCTCAGCTGTTGGAGATTCCCCTGCCGTGATCAGCTGATGGCAAGCCCTCAATGTACTGTTTTTTCTCAATCTTTGGGTGGTGGGAAGGGGGTCGGTGACCACTGAAGGAGTAAGGGGGGCTCATGCCTTAATCCTTCCAGTAGTCATCTGGTCAGTTTGGGCACCTTTGGGGCACCTAGATGCAACTAAAACAGATCTAACTACCGGTGTCTAAGTTCTATCTAGGATGTCCTAGGAAAGCTTTGATTATCGCTGCAGGATGTCCAGGTCTAAGCCCTCCTGATATCCACCCATAACATACCTCCCAACATGTCCTTTTGAGCTATGGATGCACAGTGGCCTAGAAGTACTGCTGGATGTCCAGAAAGTCAATTTTGATTATCAGCACTTGGACGTCCTGACTACTAGGACGTCCAAGTGCCGACTTGGGCTGGTTTTTTTGGACATTTCAAAGTTTGGATTATGAGCCTCATAAGTTATATATGATATGTAAACTGCTTTGATTATAACCATACATAGAGAAGACGGATCTTTTTAATCAAAATCCAACCCACAACTATAAAAATCCAAACTAAACAGGGTTAACGGAAATATAATTATCAATTCATATAAAAGTAACATGTGGCTCAAAAAGAGCCTTCAAGTTTTTTCTTTGTTTAATTGAATCAAATTTATCAATTTTTCTCTTTTTCATAAAAAGCCCAGTCAAACAATCCTCAAGTGGTCAAATAGGAAGAAGGTATATCAAACACTATTGACAGTTTTCAGTGCATAGGACCTCATATAACGTACATTATCCCAAGTCCATATTCTGTCCAATTTTCAAGCAATAATCATCTATACCAGTTCCTCCATCCCTTCCTTTATCTTGTAAATATTTTTGTATTTTTATTTGTTACTATTTATGTGTTACATACTATTAAGTACTAGTGAGTAAGAGATACATAATAATAAGGATATCTTAATGGATTTTATGTAAGAGACACATGCCAATACTAACCATAGATAGGCAGTATTTCAAATAACATCCTTTTTCTTAAATAATTGTAAGCTCTTTCGAACAAGGACCATCTCTTAAGTATTTCATGTACAGCACTGCATGTGTCTCTCAAACTCAAAGAACCCTTCTAAAACGTCCGCCTTTGAAGTAAACAGCAGTATGTGAAAAATGTACCCGAGAAGGAGGACTTTTAGAAGGCACTGCAATTACTCTCATATGCAATCCAAGCTCAAGTAAATTTCTAAATCTGGTAGAGGAAATATTTCCCTCCACCAGAAGTTTTAAAACTATTTCCAGTTCCAATTTTATTTGAGGCAGAAAGGAAGTGCTAAAATGAGAAAGTTCATCCTAATTCTCAGCCTCTGGAAGGGACACTGTGAAGAGTAACTACAAATATATCAAAGCTGGTAGAAAATATCATGTTTTGACAAATGGACACCATTAACAAACTCTAAGACTATTATAAAGAATCATGACAATTCCTTAAGAAATTATAATTTGTTCAGTGTTCTTTGTTTGTATCACAGTTATTTTGATCTTTCATAATTACTGTTTTTATCATTCTTTAGAGTTTGCCTTTATTTTTAGGAACCGTTCAAAATCAGTTCTCGGTTGGATAATGAAAGGTTCCATTCCTTGTACATTTGTTATAGGCAGCAGAAAAAGCCCTGAAGGTCTCATTTTTTACCATTTGTTTTTCATGATAATAGTTACCATATGTTTGTCTCACTTCTGTTGTCTAGAACAAATTTTGAAAAAGTGAATAACCAATTACTAAACATAAATTTGAACTGGCCACCTCTTTTGCGCAGGTTCACGTCGTGGCATATGATATGGGAAAAGCCTAGTTTTTATCAATTGCACCTCAATTATACAGATAAAATTTTTATCTTCCTAAGTAGATTGATGCTAACATAATATTGATATAAGCCTCTTTTATATAGAATCTAAACATATCAAATATTATGGATTTGGATTTTCTTAAGGCATTTGACAAGACTTCTGAGGAAATTAGAAAGTCATGGGATAGGAGGTGGCGTTACTCGAGAGAGTTCAGAGAAGAGTGACACGTCTGATAAAAGGGATGGAAAACCTTTCATACGCTGAGAGATTGGAGAAACTGGGTCTCTTTTCCCTGGAGAAGAGGAGACTTAGAGGGGATATGATAGAGACTTATAAGATCATGAGGGGCATAGAGAGAGTAGAGAGGGACAGATTCTTCAAACTTTCAAAAAATAAAAGAACAAGAGGCCATTCGGAAAAGTTGAAAGGGGACAGATTCAATACAAATGCCAGGAAGTTCTTCTTTACCCAACGTGTGGTGGACACTTGGAATGCGCTTCCAGAGGACGTTATAGGGCAGAATACAGTACTGGGATTTAAGAGAGGATTGGACATTTTTCTGCTGGAAAAGGGTATAAATAGAGGATTACTGCTCAGGTCCTGGACCTGTTGGGCCGCCGCGTGAGCGGACTGCTGGGCAAGATGGACCTCAGGTCTGACCCAGCAGAGGCATTGCTTATGTTCTTATGTTCTTATGTTCTTAATGTCCTATTACAGATTATGAACTGGGTGAAAGATAGAAAACCAAGCAAAGAAAAATCCAATGAGTCTGCAGTGAAGGAAAAGTACCAAAGACAAAAAGAAACTGCAGAGGGAGATGTACAAGGTACAGGAAGCTTATTATAAAATCAATAAAATACTGTTTTCTAAAGGATGGCTCTCGTGTACATGGAGAATGGACCCAACACAGTCCATGTTTCGGAGAAACACTCCTTCAGGGGTCTTATTGAGAAATGGCATAAAGAAAGATTGAGGTGTGATTACAAACGAGTGTATGTCACCCGTGAATAGTGAACTATGGTTAAAATCACCAATGCTGTGAAAATGCTGGTGAGTATTACCAATGGTGTACACAAAGTCATGTGTGAGGAATCTTAACCAAGGAATAAATACCTTAGGTTTTTTTTTCCCAAAAATTGATGTTTGTGCTCTGTACATCTGCATTTTTGAACCATTAAAAAAAACCAAACCACATCCAAAAGAAAAATGCACAGAACAAACCATTGTGATATAGGAGGGGGGGGCAGCATTTATAGTAGACTGGCCACACAGACATCTCAGCAGAACACTAGGGCATCTTAGGGAGATTTGTAGTGAATCTCATATAAAAAGTCCCAGGTACACATTTCACCATTTCACCCCTTATACTGTATGGTGAGTCCTCCAAAATCCACCCAAAACCTACTGTACCCAACTTTACACCACACCAATAGCCCTAATGTCTGCAGGTAACACCTATATGTAGAACAGTGAGATTAGGGTGGGTTTTGTAAGTGCTTTCCTATCTCTAATGGAGTTCCTTTCATAAATTATTTGTATTTTAATGTAAACCGCTTAGGTCTGTAAAATGCTGATGCAGTATAACAAATGCTAATAAAACATAAACATAACTCACAAATCCCACCGTAAGTGAAGTAATTAAAGTGGAGTATGGGCCTGAGTTCTCATCTCTCTGGTTTGGTCACCTTGTTGCCATTTATTTGCTGTTATAACAGGTCTAGCCCCAGACATCTAAATTGTGCCCTGGACATATTCTAAAATATTTGATTATGGTTCTTGGTCGGTTCACACATTTTCTGAGTGTATGTGAAGATTGTATAGTTGCATTTTATATATTTACTAGTCTTTAAGCCTGCTAGAAAGCAGCCCCCTTTCCCTCTCCCCCTCCAGTTCCTCCCTAACTGTCTCTCCGTGGCCCCCCTTCTGTCTTTCCCCCTAAGCAAAATTATCTGCCTCCCAGCACACCCCTCTCCCCGAAGCAGCCCCCTTTCCCTCTACCACTCCAATTCCTCCCTGACAGTGTCTCCGTGGCCCCCCATTTTGTCTCCCCCCCCCCAAGCAAAGCTGTCTGCCTCCAAGTACACCCCTCCCCCAAAGCATGCCTCTTTCCCTCTCCCGCTCCAGTTCCTCCCTGTCTCTCTGTGGCCCTCCTTCTGTCTCCCCCCCAAGCAAAGCTGTCTGCCTCCAAGCACAGCCCTTCCCCAAAGCAGGCCCCTTTCCCTCTCCAGCTCCAGTTCCTCCCTGTCTCTCCATGGCCTCCCTTCTGTCTCCCCCCCAAGCAAAGCTGTCTGCCTTCAAGCACACCCCACCCCCAAAGCAGGCCCCTTTCCCTCTTCTGCTCCAGTTCCTCCCTGTCTCTTCGTGGCCCACCCGATTTTCTCTTCTTGCGGTCTGGCCAGCTACCCTAGTCCCTTGCCACCGCCGCCACCCCCTTCCCTTCCCGCGGTCAACAAACCTCTTGGCTCCAGCAGCGGCAGCAGCACTGTAAACACGCTACTTCGCGGCCTCTACTGCCCCGATTTGCTCTTTCGTGTCCCTGATGACGTCATCAGGGACACAGAAGAGCAAATCAAGGCAGTAGAGGTGGCGAAGCAGCGTGTTTACAGTGCTGTGGCCGCTGCTGGAGCCAAGAGGTTTGTCGACCGTGGGAAGGGAAGGGAAGGGAAGAGGGTGGCGGCGGCGGCAAGGGACTAAGGTAGCCGGCCAGACCGCGAGAAGAGAAAATCGGGTGGGAGGCTCAACGGGGATGGGGGGGAGGGGCGAAGACGACGATGAAGACGCACTGAGCCCTTGCTTTTTCCCTAGCTCCCAGTTTCCTACCGGTCTGTACACCGCGATCTGGAGAGCAGGGAGTCCAACGGTTGCGGCTGGCAAGCAATGCAGCTGGGAAGCAGTAAAGCTGGGGACTCGCGCATGCGCATCTGCAAAGCCACGGACATACATCTCACAGATCAGGGATTTCAGATCACGCAGGTCTCAGTGCGCTTGCACGTCTAGCGTTTTATTATATTAGATACTCGAAATCCTATATATATTGAGAAGTCTTGCTTGCATTCTTATTAGAAAAATGTACAAGTCATAAGTCCACCCAATCCATGCCTCTAATGTGCTCCCTTGAGATTTACATGAACAGCATAGATATCCATCTAGAAACATAGAAACATAGAAAAATGACGGCAGAAAAGGGCCAAAGCCCATCAAGTCTGCCCACTCCAGTGACCCTTCCCCCATGAGTTTGCTCACCAACCTCCTGCCCTTACCTCATTAGAGATCCCACATGAATATCCCATTTATTTTTGAAATCTGCCACGCTGTTGGCCTCAATCACCTGCCGTGGGAGTTCATTCCAATGATCGACCACCCTCTCAGTGAAGAAATACTTTCTGGAGTCCCCATGAAATTTCCCTCCCTTGATTTTCAGCGGATGCCCTCTGGTGGACGAAGGTCCCATAAGACGAAAGATATCCTCTTCCACCTCGATACGACCCGTGATATATTTAAATGTCTCAATCATGTCTCCTCTCTCTCTTCGTTCTTCAAGTGAGTACAGCTGCAATTTATTCAGCCTTACTTCATACGGAAGATCCTTGAGCCCCGAGACCATCCTGGTGGTCATCCGCTGAACTGACTCAACTCTCAGCACATCTTTCTGGTAATGTGGTCTCCAGAATTGAACACAATATTCCAAATGAGGTCTCACCATGGACCTGTACAGTGGCATTATGACCTCTGGCATCCTGCTGATAAAACCTCTACGGATACAACCCATCATTTGCCTTGCCTTGGAGGAAGCCTTTTCCACTTGATTGGCAGTTTTCATGTCATCACTAATGATTACTCCTAAATCCCGTTCTTCCGTGGTCCTAACTAAGATCTCACCATTTAACGTGTAAGTCCTGCATAGATTTCTTTTACCCAGGTGCATCACTTTGCATTTTTTAGCATTGAAGTTGAGCTGCCAAGTCGATGACCATTGTTCTAATAGTAGTAGGTCCTGCGTCATACTGTCAGGCATAGTGCTTTTACCTACTATGTTGCACAGTTTGGCGTCATCGGCGAACAATGATATTTTTCCTCTGAGCCCTTGTGTCATATCACTTATGAATATGTTGAATAGGATTGGACCTAAGACCGAGCCATGTGGCACTCCACTGGTCACATCTGATGTTTTGGATGGGGTACCATTTACCATCACCCTCTGAATTCTACCGCTCAGCCAATCCTTAACCCATGCAGCTAGTGTTTCCCTTAATCCCAGCGATTTCAACTTGTTCAATAACCTGCGGTGTGGGACGCTATCAAAAGCTTTGCTGAAGTCCAAATACACTACGTCGAGGGACTCCCCGGCATCCAGTTGTCTTGTTACCCAGTCGAAGAAGCTAATCAGATTTGATTGGCAGGACCTGCCCTTGGTAAATCCATGTTGATGGGGATCACGTAGATTTTCTTCATCCAGTATTGTATCAAGTTTCTGTTTGATCAGTGTTTCCATGAGCTTGCATACTATGGATGTGAGACTTACCGGTCTGTAATTTGCCGTCTCTGTCCTGCAGCCCTTTTTGTGGAGTGGAATAACGTTAGCTGTTTTCCAATCCAAGGGGACTCTTCCCGTGCTTAGGGAGAGATTGAAGAGCACAGACAATGGTTCCGCCAGGACTTCACTCAACTCTCTGAGCACCCTGGGGTGTAGGTTGTCTGGTCCCATGGCTTTGTTCACTTTGAGTCTTGAAAGTTCGCAGTAGACGCTACTGGGCGTAAACTTGAAGTCTTGAAACGGGTCTTTCTGGCTTTCCCTTGTCTGTAAAAGTGGACCGGATCCCGGTGCCTCACAGGTGAAAACCGAGCAGAAGTATTCATTTAGTAGCTCGGCCTTAGTGGAATCCGATTCTGCATAATTCCCGTCCGATTTCCTGAGTCGTTCTATCCTATCTTTGTTTCTTTTCCTGTCACTAATATACCTAAAGAAGGATTTATCCCCTTTCTTAATGTTCCGCGCTAGATTCTCCTCTATTCGGAGCTTGGCCTCTCTGACTGCCTTCTTGACAGCTTTAGACCTGTCCTGATAGTCTTCTTTTGCCTCCTGCTTTCCTAAATGTTTGTAGGCGATAAATGCTTTTTTCTTCTCCTTAACGAGGTCCAAAATTTCAGTACTGAACCACTGGGGTCTCTTGTTTCTCCGACTTTTGCTGACCGTTTTTACATAGCGATTTGTTGCTTCATGCAGGGTGGATTTCAGAGTCGACCACATATTCTCCACGTTGTCGGTTTGTGCTTGGTTCTGCAGCTCCCGGTGGACAAAATCTCCCATGTGTTCGAAGTCTGTGCCTTTAAAGTTGAGGACTCTCGTCACTGTATTTGATCTAGAGAAACCCCATCTGAGGTTAAGCCATACCATGTTATGGTCGCTGGAGGCCAGCGTATCTTCTACCAATACTTCTGTGACGCTGTCTCCGTAGGTGAGTACCAGGTCTAGTATCGCCTGGTTTCTAGTGGGCTCCAGTACCATTTGTTTGAGTCTAGAACAGACATGGGCAACTCCGGTCCTCGAGGGCTGGAATCCAATCAGGTTTTCATGATTTCCCCAATGAATATGCCTGACATCTATTTGCATGCACTGCTTTCAATGCATATTCATTGGGGAAATCCTGAAAACCTAGAGTACCGGAGTTGCCCATATGTAGTCTAGAAAATATGGCTGATGCAAGCAAGAAGGAATGATTAAGAAGGGGATCACAAACAGATCGGAGAAGGTTATCATGCTGCTGTACCGGGCCATGGTACACCCCCACCTGCAATACTGTGTCCAGCACTGGTCGCCGTACATGAAGAGGGACATAGCACTACTCGAAAGGGTCCAGAGAAGAGCGACTAAAATGGTTAAGGGGCTGGAGGAGTTGCCGTACAGTGAGAGATTAGAGAAACTGGGCCTCTTCTCCCTTGAAAAGAGGAGACTGAGAGGGGACATGATCAAAACATTCAAGATAATGAAGGGAATAGACTTAGAGACTTAGTAGATAAAGATAGGTTGTTCACCCTTTCAAAGGTAGGGAGAACGAGAGGGCACTCTCTAAAGTTAAAAGGGGATAGATTCCGTACAAACGTAAGGATGTTCTTCTTCACCCAGAGAGTGGTAGAAATATGGAATGCTCTTCTGGAGGATGTTATAGGGGAAAACACCCTCCAGGGATTCAAGACAAAGTTAGACAAGTTCCTGCTGAACCAGAACGTATGCAGGTAAGGCTAGACTCAGTTAGAGCACTGGTCTTTGACCTAGGGCCACTGCGGGAGCGGACTGCTGGACACAATGGACCACTGGTCTGACCCAGCAGCTGCAATTCTTATGTTCTTATATAATAAGGACCCTCAGTTATATTAACCCCAGCCTGCCTGGAACTCAGAATTCATAGACATTGATGATGCCAAAATGATATAAAAAGGCAACTGCTGTAGCAAGAGATAAGCTACCCACCTTCGACTTCTACAACTTCACTTCAGACTTCATCTATAATTGGAACATTTCAGAGTGTCAGATCTGCAGCAACAGCTGAGGGTCAAGTGTGAGCACTACCTAAGATGAAGCAAACACCTGCTGGTCCCATATGTCCTCAAAAAGGAAAAGACTTACATCACCTTCTAAGGTTGTATAAGCCAAGATCTGTAATCACTATCCTATTGGGAAACAAACAGGTTTGGCATTTTTGGCCCTAGGGAGCATGTATTTTGATACCCAATTAATGTTCATTCTAGCATTTAAAGAACTTTTTATTCTAATCTTTTGTTCTGTCGCATTCTTTATTCTATCCATGTAAACAAACATGTTTTTGTAGTTTATCAATATGTGGCCCATTTTCTTTTTTTTTTTAATTCTTTATTCATTTTCAAATTTACAATAAGTGTAACAATATATCCAAACAAATTAAAAATAAATATAACACTTAATAATCATCAATGGTACAAATAATATGCTCTTATCTCCCACCCTTCCCACCTTTTCTTATCATATAATCAATACCTTATACAATATGTAACAATAAATTTACCCTCCCCTCCCCCCACACAATCAAACTTGTAAATTTAAGGGAAAAAAAAAATAAAATAAAATGTCATCTAAATGGCTCCCACATACCTGAAATTTCCTGAAAACACTGCGCTGTATTGCAATAAATCTTTCCATTTTATAAACATAAGGAATTCCACCAGAAATTATAATTTAATCTACTCAAATTTTTCCAATTATACGTAATTTGTTGAATGGCAACCCCAGTCATTATAAGTAATAATTTGTTATTATTTGTAGAAATCTGACTTTTTGCTCTCATTGCCATACCAAATAGCACAGTATCATATGATAATGCCACTGGGTTGCCTAATAAACAATTAATTTGGTCCCAAATTGATTTCCAGAAATTCATAATAAATGGACAATAGAATAATAAATGATCTAAAGTCCCTGCTTCGAGATGACAGTGCAAACATTTATTAGACTTAGAGCTATCCAATTTTTGTCATCGAACAGGGGTCCATAATGCTCTATGTAACAGAAAAAACCAAGTTTGTCTCATAGATGCCGACACTGTACATATCATCCTCCAAGTCCAAATTCGTGGCCATTGAGATGCAGTGGTGCTTAATCTCAATACTCCAAATGTCTCTCAGACCAGTGTTTAGTTTCTTTTTAATAAATTCAGTCAGCAATTTATACGACTGGGCGGCCTGGTGACCCAAGAAGTCCTCCTGAAAGCATAAGAACTCCATACTATATTGATTATTAATGTTTTTCCAGTCAGGGAACCCTGCCTGAATGGCCTGCTTCAGTTGCAACCATCTAAAACATTCTGATTTATTAAGACCATATTTATGTTGCAACTGTGAAAATTCAAGCATTTTAACATTAGAGATAACATCATCTAATAAACGTATTCCTGCTATCATCCAATGCTTCCAGGCGAGCCTTTCTCCGCCAATTTGAATTTTGGAGTTCAACCATATAGATTGATTTGTAGATTTGTGAATTGGAATTGTTGTTAAATTACTTATATAACGCAATGTTTTCCATGTATCAGCTAATATTCTGTTATCTTTACTGTAACTAGGCATTTTGATACTGAGCACATGATAGGCGCAAAGGAGACATGAGTTGCCATTCAAGCCACAACCAATCTGGGAGTTTTTCCATGAGCTCTGGGAGGACCCAATACATACCCTGGCACAAAATATAGGCTTGATGATACCTATAAAAATTGGGAAAATTTACCCCCCCTTCTGAAATTGGCCTTTGTAAAAATACCAAGGCCACTCTAGGAGTTTTACCTAGCCAAATAAATTTTATAAGAATACTATTTAATTTTTTATAAAAGGACCCTTGAAAATAAACTGGCAACATACCCATCTGATAACAAACCACAGGCAAGATCATCATCTTAATAGTTTGGACTCTCCCCCACCATGAAAGATGTAAAGGATTCCATTGCTCAAATGGTAAAAGAGCCGACAAGAGGCAACGCCACCCTGGACTTGGTACTAAATGGCCTCACGGGACCGACAAAAGAAGTAGAAGTTAAGGTACCGCTGGGGACGAGCGATCACAATGTGATCAACTTTAAGCTTGACATCGGGAATAGAAAACGTGCCAAAACCTTAACCAAAACCTTTAACTTTAAAAAGGGCAAATACGATCGCATGAGAGCCATGGTGAAACAACGACTCAAGAAAAAGGTGGACAAACTTGAAACGGTAGACCAGGCATGGTCCCTACTGAAAAATACTATCACAGAAGCACAAAATCTCCACATTCCAAGGATCTCCAAAGAGGGGAGAACAAAAGGTAAGGGAGAACCGGCATGGCTTACCAGACAGGTGAGGGTAGCCATAAAAGAAAAGAAGGACTCTTTCAAAAAATGGAAACACATGAAAACAATCGAAGCATGGAAAATACATAAAGATGATCAAAAGAAATGTCACAAGGCGGTGAGGGATGCCAAAAAGGACTATGAGGAAAAAATAGCGCAAGAAGCCAAAAACTTCAAACCCTTCTTTAGATACGTGAAAGGGAAAAAACCCGCAAAAGAGGCGGTGGGACCCCTGGACGACCAGGGAAGAAAAGGGTACATCAAGGAAGATAAACAAATTGCTGACAAACTAAATTCCTTCTTTGCGTCCGTCTTTACGGAGGAGGATACCGCTAAAATACCAGAAGCAGTGAAAGTGTTTAGTGGAGTAATAGAAGACAGCCTCACCACAGTTGAAGTGGAGTTGGACCAGATATACTACCAGATCGACAAACTTAAAAGTGACAAATCCCCTGGACCGGATGGAATTCACCCGAGAGTTTTAAAGGAATTGAAGGTTGAAATCGGAGAGCTATTGCAAAAACTTGCCAATCTGACAATCAGAACTGGACAGATACCAGAGGACTGGAAGATAGCGAATGTCACGCCAATTTTCAAAAAAGGATCGAGAGGGGAACCGGGCAACTACAGACCTGTGAGTCTTACGTCTGTCCCTGGAAAGATGATTGAAGCACTGATCAAGGATAGCATAGTCCGGCACCTAGATACACACGACTTGATGAAACCCAGTCAACATGGGTTCAGGAAAGGGAAATCATGTTTAACGAATTTGCTTCAATTTTTCGAGACCGTGAACAAGCAAATTGATAGTGGAATGCCGGTGGACATAATATATTTGGACTTCCAGAAAGCATTCGACAAAGTTCCACATGAAAGGCTTCTCAGGAAACTACAAAGCCATGGAATAGAGGGAGATATACAAAGGTGGATAGGCAAATGGTTGGAAAACAGAAAGCAGAGAGTGGGCATAAATGGGAAGTTCTCAGACTGGGAGAAAGTGACTAGTGGTGTGCCCCAGGGCTCAGTGCTTGGGCCAATCCTATTTAATATTTATATCAATGACCTGGAAGACGGAATATCCAGTGAGATCATTAAGTTTGCAGACAACACAAAGCTATGCCGGGCAATCAGATCGCAGGAGGATAGCGAGGAACTCCAAAGCGACTTGTATCAGTTAGAGAAATGGGCAGAGCAATGGCAGATGAAGTTCAACGTGGAGAAATGCAAAGTAATGCATTTAGGTAGTAAGAATAAGGAATACGAGTATAGAATGTCAGGCGCAACTCTGGGTAAGAGCGAACAAGAAAAGGACCTGGGTGTACTGATAGATAGGACCCTGAAGCCATCGGCACAATGCGCGGCAGCGGCAAAGAAAGCAAACAGAATGTTAGGCATGATAAAGAAAGGAATCACGAGTAGATCGGAGAAAGTCATAATGCCGCTTTATAGAGCAATGGTCAGACCACACTTGGAATACTGTGTCCAACATTGGTCTCCCAACCTAAAGAAGGATATAAAACTGTTGGAGAGGGTGCAGAGACGAGCAACGAAGTTAATAAGAGGTATGGAGAACTTGGAATATGAGGAACGACTCAAGAAACTGGGACTGTTCTCCCTTGAGAAGAGGAGGCTGCGAGGGGACATGATCGAGACGTTCAAAATGCTGAAAGGCATCGATAAAATAGAGCAGGAAAATAAATTATTTACATTGTCCAACGCGACACGGACAAGAGGACATGGTTTGAAGCTAAGGGGGGACAAGTCCAGGACAAATGTCAGGAAGTACTGTTTTACGCAGCGAGTGGTAGACGCCTGGAATGCTCTCCCAAAGGAGGTTATTAAGGAATCCACTGTGCTGGGATTCAAAGGCAAATTAGATACACATCTCCTTATGAGAGGCATAGAGGGATATGGGTGACTAAAACTACATCAGGTGTATACCTGACTGGGCCTCCGCGTGTGCGGATCGCCGGACTCGATGGACCATGGGTCTGATCCGGAGATGGCAGTTCTTATGTTCTTATGTTCTTATGTTCACACAATTCTGTGACCTTCTGTAATAACAATTTTTCATTTATTTTTATTGTTTCTTCCATTGTATTTTTAATCCAAATGCCTAAATATTTTATTCCATCTTCCCTCCATATAAAGGGAAATGAATCAAACAAACCTTTTGTACAATTGACATTGAGGGGAAGAATTTCTGTTTTACTCCAATTTATCTTGTAACCTGAAAATTTTCCAAATTTCACAATCATTTCAAGTAAGCAAGGAATGGTTGTCTCAGGATTTCTCAAATAGAGCAATATATCATCTGCGTAAGTTGAGACCTTATATTACCGATATCTACGAGGAATACCCTGAATCTCATCTGCTTGCTGAATAGCTAGTAACAGGGGTTCCAATACAATATCAAAAAGCAGAGGAGATAAAGGACAGCCTTGTCTAACCCCCCTCTGCAACCTAAAGCCATCTGAGAAATTATTATTAATATACAATTTAGCAACAGGGGAGCTATACAAAGTTTGAACCATTTGTATAAATCCTGAACCAATACCAAACCATTCCATCGCTTGATACATGAAGGTCCATTCAACACGATCAAAGGCCTTCTCTGCATCAAGGGATACAGAAAAAGCCAGATCATTTAAGGCTTTTGATAAATTCAACATATGCAAGGCAAGCCTAATGTTATTAGAAGAATGTCTTTGAGCACCGAATCCAGTTTGGTGCATTCCAATAATAATAGGGAGAGCTTTACCCAAACGTATTGCTAAAGTTTTAGCTAAAAGTTTTCCATCAACATTAATTAAAGAAATAGGCCTGTAATTTGAAACCAGAGAGGGATCTTTATTTGGCTTTGGCAAGACTATAATTAATGATTCCGCCATGGTAGCTGTAATACAACCATTAGTTAGTTGATTCTGATATAAATTTAGTAAATATGGTAATAGAGTAATTTGGAATGATTTATAAAACTCTACTGTAAAACCATCTCCACCTAGAGTGGATCCAACTCTAAGGGACTTCAATGCTGCTTGCAATTCCTTAATTGATATTGGCTTTTCTAAACTTTCTTTTATATACTCAGGAACTTTCGGCCCCTTGATTAAATTTAAAAATTCCAATCCATCTTTTTCTTTATCTAAATAAGGCTAAGAAGAATACAGATCTTTATAAAATTGTAAAAATTATTTTAAAATAGAATCATTTTGTGTACAAGAATTTCCTTTTTCATCTTTTATCGCCACTACATTTGTTTTTTTTTTTTTTTTGCTTTTAAATAATTTGCCAGTAATCTTCCCGCCTTATTTGAATTTGCATAATACAATGCTTGTTGAGAAAATAAATCTTTCCTTATCATATTAGAAGAAATCTCATTATATTTCCCTTTAGCTTTCAAAAGATCTTGTAAAATAGAATATTCCCATTTATCCTTTAATTTTGATTCCAATATCTTAATTTCTTGTTGTAACCTAGAAAATTGATATTTAATTTGTTTTTTAGTATACGCCGAAAAAGAAATAATTTGGCCTCTTATGGTTGCCTTAAAAGCATCCCATAACGTCTCCATTGAGATATCTTCCATATTATTTATTTGAAAATAATCATTTATTTTTAACTGAATTTTCTCAATAAAATTAGGTTCTACAAGCAAAGCATTATCAAATCTCCACACAGATCTTCTAACCTCCTGATCACCATGATCAGATAAAATAATTGGATCAAAGGAGGCTTGTGTTACTTGCTGAACTAATGTATTTGAAATAAATATATAATCTATTCTTGAAAATGATTTGTGGACATGGGAGCAGAACGAAAATTCCTGATCATTAAAATGAAATATTCATCATATATCTTTTAAATCACAATTTTGAACCAGATTATCCAACCCTAATGATTTCATAATTCTACTAGTTTTTTGTCCATTAAAGGATCTATAACAGCATTAAAATCCCCTGCCACAACTAAATTAGAAGCAGCCAGTGGTAACAATAATTGTTGTAGAGATTTGAAAAATTCAATTTGATTCGAATTAGGTGCATATACATTGAATAGCGCCATGGTAGTATTTCCCAGATTCATGTCTACATGTATCCACCTTCCTAAGGGATCAGCAGCAATTAAATTGAATGTAGCATTACATCTCTTATTCACCAATATAGCAACACCTGCTTTTTTTCTTTACAGCTGGGGCATAAAAGCAATGTTTCACCCAGTCTCCATGAAGCTTTTGAGACTCTAAAGCTGATAAGTGAGACTCCTGGATGCAACATATATCAATATTCTGTTGTTTTAAGAATAAAAGTACCTTCTTTCTTGATTGATTGAGGCCATTTACATTTAGCGAAAATAATTTAAGTTCCATCTATATATTTATTTCTAGCACATTTGAACTCCAACAAATACATTAATTTATTATAATTTGCATACACATAAATCATTTACTATATAAAACATTCTTCCCCACTCTTAATTCCTTAAATATTATATTTCTATGATACCAAAAATCATTCCCTATGCCCTCCCCTATCCCTCCTCTCCTAATAATGCGATAACTTGAAGACATCTTCTCAGACCAGCCGCCCTTTCCCTCCCATAAGTATCTTGATTGACTATTCCTCCTTTACTATAAAAAAAATTGTTCAATCTATATAATTAAAACTCCTTACTACCTTTTAATTAAATATCTAGCTTTTTATATAAAATCTTCATGAATTCAATTCAGTTAAGAATATGTACTTTGAATTACATTATATTAATAAGATCCATCTAAATCCGAAAACTGCAATAGAATTTTCTTTACATCCCCTCTTAAAAGTGGTAAATTGATTTTAAAACTATTAGTACATTACAATAATACAATGTATCAACATCAATTATGCTATAAGTTCACTTTAATTAATTTAAACAATAACTTTATTAAGGTATGTTTACCACCAAAGTAATAATTATCCACCTCATGAAAATCACTGAGTTAATTTAAACTCCATCAAAACTATAGAATTATTTAAATATTAATGATTTAAAATAAAATAAGGATTTTCTTTTTAATATTATGACATCAGAAAATGTAATAATTTTCAAATCTTATTTAAGATAATATCAATATAATATTTCATTTTATTTTAAGAATTACTATTGTAACATTACACTTTCTATAATAAATCTATTTCTGTTAACCACTGTCACTTTCCTAAAAGTAAAATTGAATATACTTAACATGACTCATCATTTTGGCCTTAATATTTTCATAAATATCATTTTAATTTGCTGCTATAGGAATTATGATAGAAAAGGCCTACAATTTTAAAACTGAAATTAACAAACCCTCAGCAAAGTATTCTTGTCCCTTGGTTTGTCTGTATAATAGCTCTCTCTGAGGCACCTAATCTGGCAGCATCTATATTTTCAGGAGCGGATGGTGCCAACAACGATACGTCCATATTGTAAATCTATTATTTTATTTATTTATTCAATTTAATTAATACAAACAAGCAATAAACATACTTGTACACAGATTACACAAAATATTATAAGAAAAAGCTATAACCCCAATTCCACTTAACACAGTGTTTTTGGTTACTCAATAATAATTCAAATTATTCAGTCCACAACTTTTGGAGAGAGACTTAAGAAAAAATAAAAATAAGAAATAAGACAAGTCTTATCCAACTTAGAAAGCGGCATTTTTCTGCGGTGCTACAGCCATTCATAGCAAGTTACTCATTTTCAGTTACAGGCACTACATGCTCTTTAGATTCTATAAATCCTATCAATTGTTTAGGCTCAAAAAATAAGTAATTCTTATTCTGATATGAAACAAAACATTTTACAGGAAATTTCAACATAAAATTTGCTCCCAAGGCTAGGACTCTTGGCCGTAATGCCAAGAATTCCTTCCTACGCCTCTGAGATCTCAATGACATATCAGGAAATATTCAAACATTAGAACCTAAAAATTGATCATTAATATGACGAAAAAACAAGCGTAGTATATATTCTCTATCACTTTCTAAAGCAAAAGTTATTAACAGGGTTTTCCTTTCCGTTATAACCTCTAAAGAGTTCTCCAGAAACGTCGTTAAATTCATGTTGTCATTATTTGTCCCTTGAATCTCATTAGGAGTGGAAACTTCTACAGGTTTCTTTAGTTGAAGATAATTAGCTCTAACAATTGGTGGCAAACTTTCTGTGGGAATTAGCAAAATTTCCTTAAAATATTTTCTTGCCATCTCCATTGGTGAAATTAAGGGACATTTAGGAAAGTTTAGGAGTCTCAGATTATTTTTCCTTAGTTGGTTCTCAAAACTTTCCATTTTCCTGGCAGTAAATGATCTTTCTTTTACCAATTCCAAATCCAAAGTTTTCATTTCGGATATTCTTGACTCCTGTTTTTCTAATTTCTCACTTAAATCTTTAAGGACCAAGCCCTGTTGTTCCACTTTAGAGTGAATAGTCCCATAATCAATTTTTAAAGTGGAAAAGGATAGTTTGAGGTTAGCGTCCATAACTGATATGGCCTGCCATAAAGCCTCCATATTTATTACCTTAGGCTTCTCCAACACCCCAAAGTTGATGTTGCTTCCTCCTCTCAGCTCCTCTGCAGGGTGGGAAAGCTGCTGCTGTTCTCTAGCTTCTTCAGCTCCCGATAGAATTGGAGCTGGCTGTCCTCCTTCTCTGGGGATCGATGTGCCTTCCGGGGTCATCATTTCCTCAGGAACTCCCGACTCTGCACTGTTTCCGGGTTGTGGTGGTGGCTGCCTCTGCTCCGGGCTCAACAATGCCCGAATGTGCTGGCTGAGTTCGCCCGATGTATTCGGGCTTACACCTGAAGTAGCCCCCGAAGATTCGCTCGAGTGGGCTAACGCTCCCTCGATTGTAGTTTGCACCAGACGCGGTGCCGCTATCGCTGCCGGAGGATTGCTGTGAAGGGCTCCTTTCCTCTTCCCCATATCGAGGTAAGAGGGTTGCTAGGTCACTCAGCAAAACGCCTGCCGACTGCAAGAGAGGGAGCCTCCTACTCAGGCGTCCGCTCTCGTCGCCATCTTGTTTCTCCATATTGTAAATCTAAACACTCCAACATCCTTAAACTTCACCTCCTTGGGCTCAGATATTTCTTCCGATTCTGTCATTAAAGCCATATTTGATTGTGCTGCCATTTGGACATTGTCAGCTTCCTTCGCCGTTGTTTATCCCCTTAAACAAAAAGCGCTGATACTATCCGACACCAGCTGTTTTTGCCCAGATTAAGAATGAGCTACAAGGAGTGGAGGACACGTAGGGTATCGCTCCGGCATGTAGTTTCTCAGATCTAGGCTCTAGAGCTGTGACAAATGGCTGCTCCCTTTAGCATTATTAGATGCCTGAAATCAGAAGCACTGAAGTTATTTGACACCAGGAAGTCTGCTGAACAATTTGCAGTCCAAAAATGTTTCATAATGCCACAGGAGCTACCGAAGCGCATACTCTTCCTGCACCCTAGTGCTCAAGGCGAAACTACTGCACCAAAAACCATAGGGAGGAGGCGAGCCGCTATTTACCTCTATAAGGGGAATTCAATCCACAGAGCAGCAGCAGCTCACCTACAACTCAACCGTTGTCCATTCACAAAGTTCCACAGCATTCACCCTCCAGGGATTAGTCTCAGGAATCTCCCTGGCTGTTACCAAAGGAAATTCCCTCAAGGCCTCACTCGATGCTCCACCCTCCCTCCTATGACGTCAGGTAAATATGAATTTATGAATATTCATCATCTCATTTGTTTTCAATTCTGTATTAGAATCCTTTTCAGTTTTAATTTGAAACTTTCTAATCGTTCTATTACAGTTAATGAGTCATTTGTAGCAGTCATCTTAATGTCCATTAAAGTATATGAAAAAAAATAATAATTTCCTTTTATTCCTCTTTTCCCCTAGCCAAACTTCATATTCAATTAACTAATAACTTTCTTTAATTATCTCTTAGTCAACATTTCATATCATGAAGTAAATTAATTTCTAATTCATAGATGTTTCTTGTAATGAAAGGAAATCCTTAAGTTTTTCTGGATCACTAAACTGATGGTATTTTCCTTTGTATGTAATTTTCAATAGCGCAGGATAATATAAACCATATTGAGCTCCTATTTCTTTCAAAGGTTGTCTAAGTTGTAAAAATTTTTTCCTAACCTGAACAGTCTCTTTTGCAAAGTCTGGGAGAAAGATCAATTTGGAATCTTTGTATGTTATATTTTTAATCTCTTTTGCAGCTTTTAAAATGTCCAGTACTTGATGGAATCTAAAAAGTCTTAATATTACAGTTCTAGATTTTTCTTGATGTTGAGGATTTTTCTTTCCAATTCTATGTGCTCTTTCTATTTCTAAATTACCTTTTATTTTTATTGGAAGAATTTTTGGTATTAGATCCTCCAAAAAATGAGAGATCATATTCTTCCCCTCAGCTCCCTCCTTTATTCCAATAATTCTAATGTTCTGATTTCTAGATCTGTTTTCCATATCTATTACTTTCTTATTCAATTCCATCAAGATGTTATGATCTTCTTTGTAAGTTAGTTGTATGTGCTCAATTTTCCCAACTTTGTCTTCCAATTTGTCTATTCTATTATTTAAAATATCAAACTTACTGTTCATGAGATTCACTTCTTTTTTTATTTCCATTAGGTTTAAGTTAATATTTCTTAATTCTTCCATTACCTCAATAATGTCCAGAGCGTCCATAGGTAATGGAACTCCACTGACAGTTTGTGAATCTTCCTTTAATCTCTTAGCCTTCCCAGTTGATTTAGCAGAAGTTTCTTGTAGTTTTAATTTTGTTGATGCCATTCTTTCAAATTCTTTCAGCTTTTAAAATGAATCTGGAGAATATTTATTACTTTAAAACTAATAAAGTATGCCCATAGGAGGGAGCTCAGCAGTTAGCCTGCCATCTGCTAAGCCTCCAAGTTCCAGAATCCATGTGGCCCATTTTCAAAAAAGAAAGAAGTCCATAAAATGGCATAATGTGGCACTTGGACATCTTATACACATAGAAATGTGATGGCAGATAAAGGCTGCCCATCCAGAGCATCCGCTATCTCCTCCTCTCTCTAAGAGAACCCACGTGCCTGTCCCATGCTTTCTTGAATTCAGACACTGTCTTTGTCTCCACCGCCTCTACTGGGAGTCTATTCTATGCATCTACCACCCTTTCTGTATTTTCTTAGATTACTTTCGAGCCTATCACCTTTTAACTTCATTCTATGCCCTCTCATTCCAGAACTTCCTTTCAAATGAAAGAAATTTGGCTCATATGCATTTATGCCAATGTAAGCATTTAAATGTTTGTATTATATTTCCCCTCTCCTGCCATTCCTCCAAAGTATACATCTTGAAATCTTTGGCAGTATATGAGTGGGCTATCTGGTTGGTGTGGCAGTTGATGAAAAACTCAGTTTTGAAGTCTTTCATTCAATTACAAGTAGAATTTCATCTTCTTACTACTATGAATTATGAATGGCTGCAGCTGTGACATGTTTTGTTTGTCAATGGCAGCTTCCAATTTTTATAATATTCTCCAAATTGTAAGTAATCCTTATTGTGGTGGTTCTCAAAACGTAATGACATATGAGTTAATGATTCCCTCACAGATCAAAATTGGAGGCTGTTTTGGTGTCAACAGACCAGGGTTTCCCTTTCCACATTGCTTACACAATCACAGAGTGGTCTCGACACCAGTAAAATTATCTAAGGTAGAACAAAGAACTCTTGGAGTTTGTGCAGGAGCTGATATTTCCTTCTGTTTGTGGATCTTATTCCCAAGTATCCATTTCTTATAGGTCAATGAAATTACTAGATATTCTAATTTCAGATGCAAAACAAAGTACTGATTTGAGAATTTACATTGATTACATTGTTGTTAAATATATGCCTGGCAAAGATAGTTGGCTAAAATTCTACAAGGGATATTTTCCTTTCCTAAAATGATGAGAAACAAATATGCATATTTGGAGAGTTAGAAGGATGATCAATATTATAAAATGCTAATACAAATAGAACCCCGCACAGGCTTAGGGAGGAAAGTGCCTGCCAAAACCAAAAAGAAATTCTCACTAAGTAGGTTAAGAAGTGGCACCCAATTATAAAATGTCTTTTTATAACCAAATAACTATGCAACTAGGCTATGTATAGTCTTTTACAAATACGAGCTTTCAAACATAATGTCAAGTTGCCCCTAAACTGTTGTGTTCCACAAGAGCAAGTGACAAAAAATGATCACCAGAAGCATAGAAGACAGCAAAGCAATGAGTAAACACTAGCAAGAAGTTCTGGATGAAGATTTTAGTATAGCTGACTAGATTTACCTGTGTTAACTCAAGTTTTAGAATGCATCAGCTACAGATAATATATCAGTAATGGGATAATGAAAATATATGCAGGAAAGCATTTAGTACAATGCATGATTAATTTAAAAGATCATTATGGTCATAAAATAATGATAGGATTTCAGTCTCATGGCTGGATCAGAAAATTGCTAAATATCTTTAAAGGCTATTTTATATTTAGTTAAATGATGAAATTGTATTGGAATTTTTTCTCTAAATATGTTCCAAAATGCAGATGATGCAATTTACAAAATGAGAAGAGGTTGCAGATTTTAGCGGACTTTAAGTGGGAGTTGTGGTGTAAAAGTAATGGGAAAATGAAAATGTAAGTCAAGATGCATTTTAAAAAAATTAAAAAACAGTCAAGGTTGCCATCTTTCTTTTTTTTTTTTTTTACATATGTAAGTATGATAAAAAAAACAAAAACAAAACCCTTCAGGGCAGGTGGATTTAAATCATTCTAAACATAACCAATATTACATTGACTTCAACTAACATCTACTCCCCCACAACAGACTCTCTTGAATTCTTTGGAAAATTGGCTGACAAATTAGAAGCAACTAATGTCCTGCATCATATTATAGTTGGTGATTACAACATGATTATGAACTCCCAATTAGATAGAATATCGAAAGCAACCTATAGGGTACCTAAGGCCAGGGCTACCCTAATAGATATTATGACACACTTGGATTTGCATGATGTCTGACGAACCCTTCACATATTACTCACCACCTCACTGCTCATATTCACGAATAGATATGTTCCTTCACTCTCTTTGGCAATTTTTAAAGGATGCCTCAATTGAAGAAATTTCAATCTCAGATCATGCTGCCATATCCCTACCTCTAGATAACATCACACAAATTCTGCCTTCTAGGCAGTGGAGATTTAACTCCAGTTTACTTCTTGAAATAGATTTTAAGGAACACATTGCCAAGGCTATTAAATAATTTTTTCAATTTAATAAACCCGAAGATACCAATTGGGTAACAAGTTGGGATGCCTTCAAAGCATACAAATGAGGTTAGATCATCTCAATCAACTCCAAAATTGAAAAAACAAAAGTTGCAGAAATTAACGCGCTGGAGCGTGATATTAAAAACAAAGAGCTTGAGCACCAAAGGGATATCAACAGCGTTAATATTCTCTTGGACCTGCAAAAATTCCACTTCTAGCTTAATTCTAAGTTACAGAAAGATGCGTCCCACTCTGTTTCATCGCAGAAGCTAATTATTACTCCAAAAACAACAAACCTGGCCACCTTCTTGCGACTTTCTTGCAAAAGAAAAGCGAAAAGAAGCCAATTGATAGCTTAATCACTGATTCTGGTAACGCCGTCTCCTCTACCCATGATATTTTAAATGAATTCCAAAAATATTATGGAAAACTATATACCTCAGAGTTAGTGGATAAAACAATTTCGTATAACTTTTTAGATGGAATTGAGCTTCTGACCTTACCCATCAAAGACCAAGAACTGCTTTCTTCAGTCATTACGCAAAAGGATATTATGGATGCCATTTCTGAAATGGCCAAGAACAAATCACCTGGTCCAGATGGGTTTACGGTTGAGTTTTATTCGTCTTTTCAAAATATCTTAGCCCCTTATATGCAATAGTTTTTTGATCAATTGATAATGCAAGGATCTGCCGGTTCCTTTACAGAAGCAACTATTATTGTTGTCCCTAAACCTGGAAAAGATCCATAGTATGTCACAAATTATAGACCGCTCTCAATGATCAATGTAGACGCCAAAATTTATGCCAAGATACTCATGACAAGGCTACAATGAGTCATCCCACAGTTGATATCAACAGATCAAACGGGTTTTATTAACAAGAAGCATTCATTTAACAACTCCTGTACTTTACTGAATATAATTGCCAATTGTCGGTCTGTTTCTAACAAACTAGCACTTATAAGTCTGGATGCTGAACAAGCGTTCGACAGAGTAGAATGGCCTTTCATTTTTTCCACTTTATGCAAATTCAATATACCAGGCCAATTCATAAACATGTTAACAAAAATATCCATTAATGGCCACCTTTCAGAAAGATTTAAGCCATCTAGACGTACTCGACACGGATGCCCTCTGTCTCCGCTGCTTTTTAATTTAGCATTAGGACCATTACTGGCGGCCATTAGGGCTGAACCGGACATTCATGGTTTTACATACAGAGACATTGAAATCAAATTTTCTGCGTAGACTGATGATGTCACGCTATGAGTAACTCCGGATTCTATTCCACAAGTCATCCAAGTTATTAAGCAGTATGCTCACGTATCAGGATATAAATGGAATACTTCTAAGTCTGAACTAATGCCGCTTAACTGCTTAGAAGACAAACAAATCATCAAATCCCTCGGATTTGCCTGGAATGAAAATAAATTGAAATATTTAGGAATTCTCATAGGCCCATCACTGAGAGATACCGAAAGATTAAATTCTAAATACATATTAGATATGCTAAAAGACTTAACACATAGATGGTCACCATTTAGAATCACCTGGAGGGGCCGTCTTGCTACAATAAAAATGATGATCCAGCCTCAGATTTGCTACGTGTTAAACATGCTACCTTACCTGTTACATAAGAAAATATACAACAGTATAGAACAACTCCTGAGCAAATTTTTATGGAATAACAAGAAGCCACAAATTGCAATACACAAGGTTAAAATTGGAAAGTCAAATAGAGGTGTCAATTTTCCCGATTTCTTTAGATACCACCAAACATTGGTGGATATGGATTCACAGTAAAATTTTAATTAATCCCCCATCATGGCTAGCGCTGGAAAAAAGTTTACTTGGTGCCAACACGCTTGCACTTTCTCTGTCAATCTCTCCCTCTTCAAAAATACAAAAGCAAATAAATAACATTCATTGCTCAACTATGTCAGTATTACAACAATTTGACAGTGCTATGCAAATCAAATGGAATGACACCTCAATGATCTCCTTGTGGAATAATGATGCCTTTAAAATCCAAGGCTCTACTTTGAATTGGAAGATATGGCAAAATTGTGAGATCCATACCTTACAAGATCTTCTTGAGCATAATTGCTGAATGACTTTTGAAGAAATATGTAATAAATTTAGCTTACCAATTAATCAACTTGACAGATGGCTCGAGTTAAAGCAATGTGTTAATACAGCGCTTCCAGATATGGAAAAATTAAAACCCATACCTGATCTCCTTCATCAATGTACTAGCACTGCTCCTCTCAAAGGAGTAGCTTCCAAATAGTATGATTTGTTGCGTCAAGGGCAGCCTGTGTCCATGCCACAATTGATGATTGCTTGGAATACTGGCTTAGATATTACTGCAGGTGATGAGCTATGGCAAGATGTGTGATCCAGAGCTTTTAAGTCGATTAGATCAGCTTCAGTTCTTCAGTCAGTATACTTCTTCCTACTTCGAGCTCATTGGACCCCATATAAGCTTAGCAAATTCTCACACAAAGTTTCTAATTTATGTTGGTCCTGTGAGGTATCAATGGGAATGCTACCCCACATGATATTTCAATGCATTCATCTTACAGTTTACTGGGTCAAGGTTTGGCATACCATCACATCCATATTGAAGATCCACGAATCGTTACATATTAAAATTATTGTCCTTGGCCAACAGGGCCTTGCACAACCTCTTTCAGAACCAAATGCTTGCCTCCTCAATATATTATTATTTTTAGCTATTAAGAACATACTGCATTCTTGGAAGAATTTATCCACAGTCGAATTCATAGTCTGGTGGAACATGGATGCACTACTACCAAGTTTGAAGGGGCAATTGCAGGAAAACATCAATCCACTGGCACATTTTTTAAAATTTGGAGCCCTGTCCAAAATTACTGCGTTTTGGACCATTGACATAGAGTAATTTAAAACATATTGTTTAATACTTATAATGACTAATTTTTGTCAGATTAATATGATGCTCATTGAATGTGCTCCTCCATATTCACAATATTTCTCCTACGGATAATATGGGGGTAATAATCAAAAAAAAAAAAAAGTCTTAAAAGTGTCCTAAATGGCTACTTGGAAGATCAAAAAGCCTGATCGTCCAAGTACCCATAACCAAAACTGGTTTTTAGATGTATCTAAAAACAGTTTAGGCCTTTCCCCTGCCACTAAACACACAGAGAGAAAAGAGGTGTGTTTAGAGGAGGGGAAAGGGCAGGCAGTGGGTGGGAGGTGGGCCGACCTACACCTAGGCATACAACAGGTATAACCAAAACATTTACAGGTTGTCCAACCCGGCCCATGTGCCTCAGGCCCCACCCCCAGGAGGGGCCTAAGGCTCCCGGGCCTATTCTGATTGGCCCAGGCACCTTAGACCCCACCTGTGGGTGGGGCTTTGGGACAGCTGGGCCAATCCGGCCCCATTCTGCCGTTGGCTGCCTGCCGGACAGGCGGGTTTGGCACCCGTCTGTCCGGCCATCTGAAACAAGGTACGGGGAAGGGGGGTAGGGATGGGCGGGTTGTGGGGTCAGTCAGGGGGTTGCAGGTCGGCTGGGGGGGCGATCGGGGGTTATGGGGGGGTGGTTGTTGGGGGGAGGGGGGATTGCTTCGAGGGCAGGAGGGCCTGGGATCCCTCCTGCCCGTAATGTAGTGTGGGGTGGGGGTAGGGGGTCACCGGGGCCAGGAGGGCTTGGGCTCCCTCCTAGCCCGAACAAGTAGTGGTGGGGGGGGGTCACCGGGGCCAGGAGGGTTTGGGCTCCCTCTTGCCCCGATATGTCGGGGGTGCCGCGGTTGGCCGGGGCAAGAGGGCTTGAGCTCCCTCTTGCCCCGATGTTGTCGGGGGGGGGGGGGGTCGCGGTTCGACATGACAGGAGGGCTTGGGCATCCTCCTGCCTGGATCGTTGTGTGTGTGTGTGGGGGAGGTTCTGTAACCGGTGTTGTTTTTGACAGACACCGGTTACAGAATCCAGTTTTTAGGCGAAGGACTGGCTCCTCCTTCGCCTAAAAGCCCTTCTGTTGGACGTGTGTGGCTTAGGCGTTTTTTTTGTTTCATTATGGCTGAAAAGTGTAGACGTGGTGTGGGTGTACTTTTAGACGTAGTGGTGATTGGACGTTTAGGCAGAGGAAGGCTATAATCAAAACAAGGACGTTTGGTTTGGTTATGGACACTTTCCCTGCTTCTGCGTTGAACGTTTAAGGACTTAGGCCAAAAGGGGACTTAGACGCTTTTTTTGATTATGCCCCTCCACATGTACTGACTCCACTATGTATTACTTCATGTATGTTATTACATAATCATATGTACATACTATCATGATTTGTACAGTTAAATAGTAAGTTTGTTAATTTATATCATAATATTAATAAAATCTATTAAAAAAATAATAATATTTCTTATAAAATAAGAGTGCACTTTATTACACTGCTGATATACCTCCCTCCCATTTTTTTTTGTATTTTTACACAAAACCGTAGCATGGATTTTAGCACCGGCTGCAGTGGTAACAGCTCCGATGCTTATAGAATTCCTATGAGTGTCAAAGCCATTACCGCTGCAGCCAGTGTTAAAAACTGCACTACGGTTTTGTTAAAGGGGGGGGGGGATAATGAGTGGATAAAAAAGCAAAGCCATAACAGATAACTTCCCTAAATTGCATTTATGAGACTTAACAGTATTCTATAAATGGTGCCTAGATTGTAGGCCTGCAAACCCCTGGCCTACATTACCAGTGACTATGTTAGACGTAAGCCACAATTCTCTTAACGGTACCTATGTGTGATTGACATGCGGTCGGTGCCATTTTTGGAAGCACCCTTACTAGAATCGGAGCCTAAAGGCACATTGCTGAGGATTGTAACAACTGTCCGGTCTGCACGGAAGTGTGAAAAATGCATGAATGCTCAGAGCAGGTCAAGAGTTACCAATCCATTAAAACTTTTTGATACTTTTTACAAGTATCTTACTTTATTCATATGGATTATTTAATATGTCATAGTTAATATTAGTTTCATTGTTTTCTTACCCCTTCCTTTGTATATGAGGGTGGTTTGAAAAGTTTAGTAAAAAAGCAAGTTAAACAACGTAGTCTCCATCGAGGGCTATACACTAAGTCCAGTGAGTTTCCATTTTCTTCATAAGCTATTTTTTCTATGATACAAAAAAAACTGGAAACTCGCTGGACTAAGGGCTCCTTTTACTAAGGTGCGCTAGCAGTTTTAGCGCACACTTAACGCGCACTACAATGCCATGCGTGCTAAATGCTAACGTCTCCACAGAGCTTGCATTAGTATTTTTTTATTTAGCGCATGGTTAGCGCGTGCTAATCTTTAGCATGTGCTAAAAACGCTAGCGCACCTTAGTAAAAAGAGCCCTCAATGGAGACTATGGGGTCCTTTTACTAAGGTGCGGTAGCCGTTTTAGCGTGCACTAAATATTAACATGCGCTAATGAGTCTATAGGATATAATGGACGCATTAACATGCATTAGAGTTTAGCATGCGCTAAAACGGCTACTGTACCTTAGTAAAAGGACCCCTATGTTGTTTAACTTTCTTTTTTTTTTTTTTTACCATACTTTTCAAACCACCCTCATATATTTCTACCTTTTTTGAAAAGCCCAACAATGAGAATTTTATTATAATTAATTACAGTCTCCTAGCTACATTTTTGCCTAAGAATTGACAGTGTTTACTTATTTTTGATTATTAGCATTTAAGATTGCTGTTAGGGGACCATTTAATAATCTGAGTGCATTGGGAGAGATGTTTGTGGATGCTTAGATGTTTAAATTGTTTGTACACTAACTCCACTGAGAGTTCTGCTATCTGTTACATTTATGCAATTATCTTCCTTTTTCAAGAATTAAAATAAGATTAACAATTTGGTATGTGAAGTTATAAGTCTAGTTGATGATTGGGAAGATAGTATGAAACTGAATAAAGATAAAACCAAATTTTTATTGTTAAGTCCAGCTAGGAACACTAGTGATGATACTCAGTTGGTATTGTACAATATCCCACTGAAACTGGAATCAGAATTGAAAATTTTGAGGATTATAGTTGATAGGCATCTGACATGGGAAGCACAAATATGAGCTTTAACTATGAAAGTGTTTGTGACTGAGAAAATTAAGAGAAAATTGGCATTGCTTTGATAGAGAACACTTTTGGCTATTGGCTCAATCACTTGTATTGTCTCAACTAGATTACTGTAATGTTCTCTCTGTTTATCAGAGTGCAGACTTTGTAGAATAATCCATACTCTCGGGTTTATGTTACTTTCTCAACATCCATATTTGTTCTTTTGATTTAATAGCAAACATTAACATCCCTGAGGAAGACGTGTTTGTCGAAACATGGACCATGTTGGGTCCCCTTCACCTTATGCATATGTGGATTGTTTCTATATTTCCTATATAGACTTAATAAAAGCTTACATCAAGAACATCTTTTCCACAGTTTCTTTTGTTTTTGGTTTCTCAACTCACTGTGTAAATATTGGGTCTTCTTCTGTTGTTTGACTCTATGTAGGTTGTATAGTAATTACTGTATATGGAAAAAATTACAGACCATCCAGAATGTTGCTGCTAGGCTTATATTCTCAGCAATAAGATATGATAAAGTGATACCTTTATACCTCAGATTACATTGACTTCCTTTGAAAGCAAGGGGCATTTTTATGCTTGGTTTACTTGATCTTCCATGGGGAAATCCCAGACTATATGATGAATTTAGTAGAACTACCATCTCTTAAGAACAACTATAGCTTGATTAGCAATCATCTGAAGTTACGATTTCCAAATCCTGGAGGTATTAAATATAAAATAATACACATAATTGGCAGCAAAATGGTGGAAAGCTCTTCTAATATGATTAGAACTATGGGAGTTTCTTAAAGGCCTAAAGTCTTATTTGTAAGATATCTAATTCACACTAACAGATGATTTTGTAAAGATGATCTTGAAAATCTATTTGTCTGCAAGATATCTCATTCACTCTAATAGATGAGCAGATCTTCTGTGGTTATGTTTTGATTTTTAATGTAAGATTATAATTCCTGGTGCTGGTCAGCTTCCTATTAACTTGTAAATCACATTGAACTCCTATTGGGGTATATTAATGATTCATAAATATTTATGTAATGTAAATATAATCCACCAATTTATCCCTCTCTTCTAACCTTTCCCTTCTTTTCCTCCTTATTCCTCTTATTTTCCTTCCCCATGTACTGAAACTTCATCTCTCCTTCCTTCCATCTTCTTTGCTTCTCTATCCACATACCAGTGGAGTTGCTATGAAGGGATTCAAGAGAATGAGCCCACTATGGGCACAGGTCCCCTCCAAAATTGTGATACTGGTTGAATGTCTGGTAGGGATGTCCAAGCCCCACTAGCCATAAAGATTCACTGATGGATCTCTACCCGTACTGCTTGCGCAGCAAGGAAGTGGGTGGTATGCTTCAGCTGCCTATGCCCGTGCTTCTGGGCTTCCTCAGTTCATGTTATGTAAACTGAGCATGCACAGGAGTGCTTTGTTGGTGACTGAAATATGCCCAACCAAGAAAAAGAGAGAAAAAAATTAGTATACAAATAAGAAGGGCAAAAAGTAGTCGAATAAAAAAATAAGTCCCTCACATTCAATAACGTCAAAATAATATAATAATAAAAATGGAAAAGCAAAAAAGTGTAGATGTCAGAAATAGACTTATAAACAATTTACAAAAACTTTATTCATTTCAGAAATATTATAATATGAAAAGTATCATTAACTTAATAAGACTATTATAAAATCAGTATAAAGATATATAAAAGACTCAAGCCCCACTAGCAAAAATTGTAAGCTTCATGATCATGAATGAAAAAGGGATCCTAATAGCAAAAGTTTCCACCCTTTAAACACTTTTAAATCTAGAAAATATCATCTATATATACCAAGATGAGTGCTCAGAAGCAAAAGCATCAGTAGTAGAATGAATAGATACAATTTTAAATGTATAAAACAAACATGTATGGTAGCATAACAGCTTAAAAGATGCAAAAATGATTACATTCAATAACAATTACAGACAAAGCGAACACAGGCAAAAAAAGCACATGAAAGGGTCACCTGACAATCAAGTGAAAATATCGTGCAAAAAATAAAGAGTTCAATCAGATAAAAAGTGAGAACAAGTTCAGGTAAAATCCAAACAAAAAGAAAATTTAAGGCAAATGTCCTGAAAGCAAAGCAAGTCCAAAAAAAAGAACCAAAGTCCTTAGAATCCTAGGACTGAAAATCCTGGGACTGAAAATCCTGTATACTAAAGTCTTTGACGTAAGGTAAGGGACCACCACGGACACACCAAAAATTCACAGTCAAGAAGCCCACGAGCAAGAGGGGCAGTTCTAAATCAGTCATGAACATTCTTCTTAACTCATTTTTCCTCCTTCCTTCTTCCTTGACACAGGCCGTGTTTCAAGCTTTCTTTTTCAAAAAGAAGAAACGCCACTAGAACCAAAGAGTAAATATGAGCTAGCCAACAAGTCAGAAAACAAAAGAAAAAAACAAAAAATCAAAAAAGCAAGTTAAAAAACACAAAAGCAAACAGATGAAAAGCAAACCTACTGGGCAGGAAGTCAAAGCACGGCTCATCAGAGATAAGACTCACCGTCGCCACGCAAACGTAGAGACGACAGGGAGCTACAAATGCATTTAAATATCCTAAGCAAAACAAGAAACAGTTGACAAGACTATTAATTAAGGTGGTGCCATGAATAAGGCATCAGGACAGCACCAGGGAGCATCTGAAAAGTTAAAAGAAAAGCCAGAACTGGATCAAAGTTAAACAGGAGTCCACAGATCAAATCAACAGCACAAAAAGAATCCAACAAGAACATGACAGACAGGGATACACAACAATACATGAAAACGTTAATTCAAAGTCAGCCATTCTATTTCCCTGTTCAGACCATTAGGGATAACAGTCTGCCAGGCAAAAATTAGTTTTTGCTCATGATACGTGAGCAAACGAGAGATGTCACCATCAGCGGGAGCTGCCAAGCATTTGAGTACACAGAAACGGAGGTCAGAGACTAAATGATTGTGTTGAGACCAATGGTCAACCAACGGGGCCTCAGCTTTACATGTTCTGATGCAACTCAAATGTTCAGCAATACGAGATTTTACAGCTCTCTTAGTCTGGCCAATGTATACTTTCTGACAAGGACAAAAAATACCATACACCACCTGGGTGGAATTACAGTTAGTTTGATGATGTAGGAAGAAATATCTGTTAGAATTAGGAATAAGAACTTTATCAATAGTCATAGAATATTGACAGTATTTGCATTGATGGCAAAGAGTGTGACCCAAAATAGTATTGGTGGCAGTGGCATTTGCCTGGTGCTTGAGCTGTTCACCCAGATTTATGCCACATTTAAAAGCAAATCTGGGACGTTCTTTGAATTCAGGATGAAACCCAAGCAAATGCCAGTGCTGACCAATAGTATTTTGTAGGAAGACGTGTTTGTCGAAACATGGAGAAAAAGGTAGAACACATGTCATTCTACAGTCAGGGATGTCCTTGTCAACTTTGAGATGCAAAAGCCATTGACGTTCAGCATTCATGGCACGTTTGGAGGCTTGTTTGATGACTGATGTGGGATAACCACGATGTTGAAATCTCCGGGCCATGTTACCACATTGGGCCCTAAAGTCATCCTTGGATGAGCATATCCATTTCAGCCTAAGCATTTGGCCCATAGGAATGCTGTTGCGCAGGGCTTTGGGATGATAGCTGCGGTAGTGAAGAACAGTATTGGTATCAGTTTATTTACGAAAGATGGAAGTCTCAAAATGATAATCAACATAATGAAGTTGAACATCTAAAAAGTTGATAACATTAGAGTTATGAGACATAAAAAACTGAATATTACTATTACACTGATTCAAATAAACCAAAAAATTATCCAGATCAGATGGAGACCCCTGCCAAATAAAAAAGATATCATCAATATATCTTTTCCAAAAGAGGATATATTGAAAAAAATCAGAGGGATAGATGAAAACCTCCTCGAACATAGCCATAAATAAACAGGCAATGGAGGGGGCAACAGAGGCCCCCATTGCAACACCCTTTTTCTGAATGTAAAAGGACTCATTGAACCGAAAATAGTTTTTGTTGATGACAAAATCCGCCATCGACATAATGAGTTCCATCCAATTGCCAACCTCAGAGGACTCAGATAGAACTTTTCTGAGAGTAAGCATAGCTTCAGATTGAGGGATGCTGATGTATAGGGCCGTGATGTCCATGGTAACTAAAATGATGAAATATTTTTTATTGGCAGGGATCTCAATCTTGGACAGATGGGTAATAAAGTCCATAGAGTCACGGATATAGGAAGGGATCTTGAACACAAAAGGTTGAAGAAAAAAATCAATAAACTGAGACAGGGGTTCAAACAAGGAATTTCTACACGAAACTATAGGGCGACCAGGGGGATGATTAAGAGACATGAATTTTAGGAAGAAAATAAATGACAGGGATAACAGGATGCTGACGGTAAAGATATTTAAATTCTTTGGAAGATATAATCCCTTCCTGGTGAGCTTGGGATAAAAGTTTAAACACCTCGACCTGAAAGCTGGCAGTAGGATCAACCAGGAGACATGTATAAACGTCAGCATCGGAAAGTTGACGAAGAGCTTCCATGAAATATATTGTAGAGTCAAGGACTACAACTCCGCCACCCTTGTCAACCCTGGTAATTACAATGGTGGGATCTTGGGCAAGATTTTTAATGGCCATATTCTGAGCCTGAGAAAGATTATAAGGTAATTTTGAATTGATAGTCTGCAGGTGATCCAGATCCTTAAGAACTAATTTTTCGAACACAGAAATGAATACATCAGGATCCCCCGGTGGAGTCCAGGTAGAGGGAATACGATGACTGTCTATGAAAGAAGGATTGGCATTAGGGACAGTATTCCAACCAAAGAATAATTTCAATTTCAAGGTTCTAAAAAAGCGATGAAGGTGAGCATAAATATCATACTTGTCAACCGGAGCAAAAGGAACAAAGGACATCCCCAACTGTAGAACGGAGATCTCAGATATAGAAAGGTGTCTAGAAGATAAGTTAAACACAGATAATCCTAACTCTTCCCTGCTTTCCGATGCTGACGTTTATACATATCTCCTGGTTGATCCTACTGCCAGCTTT
The DNA here is from genome assembly GCF_902459505.1 of Geotrypetes seraphini. Taxonomy (NCBI): domain Eukaryota; kingdom Metazoa; phylum Chordata; class Amphibia; order Gymnophiona; family Dermophiidae; genus Geotrypetes; species Geotrypetes seraphini. Next base: position 299,521,599 of record NC_047086.1, read on the forward strand.
CAGGATTCTAAGGACTTTGTTTCTTTCTTTGTTTCTTTTTTTTGGACTTGCTTTGCTTTCAGGACACTTGCCTTAAATTTTCTTTTTGTTTGGATTTTGCCTGAACTTGTTCTCACTTTTTATCTGATTGAACTCTTTATTTTTTGCACGGTATTTTCACTTGATTGTCAGGTGACCCTTTCATGTGCTTTTTTTGCCTGTGTTCGCTTTGTCTGTAACTGTAATTGAATGTAATCGTTTTTGCATCTTTTAAGCTGTTATGCTACCATACATGTTTGTTTTATACATTTAAAATTGTATCTATTCATTCTACTACTGATGCTTTTGAAGTGGAGGGAGGTCCCTAGCTTTCCTGTGTGGGAAATGCCTTTTAGTGAGGGGAAGGATAGTTTTAATTTGTGGGAGGGCCTGGTGGTATTAGGGTTTGAGGAATTCCAAGAAAGAGGGATAAAGGGAGGGAGGATACCATATAGGATTTTGAAAGTTAAACAGGCACATTTATAGTGGACCCTGGCGATTATCGGAAGCCAGTGGAGCTTGGCCAGGAGCGGGGAGATATGGTCAAATTTACTTTTAGCGAAGATGAGCTTGGCCGCGGCATTCTGAATCCGTTGGAGTCTGTGGAGGTTTTTCTTAGTTAGGCTTAAGTAGATAAAGTTGCAATAGTCCAATCTGGAGAGGATGATGGATTGGACAAGGAGGGTAAAATGTTTTTGATGGAAGCAGGATCTAACTTTCCTCAACATGTTTGTTTTATACATTTAAAATTGTATCTATTCATTCTACTACTGATGCTTTTGCTTCTGAGCACTCTTCTTGGTATATATAGATGATATTTTCTAGATTTAAAATTGTTTAAAGGGTGGAAACTTTTGCTATTAGGATCCCTTTTTCATTCATGATCATGAAGCTTACAATTTTTGCTAGTGGGGCTTGAGTCTTTTATATATCTTTATACTGATTTTATAATAATCTTATTAAGTTAATGATACTTTTCATATTATAATATTTCTGAAATGAATAAAGTTTTGTAAATTGTTTATAAGTCTATTTCTGACATCTACACTTTTTTGCTTTTCCATTTTTATTATTATATTATTTTGACGTTATTGAATGTGAGGGGCTTATTTTTTGATTCGACTGAAATATGCCACCAACTTCCTCACTGCTCAAGACAGCAAGGGCAGGGGCTCAGGCAGTGAATCGCTTCAACTGGTGGGGCTTGGGCACATAAAAGCCAGCTCTGTGGGTGCTTGAGCATCCCCTAATACTGAGAAAACTCCATTACTCTGATGAGGGAGCATTATTTTTGTTGTGTGTAGCACCTCCAATCAGCGTGGAAAGTTGGCTGCTATGTTTGGGAATCCCCAATAGCAAAAGTATGATTGATTATGTGGTATTGACAGTGGGGCAGAAAAGAGCTGAAAGAATATCCATACCTCCCCCCCCGACCCCCCGACCCCCACCAGTCTACCCTTGAGTCTCCCCAAAAATGAATTTCTGGCTACGTATTTCCCACTTACCCTTCAGTTCTTCCTCCCTCCCATCTTCCTTCCTTTCCTTCCCTATTTATCCTTTAGTTCTCCCTTACTCCTCCTTTCACTCATTCTTGAGCTCTCTCTCTCTCGTATCATCCTTTCTTTCACTTTGTGTCTCCTTGCCCAGCTCAAGCTCTCCTGGTCAATAGCATAAAAAGTGTCATGGAGTCTCAAATGGCTGTATTACTACCTCTGTCTCAACAGCCATCTCCTCTGAGGTAACTGTTCACCAACATCAATCCCTCTGTGCCATCTAGGCCATGCCTAGAAATAAACTGGGAGCAAACTGAAGCTGCCATTCCAGGGGTAATTTGAGAAGAATTGCTGCCACTCCACAATTTTTCTGCCTGAGGCAAATGTTAGAATTGCCCCTGCTCTCCACTAATGAGTTCAGCTACGAAGACACTCAAGAGAAGACAATGTTTGAATGAGCCGTATATTAAAGTTTTCAGAAATAAACTAAATAAATAAGCACCCACAGACCTGCCTACCAGGACTTATTCTAGTGTGACATTTACACCACTTCTAAAGCACAAAAAATGAATATGATTACTCCTGCTTCAAAAAGGAACAAATCCAGCTAAGACAGTTACCCCATCAATACTTAGTCATTTCCTCTGTGTGCTCAGAATTATGGCAGAACAGAGTTCTAAATACATAAATCAGTGTAGTGAATTATCCTTTTGCTGCTGTCTAAAAAGACAGAATAATTTTGTATCTGGTGCATGGATGCACATTTTTTTCAACTGCCATCCAAAGCTATAACAATTGATTCCAGAAGGCCTCGCATCCAGCATCAATACAGCACATTTCAAGCTAAACATATCCAAGGGAGACTATCCCTTCAAGCAGGAATCTGGAACAATACTCTAAGTGGCCTTCTCCTAAATGCCCTGTCTTACCACTCATTCAGAAAAGCACTAAAAACTCACTTTTTCAACAAATTTACTTGATAGTATAAGCCCCGGTCTTTTCTCTCCTCCTGCACACACCACCCCAGCGCATAAGTTCTCTCTCTGAATTTGTGCTGTTATGCTGTAACCTCTAACTGTAATTTTTAATTGAGAATGTGGTATAAAGATAGACGTAGTGGCGATCTGGATGATCAAATGCCTGGACGTACAGATAGATGATTTTCATAAAAAAAAAAAAAAAAAAAAAAGAAATTAGATGTACTTTTCGAGAATGGACATTTTGCCGCTGCTGACTTTGGGCGACTAGTGGCCTACGTCACAATCGGACTTAGACATTTCTTTTGATTATGGCCCTTATTGTTTTCAATGCTGACAATTTGCAGAGCCATCTAATGAACCCGTTGGGTTAACAAAATTAACTCTGCACCATCTCATGCCCTGGTCTAAATCTGTCTCAGAATACTATTACTACTATTAATTATGATAAACAAGGGGTTTATATACCATCATGACCTATAGCTGTAGGCCTGTGTGCCACAAACTTTTTGATGCCGCAGCACACTACATGCGGAGCTGTGGCTGGAGGACATCCGGAAATGCATGGATATAAAGGTTTTAAATAAAGAAACCTATAAAAATATTAATTAAAAAACTGTTTTCAAACATTTTTTGCAATATTATGTAGCTCAGTAGTTCTTAAATCTGTCCTGGGGGACCCGCAGCCAGTCAGGTTTGCAAGATATCCCTAATGAATAAGCATATAATATATAATTAGAAGAAGAGAACTTGCTACATATACTCACAATTCAGAATTAATTTATTCAATCTCCCACTCTTTACCATAAATATCATAAATATATCACCCACTCTCATTAATCATTAACTCCTTTTTCAAAATACAGCTCAGGCATGGATGATCATAGTCCATTATCTTCAAATGACTTTTCCATGAACAATGTTCCAAACTTGTATTTCATGAACTAAGCATGAGGCAGATTTGCATATAGTAGAGGTGACAGGCATACAAATCACCTCATGCATATTCATTATTCAGCAAAAAACATAAGTCCACTTTGAAATAAGTCAACTCCTCATTCAAAATAATATTTTTAAAAAATATTTTTATAAAAAAATATATGTGCTGAGACCCATAACCAAAATGCCACAGGATACCCTAGATACCAAAAAGGAGGCAGAAAAGATCATATGGTTCTCGGAGAGACTGCTTGCTGACCAAACGATTGTGAGCACACAAGTAGTGAGAAATCAAGATGTAATTAATATAATTGAATAATGGAGTGCCCTCAGTGTGATAAGGCAGCGAAGGGAGCAATGCTCTTACGCTTCACATCATGAGACAGGGACCAACCAGTCCCTGCCCCCACACCATCACTTCCAAGGTGTGTGAAATAAATCAAAAACGTGAAAAAAGTGCAAAATAAAGCACAAAGCAATAACACAAGTGAGGTCAATCAAACAGTCTTGGCTTCTTAATGCGCAATTGCGCTTCTCTCTGTTATCTCCGCCCTCTCCCAGCCGGCTCGATGGTCTTCAGTGTTCTGTAATCTGGGTTCCTGGAGAAGTGATTTTGGTTCCCGAAACCAGGCTTGGTTGGACCTGGTATCCTGCGGATCTCTCTGCTTTCGGGAGACCGTTTTATCACCTGCTTTCATCTTCAGCTAAGTCGGCTTTTTTGATTCTGTTGGGAGTTCTCTGGGGGAGGTTCTCTGAGAGACTGTTTGATTGACCTCACTTGTGTTATTGCTTTGTGCTTTATTTTGCACTTTTTTTCACGTTTTTGATTTATTTCACACACCTTGGAAGTACCCCATGATGGTGTGGGGGCAGGGACTGGTTGGTCCCTGTCTCATGATGTGAAGCGTAGGAGCATTGCTCCCTTCGCTGCCTTATCACACTGAGGGCACTCCATTATTCAATTATATTAATTACATCTTGATTTCTCACTACTTGTGTGCTCACAATCGTTTGGTCAGCAAGCAGTCTCTCCGAGAACCGTATGATCTTTTCTGCCTCCTTTTTGGTATCTTGTTAAGTTTCTCTGGCAGGCTTTTTGGAGTTATCTTTTGGTTACAGGATACCCTAGGGCAGGGGTAGGCAATTCTGGTCCTCGAGAGCCAGAGCCAGGTCAGATTTTCAGGATATCCACAATGAATATGTATGAGATGGATTTGCATGCACTGCCTCCTTGAGATGCAAATCTATCTCATGCATATTTATTGTGGATATCCTGAAAACCTGACCTGGCTCCAGCTCTCGAGGACCGGTATTGCCTACCCCTGCCCTAGGGTACAGTCTAACCATGTCAAATAGGGTATTAATGTCCAGACAGCAAGGCAAGCCACGAAATGGAAGAACCGCCAGTCACACTATAAAGATAAGTACACTGGATATATATGAGATGGTGACAAAAATATTGTAAAAGTGTAACAAAGCATGGCGGTTGGGACATTGATGTGGCGATGATGGTCCCATGGTAACCCTTGCCTATCCTGCGGCATTTTGGCTATGAGTCTGAGAACATCATATTTTTTAAAAAAAATTTTTTCAAAATAATATTTTGAATGAGAAGTTGACTTATTTCAAAGTGGACTTGTATTTTTGGGTGGAAAATTTGAACACACACGCAGTGATTTTCAAGTGTATTCCTAGTGTGAATAGTAATGTGTATTCATTGAAAACCCAACTAGCTGGGGTCCCCCAGGACAGGTTTAAGAACCATTGAGGTAGTTAATTAGATTTCTGATTTCAACAGGTAATGAGTTGCACTGTGTGCGACTGTTAAGATGTTTATTTTACCACAAGTCTTGCTATTTTAACATAGGACCCCATTTTATCCAATGAGACCTTGCACAACTTGTGCAGTATAATAGCCCATCTTAACAGTGGCTCACATTAGTGAATTCCTCCCCTAAATTCTACTACAGCAAACACTTATTTTCTGTGTTAATGCAAGACATACAAATGAGAGAGCTGGGAGCTCAAATTTATTAATATGCATCTCCTGGCTTGATCTATATCTTTCAAAAGATACTAGATAGAAAGGACAATTTGTACACAAACAAAAGAAAAACATAAAATTTTAAATCAATACAGGCTATTATTGGCAGTCCAAGATGCTCCTTCAAGAGCAAAGTCACTGTATCAAATCTGAATTTATTTAAAAAAAAAAATCTTCATTGCAGAATTTTACAGTAATTAAAATAGTTACTAAAGCTTTTGAAATTCCTGAATACAGTGACTTACAGTAGTCAAGAAAAAATAAATGACCCAGCTTTTGAAATTCACTTTAATCTGACATAAAAAATCATTTTTGTAAAACTGAAGCTACCGCATGATTGAGATTTTCTTTCTAATGCTGAATCAACCCAAACTCCTAAACTACAAGCCACCATCTGGAAATGGATGGCCTTTCTTTCTAAGACAGGATTAGAAGTTGGCAGAGGATTCAGTTTCTCTCCCACTCACAATTGAATTGTCTTATCTGTGTTTAATTTAAGTGGGTGAACATCTAAGCAGAAATATGTTTAAGACTAATATCCATATATTTTAAAGTTTCAGCCAGAGAAATTATATGAAGGAAAAATATTTGCAATTCATCTGCATATACAAGGGTTCTTCCATAAAGTTTAAGCACTTTCATATTTTTGCAGGAAATGGTTGGGGTGGGAGAAGTGTAAGAGGGCGTGTTATAGAATGTTATATGATTAGCCAGTCAGGCAAGCCAGCTCACTTTGAAGACAGGGGGAGAGCTGTTATGCTGAGGTGAAGATGGCTGCTTAGCTTACAATTTGCACCAGAGAAGATGTAGGTTTTTTGTGGGCAGGTGTACTAGGAGCAGAATTTCATCGCCGTATGTGTGCTCAATATGGGGACAAAATTCTCTCTTGTGGAGTCATCAATGAGTGGATAGAAATGTTTGAAAATGGCCGTATGAATGTTACTGATGCAGAGTGCTCTGGTTGTCCAGCGATAGCCACTTCTATGCAGAATGAAGAGCCCTGGAACTGATTTGCAAAAACAGAATTATGGTTGATCAGATGGCATAAAAGCTGAATGTTGGTGTTGGATCTGAATATTCCCTGATTCATGACAGCCTTAACTTCCATAAAGTGTATGCAAGGTGGGTGCCTAAGGAACTGACAGAGGAGCATTTGTTCCCAACACTTGACCCGTTATCATAAAGAAGGTGAAAACTTTCTGCAGCAGATAGTCACTGGTGATGAAACATAGGTTCAATACTATGAACCAGAAAGCAATGCTATCTGATTTCTACTTCTTTGGATCACTCAAAGAAGCTTTAAGGGACTGAAGATTTTCCTGTGATGATGATGTGAAAGCAGCAGTGCATTAGTGGCTATACGTTCAACCAAAAACATTCTTTCTGATGCATACATGAAGAGCTAGTAGGACGCTGGGGAAAATGTAATGTAAAACAGGGTAATTATTTGGAAAAGTGATGTAATTTGCTTTTGAGATATTTAATAAATAGTATTTAAAAATAAAAGTGTGGAAACCTTTTGAAGATCCTGCTTATATAATAAGATAGCCCTATTGCATTGCATTCAGTCCATAAGGAGCTGAAAATAATATGGAAAACAACTGGGGATCTCTGCAGCCTGAAATCTGTGTGGTACACAACATAAGTACGGTACATAATTTTGCTTTTTTGAAACCCATTGAATCAATATAAAATTGAATCAGAGATATCAATGTTCTGTAGTTTATGTGGTAATAGATCATGGCAACAACAAACAGAAAATCCAAATGAACTGCAGTAAGGTGACGAAACGAAGAACAAAAACCAAAAACTGCAGTGGGGGTGTACAGGACGCCAAGACTTTATTCATAAAAAACATAAAACAGTTTGTTTCCAAAAGGACTTATAGGACCCGACATGGTCCGTGTTTCAGAGAAACACTCCTTCCTCAGATGTCCTAATGCATATCAGAACAGAGTGACATTATGGATAACAACTGAATAAAACTGGAAACAGCGGTGAATAAACAAAAACTCCTAGAAATAGTATAAATTGTCAAAATATTCTTCATATAACTGGGGCTAAAGCCATAAAGAATATTATTGCTAATATAATGGCTATATTAGCCATTATATTAGCAATAATCTTTCAAATCTACAAATCATATATACTGATGCAACCACTATTTCTAAAGAATAAACAGAAGGAATTCCTTGGTTGTAAAATTCAAATGTTCCCTGACGTTTCAAGGGAAACGCAAAATGTAGACGCGACTTTCTTCTTTTAAAACCAAGGGTTATCTCATTAGGGGCTACATTCTATTTAAGACATCCCTGTAAGTGCATTGTTCGTTATCACTCAACTAAATATGTATTCTTTGAGTCTCAACATTTGATTAATTTTGTGGCTATGTCCCGTCTGGACAAGGAGAAAATTCAATCGTGAGCTCTAAAAGGAAAATGGTAACTCTGTTCCCGATCTATAGGAACAGCATTACTTCTTAGTATTGGTTATTTCTTGTTTTTCTCGCTAGTAAAATTCTTGGATCCAATGAGGGCTTGAGCTAATTTCACCATAATTCTTCTTGTACGGTAATTTGCTTAACATTTGTTAAGTATGGATTTATATGATTGTAATATGTTTTGGTTACATTTGCTTTCTGTAGAAGTTATACTTGATAATATATTGAAATCAATAAAAAATATTTAAACATATACTGATGTAACCTCTAATTGCAAATTTGAAGGCCTATATTAAACTTTTAAGCTTTATCTTCAGAATGTGCTTTCATGGTGTGGTTAGTTATTGTACCAACAGGAATCTCTGTCCCTGTTCCATCATCTCCCTCCTCTGTCCCACCCCCATCTGCCTTTTCTCTTCCCTGTTCTATCTTCCCACTTCTATACAGAATCTGCCCCCTCTACTACTAGCATGTCCCCTGTTCCACCTACCCCACATCTATCTGTTCCCACTTTCACCAGCATCTGCCCCTCTCCCCTATCCCACATCCACCATATGCCCCCTAGCATTCCTACAGATGCTGCTGCTTTCCTGCTGTGGGAACTTCCCATATGTATCTATGGATGCTGGCTCTGCCTCAAAAGAAGTGAGGTCTGCGAGAGCAGGCTGAGGAAAGCAGCAGCAGGATAAGGTGAGAGAGTAGTACCAGAGAGAGAAAGTGCTGGTCCTAACACCACCAGCTGTGTGGTGAAACTGCTAAAAGTTCTGCAGCTGCACAACTTAGAGGGAACATTGGAGGGGGATCTGGTATAGTCTTCACCGGTCACCCAATAAGTCTCAGAAGGCCACCATTGGCTTGCATTGAAGACCACTGACCTAGGGGAGTTCAGCCAAAAGCCCTAAGAATGATAGCAGCAGTAAATCAAACCAGCACAAAACTGAACCAAAGAAGAAGCGGTTGCATTTGCACACTACAAAAAGGCTTAATATTAACTGTCACATTATGGAGAAAATTAGCAAATTTAGCTGAGTACCACTAGCTAACAAGAAGGCAGGGAAAAAACATAGAAGGCCAAACAGCACAAAAGTATGGGGACTGTGCAGATGAGATACCTCACTGAATTGCAGCTGCATAACTGGAGTGTGGCCTGGCTTAGACAGAAAATGTGCTCAATAACAGATACCATTTTTTTTTTTTTTTTTTCAAACATAGCACACAATCATGCTCACCTCAGACTGAGAGGCGAGCAACCACTAAGCCAGAAAGAAAACTGCCAATATTCTGAGGAAGCTGGTGGAAGGAAAAATAAAACAAGCCCTCCTGAAAACAAATACCCGGGAAGAGAGAAAAAAAAACCCCAACCAAGCTGAAAACCACAAATATTGGAAAAGCAGTAACAGCATAATTCTTTTTGGTTATGAACAATAAAAAAACTCAACACTTACTTAAATTACAGGTGCAGAAGCTTCATGGCCACCAGCAAGCTGTCTGAATAAGATTTGCCTCTTTGCGGATGATACTAAAATCTGCAATAGAGTGGACATCCCTGATGGTGTGGATAACATGAGGAAGGACCTAGCGAAGCTTGAAGAATGGTCTGAAATTTGGAAGCTAAGATTTATTGCTAAGAAATGCAAGGTCATGCATTTGGGAACAGTACAGTTTAAGGAGGTAAAATACATTTGTGCACAAAAGAGGAACGGGATTTGCATGTGATAGTATTTAATGATCTTAAGGTGGCCAAACAGGTTGAAAAGACAACTGTGAAAGCTAGAAGGATGCTTGGGTGCATAGGGAGAGGAATGGCCAGTAGGAAAAAGGAGGTATTGAATGTATAAGACTCTGGTGAGACCTCATTTAGAATATTGTATACAATTCTGGAGACCACACATTCAAAAAGATATAAACAGGATGGAATTGGTCCAGAGGAAGGCTACTAAAATGGTTGGTGGTCTTCATCATAAGTACAGGACAGACTTAAAGATTTCACCATATATACTTTGGAGGAAAGGCAGGAGAAGGGAGCTATGATAGAGATGCTCATAAATACCTACATGGCATAAATGCATATGAGACAAATCTCTGGAATGAGGGGTCACAAGGAAGGTGAAAGGGGATAGATTCAGAAGTAACCTCAGAAAATACTTTTTCACAGAAAAGATGATGAATGCTTGGAACAGCCTACCAGTGGAGGTGGAGACAAAAAGTGTATCTGAACTCAAGAAAGTTTGGGAAAAGTATGTTAGATCTTTAAGGGAGAGGAGGGTATAATAGATGGCATGGCTAGACAGACCAGATAGAAAAATGAAGGCAGTGATCTCAGTGAAGTAAAACTAGAAGCAGTAAAAGCAAAAACATAATTGCTCTGCATAGACTGCCATACACAGATGTTCCAAAAAAAAACAAAACAAAAAACAACAACCCTTTGCTTCATTTCACACTCCAAAGTCACTTCAGGGGTCAGGAGAGAATGGGGAGGGGAGAGACCTTTCCGTAAAAAAGTATTTCCTCAGATTACTCTGGAGCCTATCACCTCTTAACTTCATCCTATGCCCTCATTGCAGAGTTTACTTTCAAATGAGACTCTACTCATGCACATTTATATTATGAAGGTATTTAAATGACTCTATCATATCTCCCCTCTCCTGCCTTTTCTCCAAAGTATACAGATTGAGATCTTTAACTCTGTCCCCATACACCTTATCACGAAGACCACACACCATTTTAGTAGCCTTCCTCTGGACCGACTCCATTCTTTTTATATCTTTTTGAAGGCAATATTCTAAATGAGGTCTCACCAGAGTCTTATACAGAGACATCAATACCTCCTTTTTCCTACTGGCCATACCTCTCCCTATGCAACCTAGCATCCTTCTAGCTTTCACCGTCACCTTTTCAACCTGATTGGCCACCTTAAGAGCATCACATACAATCATACCCAAGTCCCACTTTTCCATTGTGCACATAAGTTCTTCACCCCCTAAACTGTACCAACCTTTTATCAGCTTCTACATATTCCTCCCCTTCACCTTTGAGTCTTACAATGCCACTTTTGCACTTCTTCCTATCACTAATATATCTAAAAAATGTCGTCTCCACATTTTACCGTGTCAGCTATTTTTTCTTCCATTTGCATCTTTTCTTTCTTGACTACACGACCAGCCTCTCTTAACTTTTCCAGATATTTTTGCCTGTCTTCCTCTTTCTGTGATCTTTTGTGGTTTATGAAAGCTAACCTCTTATTCCTTACCTTTTCAGCTACTACTTTTGAGAACCAAAGCGGCCTTCTTTTCCTCTTACTTTTACTTGCCTCACAGAAAGGTTTGTCGTCCTTACAATCGCTTTCAGTTTTGCCCATCGCATTTCCACTACTGCTAGACGTTCCCACCCAGACAATTCCTTGACATAAACCCCCATCTGAACAAAGGTTTTTTTTTTTTAAGTCTAGAATCTTTGCTTTTGAATGAGCCTCTATACCCATCTTAATATTAAACTGTACCATGCAGTGATCACTGGATGCCAGATGATCACCCAATATAACATCAGAAACACTTTCCCCATTTGTAAGTACTAAGTCCCATTTGCAAGCACTAAGTCCAGTATGACCCCATCCTGCATGGTTCCATTACCAACTGCTTGAACAGTTCTCTTTGTAGAGAATCCAAGATTATTCACAATTATAGCTATAATTTCTGGCCTTCAGCTTCTTCTATTTTTGTCTTTCCTAGAGTATAGGTATTGATTTGTTTATGTGAATACAAAGGCTGACAACCAGGAAAGCTAGGTTCAAATCCCACATTGTGATCTTGGGGAAGATGTTTTAGTAACTCAGCAAATTTAAGAGTCTGATATTCAAAACAATATAGGTACACAGGAGATGCTCCTGTCCACTTAAACCATGTTCAGCAGGCTGGCTTCTGATATTCAGCAGCACTTTACCAGGCAGTGTAGCCTAATTTGGGTATTTACTGCTATGCTGAAAGTGGGCAGGAGAGGGACATTGCAGGGGATGGAATTGGAAGTTATGCTGGTTCTGGCAATATTCAGTGAAGGTGCCTGCATAGCTAATCATTATGTCTTCTTTTATTCTTATAGGGGATATTATCTTGAAAAAGCCTCACGGCGAAACATATCGATGTGACAAGCCCCTACCCGATATTTTATCCTATTAAGGAACCAACAGATATTTAAGATAAGTCAAATTTTATTGCAAAATATTTTTATTGCAAATATTTATGAGGGCACTATGCACTTTAAAAATAAATAAAAATAAAAATATAAATAATATGGGCGAATGAAGAAGCCGCAGTCATAGCCATTAAGAGCATTTTGTATCGCCCAAAAATGTGGGCGTACAAAAATGGCATGTCTGAAGCCCGTTAAAAATTAAAAATTTAACAATTACTATAGAGGTGATGAGACAGTGGAGACATTAGTCTTTTAAGTATTGAGTATTGAGAGGTGACTAATGTAGAAGAGGAGACTGTGATGTTCACTGCATAGCTAATCAAGCTACATAAATAGCAGTCCTAACTTTACCCAATTGGCTATGTAGGTGCTAGCACATAATACTGTGCACATAGCCATCAGTTGTGATCTGAAGCTAATCACCTGCTCCACCCATGTGTATACCGCTACTACAAATATGAACTAATTTTGACAATTATGTGCATTTCTGCACATATGTGCATGTAAATACCATTATTCTGAACATTTACTCATGCAATGGAAGTGTCAAATGTTAGCATCTATGTTACAGAATTGCTCCTTAAGTGCTCAATTGACTTAGACATGTGGCTTGTAGTCACTTTGAATGGCACAGTTCAAACTACCAAATCCTCTGCGTTTCTCTCTTCTAAAGAGAAAGCAGACCAGAGTGAAACAGCAACACATACCAAACGTAGGACAAGGACGGTATAGTAAGCCATAGATGGAATAAACAGGCACCTACCTTGCTTGCTACATATACTTGGTAATCCCTATCTGTAAATGTAACTGTAACACAGGCTGTTTGTATTTGTACCCTCACCGCTCATATATGGTCTTTAGTTTTTGTTAACCATATTGAACTTTATGGTTTATTATGGTATACAAATAAAATTTTATGTTATGTGAAGCCAATTATGGAAGGAAGCAGTTTTTTATTGGAGCCGTTTATATTCTGTATGGGAAAATTATAACACAAAAACATAGAAACATGATGGCAGATAAAGGCCAAATGGCCAATCCAGTCTGCCCATCTGCAGTAACTATTATCTCTTCCTCTCTCTAAGAGATCCCACTGCCAACCCAGGATTTCTTGAAATCAGACAAAGTCTCTGTCTCCACCAACTCTACCGGGAGACTGTTCCACGCATCTACCATCCTTTCTGTAAAAAAAAAATTCCTAGATTACTCTTGAACGTATCACATCTTAACTTCATTCTATGCCCTCTCGTTCCAGAGCTTCCTTTCAAATGAAAGACTCAACTCATGTGCATTTACGCCATGTAGGTATTTAAAGGTCTCTATCATATCTCCCCTCTTTCACCTTTCCTCCAAAGTATATAAATTGAGATCTTTAAGTCTGTTCCCTACGCCTCATGACGAAGACCACACAGCCTTCCTCTGGATTGACTCCATCTTTTTGATATCTCATTGAAGGCGCAGACTCCAGAATTTTACACAATATTCTAAATGAGGTCTCACCAGATACAAGGGGCATCAATACCTCCTTTTTCCTACTGGACATACCTCTCCCTCTGCACCCTAGCATTCCTATTAAATCAGGCCCTCAAGCAGCTGCACCAGACCTTGGAGGAAGTTCTAAAAATTTAAGACAGCCAACATGCTATGTAGCTTTGATGTTAACTTCTCCTGTCAGTCTGTGGGGATGACAGAGGTTGAGAGAGTTTTATCTGTTGGCTCCTAAAATCTTGATCTGTGCTTTACCCAAGGAATATTTGTTAGGCTTGCTTTAGTCTTAATAAGTTTACTTTGTACAGGAGATTGTGATCATGTTACCGGGCCAGGCGGTTATACCCGTCACATATCCACCCCCAGGCACCTTTGTTCTCTGTTAAAACATAACACAAGCATACAGGGTTAAATACACAACATCATACATTCCCTTAAAATCCCTGATCAGGTCTTCCCAGCTCCTTCTGGTCATTCTCTAGGTCCTCCCTGGACTTCGTCTCTCCAGGTCTTTTCCAGAGTCCTCTTTGACCCTCCATTGGCCCTCTAGGTCTTTGGGAGCTTCTGGTGCCATTTACATTACATTAGTGATTTATATTCTGCCTTTATCTTACAGATCTAGGCAGATTACAAAAGATGTAAGCTAGACATTACCAGGAGAGCTACAACCAGTTCTTCTACCGGTTGCCATCGTCTCAATCGGTCCCTTCACTGGACACTTCTTAGAACTCTGGCCAATGCTCCCAGTGTCTACCAGGCTGCCTTTTAGAGATCCACTAACTGCTATCGGTTTCTCCGCTGGTCACCACCATCCCAGCTGATCCCTCTGCTGGTCAGCTGTCAGTCCTTCCTCCTCAGCCTTGGACTCTTCCAGTTTCTCTATAACTCGGTCATCTTATCCTGCACACATGCACTGAGGGTTCCCCCAGCCCCAGCTGTTTTACTGCAGATGTATGAACTGAGGACTGTCACTCAGTACACATGCACTGAGAGCTCTTCAAGCCTCTCAGTTGTCTTAGCACAGACACATGCACTGAGGACTCTACTTGTGGAGCCATTGCCAGTCCCTCACTCCATGGCCTCTTGGGTCCCCACTGTCTGGATTCTTTTTCACTGATCATCAAGCCTTAGTCACTTCCTCAACTCCAGGCTCTACCAGGCCCTCCAGCTTCTCTTCTAGCTCTTTTCTGCCACTGTATAGGTCCTCACAGACCCCCATCTTGTCTGGCCTGGCTGCTCTGCTGGGCCCCCTATCAGTGCCAACCAGCTCCTTAAGGAACTCCTTCCTTCTGAGCTCGCTGGGCCAGGAGCTGTTCTTTTCAGCACAATCCACTCAGCGTGAATGGACAGCTCCCAGAAGCATCTGCAACTCAATGCAAATTAGCTCTTCACTCAGGCTCAATGAGCTCCACTGCTCAGGCTTCCTCCACTGAAAAGTGACAGGTATTACACCCTGTCACAAGGATGCATGCAGTAACCATCTTTCTAAGGTGGATTATTGTACTATAATTTTTAAAGACATTTTAAGCAAGCAATTTAGTGTTCTCCCAGAAGAAAATGAAGTCAATATTTTATTAGGAAATATGAAGAATGGCCATCAATATATACACAGCAAAATATTTTATTTCATTTCTTTCTTTAATGGTAATTACATTTAATTATATTACTTAGGGCCAAGCATGTCTTTGGGTTTTACCCACTGGTCAAACTGTTCAGACGTTAGGTATCCAAGCTTAATAGCGGTTTCTTTGAGCGTTGAACCTTCTTTGTGAGCTGTCTTGGCAATCTTGGCTGCTTTATCATATCCTGTGATAAAACAAAATACACATAGTAGAGAAACTGCATTTTTCTTCTTTTCTTTTTATCTGTATCATAAAAAAGCACTATGATGGAGAAAGGAGAGTAGTTAGAAGACAAACAATTATTTCTCCAATTTGCATGCTCTTTACTCTGAAAAATGTAATATCAAAATCTTAAGAAAACAGAAATGTTAGCTATAGCTTGGGTATATACAGTATTCCCCCGATATTCGCGGGGGTTCCATTCCAGGAACCCCAGCGAATCTTGAAAAACTGCAAATACGGTTTTTCGGGGGGGACACTGGAGAGAGTAGCAGGAGAGGCAGGAGAGGGCAGCAGGAGAGGCAGGAGAGAGCAGCCGGAGCGCTGGCGAGTAAATTAAATCACTCGTTCTATGCTCCGACCACCTCTTCCTAAGGGCAAGCTCTTTATATCTAAGGGGCAATTTTCAACATTGTGCTAGCAGTACAAGGATTTATCTTGATGATACACTGAAACCCTCTGCTCAGTGTACAGCAGCAGCTGAAGCTAAGAAAGCAAACAATATGTTAAAAATTTTTAGGAAAAAAATGGACTGTTATAATGCCTTTGTATTGCTCCATGCTGCAAATGCACCATGGATCCTCTGCAATTTGGTCAACACATCTCAAAAAAAGGTACATAGAAGGGTGATGAAAATGACAGAAGATAGGATAACTTCACAAAGAGGAAAGATAAAGAAGTTTTCAGCTTGGAGAAGGCTGAGGGAAGATGCGATAGAGATCTATTATAAAATGTAATAAAATCCTGAGTGGAGTGAAACGGGTAGATGTAAAGGCCCTAATTCTATAAAAGAGATCTAAAGTTAGGCGCCTAACTTAATTATTTTAAATAAGTCTTAATTGGCGCAGTTATCTGAAAATTATAATTAAAATTAAATCATAAATAAATTGAAAATAAACTGTACCGTATTTTCGCGGATATAACGCGCACCATTGTAAAACGCGCACAGGGGTATAGCGCGCAGAAATCACGATGATATGTACAAAAACTTTTCTATACCGCGCTCAGGCATATAACGCGCATGCTGCCCGACTCTCCTCTGGCCACCCCGACTCTCCTTTCGCCCTCCCCGACTCTCATCTGGTTGCCCCGACTCACCCTGACTTTCGGTGCACTGCCCCGACTCTCCTCTGGTTGCCCCGACTCACCCTGACTTTCGGTGCACTGCCCCGACTCTCCTCTGGTTGCCCCGACTCACCGTTCACCCGCCCTGACTTTCGGTGCACTGCCCCGCCTCTCCGTGCCTGTCCCCCTTGAAGTCCTGTCCCCCCTTGAAGGTCTGCCTGTCCCCCCTTGAAGGTCTGCCTGTCCCCCCTTGAAGTCCTGTCCCCCTTGAAGGTCTGCCTGTCCCCCTTGAAGATCTGCCTGTCCCCCCTTGAAGTCCTGTCCCCATCCTGAAAGCCTGATGCCCCCCATCCACGTCCGATTCTTCTCCCCCCTCGGCAGGACCACTCGCACCCCCACCCCGAAGGACCGCCGACTCCCCGACAATATTGGGCCAGGAGGGAGCCCAAATCCTCCTGGCCACGGCGACCCCCTAACCCCACCCCGCACTACATTACGGGCAGGAGGGATCCCAGGCCCTCCTGCCCTCGACGCAAACCCCCTCCCCCCAACAACCGCCCCCCCCCCAAGAACCTCCGCCCGTCCCCCAGCCGACCCGCGACCCCCCTGGCCGACCCCCACGACACCCCCACCCGCCTTCCCCGTACTTTGTGTAGTTGGGCCAGAAGGGAGCCCAAACCCTCCTGGCCACGGCGACCCCCTAACCCCACCCCGCACTACATTACGGGCAGGAGGGATCCCAGGCCCTCCTGCCCTCGACGCAAACCCCCCTCCCTCCAACGACCGCCCCCCCCCAAGAACCTCCGACCGACCCGCGACCCCCCTGGCCGACCCCCCCACCCCCCTTCCCCGTACCTTTGGAAGTTGGCCGGACAGACGGGAGCCAAACCCGCCTGTCCGGCAGGCAGCCAACGAAGGAATGAGGCCGGATTGGCCCATCCGTCCTAAAGCTCCGCCTACTGGTGGGGCCTAAGGCGCGTGGGCCAATTAGAATAGGCCCTGGAGCCTTAGGTCCCACCTGGGGGCGCGGCCTGAGACACATGGTCGGGTTTGGCCCATGTGCCTCAGGCCGCGCCCCCAGGTGGGACCTAAGGCTCCAGGGCCTATTCTGATTGGCCCACGCGCCTTAGGCCCCACCAGTAGGCGGAGCTTTAGGATGGATGGGCCAATCCGGCCTCATTCCTTCGTTGGCTGCCTGCCGGACAGGCGGGTTTGGCTCCCGTCTGTCCGGCCAACTTCCAAAGGTACGGGGAAGGGGGGTGGGGGGGTCGGCCAGGGGGGTCGCGGGTCGGTCGGAGGTTCTTGGGGGGGGACGGTCGTTGGAGGGAGGGGGGTTTGCGTCGAGGGCAGGAGGGCCTGGGATCCCTCCTGCCCGTAATGTAGTGCGGGGTGGGGTTAGGGGGTCGCCGTGGCCAGGAGGGTTTGGGCTCCCTTCTGGCCCAACTACACAAAGTACGGGGAAGGCGGGTGGGGGTGTCGTGGGGGTCGGCCAGGGGGGTCGCGGGTCGGCTGGGGGACGGGCGGAGGTTCTTGGGGGGGGGGCGGTCGTTGGGGGGAGGGGGTTTGCGTCGAGGGCAGGAGGGCCTGGGATCCCTCCTGCCCGTAATGTAGTGCGGGGTGGGGTTAGGGGGTCGCCGTGGCCAGGAGGGTTTGGGCTCCCTCCTGGCCCGATATTGTTGGGGAGTCGGCGGTCCTTCGGGGTGAGGGTGCGAGTGGTCCTGCCGGGGGGGGGATGTATCGGACGTTGGGGAGTCGGCCGGGCAAGAGGGCTTGGGCTCCCTCTTGCTCCGATCGTGGATGCGGGTGCGGGTGGGAGCGCGTGCGAGCGGTCGTTCGGGGTGGGGGTGCGAGCGGTCCTGCTGGGGGGGGTGAATCGGGCGTCGGGCGGGGTGGGAACTATGTTTAAAAACTTTTGTATACCGCGCTCAGGCATATAACGCGCGAGGGGTATGCGCGGTACGTAAAATCACGTATAACGCGCGCGTTATATCCGCGAAAATACGGTAATTAAATTGCAATTAAATCATAATTAATTAGAAGGTAGGTGCCTACCAATTCAAGGTAGGCGTCTACTTTAAGATGTCAACTAGAAAGTAGGCGTAATTGGGGCAAACTGCGGGCAGATCTTGGGTGTGTTTTGATTTGAGTGCCGGTAGGCACTTAACTTAGGCAAATCATTTAGGTCAAGAAAAACCTAGCACAGAGTACGCCTAAGACTGTTTTAAGCACCACTAGGCATAATTCTTCAAACAGCACCTAATTTATGATTGACACCTGTACTCCTCGGCACCATTTATAGAATAGGGCCAAATTCCTTTACTCTTCATAAATACAAGGATGAGGGGTTACTACAGTACTACTGTACATTTAAAACAAAACATTTCTTCACTCAATGTGTAATTAAGCTCTGGAATTCATTGCCAGAGAGCCAGAGCCATGTAGTAAAAAGCAGCTAGCTTATCAGGGTTTAAAGATGGTTTGGACAATTTCCTAAAAGAAAGTCCATAGACCATTGTTAAGATGGACTTGAGAAAACCCATTGCTTATTCCTAGGATAAGCAGCATAAAATCAGCTTTTTGTTTTTGGGATCTTGTCAGAAACTTGTAACCTGGATTAACCACTTTTGATGGACCTTTGTATATCCCTGTATGATGATGCTTAGGTATTTATGGTTTGCACAACTTTTACTGGTAGATTTTGAACCGTTTCTCAACATTAGGAAATGGACAAATAAAAACAACCTCCTTAGGTTTGCACCTACTTTTTTCCAGGGAAAACAATGGGTAAAGTACCCCCCCTGCCTAACTCCACCCCAGAAAAGTCTCTATGAAAGTCCCAGTAAAATTATGCATTTTATACAATGCAGCTATATACTTTGACCATATCCAGGGCCAACTTTCAAAACAGCTTTCTTGTCCAAGTAAATGTTTTGTTTGGTTTTTTTAAATAAATCTTTATTCATTTTTAATCTTTCAACAAGTGTACAAATTAAAATCATACATATTCTTGAAAATATCACTTGTAAATCTATCAAGAAAAACAACAATTGTATATATATATTGTGACCAGTCAGACCCGGGCTCTGCCAAGGTCCCAGTTAAGCCAAGGAAAAATGTTAAAATAAAAACACGGAAGGGAAATTCCCAGATCTCCCAGGGTTATGTTTCAGGAGATAATGCCATTGACCACCAGAGGGAGCTGGATTCATCTGAGGAGGAAGTAGGTGAGCTTTATTCGAGTCACCACCGGGGGAGCTCAAGAGGCCCCTGGACTTCTGCTGACTCACTCAGATCAGGACACACCCCTAGGGTATGCAAGCCAGCAGTGGCATTCAAACCAGCAGGCCAGTTAGGGAGGAAGTTCAGGCCTTGCCTCCCTGAAAATCCACCTGGGCCAAACAGGAGCAACAGACCTTTGCCTATGGAGCTCACTGAGGCTGGACAAGATGAAGACTTGCCACTCCTGAATGGAGAGCCTATGGATTGTCAAGAAGCTTGTGCAGGTTGTGAATATAATTATCCTGAGCCTATGCAGGTGGACTTGGCCTCAAGCTACAAACAGTGAGTTTGGATTATTGGGAACTGTTTGTTTGCTGTATTTTTTTTTTTTATGTTGGTTTTGGGAAGGCTAGGAGTGTGTGGGGAGAGGTTTTGTAGTCACCCTGGGTGGGATTTTGAAAGCCATTTCTGTGGCTGTATTTTTGACAAAACCTGTACGCTCTCCTTTCCTGGCAGTCATAAATGTTGCCAGAGGCTTTCCTCATTTTTCTTAAGGACTGAGAATAGAGGAAACTATTATCTTGAACTGCATTTTTTTGAGTTACTGAATTACCTGCTTTGGAGCAGGCAGTGCTAGCTCTGTGGAGAGCTGTGAGCTCAAGAGCAATTGAGTCTTTATTAGGTGTGAAAGAAAGTTTTGGACTTTATTTTGGACTGTCCTATTTTTCTTGCCATTTTGACAATATTTCTTTAATGCTGTGTGAAATCCTGACCAATGGTGTGAAAGTTTAATGAATTACTTACCTGCATGAAGGATTGAGTAAAAAGAACTATTTCTATAATCCACTACCATTGTTGGAACTTTACTTGTCTTGGCTTTAACTTTGATTACTGCAGGATGGCTCCATGCCGGGTCACATGCTGGTGTACTGTTTATGTTAACCACTGGGATTGCTATAGGGCCCAGCCCTGGGCTATAGTGGTGGTGACATAATTTTGGTATCAGGAGTGGGATATTGCACCTCCTGCAGGACACACCAGGGAACTGCTATTGAAAAAAAAAAAAAAAATAGTTTTCTTTTGCTTTGCCATTTTTGGACTTGTGTATCCTGGATGTTGATACAGTGAATGTTGGACTATTAACCAAATTGTTTTGTTTGGAGTGGTATACTTTTGGAATACTTTATCTGGAGTTTCCTGTGGCCAAACCGGAGGAGGAGTCTACAAGGACCAAAACTGGAAGGAGGAAACCAGGATAAAGACAGCAGCATATCCTTTGGAGGAGTGCAGCAAGGAGCTCAGTTGGAGTTTGGAGTTGGAGAGAGCCAGACCAGAGTTCCAGAGCCGAGTTCCAGGAGGACCCAGAGGGACCAGTGGACTGAGTCGGAGACCCAGTTCCAGACCGGAGACAGCACGGGCGGTGCACCCAATCAGCACGAATGCGAAGACTCATCAGTACCTCTGGTAAGAGTACCTAGGGGTAGCTGGTGAGGATAAAGTGGTGCTGGTTGGGGAGGACTGGAAGCTGGGGGGAGGCTAGTAAGGGAGGAACACTCTTTCCAAGCGGCCACACTTGGGTTCCTTTTCTTTTTGTTTGCCTTTCAGGTCCGTGCTATGGAGCAGGCCCAGATATTGGCAGCGCTGGCCGGAGAGCGGCAAAGACAGGCCGAAGAACTTAAGGGCATATTGAGGTCCAGCGAGGAGCGTTGGCAAGCCAGCCAAGACACTATGTTGCGGCAGCATGGGGAACTGATGGTAACCATGCAGGAGCAGGCCAAAATATTTGCACAGATTCTCCAGCAGACGACTGCACAACCAACGAGGCCAGAGATAGCGAGTATAACATCTCCACCGGTAGGATTGAATCCATTGACAAATGTGAACCTGTGCAAAATTGCGCCCGGAGATGCCCCGGACGATTTTCTTTGTTCTTTTGAGCGGATAGCGGTGGCTGCAGGGTGGCCCCAGGAGCAATGGGTATTTAGGTTGTTGCCCTGTTTGGCCGGGAAATCCCTAGCAGCATTCCAGACCCTAGGCCCCGAGCATGCTAACAACTACCCCACTGTAAAAGCCCATATCTTGGATTATCTTGGTTTTACCAGTGAGCACTATAGGCAGAAGTTTAGGGCAACACAGATGTTATATTCAGAAAGGCCTAAGGCCCTACTCCAGCGTATCACCAAGCTGGCTGAAAAGTAGCTACAGCCTTTCTTGAATGACGCTAGGGCCCTATTTGCCGAAATAGTGAAGGAACAATTGTTGGAGGCTGTCCCTAAGAGTATCAGATCTTGGGTAAAGAGGCAAAATTGTAAAACGCTGGGGCAGATCCTGGAAGTTGCGGAGGCCTACCTTGACTCCCAAGAACCCGCAGGAGAAGGCTCAGGCACAGTACAGGGGCACACACTTAGGCAGAGTCCCGTGGAACAGAGTAAGGGCTGGAATAAGAAACCCCCTTCTAAGGATTCGTCCTCTCCTACACCTAGGCTTAAAACTCAGGGAAGTGAGAGGAAGTGTTACAGGTGTGGAAAGGCAGGACATACTCAAAAGTTCTGCCGGGAGAGAAGAGACTTTGTTATCCTTCAGGAGTCTAATAGACCAGACACGTCAGGTTGCCAGGTCCCGGTATGGGTGGCCGGGAAAAGGATAGAGGCATTGCTTGACACAGGGGCCGAACAATCAGTAATCTCGCGCCAACTGTGGAAGCAGGTTGAGACCTCTCCCTTTAGGAAGGGAAAATTGAATAGGGTGTCTGTGAGATGTGTGCATGGGGATTCTAGATGTTACCCACTGTCTAAGGTAGAGATTGAGCATGATAGAAAGAAGTATAACCTGCAAGTTGCTATCCTGGATTCTTGCCCTTTCCCATTAATTCTAGGTAGGGATTGGCCAGGATGGGTGAGGGGGGTGAGCAAAAAAACTCAAAATTTAACAGAGAACAAATTTATCCCCTCCTCCCTTTTATGAAGTCACATTAGGGTTTTATTTATTATCGGTTGCAGTGGTATTAGCTCCGACACTCATAGGAATTCTACAAGTGTCGGAGCTAATACCACAGCAAGCAAAAAAGCCTGTGACTTCTTAAAGGGAGGAGGTGGGGTTAGTGTGGGGAAAAATCAGTGGAAAAAACCCTTAAATGTGAAAATTTGCTAGATAATAATAATAAAAATAATAATTTTATTCTTATATACCGCCAAAGCCATAGAAGTTCGAGGCGGTTTACAGCAAGAAGAGCTGGACAATCAGCGAAGAGGTTACAACCAAAGTCAGCAATACAATCTTACATAATGAAAGAATATGAGAGCTATATAGTTCTTAGGGTTACTGGTTGAATAGGCAGAGCTGAGTTGATTCTTAGTTTACAAATCGATTGAACAAATTTGTTTTTACCAGTTTTCTAAAATTGGAGTAGGATGATGAGAGCGCGAAGATGTTACTAAGGCAATCGTTCCATTTGCCTGCCTGGAAGGCAAGAGTTCTGTCCAAGAATCTTTTGTAGTGGCAGGCTTTTATTGTCGGGTAGGTGAACAGATGAATTCTTCGTGTGAGCCTAAGATAACTTGCCAGGTTGAAGTGGGAAACCAGGTAAGAGGGGGCCAGACCAAATATTGATTTATAACACAGACAGGAGAACTTAAACAGGATTCGCGCCTCTAGGGGCAGCCAATGGAGTTTTTGATAGTAGGGGCTTATGTGCTCCCATTTCTTCAGCCTAAAGATCAGTCGGACTATCGAATTTTGAATGACTCTGAGTCTTAGGATGGTTTTTTGAAGGAACCCAAGTAAATAATGTTGCAATAATTGAGCAAGCTCAGGATGGAAGATTGAAAAAGTTAGCGGAAGGATGGTGCATCAAAGTATTTTATTATAGTTCTGAGTTTCCATAGAACCAAAAAGCAATTTTTTAACTAATAAATCTGTGAGAGCATTTAGAGTGAGGTGGTGATCTAGGGTGACTCCCAGGATTTTAATGGAGTGGTCCAATAGGGAAGTCCTGACTATTCAAGGAGATCGATGAGTCTTTGATTTTGTCGTTAGGGCTTGCCAGGAAAAATTTAGTTTTGTCGGTGTTGAGCTTCAATTTGAATTCGGTCATCCATAGTTCGATTTCCTTTAGAATGGATGATAGATGAATCTTTGTCTTGGAGGTCAGAATAGTAAGGGGAATAACAATGGATCATACCAGGGGCTTTGAAAAATTATCTTCTCTCTATCACAACACCCCCAAAAACCACTACCAAATTGCTTAATTCATTTCTATTGGAAATTCCAGCTTCTGCATCATAGAAACTTTGATATACTGAAACTTAAGAGTTAGGGAATTCCTCCAGTTAAACTCCCATGCCCCTCTTCTCTATTCTCCTGTTCACAACACTCAAGACACTCACACAAACAAACATAACAACATAGTAAATGACAGCAGATAAAGACCCGAGTGGTCCATCCAGTCTGCTCAACCATACATACTTTATAAATTAATTTAGTTTAAATGGTCCTTTTTCTTAGATATTTCTGGGCCAGAAACCCAGAGCCCTGCCCAGTAGTGTGCATAGGTTCCATCTACTGGAGTATCCATCAAAGCTCACTCCAGCCCATCTTAACCATCCCAGCCATCAAAACTCACCCCAGCCCGTCCTCAACTGAATGTCCATATACGGGACACAGGCCGTGCAAGCCTGCCCAGTACTGGCCTTAGTTCCTTCAATGTATAGCCATTATTTTCTAATTAGAGATCCTCTGTGTTCATCCCACACTTGTTTGTACTCTGTCAAGTAGTTGCAGAGAGAGGGAGAGAGAAGCTAAAGGGGACAGGAGAGAGAAGCAGAGGCAGGAGACTAAGGGGAATCGGCGAGAGTTAGCTCCGCCCACCCCACCCCCGACGTTGACCACTGAAGCTCCCCCTTAAAAGGGAAGGGGCAATGGCACGGAGTTGATTGGAGCAGGCAAGCAGGAGAGGAGAAGCAGTTGCAGAGAGAGGCACAGAGAGAGAGAGAAGCTAAAGGGGAGAAAAGCACAGGAGAGAGAAGTAGAGGCAGGAGACTAAGAGGGGTAATCGGCGAAAGATAGCTCTGCCCACCCCCTGACGTCGACCACCGAAGCTCCCTCTTAAAAGGGGAGGGGCTAATGGCGCTCAGCCGATCAGCGCACGTCGAAGGCGAGTGTTAAAGGCACTCACCTTAGTGAGAACGCCTTTGCGAAGGGCCTTGAGAAGGGATGAGCCACCGCTAAAGGAGAGCAGAAGGAGACCACAGCAGCTACAGAGGACACACAACCAGGCGGACACAGCAGCTATAGAGGACACACAACCAGGTGGACACAGCAGCTACAGAGGACACACAACCAGGCAGACACAGAGGACACAGCAGGCGCAGAGGACACACAGCCAGGCAGACGCAGAGGACAGCCACAGCAGACACAGAAGACATCCACAGCAGACTGGCAAGCAGGCATCCATGGAAGCAGCAGACAGAAGCAGGATGTTGAGCTACCCAGTTTTCTTCACCATCTGTCATATATATGACTACCTCCCCTCTGTGAGACGGTCTTACATATGCGCTTGATGCGGAGAGCTGGAGAGCCTGAAGAAACAAGTCACTCTTGGAGGGCAGAGTACTAGAACTGGAGGCACTTCAAAGCAGTGGAGGAGGAAGACAGAAATGCGGAGAACATCAAGACAGAGAACACCATCGACGAAGAAGTACGAGCTAGAGAGGTTCATAGAGGAGGCATACAGGGAGGCCATGGAAAATCACCAGCAACAGTGGAACTGCCGAGATACACCTACAGAGAGTGTGGACCACCCGACGGACAACCACCATGAAGAAATGGGTGACACAGCAGTGAGAACGAAAGACACGGACCTACGGCTGGAGAGATGGACATACACCAGGGACACAGACCTGCGGCTGGAGAATCAGGAGAAGATAGAGAGGACAGCAATCATCATGGGGGACTCCATCATCAGAGAAGTCGACAGCCATTTAGCGGGAGGAAGACTGGATCGGATGGTGACCTGCCTACCGGAAGCCAAGGGAAAAGACATAGTGAGCCGCATCGACAGGATCATCAATAGTGTGGAAGAAGAAGATACGGCAGTGGTGATCCATGTGGAAACGAACAACGTGAGCAACAGGAACTACAACAGGGAAGTACTGAAGGATCAGTTCTAGAAGCTAGGAAAGAAGCTAAAGACCAGAATGCAGAGGAGAGCATTCTCTGAGATCCTGCTGGTACCCAGGGCCGACAAGAAGAGGCAGATGGAGCTGCAAGCAGTCAATACGTGGATGTGGCGCTGGTGTGAGGAAGAAGGATTCAACTTCGTGCGCAACTGGATGACATTCTGGGGGAACAGCAAGCTATTCAGGAAGGACGGACTCCACCTCAGCAGAGACGGAACGGGGCTACTTGCAAGAAACATTAAGAGAGAAGTTGAGAAGTTTTTTAAACTAGAAAGAAGGGGAAAGCTGACAGTCGACCAAGAGAGTTGATGTTTCGGGAACCGGTATAGAGGGAAAGACTCTCCGGATCACAGGCAAGACAGATCGAAAGGGACACAAGGGGGAAGGAAATGCAATAAAGGAACAGGCCGCAAACTCAAGTGTATGTACACGAATGCAAGGAGCCTTAGGAATAAGATAGGTAAATTAGAAGCTATGGCACAAAAAGATAACGTTGACATCATCGGCATCACGGAAACATGGTGGACTGAGGAAAACAGTCTGGGACACTGCTACTGGGATACAAACTATACCGCAGAAACAGAGTGGCTTAAAAAGGTGGGGGCATAGCCATATATGTCAAAGAGGGAACTGAATCTACTGGAGAGAACATGCCACAACTGACGGATACGTTAAGAGTCTCTATGGGTCCAAATTCCGGAAACAAATGGAATGAAGATCGGCATCTACTACTGACCCCCAGGGCAGTCCGAAGAAATTGATGGAAAAATGACGGACAAGATTAAACGCAACTGCAAGGGAGGCAACGCAGTTATCATGGGTGACTTCAACTATCCGGGGATAGACTGGAACCTAGGCACATCTGGCTGCGCTAGGGAGACCAAGTTCCTGGATGCTGTAGGCGATTGCTTCCTGGAACAACTTGTTAAGGAAAATACAAGAGGAAATGTAATTCTGGACTTAATTCTAAATGGACTACGAGGACCGGCACAAGATGTAGATGTAGAAGGGATGCTGGGAAACAGCGATCACAATATGATCTGCTTCGATCTGGACGCAGGGGCAAAACATTGGTCCAGAACAACAGCCACGGCACTGAACTTCTGAAAAGGGAATTAAGAAGGGATGAGACTCATGGTGGGGAAGAAGATTAAGAAGAGGATAAGCATTGTAAAAATGCTAGAGCAAGCTTGGTCCCTTTTTAAGGACATAGTCACCGAGGCGCAAAATCTATATATACCACGTATCAACAAGGGATTCAAGAGGAAAAAGAACAAAGAACCGACTTGGCTCACTGTAGAGGTGAAGGAAGCGATCAGAGACAAGAAAACTTCGTTTAAGGAATGGAAAAGATCACAGATGGACGAAAACTGGAATAAACACAAATAACATTAATGCAGGTGCCATAAGGTGGTAAAAGGGGCCAAAAGAGACTACGAAGAAAAAATAGCCAAGGAGGCAAAAAACGTCAAGCTGTTCTTTCGATATATTAAGGGAAACGACCCACGAAGGAAGTGGTGGGACCGTTGGATGACCATGGAATAAAGGGAGTGATAAAGGAGGACAAAGCAATTGCCGACAAACTGAACACATTTTTTGTGTCTGTATTTACCAAAGAGGATATACACAGCATACCAGAACCCATCAGGCTATATGCTGGAAACAAAAATGGGAAACTGGCAAGGTTGATGGTCAGTCTAGAGGAGGTATGTAGGCAGATTGATAGGCTTAAGAGCGATAAATCCCCGGGACCGGACAGCATCCGTCCGAGGGTAATCAAGGGACTATAGCTAGACTGCTGCAATTAATAGCCAATCTGTCAATCAAATCAGGAAAGATTCCAGAAGACTGGAAGGTGGCGAATGTTATGCCGATTTTCAAGACAGGTTCGAGGGGAGATCCGGGAAACTACAGATCTGTAAGTCTGACTTCGGTACTGGGAAAGATGGTAGAGGTGCTGATAAAGCACCGCATCATTGATCACCTTGACGGACACGGGCTGCTGAGGGCCAATCAGCACGGTTTCAGCAACGGCAGATCGTGTTTGATGAACTTGCTGAACTTCTTTGAGGGAGTAAACAAGCAGATAGACAAGGGCGACCCAGTCGACATTGTACATCTGGATTTTCAGAAGGTGTTTGACAAGGTTCCACATGAACG
This sequence comes from Geotrypetes seraphini, assembly GCF_902459505.1. NCBI lineage: Eukaryota > Metazoa > Chordata > Amphibia > Gymnophiona > Dermophiidae > Geotrypetes > Geotrypetes seraphini. Next base: position 299,549,647 of record NC_047086.1, read on the forward strand.
ACTACTTCAGAGAATTGCAAGCCATGGAATCGAGGGTGAAATACTCACCTGGATTAAAAACTGGCTGGAGCATAGAAAACAGAGAGTAGGGGTAAATGGACAAGACTCGGACTGGAAGAGCGTCACTAATGGGTTGCTGCAGGGCTCGGTGCTTGGACCCGTGCTCTTCAACATCTTTATAAACGATCTGGACATTGGTACGACGAGTGAGGTGATTAAATTTGCGGATGATACAAAGTTATTTAGAGTAGTGAAGACACATGAGGATTGCGAAGATCTGCAATGTGACATAATCAAGCTTGAGAAATGGGCATCGACATGGCAAATGAGGTTCAACGTGGATAAGTGTAAAGTGATGCATGTCGGTAACAAAAATCTCATGCACGAATACAGGATGTCCGGGGCAGTACTTGGAGAGACCTCCCAGGAAACAGACTTGGGAGTTCTGATCAACAAGTTGATGAAGCCGTCTGCGCAATGTGCGGTAGCGGCGAAAAGGGCGAACAGAATGCTAGGAATGATAAAGAAGGGGATCACGAATAGAGAATGACATGGGGACCATTTACTGTGGTAAACTGCAGGTCACCGCAGTAAATCTGCAGGAATGGAAACATTTTCAACTGGTTTACCACAGGAATGGGGACAAGACCTTTCACCGCCCTGCGGGAATGGGGACAAGACCTTTTACCGCCCTGAGGGAGTGGTGAAAAATCTTACTCCTGTGGTAAAAAAACAATTGCGCCTGTGTCAGACTCGGCATCTTCTCCCCAGCTCCTCTTGCGCCTATTTTACCTTCAGGAGCCAGCCATGCCACGATGAACACAGAAGGAACCTAAAACCAAAGCCTGAGACCAATGTGATTTGAAGAATAAAGCATCCATATTTCTTGTATGCCCTTTGTTACTCTTATTGGCCTCAATAAACATGATTTACCAAAAAAATAATAATAATTTATTTTATATTTTGTGATTAGAATATTTCAGATTTGAAATATGTATCTTGCTAGAGCTGGTATTAGACATAACTGGAGACTGCAAAGTCCAGGCTGTACTTCTTTAGCTTCCAGCTGGCTTAGGCTCTCTCTCTCTCTGAACTGGGGGCAGTTGCTCTAGTTGCACTCCTCTTACATTATTCTTGCCATGTGTGACTAAAGTATTCTGTTAGCTTGATTTTTCTATGTAGCATTCTGTAGTAACTTGGTTTGTTCAGTTTTCACAATAGTGAAGGGGATATTTGTGAAAGGGAGGGGAGATGGGTTTTGTTGAACCTTGCTCTGTTTTTTTGTGTTTAAAAAATGACAATTGTCAGAGGAGAAGCTTCCGCCCACATACACGTGACTGCAGGGCAGCACAGGCAGGATTCGTCGGCATCAGTTTCTTTTCTAAAGCACCACGAAGGTAAGGGGAATGGAAGGAGATAGATTTGGCTGGAGGGAGGGAGGGAAGGGGCCGTGCGTGCGATCGGTGACCGTGCGCCTTCCCTTCCTTAAGTTTCTTTACGTTGCGAAGGTAAGGGGGAGGGAGGGAGATTCTCGAGCCGCTGAAGGGCGGTGAGGTGGCGAGAGGGAAGGGTGGATCTTGAGGGGACGGGGCGATGAAGGGGAAGGCGGGGACGGCGGGTTCGGGGATGGGGCAGTGAAGGGGACGGTGGGGACGGGGCAGTGACGGGGACAGATTTTTTTCCCCGTGTCAATCACAAACAAATCGGAGAAGGTTATCATGCCACTTTACCGGGCCATAGTATGCCCTCACCTGGAGTACTGCGTCCAGCACTGGTCACCGTACATGAAGAAGGACATGGTACTACTCAAAAGGGTCCAGAGAAGAGCGACTAAAATGGTTAAAGGGCTGGAGGAGTTGCCGTACAGTGAGAGATTGGAGAAACTGGGCCTCCTCTCCCTTGAAAAGAGGAGACTGGAAGAAGAAACGACCAGTGTTATCATCAAGTTTGCAGATGATGCAAAGCTATGCCGGGCAATCAGATCACAAAAAGACAGCGAGGAACTCTAGAGAGATTTGAAGCAACTTGAGAGATGGGCAGAAAATTGGCAGATGAGTTTTAATGTAGAAAAATACAAAGTGATACACCTGGGCAGCAAAAACAAGGAGCATGAGTATAAACTGTCAGGTATAACATTGGGGAAGAGCGAACAAGAGAAAGACCCGAGGGTACTGATAGATAGGACCCTGAAGCCGTCAGCTCAATGCTCGGTTCGTGAACAACTATGATGGAATCCTTACACAGCTACTCCGTGATTCTTTTCACTGGGATAAAGTTGTGGGTCTGAGTGTTCACTAAGTGCACCAGCTGAAATTAGCATTGAGTCAGTTTAGTTTGGATGGAACTATAAGGTGATTAATGATAGTGATTGATATAATATATCACCTTTGATAATTTGAATTCCCTTGCATAGTTAAGTATAAACCTAAGAATGCCTTCTGGCCCTCCTTCATTTTTCTGGACATGAAAATATCTGATTAAAAGTTATCTGTTCAGCAGCCCCAAATTTTTGAAATAAAACTCCCAAACTTAAAGAGATTTTCTAAATATCGATAACCATTGAAATCTAGAAAAGTCCCCTTATACACAGAGGCTACATTTGCAATTCTGAACAATGTACATGGATCCTAAATTCATAGCCTTGATATGCTTCGTTATTTTATATTTAGTGAGGTAAACTTAATTATGAGATTTTCATGGCCTGATTTTATATTTTAATTTTGTTAGTCCATCATGAACAAAGCTGAAGAGGGGCTAAATTTAGATTTGTGTGACAAGCAGCTGTAAATAAAGTAAATAAATGAAGAGTGCATCCTACCCTTCCTCCTCTCTTATCTGCCCCTTTGTCTTTTCCTCACCTTTAGTTCTCCTTTTAACACTTCTCTGCCAAGCATGCAAAAGCTGCTGTGTTGGTGACTTGTCATGGAGAGATTTTATGGTCACTTAGCAACCATTCCCGATAAAGGGCAATCAAGTCCAGTGACCCATCCCCCACTGTGATATCACCACATCATAAACCTCCACTTGAAAAGCCAAGAAGACATCTGGTTCATTGCTTTTTCAATAGCATGTTTCTTACCACACTGAAATCTGATAGTTTTTTCCGGAAATTATATGACATTTTGGCAAATGTTGCTGATTTTTCTCCAGTGTCTCCACCTCAGTGATTCTAATGCAATATATTTCATAATCTAATTTTTTTTTTTTTAATCAGTGTCATGATTACCATAGCTAGGACTGCTCCATGACTCTACATCATAAGGAATAATCTAGCTCAGACCTGGTTGTACCCTATTACAAGCAAGGACTTGTGGTTTTGATTTTCTTGGGACACTTGATGGGAAAATCAGAAGTATATGTCCATGCATACAATAATTAGTAGTAGTAGTAGTAGTAACATCTGGTCTGGACTAGCTTGTTATGACGTGGAGTCAGGTGGCAACTTAGTGGCATGCTAGACCTTGCACATCGTTGAGTAGACTCTGGTACGTGAACCGCCAATCAAAATGGAGGTGCAGACCAATGGTTAGAGCTGAGAACCAGAGAAACACAATTGAAATTCCACTATGGCTCCCTGTGATCTTGGACAAGTCACTTAACCCTCCATAGCTTCAGGTACACACTTTGGACTCCTTTTACAAAGCTGCGTTAGCGGTTTAACATGCGTAATAGCACGCTAATTTTCCAGCTGCGCTAGCCGCTACCGCCTCCTCTTGAGCAGGCGGTAGTTTTTCAGCTAGCGCGGGGGTTAGCGCACGCTAAAAAGTTGCGTGCAATAAAGCCGCTAACGCGGCTTCGTAAAAGGAGCCCTTAGATTGTAAGCCTTCCAGGGACAAGAATCTATTGTACCTGAATGCAACTTGCCTTGAACTACACCTTAAAAAATTGTGAGTTAAATACAAAATGCTTTGGGAGTACCGTAATTAAAAAAAACCCAGACACCCACAGACAATGATATGGGGATGCTAAATTAGGTAAAATGTGTGTAAATAAAACTGATTTTGCTGTGCTTGTTCATTCTAACATTATTCCAAAGAGCTAATCAATTTCATACTCTATATTGTGGTGGTGTTTTTTAAGGAAGTTGGAAAGATACAACAAACTTAAGGACGACTTTAGAGATCAGCCAGGTGTTCCACAGTACATCTTGTTGAGCTTTAATTAATATATTTTTTTTTCAAACAAGATGCAATAATTTCCATTTTTACCTATGTGTGGGTTGAGTGCTGTCACCAGCATCAAAGACTCGCTCATTAGTTTGTTGATCCGTTCTGTGTTTGCTTGGATTCCAACCACACAGTTGTCAGTGAAGGAAACAGAAGCATCTCCTAGTAGTCTTGCTGAGTTTAATACATTTTTAATCTGTAAATAAAAGAAAAGAGACCATTGGATGTTAACAGATGAAGACTTCAGTGTTCAGAAATATTGCCTCATTATTTTTGGAGACCAGTGCAAGTAGCATATTTGACAGGTGGAATCTTTGAAATACAAGGCATGAGCACTGTCTCAGGCAATGCCATGCTGAAGTTCTGGCAGGGTGCAACACATCCCAAACAAAACCTTAGAGGAAGGCAGTTCAGTATTGCCACATATTTTACTGAGCAGATGCTGTACCTAAGCAGGACCGAAAAATCACAAGTGTAATGCTTCAAAAGACAGAATGGTATAATGGATCTCATGAGTGGTACTCACAACAATCGGTTTTTCACATATGCATACGTCGTCTCCAGTGTATACAAAACACGGCAATCAGACTTCTAAAAACCCTCCACGCCCCTGTCTCCCAAGCTCTATCGTTGGCTCACTTGCTGCCCGTAGCCAAACGCTGTGTCTTCAAGAGCCTGATGCTAGTATAAAAATGGCGCTGGAAAGTTTGGCAGCGCCATTTTTGCTGCTTAACTGTTTTGTCAAGTTTCTTTTGTTACTTCAGTTGCCTGGCCCAGTGTCCCTTACGGAAGGCGTTTAGATATGCCAAAACTTGGATCCTGCACCCAGCTCCACTTTCTCCCTTCCAGGTTTTGTACCCTCTCCCCCCTCCCTCTGCCAATGACTTACAAGCCTCCATAGGGCTTGCCGTGAGACCTGGTGGTCCAGCGGTGGCCAGGACGGGAAAGATCCCTCCCACTTCCTGTCCAAGCCGATTCTAAGAATTTTTACCTCCTTCCTGTCTCCCCTGCGTACCTTTAGTATCCCTGGTAGTCCAATGGTGAATCTCGGCAGGAACGACCTCTCTTCACTCCTACCCATTCAGAGCCACTAGCTGCTGTGAACTTGCGGCAGCCAATCAGTTAGCCCGTGCAGCCAATCAGCCTCAGGGCACACATAGCCAGTCACGTTTTCAGGATATCTACAGTGAATATGCATGCGATAGATTTTTATACCAAGGAAGCAGTGCATGCACTTCTATCTTAATCATATTCATTGTGAATATCCTGAAACCCACCTGACTGGGTGTGCCCGAAGGACTGGGTTTAGACCTTTGTGCTAGTCTAGGGGTAGGATTAATGCTATGTTTTACGATCAAACAATTTTTTTTATTGATGCAAAAAAACAATGGCAAATTTAGGAATATAGCTAATACAAAGAACATCTAAAGTTCTACATCAATTTCAAATTGTAACATCAGAAGACAGAATAATACAGAAATATTGACAATGCAAGAATGAAAATACAATAGTGAAAAGTACATAATATAACAACATTCCTACCCCTTCTCCCCCACCCCCACCACCTCAAAAGATGTGAACAATAAAGAGGTTAGGCCATGACTATACAAAAAGAATAAATAACTCTTCGACAAGCCCAACAGAGGAATAACCCAAAGGAACATTATAACACAACTGGACCTTGGATTATTATGAACCCCAGTGAAACTCCTTCTTAGACCATTAATTCCTGGTCCTCCCAAACCCTCGCCCACCTACCCAACCTCCCCCCATCCCTCCCAGTCATGCAATGAAAAAGAAAGAGAGAAGCATGTTTTATAACTGCAGATTTTTACCTATGTGAATGCTCTGTGTAACTGGTATAAAAATAAAAGCTGTGTTAGCTTTTATTTTACCAGTTCTTCAATTTTCTCTTGGTGGCTTTTTACTTGCTAAGTGTCCTCCGGGAGGAAACAGCTTTATTAACTACACCTAAGCTTTACGTCAAATGCTCTGTGAGCCAGAATTTTGAATTTACTTAGATTTAATGGAAAATCCAAAGTTTAAGATACTTTTTCTAAATGTCAAGGGTTTAAACAAGCCAATTAAAGAGAAAAGTAATTCTGTCTTTGTGAATTAGCTACTTCCAAATGCAGTTTTCCTTCTTCAGGAAACTGTGAATCTAAAAGAAGATTGAATAGGAAACATTGTCCTCTCTCTGACAACAGGAAAAAAAAATGAAGTAACTACTTTGATGAAAAAAACTTTTAGGTTTAAAGCTGATTATCACAACAACCAGATAATGAGATTACCTGGGTTAATGCTCAAGTAGAGAAGGGTGAGCTTAAAATACTACTCTTAAAATCTATGGGGTCAATATTCAATTGATGTGGTGATGGAAGCAATTTAAACACTAGCGTCAGTATTTTAATACATACTGTATTATTCAGTGCTGCTAAACATATAAATCAGCAGTGCTGAATATACAGAGTGAGGCAAAAAAAACATAACCCTCTAGAATTTTTTGTCATTTTCTCAGCAATTGTTTTGAATTTTGAGAAACTTTACATATGACTAAATAAGTATTACTATTAAATAACATTTAATTATCTCAACCTATGTTGATGATACCATAATTTTAGTATTACTAACTAGAAGTTATTGCGCATTAAAAAAGTTTGACCTAAAACACAGTAAAACATAATCATTCAAAATTAACAATATGTCAGAATTTCAGTCACTGTGATTGCTCAAAGGCCCTGATTCTGCAAAGTGCGCCTAACTTTGGGCGTAGTTTGGATGTCCTCGCTAGACGCACTTTGCAGAATTGCACCTAATAATGCTGAGCGGTGCTCAGTGTCAGGTGAACGTCCAGGTTTTTTTATGTTCTTTACAGAATCGGGTTTCTTTTAGGTGGGAGTCCAATTAATGTCCTTAATGTTATAATTCTGACATTATGAGAATGGTGAATATATGCTATTTTTTTTTTTTTATTATACAGTGGTACCTTGGTTTGCGAGCATAATTTGTTCCAGAAGCATGCTCGTAATACAAAGTGCTCATATATCAAAGCAACTTTCCCCATAGGCCATAATGGCAACTCGGATGATTTGTTCCACTGACTTAATACCGGTAAGTACATCTCTCCAACCCGACTCCCGAGCCGACCCATATCTCTTCTTGTCTTTTCCCACTGCTGTCCTCCACTTTGACACCCCACCCCGGGAACCGGCTTTGCTGCTCCCCCGAAGCCACCGGCGCTGATCCCTCCCTTTGCTGCTACGGGGCCTTGAGCATCTGCGCATGTTCAAGGCCTTCTGGATCTCACTCTCTCCGAGATTGTCGTGAGATTCGAGATCTCATGAGAATCTCAGAGAGGGTGAGAGCCAGAAGGCCTTGAGCATGCACAGATGCTCAAGGCCCCACAGCAGCCCAGCAGAGAACTGGCAGCAGGCACTTTCAGCACTGGCGCACAGGTAAGGACAGGGCCGGTCAGAGGGGAGAGGAGGTGATTGCGGTCGCGAAGGGAAGGAGCACTGCCGGTGGCCTCAGAGGAGCAGCAAAGCCGGTTCCAGGGGCTTCGAGTTGACGCTCGGTTTGCGAGTTAGTTTGCTCGAGTGTTGTCTCATCTTGCAAAACAATCCCAAACTGCGTTACTCGTAAACTGAGGTTTGACTGTAATTGTAAAATGTTGGCACCATACCATTTTTTAAAAATCTGTTTAGTTTAATGTTTTTATTTATTTATTTTCTGTTAGAGGTACTGAGTTGGATTTGAACTCAGGAACATCAGTGTAGAAGGCTGTAGTTTTAACCAGTGTGCTACAGAGGAAACTTACAATCTGCATAGCAATTGTAAAACTAGGGGCTCCTTTTACTAAGCTGCAATAGCATTTTTAGCGCACGCAGAATTTTAGCGTGTGCTAAACCCGCGCTACGCGGCTAGAACTAACGCCAGCTCAATGCTGGCGTTAGCATCTAGCACACACGGCAATTTAGTGCGTGCTAAGCGCATGCTAAACCGCTAGCGCAGCTTTGTAAAAGGAGCCCTAGGTCTTATAGGCATTGTAAGGCAGTATACCTTTGAGCATAGTTTGGGCTTCAGATAGACATGAGTTTGATAAGACGTGATTTCTGTGGACAGGACTTAGGCTTTGGACGATGTTGATGCGATCTTGTAAATAGGATTTAGGGATTTATTTTTGCTTTATTAAGCTCAAAATACATTTAATAAGCCACCATATCAATGGGCACATCAATACAAACATATTGCATGCCAAACCTACTAGTTTTCTGGCCAAACAGCAATGTTATTTATTAATTACAGCACATGAAAAAAACACAGCTTTAGGCTTCTTGCTAAAAAAACAACCCTTTTTTTTCACTAAAACAGTGCTCCAATCAGCCGATTCTTAAAACAAGTACATTCAGCAAGCAAACCACTTGAAAAGAATTTATATATTGCATAGATAACTTCATTTGCAAAAGGTTAAAAAGAGAAAAAAAAGAGATACGGACCTTAGCATGGCATTGCAAAAGGAGGTGTGCAGCTGCACAATGCTGACCTCATTGTGAGATCAAGGTGCACCTGCAAGGTAGAATGCCACAATTAAAATAGGAATATGGGCTGGGGGGGGAGTTGTTTGGGATTTGAACCCACAACCTCTGGAAGATAAGCATAGGGCTTTTACCCACTGAGCCACAGCAGCTTCTAGTCAGGTGTCTCTTGACTGCCGTGATATCAGAGCTTAGTGATATGCTAAGGATGGCTAGGATTTCCTAAGCTTTCACAGAAATCAGGTCTAACTAAACACAAACTACACTGAAAAGTAGACCTGGTTTTCATTCTCCTACAATTTTGGCATTACACGGACGCATTATGGAGCCCAAATGTATGTTAATGAGTGAAGAGACGTCCACATCGAAGCCTCTTCCATGCAACGCCACATCTATATAGGTAGGTACAGTTGTTCCCGAAGGGCGCCCACACAAATGTAGAAGCGTCTGAAAACTCGCACCTACATTCTTAGGACGCCCATCTGCCAATTAGTACTTGTTAAGACCCTTAAATCACTCATTAACCACTTAGTTTGGACACCTACGTCCCGCTTAGTGTTAGGCGGGACTTAAGCACACTTTATAGAATCAGGGCCAAAAAGCAAAGTTTGAGAGGAATAATTGCCTATGACACAAAAGTATAGAAAATGGCCATTAAGAAAAAACACTTATTACCCATGAACAATAACAAAAAAAAAATTCTTACGTAGTGTAATGCAGCAGGCAAGTAGGGGCCTTATAGAAGGCACCACAAAAATTGTGAACTCATTTCAAATAGGAAACTACCAACAACATTAAAAAGGACAATGCTGCAATACTCTTGATCAGGACAAACTGGAAAGTTATTGGCCAGCATCTAACATCCCATTTCTAGGAAAACATAAAGAGCAAACAGTCTGTGTTCAACTCATTGACTGACTAGAAGAGAGAAATTGGCTAGATCCATGACAATCTGAATTCAAACTCAGTTATGGAACAGAAACAGTCCTTGTATCCCTGCTAGATCTTCACAGAAAACGAAACAGAGGATTTGCCTCAGTGTTAATACAGTTATTGACATTATGGATCACAATATTATGCTGGCATTATCAATGGAATAGTACTTGCTTTGTTCCGATCTAATCTATCAGATAGACAACAGTCCATATTGTTTGGCAGCACTTCACTGTGGATTGATACTGTCACCTATTCTATTCAATATCCACCTCAAGCCACTAGCCAAGCTAATTCAGTCAATGTACACTACGTTCTACATCTACACCACATGTGTCAAACACAAGGTCCACAGGCTGAATCCGGCCCGCTTGGCCTTTTTACATGGCCCACGGCAATGCTCCCGAACTTCCCCTTCTCACAGCCCAGCGTGTCTTCCCTCCTGCACCAGTTTGACGTCTCTGTCATGCCGGAAAGTCTGCTGGATTCGGCAGTGTTGTCGGTGGCTCCCCCTCCTGCCTTCCATCCGCCGTGGTCCATTCGGGCAGAAACAGGAAGTTACACGTCTTTGGAGACAGACCGCGGCAGGCGAAAAGCAGGAGGAGCCACTGCTGAATCACTGAGGCCGGCAGATTCCTTGGCTTGGCGGCGACATTGGACCAGCAACGGAGGGAAAGACAAGCTAGGCTGTGAGGAGAGAGGGACCGGCGGTGGAGGGATAGGCAAACTGGGTTGTGAAGACAGAGGGACTGGCGCTGAAGGGAAAGGCAAGCTGGGCTGTGAGGAGAGAGGGACTGGTGCTGGAGGGAAAGGCAAGCTGGGCTGTGAGGAGAGAGGGACCGGCACTGAAGGGAAAAGCATGCTGGGCTGTGAAGAAAGAGGGACTGGCGCTGGAGGGAAAGACATGCTGGGCTGTGAAGAGAGCGAGATAAAGGGAGAGAGGATGGACCTGGGGTAGTGTGGAGGAAGAGGGAAAAAGATACTTGAAGGGAGAACCGTTGGGAAGAGAAAGGGAGAAATGGTGGACCTGGGGGGAGGGAGGAAGATAGACAGACAGGGGGGAGAGATGGGATGGGGGATAGTTGAGAAGAGAAAGGGAGAGAAGTTGGATTTGGAGATGGAAGGGAGGGAGGGAGAAATGTTAGGCCTAGGGGTGGAAGGGAGAGAGAGATGCAACATCTCTTTTTTTTTTTTTCCTTCCATCTTATTGTTCAGCATCAAAGGGGGAGGGAAGAACAACAACAGAAAAGAGAGGGAGCAAAATGTTGGACCAAGAGAAGAGAGACAAGGAAATTGGAGGCTGGGAAAGGAGTGAGATGGGAAATGGGAGAGCTACAGAATAAGAGAAGATGGAAAATTGATAGGTAGCTGAAAATTTAAAAAGGAGAAGGATGAGAAAGAGGGCAAGATTTAAGTGGACAGAGGCAGAAAAGAAAAAAGGAGAAAAGTTGAAAGGGAAAAATCAATATGCTGGAGACAGGGACTGGAGAGAAGAGGAGAAAAAAATGGACAGCAGACACTGGAAAGAGAATTAAAAGATAGACAAAATCAAAAAGAGAAACTGGGACTAAAAGCAAAATGACCAGACAACAAAAGGTAGAAAAAATAATTTTATTTTCTATTTTAGATTTGAAATGTGTATCCTGCCAGAGCTGGTGTTAGACAGCAAGTGTGAACTAGGACCTAAAAGAGAGAAAAAGATTTTTTAATTTATTTTGTAGCCGGCGTGGGGTTGGAGAGGTTGTATCCCTATACTTCTACTAAGACTACCGGTAATCCTATCCTTTGCTTGTGCGCAGCGTGGGTTTTGGTTCCAGTAATTGATATGACGCTCATAGAAGTCCTGTGAGCATCGGAGCAGCTGCCGGCACTGGGGCCCACGCTGTGTGTCAAAGTAGGTGGTAAGTATCTTAATAAAAAAATCCGGCCCACAACTAAGCCTGTGTTTAGATTTTGGCCTCTTATGTGATTTGAGTTTGACACCCCTGATAATGTACACTACTTATACCCACTGAACCTGATTTACCCATAGCTCTGAATTCGGCACAAACTGGCTACCTAACATAAATTCAAGAATGGGCTAAAAACAACAAATTCTGCCTGAATCCAAGTAAAACAAAGCTTCTATGGGCCCCTAGCACAAGTGGGCACATACCTGACATAAAATCTCTTGTGAGAAATTTGAACTCCCCCTCAAATCACAAGTCAGGAACCTTAGAATGCAGCTAGATTCAACTTTTACTCTGGTTCATAGTCTGTTGCGCACAAGACACCAGCGCGCCTACAATCCAGCGCTGACAATTCGGTGCAAGAAAGAAGCGTGCCGTGGAAAAACTTAATTTTAAAGAGCTCTGAAGCGGGTGAGTGGGGAACCCCCCCCACTTTACTGCATAGTGTTTGCGCTGCTGTTGGGGGGGGGTTGGAACCCTGCATTATAGAGAAAACAGAACTTTTTCCGATTTTTTTCGGGAAAAGTTCCATTTTCTCTATAATGTGGGGGGTTGCACCCCCCTACGCCCCCCCCAATGGCAGCGTGAACACGATGCAGTAAAGTGGGGAGGTTCCCCCCCACACCCCCCGTCGGAGCTCTTTAAAACGAAGTTTTCCCACGGCACACTTCTTTCTTGCGCCGAATTGTCAGTGCCGGCTTGTTGGTGCGCTGGTGTCTGGCGCGCAATTATCCCGTCACCCTTACTCTTATCCCTCAAATCTAAGCAACCTTCGAGAGCTGTTTCTATCACTTGAGACAAGAACACTGCCTCTCTTCTTACATTGAGAAGGCAAGTATTGTCTCAGTTGTGCATGCCATGATAACATCAAGACTGGATTACTGTAATGCAGTCTATACTGGTCTGAGTGCAAAGGGTCTGCACCAGCTCCAACTGATTTAGAATGCTGCAGCAGGACTAACAGAAGGCGACCACTTCATACCAGTTTTGCAAAAACTTCACTGGCTACCGGTACATTATAGGGAGGTAAGTGAGGTGGTGATAAGTGCAGCTGCACTATTTGCCATTGCAACAGCTAGTACACAGTAATAACCCATATGCTATCTGTTACAGCCAACCATTCTTCTGCCCACCCATGTCACACACAGCTCCCGTCCACTCCTGCACCAGGCAGTAACATGGGATTTTTACCGTGCTAGCTGCTTTTTTTTAATACAGTGCACATTAGCACAGTCCTGCACAGATGTCTACCACATAGTAAAACTCATATAAGCTTAACACGGCTCAGTAAAAGGGCCCCTAAGTCTTTTTTAGAAATTTTAAACTTAGTTTAAACAATGGAAGTTCTTGGAATGTCATTGAGAAGTTGTGTATTGAAATAATCTTTGACTTAAATTTCCCTGGAGATGTTTAATTTTGTAACAGAGAAAGGCATTTCTACTTTTTGGAACTGGTCAGTTGATATTGGTTTTTTAAAAAAAAGCCCCAATTAAGCCTGTTTCTGTCTTTGAGTGGCTGTACAGTTATTAGTTTTATCTTGCTATATTGATTTGAAACTGTTTGTGATATTGCTAGACTTATATCATCATTTTACTTTTCTAATATTAGATTTTTGGAGGCATATTAATAATTGAGCTCTGGATTCTTCCTTTAATTAGGCAGGGGAGAAGATAGGGCTTGACTGAACAATATATAGAAGTAACTAATATCTGATTTTTCCCCCCTGAGGTTTTGCTTTATGATACTTAGGGCTTCTGATTTTCTATTATAACCAAATCCCTCCCCCTCCCAAAATAAGCCTGCCATTTGGTGCTTTGATGACATCATCCACTGCTACCCTTGTGGCCAGATGATATTATTGCAACAGGATTCTTTGCTACCACTCCCCTCCTCCCAATTCCCATCTACTCTTTCTACCACTCTTTTTCTTTCATCCTCTGGCCCCATAAGTGAAACTTCCCTTGTATTATGAGCTGCATAGCTCAATATCTACAGAGGCCCACTGAGTTCAAAGTTCAGAGGTTTGAACTGTATGGGGCCTGCACCTTCAAACCACTGATATTCGAACTATATAGTTTTCCACAGATATTTAGCCCCATAGTTCAAGCAACAATACACATTATAATTGTGTGGCTGAAAGAGAAGTTATTATTTTTGTGCACATTCCCACATCTGCTACAGCCTAGGGACACGAACAGAGGTAGAAAGAGGGTCAGCGTACTGAAGCTATGCTAGGATGGGAATCTGATACTGAGGCTATGTACTTTTCTTTAAACAGCAAATAAGGAAGACAAGGCAGAAAGGGACAACTCAGATACAGGAGAGGATGACCGCACAGCAAGCAAGGGAGACAACACTGGAGCGATTAAGGATACCGTGAAAGAAACAGTACGGACAGCAAAGAGTAGAAAGTCCAAAAAGGTAACACGAAGAGAACTCAAATGTATGTATACGAATGCTAGAAGTCTAGGAAACAAAATGGGGGAACTAGAGACAATAGCAAGACATGATAAGTTGGAAATCATTGGCATAACAGAAACATGGTGGAATGAAGAAAACAAATGGGACACAGTACTACAGGGATACAAACTATATAGAAGAGATCGAATAGGGCAGAAAGGTGGAGGTATTGCCCTATATGTTCAGGAAGGAGTAGAATCTGTTGGAGTGGCTATGACGGAAACGAAAGAGAAGCTGGAGTCCCTCTGGATCAAGATTCCTGGCCAAAACAGCGCAGACACGAAAATTGGCCTTTACTATCGTCCCCCAGGACAGGCGGAGGAAACTGACTCAGAAATGATAGAGGAACTCAAACAAGAATGCAAGACGGGCAATGTAATAATATTGGGAGACTTCAATTTCCCGAGGATAGACTGGAAACTAGGAACCTCCAACTGCGGCAAGGAGGCCAAGTTCCTGGAGGCGCTAGGGGATTGCTTCCTGGAACAAATGGTAAAAGAGCCGACAAGAGGCAACGCCACCCTGGACTTGGTACTAAATGGCCTCACGGGACCGACAAAAGAAGTAGAGGTTACGGTACCGCTGGAGAAGAGCGATCACAATGTGATCAACTTTAAGCTTGACATCGGGAATAGAAAACGTGCCAAAACCTTAACCACAACCTTAAACTTTAAAAAGAGCCATGGTGAAACAACGACTCAAGAAAAAGTTGGACAAACTCGAAACGGTAGACCAGGCATGGTCCCTACTGAAAAATACTATCACAGAAGCACAAAATCTCCACATTCCGAGGATTTCCAAAGAAGGGAGAACAAAAGGTAAGGGAGAACCGGCATGGCTTACCAGACAGGTGAGGGAAGCCATAAAAGAAAAGAAGGACTCTTTCAAAAAATGGAAACACATGAAAACAACCGAAGCATGGAAAAAACATAAAGATGATCAGAAGAAATGTCACAAGGCGGTGAGGGATGCCAAAAAGGACTATGAGGAAAAAATAGCACAAGAGGCCAAAAACTTCAAGCCCTTCTTTAGATACGTGAAAGGGAAAAAACCCGCAAAAGAGGCGGTAGGACCCCTGGACGACCAGGGAAGAAAAGGGTACATCAAGGAAGATAAACAAATTGCAGACAACCTAAATTCCTTCTTTGCGTCCGTCTTTACGGAGGAGGATACCGCAAAAATACCAGAAGCAGTGAAAGTGTTTAATAGAGTAATAGAAGACAGCCTCACCACAGTCGAAGTGGAGTTGGACCAGATATACTACCAGATCGACAAACTTAAAAGTGATAAATCCCTTGGACCGGATGGAATTCACCTGAGAGTCTTAAAGGAATTGAAGGTTGAAATCGGAGAGTTATTGCAAAAACTTGCCAATCTGACAATCAGAACTGGACAGATACCAGACGACTGGAAGATAGCGAACGTCACGCCAATTTTCAAAAAAGGATCGAGAGGAGAACTACAGACCTGTGAGCCTTATGTCTGTCCCTGGAAAGATGGTTGAAGCACTGATCAAGGATAGCATAGTCCGGCACTTAGATACACACGACTTGCTGAAACCCAGTCAACATGGGTTCAGGAAAGGGAAATCATGTTTAACGAATTTACTTCAATTTTTTGAGACCGTGAACAAGCAAATTGATAGTGGAATGCCAGTGGACATAATATATTTGGACTTCCAGAAAGCGTTCGACAAAGTTCCACATGAAAAACTTCTCAGAAAACTACAAAGCCATGGAATAGAGGGAGATATACAAAGGTGGATAGGCAAATGGCTGGAAAACAGAAAGCAGAGAGTGGGCATAAATGGGAAGTTCTCAGACTGGGAGAAAGTGACTAGTGGTGTGCCCCAGGGCTCGGTACTTGGGCCGATCCTCTTTAATATTTATATCAATGACCTGGAAGACGGAATATCCAGTGAGATCATTAAGTTTGCAGACGACACAAAGCTATGCCGGGCAATCAGATCGCAGGAGGATAGCGAGGAACTCCAGTGCGACTTGTATCAGTTAGAGAAATGGGCAGAGCAATGGCAGATGAAGTTCAACATGGAGAAATGCAAAGTAATGCATTTAGGTAGTAAGAATAAGAAACATGAGTATAGAATGTCAGGCGCAACTCTGGGTAAGAGCGAACAAGAAAAGGACCTGGGTGTACTGATAGATAGGACCCTAAAGCCATCGGCACAATGCGCAGCAGTGACAAAGAAAGCAAACAGAATGTTAGGCATGATAAAGAAAGGAATCACGAGTAGATCGAAGAAAGTCATAATGCCGCTTTATAGAGCAATGGTCAGACCACACTTGGAATACTGTGTCTAACATTGGTCTTCCAACCTAAAGAAGGATATAAAACTGCTGGAGAGGGTGCAGAGACGAGCAACGAAGCTAATGAGAGGTATGGAGAACTTAGAATATGAGGAACGACTCAAGAAACTGGGACTGTTCTGCCTTGAAAAGAGGAGGCTGCGAGGGGACATGATCGAGACGTTCAAAATACTGAAAGGCATCGATAAAATAGAGCAGGAAAATAAATTATTTACATTATCTAACGTGACACGGACAAGAGGACATGGTTTGAAGCTAAGGGGGGACAAGTCCAGGACAAATATCAGGAAGTTCTGCTTCCCGCAGCGAGTGGTAGACGCCTGGAATGCTCTCCCAAAGGAGGTTATTAAGGAATCCACTGTGCTAGAATTCAAAGGCAAGTTAGATGCATATCTCCTTACGAGAGGCATAGAGGGATATGGGTGACTAAAACTACATCAGGTGTATACCTGACTGGGCCTCTGCGTGTGCGGATCGCCGGACTCGATGGACCATGGGTCTGATCCGGAGATGGCAGTTCTTATGTTCTCATTATTTAAATCATTATTATTTTGCAATGCAAAAGGATTTATACACAACTATTTTTATTATGATCCCAAAACATCTAACGCTACATTTTCTAACCATCTACTATCAGAAGCCCTGATTATACGAGGGTTCTTCAAAGTTTCTGCACTTTCATATTTTAGTGGGCACAACCAAAAACATTATTTTCTGATGGCATTAAGGCTAGTAAGACACTGAAAAAAATGTATTGCAAAACAGGGTGATTATGTGGAAAAGTGATGTAATTTGCTTTTGATATATTAATAAATAGCGTTAAAAAAAAGTGCAGAAATCTTTTGATGATCCCTTGTATTTGAAACTACAGTGGTGCCTCACACAACGAACTTAATTCGTTCCAGGAGCAAGTTTGTTATGCGAAAAGTTCGTTATGTGAAACGCGTTTTCCCATAACAATACATGTTAAAAAAAATAATTCGTTCTGTAGCATAAAATATGCTAAGATGACATAAAAAAAGATAAATTTTTGGTTATTATTTTTATTTAGATACATCTAAAAACATAATTGTTTTTTAAAACAACACACATTTTTTAAATTTAAAGACAGACTAAGTAGAGTCTAATTTTACAGTGAGAGGGCAGAGTCTCAGCGGCAAAAACTGGGACTTAACTGTTCTTTTTTTTTTTTTTTCTACCGTGTTTCCCCGATGATAAGGCAGGGCCATCAAATAAGACAGTCCCCCCTTTTTAGAAAAAAATGTAAAATAAGGCACCCCCCCGCAAATAAGCCACCCACCGATACCTGCTCTTACCCGAATCGGGTGGTACGGTGGGTGACTCCGTGTGGTCCCTGGCACCCCCGATACGATCGGGGCAAGAGGGAGCTCAAGCCCTCTTGCCCCCCCGACTCCCCGACACGATCGGGGCAAGAGGGAGCTCAAGCCCTCTTGCCCCCCCGACTCCCCGACACGATCGGGGCAAGAGGGAGCTCAAGCCCTCTTGCCCCCCCGACTCCCCGACACGATCGGGGCAAAAGGGAGCTCAAGCCCTCTTGCCCCCCCGACTCCCCGACACGATCGGGGCAAAAGGGAGCCCAAGCCCTCTTGCCCCGCCGATTCCCCAACTCCCCGACAATATCGGGCCAGGAGGGAGCCCAAGTCCTCCTGGCCACGGCGACCCCCTAACCCCACCCTGCACTACATTACGGGCAGGAGGGATCCCAGGCCCTCCTGCCCTCGACGCAAACCCCCCCTCCCCCCAACGACCGCCCCCCCCAAGAACCTCCGACCGCCCCCCCAGCCGACCCGCGACCCCCCTGGCCGACCCCCACGACACCCCCAACCCCCTTCCCCGTACCTTTCTGTAGTTGGCCGGACAGACGGGAGCCAAACCCGCCTGTCCGGCAGGCAGCCATCGACGGAATGAGGCCGGATTGGCCCATCCGTCCCAAAGCTCCGCCTACTGGTGGGGCCTAAGGCGCCTGGGCCAATCAGAATAGGCCCGGGAGCCTTAGGTCCCTCCTGGGGGCAGGGCCTGAGGCACATGGTCGGGTTGGGCCCATGTGCCTCAGGCCCCGCCCCCAGGAGGGACCTAAGGCTCCCGGGCCTATTCTGATTGGCCCAGGCGCCTTAGGCCCCACCAGTAGGCGGAGCTTTGGGACGGATGGGCCAATCCGGCCTCATTCCGTCGATGGCTGCCTGCCGGACAGGCGGGTTTGGCTCCCGTCTGTCCGGCCAACTACAGAAAGGTACGGGGAAGGGGGTTGGGGGTGTCGTGGGGGTCGGCCAGGGGGGTCGCGGGTCGGCTGGGGGGGCGGTCGGAGGTTCTTGGGGGGGCGGTCGTTGGGGGGAGGGGGGGTTTGCGTCGAGGGCAGGAGGGCCTGGGATCCCTCCTGCCCGTAATGTAGTGCAGGGTGGGGTTAGGGGGTCGCCGTGGCCAGGAGGACTTGGGCTCCCTCCTGGCCCGATATTGTGTGGGGAGTTGGGGAATCGGCGGGGCAAGAGGGCTTGGGCTCCTTTTTGCCCCGATCGTGTCGGGGAGTCGGGGAGGCAAGAGGGAACCAGGCGGAGAGAGAACATAAGAACATAAGAACATAAGCAGTGCCTCCGCCGGGTCAGACCATAGGTCCATCATGCCCAGCAGTCCGCTCCCGCGGCGGCCCAAACAGGTCACCTGTCTGAATCACCAGAAGGGGCCCCCTTGCCCCCCTGGTTTCCCATTGAAGTCCTATCTTCCCATCGAAGTCCTAACCCTCCGGTTTTGCACATGCACGACCTGGTCGGGTTTCTATACTTATTTCCTGGATACTTCTCTCAGTATCCCACGATCCCTTTATCCCTCAGGAATCCGTCCAATCCCTGTTTGAATCCCTGTACCGTACTTTGCCCGACCACCTCCTCCGGCAGCGCATTCCAAGTGTCCACGACCCTCTGGGTGAAAAAAAACTTCCTTGCATTTGTTTTGAACCTATCTCCCTTCAGTTTCTCCGAGTGCCCCCTCGTACCTGTTGTCCCCTTCAGTCTGAAGAATCTGTCCCTATCCACCCTCTCTATGCCCCTCATGATCTTGAAGGTCTCTATCATATCTCCCCTGAGCCTCCTTTTTTCCAGGGAGAAGAGCCCCAGCTTATCCAACCTCTCGGCGTATGGGCAGTGTTCCAGCCCTCTTACCAGTTTCGTCGCTCTCCTTTGGACTCTCTCAAGCACCGCCATGTCCTTCTTGAGGTATGGCGACCAATACTGCACGCAGTATTCCAGATGCGGACGCACCATCGCTCGATACAATGGCATGATGACTTCCCGCGTCCTGGTTGTGATGCCCCTCTTTATGATGCCCAGCATCCTGTTGGCTTTTTTCGAGGCTGCTGCGCACTGTGCAGATGGCTTCAGTGACGCATCCACCAGCACACCCAAGTCTCTCTCAAGTCTGCTGTCTCCCAACAATGCCCCCCCCATTTTGTAGTTGAACAACGGGTTCTTTTTCCCTATATGCATGACCTTGCATTTTTCCACATTGAAGCGCATTTGCCATTTGTCTGCCCAGTCCTCCAGCTTCTCCAGGTCCCTTTGCAGGTCCTCACACTCTTCCCTGGACCTAACTCTGCCGCACAGTTTGGTATCATCTGCAAATTTTATGACCTCGCACTTTGCCTCTTTTTCCAGGTCATTGATAAATATGTTGAAGAGTAACGGCCCCAGCACCGATCCCTGTGGCACACCGCTTGTGACTCCCCGCCAGTCAGAATATTGGCCCTTTACTCCAACCCTCTGCAGTCTACCCGACAACCAGTGCTCGATCCATCTGTGCACATCTCCTCCCACCCCGTGGTTCCACAGCTTCCTAAGCAGTCTTTCATGTGGCACCTTGTCGAAAGCCTTTTGAAAATCGAGGTAAATGATGTCGATGGGTTCCCCATTGTCCACCCGACTGCTTATTCCCTCAAAGAAGTACAGAAGGTTCGTTAAGCACGACCTTCCCTTACAGAATCCGTGCTGGCTTGTTCTCAGTAGACCATTTCTTTCAATGTGCTCGCAAATGCCGTCCTTGATCATAGCTTCCACCATCTTCCCTACAATTGAAGTCAGGCTCACCGGCCTGTAGTTCCCAGGGTCACCCCTCGATCCCTTCTTGAAGATAGGTGTGACATTTGCCAATTTCCAGTCCTTTGGTACCTCTCCAGTTTTCAAGGATAGGTTACAAACATGCTGGATTGTGCCCGCTATTTCCTGTCTTAGTTCCTTCAGAACCCTTGGGTGGATCCCGTCCGGACCCGGTGATTTGCCGCATTTTAACCTGTCTATCTGTTTGAGGACATCCTCCTTACTTACCTCTATGTGTTCCAATTTTTCAGCCTGTTCCCCACTCATGAGCTCCTCTGAGTCCGGTATATTAGATGTGTCCTCTCTCGTGAAAACCGACGAGAAGAACGTGTTCAACCTCTCAGCTACCTCTTTATCCTCCTTAATCACTCCCTTCCTATCCCCATCGTCCAACGGCCCCACCTCCTCCCTCGCTGGTCGTTTCCCCTTTATGTAACTGAAGAATGCCTTGAAGTTTTTCGCCTCCCTGGCCAGCCCCTCTTCGTATTTCCCTTTTGCTTTTCTAACCTCTCGGTGGCATTCTTTTTGGCATTTCCTGTGCGCCTGGTGGTTTTCCTCCGTTGGTTCCTTTTTCCATCTCCGGAAGGATACTTTTTTGTCATTTATTGCCCTCTTTACTTCTGCTGAGATCCAAATCGGGTCCTTTGACCGCTTGTTCTTGCAGCCTTTCCTGAAATTGGGGACGTACATTTTTTGTGCTTCTTGCAGGGTGTCCCTGAATAGGGTCCAGGCGCTTTCCACAGTCTCCATCCTAAAGATATTTCTGAGCTTCTTCCCCACCATTTTCCTCATAGCAACATAGTTCCCTTTCTTGAAGTTGAGCGCAGTTGTTGCGGTCCTCCTTACTATGGGTGTCCCCCTTTCTAATGTGAATCTGATCGCATTGTGGTCACTGTTGCCTAGTGGTCCTCCCACTTCTACCCCGCTTGCAGGCCCCCCTAATCCGTTTAGGATGAGGTCAAGAGTAGCACTCCCTCGCGTCGGTTCCCTGACCAGTTGCTCCATGAAGCAGTCCCTCACAGCTTCTACAAATCCTGTTTCCCTAGTGCAGTTGGAGTGACCCGTACTCCAGTCTATCCCCGGGTAGTTAAAGTCCCCCATCACTGTTACATTTCCAGTCCTGCACTCCTGTCTCAGTTCAGCTTCCAAGTCGTGTCCGACTCCTTCTGGCGTACTAGGTGGGCGATAGTACATCCCCAGTTTTATGTCTGCACCCTTGTTTCCCGGCAATTTGACCCATAGCGATTCCAGCCCCTCTGCCTTCTTTGCCATATCCATCCCGACTGAGTCGATAGAGTTCTTTATATATAGTGCTATGCCTCCCCCCTTCTTGTGGGTCCTGTCCCTCCTGTAGAGCTTGTACCCCGTCAGCGCCACATCCCATTGATTCTCCTCAGTCCACCATGTTTCTGTAATTCCAATTATATCCAGGTCTTCCCCCTTGGCCACGACCTCTAGTTCACCCATCTTGGCCCTGAGGCTTCTTGCATTTGTGTAGAAGCACCGCAGGTCTCGTCGTTTTTCCTCCACCTCTGCATTCACCTGGGCCACCTCTCCTGTTCCCTGTACTTCTGCTTTGCCCTCCGCCTTTACCCTTGTTGCTTTCAGCTTCCCCACATTTCCGCCACTCCACTTCCCCGCTTTTCCTCTGGGTTTTCTTGCCCCCTCCTGGGCCCCGGCCTCTGTTCGATCCCCCTCGCCTTGTTTAGCCCCTATAATGCCCTCAGCTTTCGCTTTCTTGCCATCCAGTCCCCCTGTGTCTCCATGCCCCTCAGTCTCCTCCTCCTCCCAGCAAGCTCCCTTTACCTGTTGTTTCCCTCGCTGTCTGATCATGAGATCCACCGGTCCTTCTACTTCCTCCTTGGAGTCAGCCCGTTCAGTATCTGTTCTGGATACTGTTGTCCGAAGCGTCAACATCAGATCAGCTGTCGGCTTTCCCCCTCTCCTCAGTTTAAAGCCCTCTCGATCTCCTTCCTCACATTGGCAGCCAGTAGTCTAGTTCCCTCTGTGCTCAGGTGCAGGCCATCCCGCCGGTAGAGCTTACTCTTTCCCCAGAAGGACGTCCAGTTCCTCACAAAGTGGAAGCCCTCCTCCTGGCACCATCTCCTCAACCATGCATTTACAGCCTGGAGGTCTGCCTGCCTCTTTGCATCTGCTCTCGGTACAGGTAGGATCTCTGAGAATGCTACCCTCCGGGTATTCCGCTTCAGTTTTCGTCCCAGGACCTTGAACTGGTCAGTCAGCGTGGCCATGCTGAAGTTCCTCCGGCTCACATCATTCGTTCCGACGTGGATTATCACCGCTGTCTCCTCTGTCTCTGCTCCATCCAGGATCCTCTCGATCCTATCAGAGACGTCTCGTGTCTTGGCCCCTGGGAGACAAGTCACTAGCCGGTCCTCCCTTCCTCCAGCTACGTGACTATCTACCTCTCTCAAGATCGAGTCTCCTACCACAATAGCAGACTTCCCTTTCCTCAGCAACCTCCTCTGTCTCAGGTCCGTGTCCTCGGTGTAGTGTGGTGTCTCACCCTCGGGGTCTCGGTGAGTCACGGTCTCCTCCTCTTGTGTGGTTCCTCCGCTAGGTCCTTCCCCGGTTTCGCCTTGTGGTTCCTGGGTCTCGTCTGCCGACATCCGTCTGTGCAGCTGCTGGTCCTGTCCTTCCACCTTCCTATAGGCCTCCTCGATGAATTTCTCGAGGTCCCTCACCTGGTCCACAATGAGGCCTGCTCCGTCTGTGTCCTCGGTTGACCAGCTCGTCTCCTCTGTGTTGCGCATTTCCTCCAGTCCCTCCAGTTCCTGGACCTTGACCCTCAGTCTGCCGACCTCCATCCTCAGGCTTTCCAGTTCCTGACACCGACCGCATATGTATGCCCGCCTCCCGGAGGGGAGGTAGTCATACATATGACACTCGACGCAGTAAACTGGGTAGCTCTGCTGGGTTCCTGTAGCCTCCATTTCTTTCTCCTTGCTCCTACGGTCCCTCGGTGGTTGAGAGTGGCTTTCGGCTTGCAGCTAGCTGAAAGAGTAGAGAGAGAGAGAGAGAAGGATGAGAAGCCTAAAAGTTAGAGAAGGAAGAAAATAGTGAGAAGAAACAATTTTTTTTTTTTTTTTTTTTTGTTAAAGTTAAAGTTAGGTTTGTTGCTGGGCTGCCTGGGCTCCTTCTCAAGGCTCCTTCGCGAAGGCGCTCTCGCTAAGGCGAGCGCCTTTGCCGCGCGCCGAACGGCTGGGCGCCGTTGGCTCTCCTTCTCTTAAAGGGGAGCCCGGGCCGATGCGACCTGTGACGCGCGGGGGTGGGCGGAGCTAACTCTCGCCGCGACCCCGATCTGCCTGCCTTTGTGTCCTCCTCCCCTCTGTACGGCTTTCTCCCTCTCCGGCTAAAACCTGCAAGAGAAAAAGAAGAAAACCCCCTCTAGAGACGCCGCCGCAGTTCGCCTCGTGCCCCGGCTCTCCTTCTCTTGTTAAGGGAGTTAAGCGCAGTGCCTGCGCGGAAGGATGCAGCTCGGGCGACTTCGTTGTGTGAAACGAAGTTCGTTGTACGGATCAAGACATAAAGTTCGTTGTGCGCAGCGTTCGCTGTGCGAGGCGTCCGTTATGCGAGGCACCACTGTATATGGACATTTCTTTTTCAAGCAGCATGCTGACTTTAGTCAGCTGTGAAGCTTGGCACATATAAAACAAAAATGCATGTATTACTTTATAAATGCATGTTGAAGAGATATTCAAAGCAACAATGTGGCATTAAACATTATCAGCCTTAAAAGGTTTGGGGCTTACAATCATTGGCTTGAAAACGTTCAGCTCAAAATGTCCATTGCTGCCTCCTATTGTTACTGCAACATGATTTCCCATTACTTGTGCTGCCACCATGGTAAGGGCCTCACACTGTGTAGGGTTCACCTTTCCTTCAGAAGACAGGAAAGAAAGAGAAGATAGATCAATGATTTTTATTTTTTTTTTGTATTCATTATACTATTAACAAGCACTTTTTGAATTACTAAGTTTATCCCAACTGTGGAAAATGGACAGAACAGAATTAGCAGACAAGCATCAACACCATTTCAGATTTGCTAAAGCCAATGCTCATGGAATCCATGCCAATGTTACATTACGGGCTTATATCCTGCAATATCCCATCTGAGTTCAATGCGGTTACAAGTGAAGAAGCTAGACAATTTTCCAAGACTTACAGCTTATACAAATAAAATACCTTTAACAAAAAAAAGCTTAAAAAGATATATTTTCAAACATTCTCTCTTCCTTTTATTATGATGTTCAGTTTACAGCATCAAGTGCACTTCTTTGTATTCTCCCTATCTGGGTATCCGGCATCCTGAGCCTTGTAGAGCTAGTTAAAACCTACTCAGACTCAATACCCAGCTTCCTCTAAAATCTGAAAAAATTCCTAATGTATTGATGCAGTCAGCTGTAGCTAAAATAACTCACAACAGCAGAAAAAGTAGAAGGCTCTTGAAATGTTGTCCTAAGAATTAATTTCAACTAGTAAGATGTGATGTCTACAGTTCTTTCCATATTCTTTGTAGTGCTCTTAGCCTGCATCAAGGGCAGATGTGCAAGGGACTCGCTAACACATTTTCCCCAAGGGCAGCATACAAAATTGTGCAAGGAGTCGGTGAAATGTTAAAATCAGGAAGTCTACACATTTAAGCAAGCACATGTTTTTGAAGGCTTATGAAGTCTCCAGATTAAAATACTGTAAAAGCATTTTTGAGTTTGATATTTGGGGGGAAAAATACTTCCAAATTAAAAGTTAGCTAATGTTTAAGTCAGTGCTCTCAAACGTTTTTAACTCCGGCATACTAAACGGAGCAAATGTTTTTCACAGCACACTAAACAAATTTTTTTGCGGTACATTATAATTGAAATTGTTAAAATTGCAAAACCAACAAAAAGTTAAATTTGAGAGCTATTTATCTAGAGATTGACACGGGGACAAATTTTTTCCCGTCCCCACGGGACCTCATTTTCCCGTCCCTGCCTCATTCCTTCAAGCTCTGTCCTCATCTGCACAAGCCTCAAACACTTTGAAATCATAAGTGTCCAAGGATTGTGCAGTTAAGGCAGAGCTTACAGGAATGGGGCAGGGACAGTGAAAAACTTGCAGAGATGGGACGGGGAAAAATTTATCCCTGTGTCATTCTCTAATTTAAAGTTCTTTAAGCTACCGTGTTTCCCCGGAAATAAGACACTGCCTTATATTAATTTTGGGTCCAAAAATGCACTATGCTTCATGTTTTGGGTTGCTGCATGTGGAAAGGAGAACTTCCTTTCCAGAATAAGCTTTGCTGCAGAGGATGGCAGACTTTCCTTAAGGATCTTTCTGTACTTTTTTCCCCAATTACTGTCTCTTCTATCCTGACCACAGCTTTCTGAGGATTACAGAGGCATCCATCTGCAGACCAGACATGATGTCCCAGGAGGTATGCTGTCTGCCTGTTGCCAAAATCCAAGACGCTACAGATAGTTTGCTTAATGACTATTACCTGATGCTACTCATCCATGTTGGCACTAATGATACTGCTAATTACCCCTCTGAATATATCAAAAGTGACTTTGTGGCTCTGAGAGAGAAGGTGAAGCAGTTAGGCATGCAGGTGGTATTCTCATAGATTCTCCCTGTCAAGGGTAAAGGCTAGGGCAGAGAAGCTCACATCCTGAAGATGAATGCGTGGCTGCATGGATGGTGTTGTCAAGAACATTTTGGCTTCCTGGACCATGGGATGATATTCCAAAGGCTGCTGGGCAGGGATGGTAGAATGGACCTTTATGGCCACTTGGCAATTGCTTTCTGCTGCCGACGTAAACTGAAGAAATGGTCATAAGAATCCATCTAGCAATGGTCACTTTTGAAGCCAGCCGTCCCAAGTGGCTGGTACCCACTAGCACAAAAAGATGATCTGCACACAAACTTTTTTAAATTGGCATGGTAATTGACCACGCCATTAAAATTGATAAAAAAATATTTTTTAATTAGTTAATTAGGGTTCTGTGCAGAATACTGTATGGCACCTAGCAACGCCTAAGTCGAGGTGCCTAATGGCACCTACCTGAAAGTAGGCATGGTTAGGGGCAGAGAATAGGTGTGATTGACTTAGGCATCTGTGTTAGGTCCCAGCAAATTAGACCAGGAAACCCTGGCCTAATATACTAGCACCTACCACAAGGACACCAAGCAATGCCTAGGCGTCGCCAAGTGTGATTCTATAAGCGGCACCTAGTGGTTGATTGAAAACTCTGACCGGGACCTATAAGTTAGGCACCATTTATAGAATCAGGCTTTATGTGTCATTCTTAGATCACAATAGCCTGTGATTTCAGCTGGGCAAAAGGGTGCAAGCATTTTGTGATTATATTGTGCAAACTGATTAATTCTGATCTTCATAGAACCCTGTTTCTAGTGGGTAAAAGCAAAGATTTCATAGTTCTGAAACAGAGATGGAAGGATGATTTGGGGACTCCCCTAGATAGGTAAAGGTGGAATAGAAAACCTAATTAACATAACATTCCTGGAATGTGGGGGCTAGTATCAGGAACATATCATAACTGTTTCAGAGTGCAGACCTGCTGCATGACCAAACTGAACCGCTGTCTTGAACCGCATTTTGAAAGAAAATACAAGCCTAATTTCTCAAGATGTGCACTTTATTTTACTGATTTTAAGATATGGATAATATTGATTTTCTTAAGAACATAAGAATTGCCACTTTTGGGTCAGACCAGTGGTCCATCGTGCCCAGCAGTCCGCTCCCGCAGTGGCCCATAGGTCAAAGACCTGTACCCTGAGCCTAGCCTTACCTACTTTCTTTCTGGTTCAGCAGGAACTTGTTTAACTTTGTCTTGAATCCCTGGAGGGTGCTTTCCCCCATAACAGCCTCCGGAAGAGCGTTCCAGTTTTCTACCACTCTCTGGGTGAAGAAGAACTTCCTTACATTTGTACGGAATCTATCTCCTTTCAACTTTAGAGAGTGCCCTCTCGTTCTCAATACCTTGGAGAGGGTGAACAACCTGTCTTTATCTACTAAGTCTATTCCCTTCGTTATCTTGAAAGTTTAAATCATGTCCCCTCTCAGTCTCCTCTTTTCAAGGGAGAAGAGGCCCAGTTTCTCTAATCTTTCACTGTATAGAAACTCCTCCAGCCCCTTAACCATTTTAGTTGATCTTGTATGGACCCTTTCGAGTAGTAACGTGTCCTTCTTTGAATACGGCGACCAGTTCTGGACGCAGTATTCTAGGTGGGGGTGTACCATGGCCCGGTACAGCGGCATGATAACCTTCTCTGATCTGGTCGTGATCCCCTTCTTAATCATTCCTAGCATTCTGTTAATCCTTTTTGCCACCACCGCACATTGCGCAAACGGCTTCACCGACTTGTCGACCAGTACTCCCAAATCTCTTTCCTAGAGGGTCTCTCCAAGTACTGCACTGGACATCCTGAATTCGTGTATAAGATTCTTGTTACCGACATGCATCAACTTACACTTATCCACATTAAACCTCATTTGCCATGTCGCAGCCCATTTCTCAAGCGTGTTTATGTCACGTTGCAGGTCTTCGCAATCCTTCTGTGTCTTCACTACTCTAAATAACTTCGTATCGTCTGCAAATTTAATCACCTCGCTCGTCGTTCCAATTTCCAGGTCATTTATAAATATGTTGAAGAGCACGAGTCCA
The DNA here is from genome assembly GCF_902459505.1 of Geotrypetes seraphini. Taxonomy (NCBI): domain Eukaryota; kingdom Metazoa; phylum Chordata; class Amphibia; order Gymnophiona; family Dermophiidae; genus Geotrypetes; species Geotrypetes seraphini. Next base: position 299,577,808 of record NC_047086.1, read on the forward strand.
AGCACCGAACCCTGTGGCACTCCACTTGTGACACTTTTCCAGTCCAAGTATTGTCCATTTATCCCCACTCTCTGTTTCCTATCCGCTAACCAGTTTTTAATCCACGTATTTCACCCTCAAATTCATGGCTCGCAATTTTTGGAAGCAGTCGTTCATGCGGGACCTTGTCAAACGCCTTCTGAAAATCCAGATATACAATGTCAACCGGGTCACCCTTGTCTATCTGCCTGTTTACTCCCTCGAAGAAGTGCAGCAAGTTCGTCAAGCAAGATCTTCCTTTACTGAAGCCATGCTGGCTTGTCCTCTTCAAGGTGGTCAACGATGTGGTCCTTTATCAGCGCCACTACCATCTTTCCCAGTACCGAGGTCAGACTCGCCGGTCTGTAGTATCCTGGATCTCCCCTCAAACCTTTCTTGAAGATCGGCCTAACATTTATCACTTTCCAGTCTTCCGGAATCCTTCCTGATTTGATCGATAGATTGGTTATTAGTTGAAGCAGTTCAGCTAGAACCCCTTTCAGTTCCTTGATTACACTCGGATGGATGTCATCGGGTCCAGGGGATTTATCGTTTTTAAGCCTATCAATCTGCCTGCATATCTCTTCTACAATATACAAAAGTAGGGGCAAACACTTGAATATTTCACAAGTTGGGTGATGATGAAGAAGAGAATACAAAATACAAAAAAATCACTCTTCTGTTGCTTGCAAACTTACTATATTAGTGATTCATAGCTTTTTACTAAATTTTACGCTCAGAATCATGGAGGCAGGAACTGGGGAGAAAACCAACCCCAGTACCATAACCTCACTGCCCAATCATAGCGTATATAAAGATGAACAAAAATTTCAAATATATAAACTTATAGCATGCCACTAGGGCTAAACTTGTGTACGTTTTTATATATTGATTTTTTTGTATTTTGCATATCTCTTCTAGACTGATCGTCAACTCAGTCAGTTTCCAGTCTTCGTTTCCTGCGTATAGCCTGTCGGCTTCCGGTATGTTGTGGATATCCTCTTTGGTAATATACAGACACAAAAAATATATTCAGTTTGTCGGCGATGGCTTTGTCCTCCTTTAGCACTCCCTTTATTCCATGGTCATCCAATGGCCCCACCACTTCCTTTGCGGGTCATTTCCCCTTAATATATTGAAAGAACGGTTTGAAGTTTTTTACCTCCTTTGCTATTTTTTCCTCACAGTCTCTTTTGGCCCCTCTCACCGCCTTATGGCACCCACTTTGATGTTGCTTGTACTTTTTCCAGTTTTCATCCGTGTTTGACCTTTTCCATTCCTTAAATTAAGTTTTCTTGTCTGTGATCGCTTCTTTCACTGCTACAGTGAGCAATGCTGGTTCCTTGTTCTTTTTCCTCTTGGATCACTTCTTGATACGCAGAATATATAGAATTGGTGCCTCGGAGACCATGTCCTTAAAAAGGGACCATGCTTGCTCCAGCGTTTTTATAGTGCTTATCCTCTTCTTAATCTTCTTCCCCACCATGAGTCTCATCCTTTCGCAATTCCCTTTTTGGAAGTTCAGTGCCGTGGCCGTTGTTCTGGATCAATGTTTTGCCCCCGTGTCCAGGTTGAAGCGGATCATATTGTGATCACTGCTTCCCAGTGTCCCTTCTACTTCTACACCTTGTGCCCGTCCTCATAGTCCATTTAGAATTAAGTCCAGAATTGAATTTCCTCTTGTATTTTCCTTGACAAGTTGTTCCAGGAAACAATTGCCTACAGCTTCTAGTAACTTGGTCTCCCTACCGCAGCCAGAGGTGCCTAGGTTCCAATCTATCCTCGGATAATTGAAGTCACCCATGATAACTGCATTGCCTCCCTTGCAGTTGCGTTTAATCTTGTCCGTCATTTCTCCATCCGTTTCTTTGAACTGCCCTGGGAGTCGGTAGTAGATGCCGATCTTCGTTTCCGTTCCATTTGTTCCCGGAATTTTGGCCCATAGAGACTCTACCTTATTTTTCATTTCCGGCGTGTTCTCTCCGGTAGCCTCAATTCCCTCTTTGACGTATAGGGCAATACCCCCACCTTTTTGACCTACTCTGTCTCTGCGGTATAGCTTGTATCCCGGTAACACAGTGTCCCAGATGTTTTCCTCGTTCCATCATGTTTCCGTGATGCCGATGATGGAAAGGTTATATTTTTGTGCCATAGCTTCCAATTCCCCCATCTTATTCCTTAGGCTCGCTCCGTTCGTGTACATACATTTGAGTTTGCAGCCTGTTACTTTCTTGCTTTTCCTCCCCTCTTGGGTCCCTTTTGATCCGTCAGGATTTCTGTTTTGCCTATGATCCGGTGAGTCTTCCCTGCTATCCACCTGCACGGTATCCTCTGGGTAAACCGGTTCCCGAACCATCGACCCTTGGTTGACTGTTGGCTTTCCCCTTCTTCCTAGTTTAAAAACTTCTCAATTTTTCTCTTGATGTTGCTTGAAAGTAGCCTCGTTTTGCCTCTGCCTCATCCTTCCTGAATAGCTTGCTCTTCCCCCCAGAATGTCATCCAGTTGCACACAAAGTGGAATCCTTCTTCTTCACACCAGCGCCTCTTCCATGCGTTGACTGCTTGCAGCTCCGTCTGCCTCTTCTCGTTGGCCCTGGGTACCGGCAGGATCTCTGACAACGCTACCCTCTGTGTTCTGGTCTTCAGCTTCCTTCCTAGCATCCAGAATTGGCCCTTCAGTCCTTCCCTGTTGTAGTTCCTGTTGCTCACGTTGTTTGTCTCCACATGGATCACCACCACCATATCTTCCTCTTCCATGTTGTCGATGATCCTGTCGATGCGGCTCACTATATCTTCTATCTTGGCTCCTGGTAGGCAAGTCACCAGCCGATCCAGTCTTCCTCCAGCTATGTGGCTGTCAACTTATCTGATGATGGAGCCCCCCACGACGATTGCTGTCCTCTCTATCTTCTCATGTCTCTCTGGCCGCAGGTCCGTGTCCGCGGTGTATGTCCATCTCTCCAGCTGTAGGTCCGTGTCCTCTGTGCACTTCCATCTTCCCTCATCCTGGCATTGGCTTGCACCGGACTCATCTTCCTGTGGGTTCCTTCCGCTATTTCCAGGTCTCGCTGTGGTGTCACCCATTTCTTCCTTGTAGTTGTCCTCCAGGTGGTCCTCCCTCACTGTAGGTGTATCTTGGCAGTTACACTGATGTGGGTGATTTTCCACGGCCTCCCTGCATGCCTCCTCGATGAACTTCTCTAACTCCCAGACTTCTTCCTCAATGGTTTCCTCTGTCTTGAAGCTTTCTGCCTCTCTGTCCTCCTCCTCCACTGCTTGAAGTACTTCTTCCAGGAGTCTAACTTGTTTCTTCAGGCCCTTCAGTTCCTTGCATCGAGTGCATACATAAGACTGCCTCCCAGAGGGGAGGTAATCATACATATGGCAAACGGTTCAGAAAACTGGGTAGCTCAACCTTCTGCTTCTGTCTGCTGCTTCCATTGCTGTCCACTTGCTGGTCTGCTGTCTGAAGTGGCTTCTCCTTGTGTAGCATCCTTGTTGCATGTGTGTCCTCTGTGTCTGCTGCGGTTGTCCTCTGCTCTCTTTACTTGCTTGTGTGTCCTCTATGGTTGCCCCCTGCTCTCCTTGCTTGCTTGTGTGTCCTCTGTATCTGCTGCGGTTGCTCTCTCCTCTCCTTTACAGTGACTCGTCCCTTCTTAAGGCCCTTTGCAAAGGTGCTCTCACTAAGGCGAGTGCCTTTAATGCTCGCCTTCGACATGCGCCAAATGGCTGAGTGCTGTTGTCCCTCCCCTTTTAAGGGGGAGCTCCGGTTCTGAGTTTAGATGATGTTGGGGGGGTGGGCGGAGCTATCACTCGCCGCTGCCCCTCACTCTCTCCTGCCTTCTCTCTCTCTTTTCCCCTCTGCTTTCTCTGCTTCTCCTCGCCTATTTCTTCTCCTGCTCAGCTGCCTCCTGACTCTCTCCGTCCTGCCCTGCTCTTCAAGGCAGTGATTGTCTTGCCATTGGCCCTCCCCTTTTTAAAGGGGGAGCTCCGGTTCTGAGTTTAGAGTGGCTACCATCAGGTCCTGGTGATTTGTTATTCTTTAGCTACTATCCCTTTCAATTTCACAGTGATTTATTTCAGTTTCTCTGATTCATTAATTTAAAAAAGGTTTCTGGTGTAGGTATCGCCTCAATATTCTCTTTAGTAAAAACCAAAATTCCTTTTTTTTTTTTTAACAATAATTTACTTTGTGTGTTTCCAGTAGTTCAAGGAACGTTACATTCAGATACAATAGAAATTTTCCTGTGCCCAGAGGGCATACAATGTAACAGCTTCCTTTACTAACAAGTAATACATGCTAGAAATTAGAAAGGAAAATAAAATTGGCAAAATACATTAATAATAGTTAAGGGAAAACAAAATAAAAAATTGAAAAATAAATATGTTATGAATAAAAAAGTGGGGAACTTGTATTTTATGTTGCTTTTCCTATAAACAACAGCATCAGTAATTATGGATTCTATTCATAACAGAATTTTTAAAGATGATTTTTAAAATTTGTCATACCATCTTATGGTACGCTAGGGAGGACAAGACTGGGATGCTATTAAAGACTGCTTGATAAAGCAGCTGGTCCTTGAATCAATGATCTGATCGGAGGATGATTGGCCACGAGGTTAGTGAATCGGATCGGATGAAAATCAAATCGAATATCTAGATCTAATTCTCAGTGTAATGCAGGACCTAGTGCAGAAATAACCATGATGGGGCTGCATGAATATAGAGGTTATAATGTAATAAAATCTGACATAACAGGGTGCCTACTAAAGGCGCCGATTATGGCTCTCTCTCAAGCCCATTCTATAAAGAAAAATAAGCTCTGAATTTTCTTTGTAGAATGTTCAAAAATGAGCTTACTTTTACCACACCAGCCCTATTAGCTGGTGCAAATGCCTGTGCTTAGTTGTGAGTTGGAATGTACATAACTATGGAATTATGCAATTAGGCATTTATCTGTGTGCTCTGCCCCCAACTTTGCTTATGCACACATCCACCAGCAATATACCCATATTCAAATATCATGGCACAAATTTTTCTGCTAGGACAGTGAGGAAGGGAAACAAAACCCATCATTCAGTCTTTAAAATGGGAATTTCTGACTCTTAAACCCATCCTTTAACTCCATCCCAACCCTTTACCCTTAAACATTTTCTTAAGTCACTCTTGTAACAATGTAGTGAGTTACCTGGCATAATGCTGCTTCCAGGTTCATTTTCGGGTAGTATGAGTTCTCCTAGGCCCGATCGAGGTCCAGATCCCAGGAAACGGATATCATTGGCTATCTTCATCAGGCTGCATGCCACCGTGTTCACGGCACCACTTAACTCAACTAGAGCATCATGGGCAGCCAGAGCTTCAAATTTATTTGGCGCAGTAACAAATGGCAATCCTAAAGAGAGAGAAAAAAGAAAAGGAAGAATTGAAAAGTAGCCATTAGAAATATCTCCATTTGGACACACAGAAGAAATTAAGATTATTGAATTATAAACCAAGAAAATAAGAAAGCTAAAAGCGACAAAAGGGCAACTGTCAAAGCCATGTCCACGGATAAAACAGCTTACCTGCGGAAAAGGACGTCTTGATAAATGACCATCCTATATGCGAATATAAAGTAGGCTGGTTTGCTGGGGGTTACTAAGGAGGCGACTTTATAAGAGATTTAAAGGAGTATACTGATGTTTTACGCATATGAATAGCTACTTATAGAATTGCTTTGGGAAATAAAAGTGTTCTGACTCTCTTGGAGGATATTAACAGCTTAAACCTTTAGCACTGTAATCTCAGATCACCACCAAACTAGACTCTTAATTCCTTAAGCCATCTTTAATACAGAAATAAAAACAAGAAATAAATGAATTTACAGTTTGTTGCTGGTACAGAATTTATTGCTCCTGTCGATGTCCACCCTAGACCAGGGACTGAGAGATGTACTTCAGCTCCTTGCTGAGGAAAAGGTTGAATTTTTAGAGATAACAGTGCTAAGTGTGTGCTAAAAAGCCTTAATGGAACAATGCTTTCTCAAGCTATGTGGTTGACTAAACATGGAGGCTTACTGCTACTCAGATAAAGGGCCAGATTCACAAAACTCCTCGACTGGTCCGATCAGGGTCCGGGGGGTTGATTCATGACGCGTCCTCATGCAAATGAGGACGATCGGAATTACGCCCACAACCAACTGCACGGATCGCTCTCCAACAATCTTGACACAATCTCCGTGCCCGGCAGAGCTGGAAAAAAACCTTTTACTTCTTTTACCTTTGCGAGCCTTTTTATTTATCTTCGCGAGCCCGTGGTTTTAACCTGCTTTAAACCCATGGGTTTGCACTGCGGGGAAGGGCAGGAGAGTCGGGGCAGAGAGCAGGACGGCCAGAGCAGGAAAATCGCGACAGAGAGAAGGGTGGCCAGAGCAGGAGAATCGCGGCAGAGGGCAGGGTTTTTTCACAAGCGACTGGTCCTCAGCAGTCACTTGTTTTTGGATCGGCCAGCCCAGTCGAATTGCCTGCATTTGTTTAGTGAATCGTGTCCTTCCTACTTTGCATGCCGTTTCCCCTCATTTGCATGTGCAGATCGGACCTGATCAGAGGATGATCGGCCATGAGGTTAGTGAATCGGGTCGGAGGAAAATCAGGTCGTAAAGTGTCGGGACATGATCAGTGTCCTTAGTGAATCTAGCCCAAAGAGAGAAAATAGCAGTACAAAATTACACGGAGGCTACCAACCCAGTGTGCTAGAAAATCAGCAGCTACTAGAAAGCATCCCATAGGAGGACTAATTCTTAAAGGCACAGTTGCAGTAATCTGCTACAGGTAGTACATATGTTAAAAGGCAATATTAAACACATATTTCAACACAGTCTGCTCCCATGAATATGGGGCAGAACACTCAGAAGTAAATACTATTGATGATGTATGAGGGGAATTTTCTAATAGGGTGCCTACTACAAGGTGAGATTTACCATATTTTTCACTCCATAAGACGCACCCTAGATTTAGAGGAAAACGAGAAAAAACCATTCTGAGCCCCAAATTGTGCACCCAGCCTCCCTCACTCCCTGCCAGGCTCTGCATAAGAATATAAGATTTGCCTCTGCTAGGTCAGAACAGTGGTCCATCGTGCCCAGCAGTCCGCTCACGTGGCGGCCCTTAGGTCTAAGACCAATGTCCTATTTGAGTCTAGCCTTACCTGCTTATGTTCTGGTCCAGCAGAAACTTATCTAACCTTTTTTGAATCCCTGAAGGGTGCTTTCCCCTATAACAGCCTCTGGAAGAGTATTCCAGATTTCCACCACTCTCTGGGTGAAGAAGAACTTCCTTACGTTTGTACAGAATCTATCCCCTTTTAACTTTAGCGAATGCCCTCTCGTTCTCAATACCTTGGAGAGGGTGAACAACCTGCCTTTATCTACTAAGTCTATTCCCTTCATTATTTTGAATGTTTCGATAATGTCCCCTCTCAATCTCCTCTTTTCAAGGGAGAAAAGGCCCAGTTTCTCCAATCTCTCACTGTAAGGCAACTTCTCCAGCCCCTTAACCATTTTTGTTGCTCTTCTCTGGACCCTTTCGAGTAGTACTATGTCCGTTTTCATGTACGTCGACCAGTGTTGGACGCAATATTCCAGGTGGGGGCATACATACAGTACAGCGGCATGATAACCTTCTCAGATCTGTTTGTGATCCCCTTCTTAATCATTCCTAGTATTCTGTTTGCCCTTTTCGCCGCCACTGCACATTGCGTGGACGGTTTCATTGACTTCTCTACAAGTACTCCCGTCTCTTTCTTGGGGTCTCTCTCCGAGTATAGCACTGGACATCCTGTATTCGTGCATATGATTTTTGTTACTGACATGCATCACCTTGCACTTGTCCACGTTGAACCTCATTTGCCATTTCGCGGCCCATTCCTTGAGTATGTTTATGTCCCGTTGTAGGTCTTCGCAATCCTTCTGTGCCCTCACTACTCTGAATAACTTTGTATCATCCGCAAATTTCATCACCTCACTTGTCGTGCCAATTTCTAGGTCATTTATAAATATGTTGAAGAGCACAGGCCCAAGCACCAAACCCCCGTAATGCTTTTCCAGTCCGAGTATTGTCCATTTACCCCCACTCTATGTTTCATATCCGCCAACCAGTTTTTAAACCACATGAGTATATAACCCTCGATTTCATGGCTCGCAATTTTTCAAAGTAGACGTTCATGCAGGACTCTGTCCTCCCTTCTCTGCTAGGCTCTGCACCCTGTCCCCCCTTCCCTGCCAGGCTCTGCACCCAATCCCCCATCCCTGACCTGTAACCTGCCACCCCCTCACCTCTAGTGATCTAGTGGTAGGCTGGGATAGGAGGGATCCATGAACCGCAAGGTAATGGCGGAATAGAAATCCCTAATGTAATGTAATGTAGTCCATCCCAGCTGACTACAATCCTCCTCGTGGTGCCCTTTAATAACACAGCCCACCCGCCAGCCCTTCCTTTTAAAAACCTCCTCCAGCCGATCCTTCCTTTTAAAACATCCGGAAACCGGAACCTGAACAAATCTTCAAAGGAGACCAAGCAGAAAAATTAACATCCATGGAAGTAAGCCTTGAGGACGTACACAGGCAGATAGAAAAATTAAAATCTGACAAATCGCCAGGCCCAGACGGAATCCACCCTAGAGTATTGAAAGAACTAAAGGAGGAAATAGCAGAACTACTACAGGAGGTTTGTAATCTATCCCTGAGTATCCCGGAGGATTGGAAGATAGTCAATGTTACGCCCATCTTTAAAAAGGGATCGAGAGGTGACCCGGGGAACTACAGACCGGTAAGTCTGACCTTGGTTCCGGGGAAAATGGCGGAAGCGCTGATAAAAGATAGCATCAAGAAGTATCTAGAGAGGCATAAACTTATGAAAACAAGCCAACATGGCTTCTGCAAGGGAAAATCGTGCCTGACGAACTTATTGCACTTCTTCGAAGGAATTAACAAACGGATGGACAAAGGGGACCCCATAGACATTGTATATTTAGACTTCCAAAAAGCCTTTGACAAGGTACCCCATGAACACCTACTTCGGAAACTGAAAAACCATAGGGTGGAAGGAGACATATGGATCAGGAATTAGTTGGCGGGCAGAAAGCAGAGGGTAGGAGTGAAGGGCCACTACTCAGACTGGAGGAAGGTCACGAGTGGTGTTCCGCAGGGGTCGGTGCTTGGACCACTGCTATTCAATGTATTTATAAATGATCTAGAAACAGGGACGAAGAGTGAAGTAATAAAATTTGCAGATGACACCAAGCTATTCAATGGGGCTAGGACTAAAGAGGACTGCGAAGATTTACAAAGGGACCTAAACAAACTAGGGGAGTGGGCGACGAGATGACAGATGAAGTTCAATGTAGAGAAATTAAAAGTCTTACACGTAGGAAAAAGAAACCCGAGGTACAGCTACACAATGGGAGGGCTGTTATTGAGTGAGAGTTCCCAAGAAAGGGACTTGGGGATAATAGTGGACATGACAATGAAGCCATTGGCACAATGCACAGCGGCTGCTAAGAAAGCAAATAGAATGCTAGGAATAATCAAGAAGGGTATTACAAGCAGAACGAAAGAAGTTATCCTGCTGTTGTATCAGGCGATGGTGCGCCCGCATCTGGAGTACTGCGTCCAATATTGGTCACCGTACCTAAAGAAGGATATGGAGATACTCGAGAGGGTTCAGGAGAAAGCGACGCGTTTGATAAAAGGCTTGGAAAACCTTTCATACGCTGAAAGATTAGAGAGATTGGGACTTTTTTCGCTGGAGAAGCGGAGACTTAGAGGGGATATGATAGAGACTTATAAGATCATGAAGGGCATAGAGAAAGTGGAGAGGGACAGATTCTTCAAACTTTCGACAACTACAAGAACGAGAGGGCATTCCGAAAAATTAAAAGGGGACAGATTCAGAACCAATGCTAGGAAGTTCTTCTTCACCCAACCGGTGGTGGACACCTGGAATGCGCTTCCAGAGAGAGTGATAGGACAGGGTACGGTACTAGAGTTCAAGAAGGGATTGGACAATTTTCTGAAGGAAAAGGGGATAGAAGGGTATAGATAAGAGGACCTTTTTTAGTTATGTCAGCTAAAATTTATGAATTATCTATGAGCTCTTCTTTCCACATTATGGTATTTCCCTGAGGATTGTATGTATTTCTTTTTTATTATATGATTATTTTATCATGTATTTGCTTTTATTTTGTCATCATTTTAACATTGTGTATGTAAACCATTTAAACCGTTTAGTTTTAAACGGTATATAAATTTTTAAAATAAATACGATTCCGATCTCACAGTCTAAAACAAGAGATCCTTGTAAAAGTTACTAAACACATTTTCAAGGGCAAACTTGGTTTTGTTAACATAGCAAAGGGATAAAATTTCTTTTATCTAAAAGGTTACCTGTGAGCTCTGCTACTTTAGCTGCAACTTTCTCTGCAAATCCAATTCTGGTGTTCAATCCAGTTCCAACTGCCGTGCCACCGGCTGCTAGTGCATAGACTCGAGGTAGAGCTGCTTTAATTCTGGCTATGCCATACTCCACTTGCTGTACATAAGCACTAAACTCCTTTCAGCAGCAAAACAAAAACAGGCAACAAAGTCAGTGACTACTTGACATATTTCTCATGACCAGAGTAGATAACAGATGCTCAAATCTAAAACTTACTCTTTGTTTAAAACTGTACCTACATGAACTATAAATATATCTGAAACATATAAAATCAGAAAGGACCACATCTCTCAATTTAAATGTAATATTTGCTGTCTAGCTCTGAAGCAAAAGCAGAACAGATGCTGCACACTGGATCCAACTGGTTATTACCGACTTTCACAGCGATGTCAATCAATTTATTTATTTTAGTCTTCTTTCCATCGATACCAGTGTCTCTCAAACTTTTTTTAGCTCTGATACACTAAACGGAGCAAATGTTTTTCATGGCACATTATAACTGAAATTATAAAATTGCAAAACAAACAAAAAATTAAATTTGAGAGCTATTTATTTAAAGTTCTTTAAGCTATATATGGGTAACTATAACAGTGAAACTAACCCCGTTTTTACAAAACCGCGAGAGTTTTTTTGATGCAGGTCAGTTCGCTGAATGCTCTGCACTGCTCCTGATGTTCATAGAGTTCATATGAGCATCGGGAGCAGTGCGGAACATTCAGTGTTCCAGCCTTCGCTAAAAACCGCTACCACGATTTTATAAAAGGGGGGTTAAATTAGATAGCATAGAATTGCTAATCAATGCGATGATGTGCTCATTTCTGAGAACAAATTAACTCAAAATGCAGCTCGATAATCAACAAGCAAACACTCATTTCATCATCTACCATCTGCAGTTGTTCTCATTTTTCAATTTAATTTCTGTCAGAGCTGAAAATCCACATTCGCAAAGATAAGACTATCCAAACGGTAACAAAGCCTTGCTTGCTTTGTTGCTCAAGTTAGGATAACTACTGCATAAAAAATAAAAATAAAATTACTTGACATTAGTTTTCAAGGACCAATCACGTCAAAGAATGATGCTTGTCTGAGTGGTTGTATCCTTGCGCACACAGATGCGCATAACATTGACAAATTCTTGCATATGTGATGTACATGTCATCTATTCTAGTGCATACTTATGAAGGGAATTTTAAAAAATAAAGTAAAATTCTGGAATCTCTCGTGGCAAACCCGTAATCTCTTTGGGGCACACCACTGAGCTTTGGCACATAGTTTGAGAGACACTGATCTATAACTTGCTCATTAACTAAGCAGGTACCAATAAAAACATTCACAATAAAATTTAGAAACTAAAAAAGACAACATCCCATACATACTGTCTTTCATGCTGCTACTCACGTAACACGTATGCTTGTAGGAAAAAAAAAGTGTTAGGGTTGATATTCAAAGCAATTTATCCACCAGAAATGGCTCCTGGCCGGTTAAATTGCTTGATCGGAGCTAACCATTCATTTTCAGCAGCACTTAACTGGTTACCGTCACTGAAAAAATAGCACCTATCTGAAAACTGGCTATTTTGGGGGTGTTCCAGGAGCAGAGTCGAGACTTAACCAGACTAGGTAGCCGCATAATAGGACTGCATAAAAGTCAGTCCTATCTTTTTTCAGTGTGCTGAATATCACACTTAACCGGCAATGCTTTAGTTGGAAATTCACTCCCCCTTTTGCTAAAACACAATAGCGGTTAATAGCGCAGGAAACCACGCTGAATACTCCACCATTACTAGACAATGAGGAGAAGAATGTCTAGAACAAAAAGGTAATTTGGATTGAAGGATATATGTTGAGTAATTTCCTAGGGACAAATATTCTAGGTTCATTGACTGAAAACCCAAGAATGAGAATCTCTGGCTGAGGTATATAGTATAGTAGAACTTGAGCAACTCAGCAACAAGGAGAAGTTGAGATGAAGTGCATCCGAACACAGAAATTATCTGTGTGTGAAAGCAAAACTGAACAAAATGTAGCAGACCTGTATGGAAAGCCCAATAGGAACAGGTTTGTAATGCACATACTGACTCCAGAATGCATAAGCGTCTAATTGTAGACTATACAGAAGAAACCATCAGTCCAGAGATTATGACATAAGAACATAAGAACATAAGCATTGCCTCTGCTGGGTCAGACCAGGGGTCCATCGTGCCCGGCAGTCCGCTCCCGCGGCGGCCCCCCAGGTCCATGACCTGAAAGTGTTCCCTACCTAACCTAAAATATCCATACCCTATTCGCTCAATGTCCTGTAAGGTAAACCTCTATCTGTACCCTGTTATCCCCTTCGCTTCCAGGAAGTCATCCAGTCCCTTTTTGAACCCCAGAATTGTACTCTGTCTTATTACCTCTCCGGGAAGCGGACCAAGATAAACTGGAGCAAAAAGAGAAAAAAAATCCTAAAAAAGATATAGTGGTCTCCTCCCCTACAGCTGCTCCCAAACCTCCAGGCCTTTTAGAATAAAAAGGAGATGGATCAAAAAGTTTTGTGGGGAATATTCCTTAAGCACAGGTGTAGGGAAAAACACTTGAAGTAAATGAATGCCTTCTGGAAGGTACTAGTCTGTGTATGCAAGATGTTATCTCACAAATCTGCCTAACTCCATTCAAAAGTCCTTAGTTCAAAGTTTTGTAGTTTTCATAGGTCCTCAGAGGGCCACCACGCACTCAAATGTGTTTCATAGTGCGGGGCTTTATGCACCCTTTCGTCACCGGACCTGTATTTTAAATTGTATTTTAAGTTGTGTATAACATACGTCTTAATATCGTGACTAAAGTATAAGTATACTAAAAGTACTTCGTCGGTGACGCAGTGGTTGGTGAAAGTGGTCATTGAACGGGAGAGGGAGCCTTGATAAAGCCCTGTGAGACATACGGGCGAAACATGTTGGACATTTATGTTTCTACCCTCCCGACTAGCGTCAATCAAAAAGCTAAGTACTTTTAGTATACTTATACTTTAGTCACGATATTAAGACGTATGTTATACACAACTTAAAATACAGGTCCGGTGACGAAAGGGTGCATAAAGCCCCGCACTATGAAACACATTTGAGTGCGTGGTGGCCCTCTGAGGACCTATGAAAACTACAAAACTTTGAACTAAGGACTTTTGAATGGAATTAGGCAGATTTGTGAGATAACATCTTGCATACATCTTCCAATTAAACAAATACCATAAATAGATTGTAACCTACCCTCTCTAACTGAATTCCATATGTATTTTTCATACAGTTCTTCACTGTCAGTTTAATTTCCATCCTATAAATTCACATAGAATTTTTCTTTTTTCAACCATCTTTATTTTCTCTTCTTTATTAATTTCCAGGTACTTTAGTTAGATTGTGAGCCTTCGGGACAGTAAGGGAATTTTTTAAGTACCTTCTTACTTCTCATTTATAATCTTAATGTATATTTTCTTCAAACCGCTTAGAACCTAACAGATGTAGCGGTATATAAGAAATAAATTACATTACATTACATACACGGACTGATTTATGTTAATAGTCTTCATTCAGGAAATAGGATAATTAAGTGCTGAGGTCTTCATTGTTCTGGAAGGTACTAGGCATGTTGTGAGAGAAAACTGGTTTATCTTGATTCAAAAATAAAAAAACAGTACAAAAAAAATCTGATATGTCAGCAATCTAACTTATAGGCTCTACACCTGTTAGACCACGTCAATGTCCTGATAGCAAAGTACCCAAGCAACATGAAAAAAAAAACACCTTACAGGTTCTACACCCCATGGTGGAATCCTGAAGCAGTTGCAAGTTGAGTGATGCATGGCAATTTATGATGTTCTTGCTGAAAGACTTTTGGAGGAATCCAACTTTACATAGTAACATAGTAGATGACAGCAGATAAAGACCCGAATGGTCCATCCAGTCTGCCCAACCTGATTCAATTAAAATTTTTTTCTTCTTAGCTATTTCTGGGCAAGAATCCAAAGCTGTACCCAGTACTGTGCTTGGGTTCCAACTGCCGAAACCTCCGTTAAAACCTACTCCATCCCATCTAAACCCTCCCAGCTATTGAAGCCCTCCCCAGCCCATCCTCCCCCAAACGGCCATATACAGACACAGTCCATGCAAGTCTGCCCAGTACTGGCCTTAGTTAAATATTTAATATTATTTTCTGATTCTAGATCCTCTGTGTTCATCCCACGTTTCTTTGAACTCAGTCACCGTTTTCCTCTCCACCACCTCTCCCTGGAGCGCATTCCAGGCATCCACCATCCTCTCTGTAAAGTAGAATTTCCTAACATTGCTCTTGAATCTACCACCCCTCAATCTCAAATTATGTCCTCTGGTTTTACCATTTTCCTTTCTCTGGAAAAGATTTTGTTCTACGTTAATACCCTTCAAGTATTTGAACGTCTGAATCATATCTCCCCTGTCCCTCCTTTCCTCTAGGGTATACATATACAGGGCTTCCAGTCTCTCCTCATACGTCTTCTGGCGCAAGCCTCCTATCATTTTTGTCACCCTCCTCTGGACCGCTTCAAGTCTTCTTACGTCCTTCGCCAGATACAGTCTCCAAAACTGAACACAATACTCCAAGTGGGGCCTTACCAATGACCTGTACAGGGGCATCAACACCTTCTTCCTTCTACTGGCTATGCCTCTCTTTATACAGCCCAGAATCCTTCTGGCAGCATCCACTGCCTACACCCATGTTAGATTCCCCTCTTAGTGGAATGAAGTCCAGGCAATAGGAAAAAAAACACCGTACAGGCTCTACACCCATGGTGGATTTCCCACTAATGTAAGCTTGTGCAGTGAAGTGCTTAGGAAACATGACGTATAAATACTGCTGAAAATCAAAACTTGAAATGGAATCCATTTTTGCTGCGAACTGGAGGGTTTTTTTTCAGTAGGCATTTTGGCTATAAAATAAAAAGATAAACCTTCTAGAAGGACTATGAAAAGTTATAGGTCAGTTGATATGAAAGACCAACGTTGATATCATAGTGAAAGCAATCTCCAATTGAGCTGGACAAATTGGGCAGAGTCGAACAGCCTCTCCTGTGAATTGCCCTTGAAGCAGTCCAAGGTCACTAGCACATTTGTTGCTATTGCGGTGGCTGTCTAGAAAAAGAAGGCATATGCCCCTGATGTGAAGGAGGTTGTTTAGTAGATCTCCTCGAAGAAAAAGACTTAGATTGTGCTTTATTTAAAGTGCTCTAAGTCTGCTCATGCTGAGCCAATTTTTGTGCAGCAACTTCGATGGACTTGCCAAAAAGCTCCTTCCCTAGGCATGGAATATTGGCCAATCTATTTTGGAGATTGAGATCTCTATCAGAGAGTCTGAGCCAAGCTAGGTGTCCGATAGCCACTGACATAGAAGATGCTCTGGAAGACAGTTGAAAAGCATCAGACAATGATCTTGGAAGATACGTCGCAGTCTGTGACAGAGTATGAATAGTCTGCTGAAATAACAGAACATACTCTGAAGGAACGTATTGCTCAAAATTGGACAACCATTGTACATGTTGTTGAAAATACAAAGACATGTAGAAAGTGTAATTAAGGATTCTGCTCAACAGCATAGAGTTTTGGTAAAGGCAATGTCCAAACATGTCCCACAGACAATGAGGCATGAATTTTGGTAGGAAAATACTTCTTGAGGGTTGATTCTGCTAATACTGAATGATGTGGAAGTTGTGGACTATCAAATCCTGGAGTAGAGAAAATTATGTAAAGCAAATTCATCTTCTCTGGAACAGCCTTGATAAATAAAGGCATCTCCCAATTTTTTAAAAGGATTTGTTTAAACAGTTCATGCAATTTGAAGATCCACAATAATTCAATATATTTTGAAATTCAGCATTAAATGAAGCATCAGTCTCCACTGAAAGAGACAAATCTTTGCACAACTGGTTAATGTAAGCAGCAAAGGAGAATTCTTTAGGAGAAGATCTTCTTTTGGGAAAAGCTGCACCAACAGAGGCTCAGAAAAGGAAAACCCGCACTCTGAGTCATACTTCAAATCCAAGAAAACTTCTGGAAAAAAATATCTAGAAGTCCTGCAACTTTTTCAATATCGGTCTGGTGAAAAGGCGGAAGAGGACTGATGAACTTCCTGATGCCTCGTCAAAAAAGGAGGTTGACTAAAAGAGGATCTCTGATGTCTTGGTCTGGAACGCTTCACAGAAGAGGACTTAGGCCCAAAAAAGCAGCTCAAAGTCTCAAAGGAGAGCATTGTTGAGAAGAACCATGCCTGGAGAAAAATCGGCGCCGAGAGATAGAACTATGGCACCTCAAAGATGATCCCTGAGCAGTATTTCCAATGGATCAATGGTATCAGTAACTTGATGCCTCATAGTGGTATAATCAGATTGGGCTGGTACCAAGGGAGTTGAATACAGGAGATGCATGCAGTGCGACCTAAAATCAGTGGCAATCTCCCTGTGATAGAATTCATTGAGCTTCTCTTGAAAAGAGTGCACCAGTAGCAACAGGTGGTACCATTGGTGCAGCAGGTTGCTTCGGTGTGGGTGACCTGGCAGAAGATGCACCCCATATGGGAGAAACAACCTGCAGCTCAGCAGAACGATGATGATGTCTTTTGGCATAAAGAGACTCAATGCCATCAAGGCCTGTGATGCCTGCTGAGCATCATGCACCAGTACTGAAGGCTCACCTGCCGGTACAATCAGTGCAACAGGTTGTCACGGAGAGGATGACCTCGACGAAGATGCACACCTAGTAGAGACAACCTGCAGATCCTTAGATCAATGGCATCGATGTGTGGTCTGCATCAAGAGATTTGATGCTTTAGAGACCTGCGACGCTTGCTGGGAAGAGGATGACTTGGAAACTGGCTTCCCCAATGCTAGGAGATTTCCTGATATCGATGTAGGAGTTTTCAAAGGCGACGGTTCTGCAGTTTTTCCTGATGTCCATAGCGGAGCTGAACAGCTTCTCCCACTGACTATGATGGGCTTTAATGGAACGCTTTTGCAAGGAGGAACACTTAATACACGATTCAATTTGGTGATCAGGGCCCAAACATTGAAGGCACCAATTATGGGAGTCAGTTATTGAAATAGGCCTCTGGCACCTGCAGCACTTTTTAAACCCCGTTGTAGGTTTCAACATGGGAAAAATCTTGTTGACGAGATTAAACTCAATGGTGAGCAAAGTCCCACCAGGGGAAAGAACCTAAAGGTCGAAGTCCGAGGTTGGACAAAGAGAAAACAATTTTTTTTTTTTTTAGAATAGAAACTATATAAACAAAAGTAAAAAACTAGAAACTAGAAAAAAGAAACACGAAGCTGGAAGGCAATGCCAACTGAACAGAGTCCAGTCAAAAAGAGACTTCGCTCCACAGAAAACAAAGAACTGAGGTACTCAGGGGGAAGTCACTCGCACATGCATGGAGCGAACAGTCGTGAAGTTTCTTAAAACTTAAAGTGACAGTACACTTTTCATACTCTCTGTATCAGGCTCCGTGGATGGCATCACTCATATGTGAGAATATGCTGCCTGCTTGTCCTAAGATAAATTATATTACAACAAAATGAAGTTTATATATTAGAAAATAATTTGAGAAATGTATTGCTCAATTACAATTTTCAGGAGCACATAGGGCTCGCATTTATTTTTTTATTATGGATTATGCATCAGACTGGTATAATATCCACAGTGTAGACGAGTATCTGGACTCCTTTACCCTCTTTAGTAAGAATCTATGGTAGGCTTTTACAAAGCTGTGCCACCAAACAGCGCATGCTAAATGTCGAGCCACTCATAGGAATAGCAAGCATTTAGCAAGCATACTTGGTAGCGGCCCACTAAACAGCGGGCTGCAGCTGGAGAGTACCTGGAAGTGAGCGAACATTGATGCGATGACTTCACGTGCATCGTAACGTCATCACGCCGACATCTGCGCATGAGTCAAGGCCCTGCAGACAGGCCCTAAGCCACCAGTGAGGAGGAGAGGCGCTGGCTGACTGTCTATAGGACGTGCTTCTCTTCGCAAGAGGCACATTCTGTAAGTAGTCAGCCAGTGCCAGCGGCTTGCAGCATACCTGCAATCTCACTGCGGCACTGCAAATCTTGGTGAGTTGTACCGGAAAGCAGTGATTCTTATACAAATGTGCCAATTTTTTTAAACTAATTCCTAGTTACTTAAAATACCAATTAACCTGGTTTGTGCATTTTTAGGAATTCTTGATAGCGTAAGAACACCATCAATTCCTGACGTCTCCTGTGTTCCTCAATTGCACCTAGATGCAGACTTTAAATCCATGAACCTTCTGATAGTGGAAAGTTATATAGGTAACCATAAAATCTGCAAACTGGATCCAAGATGGCCGAGGATGCAAGCTGCTGAAGCAGTCGCCGAACTGACGCTAAAGTTTGGAAGCTTTTGAGCTCCTTTGAGCTGAATTTTGCCTTAAACATGCCGAAAAGAAGGGGAAAGAGCACCGGTGGGGCCTCCCTGCGCTCCGGAACACCTACCTCCGGCAACATTGAAGCGCTGTTTCGGCGTTTTCAGGACACCATGACGACGTCGGGATTTCAGTTGGAGACACCTCTTGGGAACGGAGCAGAGGTGTCTCACCGAAGTTTTGAGACCACTTTGAGCCCCGACGTAAGACCTCCTCCTTTGCACCCCCGTGCAACCAGCTCCCCAGGGGTAGAGAGCCAACCGGAAGTCGGGATGAGCTCTCTCCTAGAGGCTGCGCGGAGCTGTGTTGAAGAAGCCGTTTCAGGTTCACAGGCTATGTAGGAGAGCCTGAATACGGACGGGAGTGCTGCAACAACTAAAACTGGACCTACTCAAGCGGAGGGAATTGGAGGAGAGCTGTCGAATGGTGAGCATAAACTTTTAAATACACACTTACAAATTCCTACTATAGTTAAACCCCAAGAAGTTACATTAGATGCCTTGTGGGACCTGGTGGCAAATATGGCGAAGACAATTAATGTTCAACAAGTGCAAGTGGAGGGGAAAATGAAAGACCAAGAAAAAGAAATTACTTTAATAAAGCAAGATATTGCTGACTCAAATAATTCATTGGACAGTATCAAAAATGAATTAAAATCTTCCAAACAACTTCAAGAGACCTTAATTAAGGACAATGTTAATTTAAGAAGGAAGATTGAAACATTTGAAAATTTTTCAAGAGGCAACAATATCAGAGTGATTAATTTTCCATGAATTACAACAATTACCCCGCGAGAAATGTTAAAACGATACCTGACGGAAATACTAGAAGTTCCTGAGAACATAAGAACATAAGCAGTGCCTCCGCCGGGTCAGACCATAGGCCTTACCAGTTGACAACTTTTCTATCTCTTTCTCGGCTTGAGAAGGAAAAGAATGGAGGAGTATAGGAAATTTAAGATGCCCTCATCAGCTGACTTGCATTATTTTCCTTAATATTATTTCTTTGTATTTTCCGTTTATAATTACATTTTGGATCATTTGTGGACTTGAGCCGACTTAAGTTAATTGGCATCCTTAAAATTTATAATATTGTTGTGATTTTCTTTTCTTGACTTAAAAAGCTTTCTGTACAAGTAAATCTTGAATTGTATTTTGAAAATTGAATAAATAAATAATAATTAAAAAAAAAAAAAAATCTGCAAACTATCCACGTATGAACAGGTGAACAAAAACACAAATGGAAAGCAATGGGAGGAGCAGCAACAGGATCAGTGAGGCTGATGGGAATTCCCAGGCCCCCAGTCAAAGGAGAAAAAAGCCCCCACAGGACTACAACAGCTAGTGGAAAGACATGGTAGTGATCAGATGAGCTGGTGGAAGAAAAATGGGGAAAAATAGAAAGGGGGTTGGGAGGTTAAGTGTGTATGGGAGAGAAGAGATGATGTCAGATGGGTGAAGACAATGGGGGAAGTGAGTGAGTGGGGGTTGAGTGTTGCAGGGTGGTAAAAAAAGGAGTGGGAACTGCCCCGTGTTTCTGATGGTAAGTGGAAGAGAAGAAAGGGAGAAGACAGCACCAATAAAGTTGGAATGAGAACTGTGCACTCGACAGGGAAATGCATTAATGTATTCCCTCCACCTGTAATTAAAAAAAAATTGGATTAGACTGGAAGCATGAGTGCATGCCATCTTTAATGAGTAAGTGCTAAAAGGTAAAGCACACCTTTAGAAATTTTGCATACTCCAGAAACACACCTAGGACAATAGGAGGGGAATATGGTTATGAATAAAGTCATAACTGGCTTAAGGTGTCATAGTAAAGTCTGGTAAACACCAGTTCAGAATCAGCCAGAAGTATACAAAGTAAAAGGAAGCTTCGGGGAAAGATAGAAGAGAAAGGGTAGAAAATGTGTAGGTGGAAGAAATAAAAAAAGATGCAGGATGATATCATCACATCAGTCATTAACTCTATTTTGAAACTTTTAACTTCATATCAATTAGAAATAAACACAGGAATGATGTTGGTGAAACTAGTACACACAGTACTGAGAATTTCAAGTTGGAACACAGATGGAAAATTGATTTATCCCACTGGTTATTAACCTTCTTTGATCTGCATCCACTCTGACTGACCAAACTGGAACAACTAAATACAGTGCATATCTACACAGGCTTTGAATCCCAATACAATATTTAAATATGAAATGGAACATTTACCACAGGAAGAAACATAAAGAATAGTAGGAAAGAGAGTATAAAGCTGTCTAAATATTATCTATAAATATCTTAAAATGTCAATATACAGACCATTAGACTGTGCTGCAAGTCTACACTGCACAACAGCAAACAGTCAAGAGCTTGTACAGTCTGAAGAACTACTGCACAGGGTTATATCTTAAAAAGGGACTGTGATTTTCATAAGCATATTGTGCTTCGTTCACCTCAGCTGTGAACGGCTGAAAGGACTTGTGCTGTCATTTGAGAAGAGGAGCTTCCTGGAGCAGGTTCAGACTGAATGGCAATGTGCTTAGTTTTAAAACGAAGGTCCATACAAGAAATACAAATATTTTGGTTATATTATACCATATGCAAGGCTATATATTGAATAATTGAGACAACCACTGTTTGCTGATGATATCAATGGTACAACTGAAGTAGCAGTTTTGTTTTGATGTTAGTTTTAAAACGAAACATATTTTAGTTGAATAAATAAAAAGTTATCTACGGAAAAATCTCTTAGCCAGTTTTTAAAGTGAAAAGACATATGGTCTTTTATTTGAAAAGCTAGCGCAAAGAACTTGTGTATATTGCACCAATTCAGGCAATGAAAATCACGACTGAGAATGGGGCCTAGCCTAAGACAGCAGCTTAGAAAGAATGCATTCACTTGTTCAGAGACTATTTCTGTGCTGCTTCAAAGTTGCTGAATATCCACTGGCAAAAAATTCTCATTGAACTCCAGATCACAGGTTAATTGAATTCATATAGCATGAACAGATAAGATAAACAAAGAAATCGCTGTCTCATAAGAGGTAATCAGCCAAGGCCAAATTCAATGCAAACCATCCTTAGCAGTCTGAAAATTAACAGTAGACACTAGAGAGCTGTTTTACAGGAGACCAAAATCAGGATAATTGGGAAACTGATTGCCCGACCACACTCATTGCATATAATAAATGTAAACCTCTTTGGTTGTACCACAGGCTATATTTCAAATCCTTTACCCTTTAGTAGAGACATCCTAAAAAGGTTTTTTTGTGTTAGGCTGAAAATTTCAGCAAAACTGTCGCTTCATTGTAACAAAAAAAAAAACCCTTATTTAAGGACAGCAGATGAACTAGTTGACTACTCCTGCTCATAAAATGAACATATTTTCTACGATTTGGTAAATCAACCTTCTTTTCATACCTGACCAAGTGTAAGTGGAACAGCATCCTGAGTATGAGTTCGGCCAATTTTAATAATGTCAGTAAACTCCTTTGATTTGGCAGCCAAGGCATCGTGGAGCTTCTGCAATCCAGGTAGAAGCACTTCATGGACTTCTTGTGCAGCTGCGATATGCATTGCCGTGGGAAAAGTATCATTTGAGCTCTTTTGAGAAACAAAATGCAGAGTAAATGTTATTACTTTTAAAATTTTTAATTTCTTATATTCCGCCTGCAAGACATAAAGCTATCTTAAATGAACACTGAAGAGATGCACACAAGAAAGAAAGTTTTCAAATCATTGACGTACAAGACCTCATTATTGGGGGGGCTGCTTACCATACAACTTTGTCTTCAGACAACTGGCTTGAATTCCAAGTCTGGGG
Source organism: Geotrypetes seraphini (assembly GCF_902459505.1). NCBI lineage: Eukaryota > Metazoa > Chordata > Amphibia > Gymnophiona > Dermophiidae > Geotrypetes > Geotrypetes seraphini. Next base: position 299,600,550 of record NC_047086.1, read on the forward strand.
ATTGTCTGACATGAAAGCTACGTAATGCTTTCTTTCTTTTTTGTAAATACAGTACAAACCTTTTTCTAATATATTCAAAATTGATTTAATATGAGGACCTATCATTACAACTATTGACACTGTTGAAGGCTTGAGTTATCTCATTCTCTGATCTCCGCATGTCATTGATATGAAGGTCCAAAGAAAGAAAAAAGTATATTGAATAACTAGGACTGTACTGAATATTCATATTCAATTCAATTCAGTCCCAAATACAGGCAGTCTCCGGGTTAAGAACGAATTATGTTTTTTTAAGTTGTCCTTGTCAGATTTTCATGTAACTCAGAACTTGTAGATCTTAAGATTTTTGGTGCTTACCTCTGCTCCCAGCTAACAAAAGGGCCAACTGTCTCTACCAGTGTTCCCTCTATCGCTGGTTCGAGCTGTCTCTTCCTCTCACCCCTATTATAGGGTTAGGGAAGATCAATTATTTCCATTCCCTCTAAGGTACAGCATGCATAATGTAGCGGGGACGGTGCCTATGACTCCGTTAGGTCTTTATCCCCGCTCACGATAGCGCTCCTTCTGCATGCTTCCCGTAAAGAAGGAAGTCCTGCTGGTCCAAATTCACTCTCAGGTATGAAACACAAAATCAACAAGAGTCAGTTTACATTTCAGATACCAATCACTTTATTGGCTTTTGATGCCCAGGGTTGACTTTCAATAAGTCTCAGCTCCCAAACAAAACATAAGTCCAGGAAACAAAAATAGAGCTGATAGTAAAAAAAACAAAGTCAGAACTCAGCTCTCACCTTCATCAGGTAATTATATAACAGTCTCATAAACACCCTCTGCAATCCTATTGACTTCAGAAGGAAAGGGTCAATTCCAAAGTACTACTGCTTTAGAGTCAGTCCAGTAAGCAGAGCCAATGTTAACAAACACTACTGTGCAGTGTCCAAGCCTTAGAAGTAGGCAGGCTTGGTCCCAACCAGTTCAATCGCAGCTGGTGGGGGAGGGGAGTAAGTGAATCCACAATTAAACTTTCTGTTAGTACAGAATGCCACAAATGGCCCCACAAACCCAACCAGTATGGAAAGTGGATTCTCCCCATAGATTACTTCCCTCCTGCACACTATAACAGTCACAGTCCATGCAACCCTAGAACCTTTAGTTCAGAAAACAAAAACGTTTTTTTTTCTTCTTTAAATAAACAAGCCAGCACAAGTCCCTTTCAGTTCCCAGCAGAACACCTTTCCTAAACCATATATACCAGCAAAGAGATACTGTTCTCTTTCACACTACCCAGCCCTGCCACTTAACTCTCTTCCATGAAGATATCTTCAGGCAGTCCGGTAGGCTCTAAACAGTCCATGGGTTCTGGCACTGCTGACTGGCTGGCCACAGGGTCTGTGTCTGCTTCAATCATTTCTACGTCCTGGAACTCAGGAGAACAATCAGGAGAGACCTCTCTCTGGGCTGGCTTAGAGTAGACTGCCTTTCTCCTTCTCAGAGCAGCCTCTAAATTGTCAAGGTGAACACGCCCTGCTCTCTGAGGGGGAGGGGCAGCCTGCACAGTTTGCCTAGCTTTCCTGGGGCTTTTAATTATTCCCCTCAGCTGAGAACTCACAGAGGGAGGAGAATTCCTCCTAGGCTGTTCTAAGCTGTTCTCCTCACCTTCCTCTATTCCCTGGAGATCAGTTCCATCAGGAAACAAGGGCAACATAGATTTCTCTCTATGTTTGGTCACAATCCTATCCCCGTGGTTGGCTCTCTGTATGGCTAACCCAGGTTTAGCAAAAACCTGTTCTGGCACAAGCTGCCCCTTCGGGGTAGGACTGTGACATAAACCACACACTGTTCTTAATGTGGCCACCCATCATTCCTGAATCTGCTACAGGACAAGTTTAGGAGTCTATGCCACTGGAAATACTGTTCAGTGAAATCAGATGAAGCCACAACAGCGTTTTTAAGTATGAGTCGTACTTAAGTCGGGCATCTGTAACTCGGGGTCTGCCTGTACATTATTTGTAATCAACTGCATAATGATTTAAATCCAAATATAAAAAATCCAAGGCTCTATTGTGCTAAATCCTACTAAAAAAAACCAAATAATCTCTGATTTCATGACCCTTATTTTATATACGTTAAAGCTCAATGCCCATTATTCAGATGAATAATAATGATAATAAAATACTAGATGCGCATGCGCTCTTGAAAATTTGTGAGTGGTGGTGCCGTGAGGTGTGCTTCTGTGCCAGTCCTCACGGCGCCTGCACGTGACTGTGCAGAAGACACCAGCGACTCCTCCCTCCCGCTCCTCTTCAAAGCGGCCTGCTGAGGTTCGCCAGCTGCTGTAGCGAACCTCGCAAGCCGCTCTCCACCTCCTGCAGAAGAAGGAGTCACCGTGTCACCTCCCGCCCTCACTCGCCGCTGCCGCCGCTGATTCTCCTGTTCAGAGCAGCCTGCGATCGTGGCCGGCTTTAAAGAACCTCGCAGGCCGCTCTCCAGCTTCAGTAGCACGCTCCCTCTGACGCACGGAATCGCGTCAGAGGGAACGTGCTACCGAGTTGGAGAGCAGCCTGCGAAGTTCGCTAAAGCCGGCCACCACGATCGCAGGCTGCTTTGGTGAAGAGGAGCAGGCCAGAAGACGCCTGGATGTTGGGAGGGTAAGAAGGGAATCAATACCGGGAGCTAGGGGGAAAGGGAAAGGGGGCTGCTTTGGGGGGAGGGGTGTGCTGGGGGGAGACAGAAGGGGCCATGGATAGGGAGAGGGAAAGGGGGCTGCTTTGGGTAGAGGGGTGTGCCGGGGGGGAGACAGAAGGGGCCTTGGAGAGATAGGGAGAGGGAAAGGGGGCTGCTTTGGGGGGAGGTGTGCTGGGGACAGACAGCTTTGCTCGTGGGGGGGGGGGAGACAGAAGAGGGCCATGGAGAGACAGTTAGGGAGAGGGAAAGGGGCCTGCTTTGGGGGGGAGGTGTGTCCTGGGGGCAGACAGCTTTGCTCAGGGGGGGGGAGACAGAAGGATACAGACATCGGCCAAGGAGAGAGAGAGAGAAAGAAACACAGACAGACACATCTATTCTAGCACCCATTAATGTAACGGGCTTAAAGACTAGTAGTAAAATATGCTATTAAGTACAGTTCTAATTTAAAACTTTACAATACTATGGAAAGTTAAAGTGCTTTCAAAATTTTTACACAGAATAGCACACAATTCTACACCTACAAAGCACGTATAATTTGTTTGCTTTTTCTTGTATAAAATATGTGATATGGACTTACAACTCTGCCCAAACTATAGTGCTGGGAATGGCCACATGCAATCTTGTCTGCACAAGTACTTGTATGCGCAAATTTGGCAGCACAACTGTGTATAAAACATGAGCTATATGCGAGGAAAGCTTTATATAATTACCCCTATACTGTTGTAGTGCTCATTTGCAATGGGGCTGTCCATAAAGATGTTGCAAAAGTTTGATGAAAAACTGATACCCCACCTCTTATCAAATTTCAGCCTGAGAAATTTGCCCAGAAATAATTACTGCCTCCACTCTGTCTATAACCTATCCGAAGAAGCAAAGAAAGCTAAATATTTTATTTTGGTTCTTCTATTTGTGAAGCTTTTTGTAAACTTATATTTCAGGCACACCATCCACCCATAAAACTCACTCTCTGGCATAGGAGAGTGTGATGTAGTGGTTAGAGCTACAGCCTCAGCACCCTGAGGTTGTGGGTTAAAACCCCATGCTGCTCCTTGGGCAAGTCACTTAATCCTCCAGTGCCCCAGGTACATTAGACAGACTGTGAGCCTGCCAGGACAGATGGGGAAAAATACATGCATACCTGATTTGTAATCTGTTCTGAGCTCCTTTGGGAGAACTAAAAAAAAAAAAATCCAATAAATAAATCTTAGCATCTCTAGTTTCTACCAGAGGTAATGGAGAGATAAAAATCACTTGCTCAAATTTCCAGGTTGGAAACCTTTTGATTGTGAGCCAAGTTACACAGTTCCAGAATGGAGACTTTTTTGGCCAGCTGTTTTTGAACTGACATCCCAATTCAGTGTACTATTTCTAGTCCCTATTACAATACACTCCATAATGAACCAGATATCCAGGACTAGTAGGGTGGTCCATAAGACCCTTATCAGAACATGCCTTCACAAGTCTGAATATATTCTACCTCATGCAGATAAGATATTATTAAAATTTGGAATAGTTTGGGACAAATTTAGAGGTCACTCATGGTCCTACAATATTCTCATAATGCAGCTAGCTATTCATAAAATTGTGGTTAGAAACTATTATTACTTAATATTGGTTGGATACTAAGGTAAAATAATGTCTTACTCAATAATTTTCTTTCCCTTAGTCATAGCAGACAAATCCAGATGAATGGGTTGTGTCCATTCACCAGCAGACAGAGATAGACTGAGATTTCTGATATAGAATGGCATGTTTCCTGGCTGTTTAGTCTTATCTATATCAAATCTCATAACCCTTGCTAGCACTATATACTTCTGGCATGCAGTTCTTTCTTTCATTCACATTGAGAGATCTCAGAATGCCACCCAAATCAATATGAATGGCATGGCAGCACTCCTCACAGGCTTCCTTTTTTATTCTGGTATGTAATTTCTTAATTTTATCAAAAAGATTTATTTTTTACTTTTTTAAAAAGTTTTTCTATTAAATATTTTTCGCTGAATCTTTCATATCAAATACTTCATATCAAATACTTCCACATAAGTTAATTCATTAAACTGGGTTAAATAGAGAACGTAATTCTTCATGTTGCTGCACCAGTCCCCACCGACATGTTTCATACTTCCTCAGGGTCGGGGATACTAAATGTGCAGAATTTATTAAGCTTTTAGCTACTCCGTTCCTATAGCCGGTACTGCTAACATTCTACGTCCAACACTGGTTGCTGGGTATTTGTTCTCAGTGGTTTCACGCCTGACATGCCAACGTTCATCTGTTTGATGGAGATCAAAATGTGACTCATCGGAGAAGGCAAACCTTCTGCCAGTCAGTACAAGTCCAATGTCGGTACTCCTGTGCAAACTGCAGCCATTTTTTTGTGATGAACCCTCATGAGCACAGGTACAGTCACCAGCCATCTGTTCTGGAGCCCCATTCACAAAAGGGTTTGCTGCACAGTCATTTTGGGACACACATTTCGAAGCCCCCTAGTTTATTTGGATGGTGAATTGCTCCACGGTAGCTTGCTGATCAGCGTGCACCAACCTGCGCAGCCAATGTTCACCTCTCGCATCGATGGCTCATGCTGTCCCAGTTACCGCATCAGGTCATCAAAAAGGTTCCATTTGTCCACTCAGCCTGTGAACAGTTCACAAACTCCACTGTTTCCGAAACTCTGCCACCCTTGGCTTGGTAGCCAATGATCATGTCTTTTTCAGTGTCTGATAAATCGTGCTTTTTTCCTCTATGACAGGCACAGTTGCTATATTGGCAATTTGCTAACATCCATGAAGTCTTCGCACGACATGTGTATCCCCGATGTCACAGGTAGGCTGTGGTCATAATAATGTGACTTAACCATTTAGTATTCTGTAGTAAAAGAATAAAATAAAGCCTATGGAATCAAATCATAGCCTTTCCTCAAATGGTTATTGTAAAACCTAAAATACACAATATGTAAAGACACTGCAATTGAATTGTATCTCTTCAGCTTGGAGAAGAGACAGCTGAGGGGAGATGTAATAGAGGCTTATGTAATAATGAGTGAAGTGAAATGGGTAGACACGAATCACTTGTTTATGCAAAAATACGAGGACTAGGGGAAACACAATGAAGTTACTAAGTAACACATTTAGAACAAATCAGACAATATTTCTTCACGCAATGGAATTTGTTGGCAGAGAAAGTTATAAAAGCAGTCAGCATAGTCCAGTTTACAAAAGGTTTGGACAAGTCTTGGAAGAGAAGTCTGTAAATCATTAAGGTGGCCTTTTGGGGAAAATCCACTGCTTATTTCTATGATAAGCAGCATGAAATCTATTTTACTCTTCTAGGATTCTATCACATGTGTGTGTGACTTGGCTTGGGCACCATTGGAAACAGGACACTGGGCCTAGTAAGGGGGCTAAGACTGTAACTGCTACTCTATGAAGGTTACTCCCTCCCATGCCTTTGCTTAGGATTGTAACTGTTGTATTTTGAAATCCATTATCTTGCCATTCAAGGATCCTTTGTATTTATCCTTTTAGCTTTCAGTTATTGGTGCCCTTGGACATCCTTTGCCACTGGTGTTCCATCCTCTTTGCTATTGCTGCTGGCATTTTCTCAACTCCCAAGTTAGTCATCAGTGGTCCTTCTCAAGATTTTCTTCTGTGAACACTGAACAACAGTGAACACTCTCCACACAATGATCCTTGGCACTTTCCAATTCCACATCTGGCCTTTCTCCTCTCCCAAACATACCTGAAAAAATAATCTGGCACCTCATTTTATATCCTTTTTTTTTTTTTTAATTAATTTTAATTTAACATGACGCTTTAGATGGAATTTTTCCTAAACCTAAGTGGTCATAACCTGGCACCAATACTTAGGCCTGCCATTTTGGGTGCTCGTATTTAGTATAATTAGGCAGCTAAATTTACCCTGTAAGCCCTGAATCATTTTCAACAGAGCCAAAGTCAGGCAGCTGCAAGTCTGAAAATGGATACCCTGGGATTTTTTGAATCTAATACTGCAACTTTCCCACCAATAAAAAAAATAAGATATTCATTGAATACAGTTGTATTATGCTGATTATTGAAAGGGTACAATATGTGTAACAATATAAAATTTAATTAAAAATGATCACCCAGAATACATGAGCAATTCTATTCTGTACCGACCTGGCTCTTATTGACATGGTCATTAGGATGTACTGGATCTTTGCTCCCCAGTTTGCCTCCCAGGATTTCAATGGCTCGGTTGCTAATGACCTCATTGACATTCATGTTAGTCTGAGTTCCAGATCCAGTCTGCCACACCACCAAAGGGAAATGGTCATTAAGTTTACCTGAAGATACCTATGTTGAATAAAAAGAGCACATATTTAGAACTTAACTCTTTCAAACTAATACATGATAATAATACAGCCATTTTGAACATAAAATTTTAGAAAAATTGCTGAGAATAATAGCAATACCGCTTGGAGTGCCTAACAGTTCAGCTTTCATTTCAATCCAAGGTCTCCGAGTACACTATTACAATATTATCATTGTTATAAAATATTAATATGACATTATCAGGACTAAACAAACCCCAGGTACCAAGTCGTCATGGTGACTAAAAAATTGGATTTGGCACTTAAAGCGCAGAGCACAATGGCAGCAATATAGTAGCACCAGGGTCACACAAAGGATGATGTGCAAAGGCACTGGAATTGGGGGGTGAGGCTGGAGAAGGGGGAAGCCACATCCAAATTTCCTAACAGCTGACCCTAGTATCATCCTCCTATCTTCCCGACAACTCTGGCAGTGAAAGCACAGGCTCTTGACTCTCTGTAGGGGGATTTTAAAGTGCCAGGCAGGCAGAAGGCTGATGCTGGGAATAGGGTTGGCAGAAGAGTCTGTCACTGGGCCTGGGATAATGGGCAATTGCTAAAGTCTAAGAATGGGAGAAAGGGGGCTGTGGCTAGCAGAAGGGGGTTCATGCTGGCAAATGGTGGGAGTGGCAAAAGGGGGCTGATGCTGGAGCAAGTGAAAAAAGGGGACTAGTGCTAAAACTAGGAAGAGAAAAACTGAAGATAGCATGGGGACAGGAGACGGGAGAAAGGGCAGATGTTAAGAGACAGAAGTGGGATAAAGGGGTCCTAACACTGTGACCTACAAGTGCGTTCACTCTGAAGCCCCCCGATATCTCTCCTCGCTCATCTCCCCCTATACTCCTCCCCCCCATGATCTCCGCTCATCGGGCAAGCCCCTCTTATTTGTACTCTTCTCTTCCACTGCCAACTCCAGACTCCGTCCCTTCTTTCTTGCGGTGCCGTATGCCTGGAACAGGTTGCCTGAATCAATACGTCATGCTCCGTCCCCAGCAGTGTTCAAATCCAAGCTAAAGACCCACTTTTTTGAAACTGCTTTCAACTCTTAACTCCCCCTCACTGCTGTCAGATACCTATACCCACTATAACCTGCCCAACCCTGAAATGTCCTATCTAAATTAGATTGTAAGCTCTTCTGTCTATTACATGTTAAAATGTACAGCGCTGCGTATGCCTTTCAGCGCTATAGAAATAATAAGTAGTAGTAGTAGAAGGGGGCTGAGGGCATGAGGTTAAAACGGTGACTGTAGCTAACCAGGAGGCAGGTGAAAAACAGAGGCTGGGACAGAGATGGATCTGATGCTGGGGCTAGGAGGAAGGGGCTGAAGTGCATGGAGTGAATGGCCACAGGCTGCGAGATTGTGCATAAATAAATATTCCAACTGTTCTTAAGTCTGCCTCCTAGATCCTAACAGAATTTGTCAAGGATTGCTGCTGTTGGTATGGATGTAGAACCAAACTATCCACTGCACTAGCTTATTTTTATTATGTAAATTCTTAAAACTAATATTATAGTGACAATATTATAGTGACAGCATTACTGAGGTAAGAAAGGAACACTAGATGAGGCACTGTGAACGAGAATCTGGAAAGAGTGCTCAAAGATGGCGTCGGAAGCGGACGCCTGAGAAGAGGCTCCGATATCGCGCTGCGACAACTTTGCTGAACAGCCTTCCTCTACCTGACGGCATGGGGAAGAGAAAGGAAGCGACCTGCATTGTCCCTCCGGTGGTGCCGGTAACCCAGCAGCAGTTACAGCAGGCGACGATTATGGAGGCGTTCTCCCGTGCAGGTGAGTCTGCATTATCTACTTCGGGGGGAACCCTGGTTTCTTCAGGAGATCCCGTGCATGTGGAGAGGGCTCCAACCCGGAAGTACACCGGTGGAAGGAGAGCTGGAAGCTTCATTCCTTAGAATGGAATCTTCACTGTCTGGCTTAGGAGGGCTCCCAGCTCAAGCCCTGTTGGAAGTGGGTAAGCAGAGAGAGGACCAACTGCCCCACACCGGGTTTGAGGTGAGAGGTGCTTCGGGAGGGACCAGCATACAGTTTGGAGCATTGGAGAAACCCGTGAAAATTGACATGGAGGCACTAATGGCAAGCTATATCTGTTATAGATGCTAATCTTAAACTATCTTTTTCTACTTTAACTACAAGCTTTCCCAAAGTTAAGCAACAGGGTATGCATATTGCTCAAATGAAAGAAAAATTAGAGAAATAAGAAACAAAACTCTCCGAAATGAAACAAGTAGAATTTGGACTATTAAAAGAAAGGACTTATATAGCTAGAAAATGGAGAGTTTTGAAAATCAGCTGAGGAAGAACAATTTGAGACTTTTAAATTTTCCTAAATCTCCGGTGATCTCTCCTATAGAGATGGTTAGAAAATATTTTAAGGAAGTATTGTGTATTCCACCTGAAAATTTACCTCCTATAGTTAGAGTTAATTACCTACAATTTAAAAGTTCTGGGGAGGCTTTTACCCCCAAGGAGATAATGGGGGGGGGGGGGGATTTAGATCTGACAACCTTCCTAGAGAGCTCATTAGAGGTAGTAACTGAAAGGACAACCCTGTTAGTTACACTCGCTTTGGAAAGTGACCGTGAATATATTCTACATCTGTATTTTCGTCATTTAAATGATCAGTTCTTTGTGGCCAAAATTCGTATATTTCCAGATTTGGCTCAAAAGTCTCAGAAATGGAGAAAGGCATTCTTGGCATTAAGGCCAAAAATCCTTTCCTTAAGTGGAACCTTTTGTTTAAATTTCCGGTGAAATGTTTTGTTACCTATCAAACTAAGAATTTCTTATTTTTTGAACCCAAACAGCTGATAGAGTTTATTGAAATAAGAGAAGGAGGAGCATCGGTAGCAACTAATGTATAACTTGCTATACCGGCTGTAGGAAATTCAGAGTAATGCCGCTTTCCTTTTGTGTTATTATAATTCTTCAATATTGTATTACCTGTTGATCCCTTCAAATATGGTGGACTAAATATCCAAACAATTGTTTTCTGTTTCTTTTGCCAATTTCCATTATGTTATATTGATCTATTCAAGTTATAATTATTCTACTTGATTGAAATAAGAAAGTTGTTATAAATAAAAAGAATTTAAAAAAAAATCTGGAACGAGAGAATGAAAGCCTTACATTGGTGTGATACACAGGCCTTCTTCACAAGCAGAAATGGACAGGGATTTATAGAAACATGATGGTAGATAAAGGTCAAATGGCCCATCCACTTTGCCCATCTGCAGCATCCACTATCTCCTCCTCTCCCTAAGAGATCCCAAGTGCCGGACCCATGCTTTCTTGAATTCAGACACAGTCTCTGTCTCCACCATCTCTACCAGGAAACTATTCCATGGATCTACCACCTTTTCTGTAAAAAAAAAAAAGTATTTCCTTAGATTACTCCTGAGTCTATTACCTCTTAACTTCATCCTACGCCATCTCATTCCAGATCTTCCTTTCAAATGAAAGAGACTTGCCTCATGTGCAATTTATGCCATGTTTACTACAAAACAAAAATTTGGCAAAACTTCAAATCCCCTCATAAAACAAACATGGCAGTAACAGAACTATTAATAAGAGGACGAATCAGTACAGGCCAAAAAAAGTTAAATAATAAATAGTAAATACTTTTAAAGCCCCCGGCAGGAAACTTATAGGTGACCAGCACCTAGTAAATGGGCACAAGTATAGGGAAACCAAGTCATTGTGAAATCACTGATGAGTTTGGCTCTTAGGCGTTGGTGGAATGAGGCTTTATGACATCACAATTTGAGCTCTAAAATGTTGCTACTATTTGGGTTTCTGCTAGATACTTGAGATCTTGGTTGGCCACTGCTGGAAACAGGATGCTAGTCTTGATGGACCTTCAGTTTGTCCCGGTATGGAAATTCTTATGTTCTTAACACTCAGTGGAAGTAGCCTGCTGGACGTCTAATTGCAACTCCCGCAGGGAGTCAGTAATGAGCTCTAATAGCACCAAAGGCCTGAACAGCCAGCATACCATGGGATGCTCCCCTTGGTCAAGGGCTACCGCTGCTTCCTGCATACTTGTTCCTGTTTGTGACCCCATATCACCCAGCAAGGAAGACTCGTTCTGTGACAGCAAGGGCATACAGACTGACCCTTTGCCTTCCGAATCCCTGTCAAAAAGGTCCATCGGATCCTGGTCAGTCTCTGCCAATAACCCTGAGACACCCTGGGAGCCCAAGCACCCTTGCATGAACCCTGGCTCACTGCCAGACCTCAGATGAGGATCCCGGCTAACCAAATAAGCTCTCCATGTCAAATTAAATTCAGGAGAAAGAGCTTTACCAGGCAGCCCTGAATCCCCTTTCAGTAATTCCACCTTATGTCTCTTGGGCTCCGCGGCTTCCATGTTGTTACGTTTAGGTATGCTATTGCTCCGAGGCTCCGGGAGGGATCTTCTTCTAATAATACACTTCCTGTAGGATTCTCAGTGCTAGAGACCAAGGGGAAAACTAAGCCCAATGTTCCTGCCCCCTTTCGCATGCTGTGAGGCATGTGGCTCACAATGACTCTCTTCTGGAGTCCATCCAGTGCTAATCTGGCATGAATTAGGGGTAAAAGAGCCTGAGGATGCCATCCCTGCCAGTTTTGAGGCAAAAAAAGGTGATTTGAAGAATATGGAGAACTTTGAAAAAAAATTGGTAATCCAATATGGCCGCGGCAGCAGCATTTTAGCTCCAAAAAAATCTCAAAAATTACCTAACTAAAGTAAAAAAAAAAAATAAAATAAAAAAAAAAAAAATAGGATTTTAGAGATAGGGTCCCTACAGGATGTGACAGAAACCTTCAAAAATAGGTTTTTCAGACCTCCTCTCCCCCGATTTTTCCCATAGGCTGTAATAGCATTACTCAATGTTACATGTGCTCTGAAGGTGCTGTAGCCTGCCTCTTCTCTAAGCCGTAACTGGGAGAAGAATCTCTGTCTCAATTAGCCAATCCTCAAACGCTGAGATCTTCAGGTTGCCAGTCAGACTGATTCTCAACCCCTATGGAACTGTGCACGCAAAGGAGTAGGAGAAATCGCTGCCGGAACCCTAAAGAGCCTCACTGAGCCCCATGCAGATGCCTAGCAGCCTGCACTGAAGCCCCTGCGATTCAGTACATGAGGTAAACTACTAGAGATAAGGACCCAGAGCTCCATAAAGTTTACTGCAGCCTGGTCAAACAAGTCCCAAAGGGATTAACCTGTCAGCTGCAGACCCAAGCCTGCTTTTTTTCTACATGGGCAGAGCATACCCCCGGCACTGGGGAGCTCTGGTGCACCAATAGCTGCAAAAACCATGAAAATACCAAAAATAATAAAGAAATATACAAAGAAGATCAGAAAGACACTTTCTGGTTTGCATGCAAAAAAATTGAAGGGGGAAGCAAAGCCCTCTGGAAAAGGAGGAGTTGAAAACATGGAATGGATTTCTTCTGTACAGTTTGCGATCATGGGGAGAATAGTCTATTGTCCAGAATGACACTCCTATTATACTAGATTTAGAATTTACACGCACATCTTTTTAGATGTATTCTATAAAGAGGTACATGTAAATTCTAGTGAGCAGAACCAAAAAGGGAGACTGGCCATGGGAGGGGCATGGGCAGGTCATATGCATTTCGAAAATTTAAGCACACTGCATTTTACACTGTTATAGAATACAGCTGATCTGCGCCTACGTTAGGCGTGGTGGATTTACACCAGGTTTTAGTTGGTGCAAATGGTCATACCTAAATTTAGTCATGGGTCCTGGCGCTAAGCACTATTCTTTGAACTGTGCCTAACTTTAGGCATGATTTACAGAATAGCACAGACCTTTTTTTTTTCCCACATAGATTTTTTAGACACCATACAATTTCCCCCTCATTGCTGAATTTTCTGCTGAACATAACTTTTTTCACCAATTCTCATTCTGCCCCTATTACCAACTGTAAAGTTTAGCTGTTCTACATATAGAAAGTCTGAGGCCATCTGTAGATCTGACACATTAAAAAAAAAAATAAAGAAAAAATAGGGGTTGGCTATCGTATCAACATTCAAGGAATAGATCCAATATATCAACTGTTGACAGCCGTTTGTCTGCTGGAGACAAGTACTCAGGAAATTGCTAATAAGAAATTTGCCACCTTGCTGCTAATTGCCTTTTAGGATGAAAAATTAATATTAATTAATTAAAATAACACAGTGGAAAGTGATCACAATTATGTCTAAATTTGATCCAAAGAGGTCAAACAGAGGTCATGGGTGCAAGGTACTCTATTTAAAACAGCTCCACAGACTAACCCTCCCCACCCCCCAAAAGCCAAGGTCATACCTCATGACACAATGATTATGGATGTGCATCTGCTAATGACCATAATGGAAAACAGTAGAAACATTCAAGTTATAAGACATTTCAGAAAGACATGTTTTCCCAAGAAGCAAAACACAAACATTTTGCCTTATGCAGAAAGTGCTTGTATTTTGGTCTTAGTCTCTGAACAGCATTATCGATGGCCATGACAGCTGTAAAGAGCATGAGGCAGCAGTCTGACAGGATGCAAATTAAAATTTAACAATAAAAAATACAGTAGTACCAAATGCTGCAAAGGCAACAGCAGAGTTATACACACAATGTCACTTTGATAATCTCAGACCTGTCACTCACTCGTCCGCTGCTTTCCCACTCTGTGACAGACAGCACCAGCGCAAGCATCACTGAGCTAGAATAATGAAAAGCTGCTAACGCTGTAACTCAAGCATAGCAGTCAGGAAATTATTACTAACTCAGTACTGCAACAGGGGAAAGCAGGGTGGAAACAAAAGACTAGTAGGACTACCAGCAATGTAAATAATATAAAATGAATGGAAAAAAAAAGTAAGCATGAGAGACCTTTAAATAATTCAGATACCAGCTGCAACAAAAGTTATTACAATTCATAAGTTACTGTTGAGCTATTCATTTCATTCCAGAGATGCTCATTTTAGTGTTTTTGAAAGCACCTCATACTAAATCCCACTGGGAGATTTGCAGGCCTTCTCTGTAAGTACTGGCAGGGAGAAAAAACAGAGGGATGCGCCAAAACAATTTTGTTAATATTACTAGTTTGAATCACTTCAAGAATTCATAGTCTGCAATGTGTTTCAACTGCAACAACATGGGTTCTCCTTAGGGCTGTAGCAAGTTATAACTGTGCTTTGTACAAACACACACTATGGCAAAACCCACCCCTCCTCCCCCAGAAAAGTGCCCTCCTGCTTTCCTCATCCAAACACATAATTCAACATCTTTATCTGTCCATTTCTTATCCTCCTCCCCCTCCCAGAATCCACTGCTCTTCAAACGTTCCATTTGCGGGGAAACGATCACATTCAGCAAGCATAGCGATGCTTTGTGGAGCCTCCTGCTCAAACATGGCCAGGTACTGACTAACCAACAACAGGAAGAGGAAGTGTGTGTCAAAAGTGGGTAGGACTCATCAATGCCTGGAATGTGCTTGAACAGGAGGCCCCATGAAGCATTGCTGTGCTTGCTGAATGGACTTTTACCTGTAAATGGAAGTTTAGAAGAGAGGGGGATTCTGGGAGGGAGGGGAGAGGGTAGGAAAGGGACAGTCAGAGATTCCGCACTGTGTGTTTGGGGTGGGTGGGGTAGGGAGGCAGAAAAGCCCTCTGTGCCACAGGCTATGCCCTTCTAGCTTTAGTGCCCCCACCTCTCTTGTGCCCTACATGACCGCACTACCCGCACATACCTTGCTATGGCCCTGGTTCTCTCATTTGTGCTGCCTGCCAACATACAGCCTATGTTGGTGAAGCTGTTTCCTGTAAACAGGTGAAAGGGGGGTGATTAGGTGAAGAAGAAATATATACGGATGTGGGGATGACTGAACTTTATTTCATGGTTTAGAATTTATTATAAAAAATGCATAAGGTCTTTTTAGCCAATTATATGGTGGTGCAGTTACACTATATTTCTCTCACTAAAGCCACATATCAAAATCTGCTTGATCTTCTCATGTATGTCTTTCTAGTTTAAACTTGTGGTTGTACTAAGGCAGTGTTCTATTAATGAGAGATTCCAAATCCTTACTCCACAATTCATTTAATAATTGATAACAAATTAAATACAGTAGACTCTCAGTTATCCAGCATTTATGGCGATTGGTAGATGCTGGATAACTGCATAGCTACTATGCAAAACTATGCAAATAGTGTACATAAGAACATAAGAAATGCCTCTACTGGGTCAGACCATGAGGTCCATCGTGCCCAGCAGTCCGCTCACGCGGCGGCCCAACAGGTCCAGGACCTGTGCAGTAATCCTCTATCTATACCCCTCTATTCCCTTTTCCAGCAGAAAGTTGTCCAATTCCCTCTTGAACCCCAGTACCGTACTCTGCCCTATCACGCCCTCTGGAAGCGCATTCCAGGTGTCCACCACACGCTGGGTAAAGAAGAACTTCCTAGCATTCGTTCTGAATCTGTCCCCTTTCAACTTTTCCGAATGCCCTCTTGTTCTTTTATTTTTTGAAAGTGTGAAGAATCTGTCCCTCTCTACTCTCTCTATGCCCTTCATGATCTTGTAAGTCTCTATCATATCTCCTCTAAGTCTTCTCTTCTCCAGGGAAAAAAGTCCCAGCTTTTCCAATCTCTCAGCGTATGAAAGGTTTTCCATCCCTTTTATCAGACGTGTCGCTCTCCTCTGAACCCTCTCGAGTATCGCCATATCCTTCTTAAGGTACGGCGACCAATATTGGATGCAGTACTCCAGATGCGGACGCACCATTGCTCGATACAATGGCAAGATAACTTCTTTCGTTCTGGTTGTAATACCCTTTTTGATGATGCCTAGCATTCTATTTGCCTTCTTAGCAGCCGCTGCACACTGTGCCGACGGCTTCATTGTCAAGTCCACCATCACCCCCAGGTCTCTTTCTTGGGTACTCTCATTTAAAAACATCCCTCCCATCGTATAGTTGTACCTCGGGTTTCTGTTTCCCACATGTAATACTTTACATTTCTCAACATTGAACTTCATCTGCCATCTCGTTGCCCATTCCCCTAGTTTGTTCAAGTCCCTTTGCAGTTTTTCACAGTCTTCTTTAGTCCGAGCTCTACTAAATAGTTTAGTGTCATCTGCAAATTTTATTATCTCACACTTCGTCCCTGTTTCCAGATCATTTATGAATACATTAAATAGCAGCGGCCCTAGTACTGAGCCCTGCGGGACCCCACTCGTGACCTTCCTCCAGTCCGAGTAGTGGCCCTTCACTCCCACCCTCTGTCTCCTACCCGCCAACCAGCTTCTGATCCATCTATGTACATCTCCTTCCACCCCATGGTTCTTCAGTTTCCGGAGTAGGCGTTCATGGGGCACCTTGTCAAAGGCTTTTTGGAAATCAAGATATATGATGTCTATGGGGTCTCCATTGTCCATCCGTTTGTTAATTCCTTCGAAGAAGTGCAATAAGTTAGTTAGGCAAGATCTTCCCTTGCAGAAACCGTGTTGGCTGGTTATCAGAAGTTTGTTTCTTTCAAAATGTTCATCAATTTTTTCTTTTATCAGTGTTTCTGCCATTTTCCAGTATATGACATAGACCCAATACGGTCCTTGTTTCGGCTAAAAATAGATTTCCTCTGAGTTAGGGTATCAAATGAATATAAAACTCCACAATCTATGAAATCTGAAGCAAAAGCCACCAGACTCGCAGGAGGAGGAAGGAGACATACGTTGATTCCACAGCAGGGAAGGAGGAAGGAGATGTATGTTGATTCTACAGCAGGGAGGGAGGGAGGGAAGGAAGGAGCACACAATTATTCTATAGCCAGCTGGCAGCCGGGACAGGACCAGACACCTCACCTTGGGAGAGGAAGGTATTGCTCCCGTCCCGGCTTGGCTCACCATACCACTGGACTACCAAGATTTAAGGTGGGCCTGAATACAAACAGAATCTCCCATTTTTGGGCCATTTTTGGCCCAAAAATCTCAGTTTACATTTGAGTATATATGGTATATTAAGAGAATAGGGGATAACTGAGATCCTTGTGGTACTCCACAAGGTGGAATTCAGTTGTCTGAAATCTGAGTACCCATTTTAATTTTATAATGACTAAGAGTAAAAACTTCTGAGCCTCTGGAGGGTCCTGGGGGGGGAGAGGCTAAGCCCACTGTTCCTACCTTTTTCTCGCATTCCAGGCACCCATCAAGTGCAAAATTGGCATGATACCATGGTAAAGCCACCTGTGAAGTCCATCCTGACTGTTTCCAGTCCCAAAAAAGGTGTTTTGAGTAGTAGTAAGGAGAGGCTTTTTTTAAAATAAAATCTAAGATGGCCGTAACAGCAGCTATTTTGGCACCAAAAATGGCCTAGGGGAGCTATAAAAAGACAAAAGATTGGATGATGGCAGGAATCCGTACTTTGGAGGATGTAATAAAAAATGGTAAGCTGCTGGAGTTTTCACAATTGCAACATAAGTTTAGTCTTAATAGATCGCAATATTTTAGATGGTTGCAATTGAAGCAGGCCATTCAGGTAGGGTTCCCTGAATGGAAAAATCTCATTAATTATCATAGTTTGGAATTCTTATGCTTTCAGATGGATTCAATGGATCACAGAGCTGCACAGTGGTATAAATTAATATCTGGATTTGTAAACAAAAAACCAAAAAATGGTCTTAGAGACATTTGGAGCATTGAGATAAAGCATCAAATTAATGCATCTCAATGGCCACGACTTTGGTCTTGGAGGTTAAGATGTACGGTGTCAGCATCTATGAGACAAACGTGGTTTTTTCCTTTTATATAGAGCTTTTTGGACCCCTGTTCGTTTGCAAAAAATAGATAGTTCTAAGTCTAATAGATGTTGGCACTGTCATCTTGAAGCTGGGACATTAGATCATCTTTTATTCTATTGTCCATTTATTTTATAATTTTGGAAATCAATTTGGCCTCAAATTAATAGGATGCTAGAAAATCCGGTAGCCTTGACATATGATACTATTTTATTTGGAACAACTATGAGAGCAAGAAGTCAAATCTCGTCAGATAACAACAAGCTTTTGTTTATTTTAACTGGAATAGCAATACAACAAATAACATACAATTGGAAAACATATGACAGGTTAAATTATAATTTTTGGTGGAATTCCGTTTGTCATATATACAAAATGGAGCTCACAATAGCAACGCAAAAAGGTTATATTAGTAAATTTCAGAAAGTCTGGGGACTGTTAACAGATTTTTGTAATGAATGATTAACTTTTCCCATGTTAAGGTATTTGATTAGGGGGGAAAAGGGTGGGTTTTACTTGTTGTTATTATATAATACATGAGTATTTCAATAATTTCACAGTAAGGATGATTTTATGATTTATTGAATAGGAAGGGAGGGGGAGGGATTATTAGATTCAATAAGAATGATATAAATGTTAGATTTCTTTCATAATATTTAAAATATTGTAGAATTTTAATTTGTAATGAAATGTTAAATTTGATGCTTATATGAGAGTTAATCAAGTGTGTATCTTTAAGTTTTAAATGAGTTTATTTGTTACACTTTTTGTAACATACGAAAATGAATAAAGAATTTAAAAAAAAAAAAAAAATGTCAACAGGATTTTAGGGGAAGGAAGCACCAGAAACTCTCAAAAAAACCCAAACAACTCCATCCCGATCTCTCATAGAAAGTAATAGACTGTACTCACTGTGCTGCCATGTGCTGTTCCTGCATCAGCTCTCACTGCAGCTAAATAGAGAAAAAGCTTTTTCTGCCTCAGACAAGCAAGAGCATATCCAGGGACTTGTCTCTTCTGGCTGCCTTTTACATAGGGTGAACAGCCCCGTAACCCTCTACCCCACCAGTCTCCACATGATTCTTCAGGAGGGGATGCAGCTGGTACCCACACGGTCTCCCAACCAGCGCGGAGCCCAAATACAGACTATGCTAACTCCTGGGGCTGAACCCCAAGCCAATCCAAGTGTTAGGGCAGACTGACTAGACAGGTGCCCTGCAGCAAGTGTCCCGCCCTGCTAGAGACCTCAGAACACAGAATCTGCAGATTCTCCTAGGCAGAGCTGTCCCAGAATTACTGGGAACCTCTATAGCACTCAAAGCCTCTAAAAAAACATTGAATGGTACCCGAAAATAAGAAATTTAAACAGAGCAGATGAAAAAGACACCTTCTCAACTCACTTGCATAAGGCAAAAGCTGAGGAGAGAGGGCAATGTCCAGTGATGCAGGGAGACGGAATTGAAAATGTAAGATGATACCTTCTGCATCCCTTGTGGGTGAAGATGCACTACCAACAGGTTCAGGACTCATGTGCTTTTTGCACTGAAACAGGAAGCACTTCTGAAAATGCTACCCTAAAGGTAATGGACTTCAGCTTTCTACTTAAGTCCCTGAATTTGGCTTCCAGATATTCTCTTCCACATTTTCCTATGTCATTGGTACCCACATGTACCAAGACAGCTGGCTCCTCCCTGTCCCTAGCACTGTCAAAATCTTATCTAGATGACACATAAGGTCCACCACTTTTACATCAGGCAGGCAAATGACTAAGCAATCCTCATGTCCACCAGCCTCCCAGCTAGCTGCATGCCTAATGATCAAATTTCTAACTATAACAGCCATCCCAATCTTTCCCTCCTAGGCAGAAGCCCCTGGAGACACAACCTCAGTGCGAGAGGATACTGTATCACTCTTGAGGGCCAAACCCCCAGATGTAGATCCTAGCTAGAGAATTACACTGGGACAAAATTTGTCCCCATCCCCACAAGCTTGGCCCCGTCCCAGCAAACCATCTGATCCCATCTGCACAAGCCTCAAATTATTTTATTAAAGTATAAAAAGAAACAATATTCTGTACAATTGTCATTTTATAAATCACAAATATTACACAGCAAAGATCAACAAAACCCCTGTCTCCCCTCTCCTCCCCCTCACAAATATCCCCTCCACTATCGAGAAAACTGGTCAAATTACTACAGAATGCTACATAGGAAAATCAAGCTAACAGAATACTTCAGTCACACACAACATAACATACCATGCCATAACATAAGTCTTTATTTATACACCGCGCAAATGCCTTTTGGTTCTAGGCGGTGTACAAAAATAATTCATCAAGGAAAAAATTAACATTAAAGATAGAATAAACCATACCATGGTATTAAGGCACATAGATATTCCCTATCTGTCCCAAACGGGATCACAATCTAAAAAGTGAGTGGTGGAACTATATGAATATAACAGAAAGAAGAAAAAAGTATTAAATCACAATAAATGAAAGAAAGAAATATAAGAAAAAATAAAAATGAAACAAAATAAAAGTTGAGATCAGTGTAAGGCAGTAGTCATCTGAAACAACACAGCAGTCCACCATGTTAAATCTAATATAAGGTACTTAAGAAAAATGGTAGAACTATATATATGAATTGAAAAGGAAAAAGAAACAATTGAAAGGAAAAAGAAACAATATTATGATGAATAAACAGAAAAGAAATAAAGCAAACAATAAAAGTGGTGAATAAAGGTCAGTCTTAAGGATTATCTCTTCAGCCTGATATTATTTCTGTTGTTTGGTCACCGATTCCCTGAAGCAGAAATCAGCTCCGTTGCCACAGCATATCTCAAGCAATCCCAACAGCCGAGGACAGCAGGCAAGGATCAAAGGCAGGTCGCGAAGATCCTTTAATGCCAATCCAACGCTAGTGATCACAAGCCATGCAGGCCTCTGGACTCGATGCAGCTTCTTCATTTGCTGATGAGCTGTGTGCACCACAGCTCATCAGCAAATGAAGAAGCCGCATCAACCCTGAGACCTTGCCGCCACCAAAGGGGAAAAGACACAGGGCTCCACAGCCAGTCATCTCCATCAGGGCCGATGCCTCTTAACACGGCAGGCAAGAAAACCATGGCTGTCATGATAGAAGCAACCACTGTGTCAGGTCAGGACTGCAGGCAGCTTCAAAGCTAAGCTCGCAGACCACAAGGGAAGGCAAATTTGCACACAGTCGCAACAAACTTGAACATCG
The DNA here is from genome assembly GCF_902459505.1 of Geotrypetes seraphini. Lineage (NCBI taxonomy): Eukaryota > Metazoa > Chordata > Amphibia > Gymnophiona > Dermophiidae > Geotrypetes > Geotrypetes seraphini. The sequence continues at coordinate 299,621,627 of NC_047086.1, forward strand.
ACGGTTGAGCTCCACAGGCCACCGGCACAAAACAATGTCTGGAACCTCCATCCTGAACTAAAACAAATTCAAATCTAAGGTAAAACAAAAACAAAATAAAATTCAAAAGAAAGAATAAATGACAGAAAGAACTAAGGAAGACTGAAAATAAAACCAAAGAAAAACAAAAAAATAAGGAAACACTAAAGATGACATCCTAGTCAGACGCCAGCTTGCAAAAAAACAAACAAACAAGGAAACATGTTTTGTGATTTTTTGTATTTTTGAACGTTTTTGCTCTGCAAGTCCTTTTGCGAGTTCATGTTCTGTGATTTTTTGCATTTTTGACTATTTGTGCTCAGGTCTGTGAGAGTTTATGGGACAAAGTGATGAATGGGAAGTTCACGCTATGTGAATTTTTGCATTTTTGAAAAGTTTTTGCTCTGTATGTCCTTCTGCATATCTGCACATCACGCTTCTGGGATAAATGGAGTTTTTTAAAAGACTTATGAAGCCTTAACTGAGTTATTTTTTTCATCACAATAGTGTGTTTTTCAGCAGTATGTTTTCAGTATCTCTTGGATAAGTCATCCCTGCAGTGGTACAGAGTTCTGGTTTGTTTAAAGCCAGTGATTTCTTTCTGTCAATGTCTAGTATAATTTTTCTTTACTTTTTGATGATCTCAATTACCCCAATATTGACTAGTTAAATGTTACATCAGGGTGTGCTAGGGAGGTAAAATTCCTAGACGTCATAAATGACTGCTTCTTGGAACAACTGGTCCAGGAACCGACAAGAGGGGGAATTATTTTAGATTTGGTCCTTAGTGGAATGCAAGGCATGGTACAGGAGTTAACTGTGTTTGGTCCGCTGGGAAATAGTGATCATAACGTGATCAAATTTGAGCTGATACCTGGAGTGACGTTGCAAAAAAAATCTATTGTAGAGGCATTTAATTTTCAAAGGGCGACTATGATAAAATGAGGAAAATGGTTAAAAAGAAGCTAAAAGGATCAGTTGCAAAGGTTAGGACTGTAAACCAGGCGTGGATGTTATTTAAAAATAATTTTGTTGAAGTTCAGACCAGGTGTATTCCACGTATTAACAAAGGTGGAAAGAAGAGGAAACAAGAGCTGGCATAGTTAAAAGGTGAAGTGAAAGATGTTATTAGAGCAAAAAAAAATCCTTTAAAGAATGGAAAAAGGATGCGAATGAAAAAATAAGACACACAAGCACTGGCAAGCTAGATGCAAAGCATTGATAAAGAAAGCTAAGAAAGAATGTGAAGAGAAACTTGCCAAAGAGGCAAAACTCATAACAATTTTTTTAGGTACATTAGAAGCAGAAAACCTGTGAGGGAATCCGTGGGACCACTGGATGATCAAGGAGCAAAAGGGGCACTCAGGGAGGATATGGCCATAGTGGAGAGACGGAATGAATTCTTTGCTTCAGTCTTTACGGAAGAAGATGTAAGAGATCTTCTACCTGAATCAGAAGTGGTTTTCAAGGGTAATAATGTGGAGGAACTGAATACATCCCAGGGTAGTAAAAGAACTCAAACATGGCATTGTTGACTTGCTGTTAGTGATCTGCAACCTGTCCCTAAAATAGTCTGTAGCATCTGAAGATTGGAGGGTGGCCAATGTTATGCTGATTTTTAAAAAGGGTTTCAGGGGAGATCTGGGAAATTACAGACCAGTAACCCTGACATCAATGCCGGGTAAAATAGTGGAAAGAATTATAAAAAATAAAATTGTGGAACATGTAGACAAGCATGATTTAATGAGACAGAGTCAGCATGGGTTTAGCTGAGGGAGATCTTGCCTCACCAATTTGCTTGACTTCTTTGAAAGTGTGAATAAACATGTGGTTAAAGGTGAGCCGGTTGATGTAGTGTATTTACATTTTCAGAACGATTTTGATAAAGTTCCTCACGAGAGGCTACTGAAAGAATTACAGGAGAATTACAGAGTCATGGGATAGGTAGCAAAGTTCAATTATAGATTAGGAATTGGTTATCAGATAGAAAACATAGGGTAGGGTTAAATGGTCATTTTCTCAATGGAGGAGAGTAAATAGTGGAGTGCTGCAGGGATCTGTACTAGGACTAGTGCTATTTAACTTATTTATAAATGATCTGGAAATTGGAACGATGAGTGAGGTGATTAAATTTGCAGATAACACTAAACTGTTCAAAGTTGTTAAAATGAAGGCAGATTGCGAAAAATTGCAGGCAGACCTTAGAAAATTGGTAGACTGGGCATCCAAGTGGCAGATGAAATTTAATGTGGACAAATGCAAAGTGATGCACATTGGGAAGAATAACCCAAATCACAGCTACTGGATGCTAGGGTCCACCTTGGGGGTTAGTGCCCAAGATAAAGATTTGGGTGCCATTATAGACAATACGATTAAACCTTCTGCCCAATGTGTGGCAGTGGCCAAAAAAACAAACAAAATACTAGGAATTATTTTAAAAAGGGATGGTAAACAAGATTAAGAATATTATAATGCCTCTGTATCGCTCCATCATGTGACTTCACCTGGAGTATTGCGTTCAATTCTGGTCTCCTTATCTCCATCATTTCTTCCCAACTCTCATCATACTTAGAGAGATTCTCTATTCTTTTACCCTATTAATATGGCTTTCGTCCTAACTTCAGCACCGAATCCCTACTGTCTTCCCTGATTTCAAGGGTTCAACAACTTCACTCTCGAAACAAGTTCGCCGTCCTTCTACAATTTGACCTTTCCGCTGCTTTCGACGTTGTTCACCATGATATTCTTGTTTACCAACTCTCTGAGATAGGTATCAACTCCACAGTCCTAGGTTGGTTCTCTAAATTCCTCCGCTCTCGTTCTTACATTGTTAACATGAATGGCACCTCATCCTCCCCCTGGAAACCGAATTGTGGAGTCCCGCAAGGCTCTCCACTATCCCCTATCCTTTTCAACATCTATATGTCCTCCCTAAAACTCCTCCACCTATCCCCCCTTGAAACAATTTACACTTATGCAGACGACATCCTCGTCCTCCTCGAGACCGATTCGAACATCACCAACCTGTCTAAGAACATATCCTCTTGTATAATGAACCAAAAATCCTGGGCCCACACTGTGCAAATGAAATTGAATGAGTCCAAAACAAGACTTCTTTGGCTCAGTCCAAAACTAGATCACCTACCCACCTCCAACCCACTACCCTCTGGCTCCTCTCTGCAGCTTGAGTTCTCGAGCAAGGTCTTGGGCATCATCATTGATTCCACATTGTCCTTCAATGACCACCTCCAATCATTGGTAAAAAAAATGCTTTTTCAGCCTTCACATGCTGAGGAAAATTAGATCCTGCTTCCATCAAAAACATTTTACCCTCCTTGTCCAATCCATCATCCTCTCCAGATTGGACTATTGCAACTCTATCTACTTAAGCCTAACTAAGAAAAACCTCCACAGACTCCAACGGATTTAGAATGCCGCGGCCAAGCTCATCTTCGCTAAAAGTAAATTTGACCATGTCTCCCCACTCCTGGCCAAGCTCCACTGGCTTCCAATAATCGCCAGGGTCCACTATAAATGCGCCTGTTTAACTTTCAAAATCCTATATGGTATCCTCCCTCCCTTTATCCCTCTTTCTTGGAATTCCTCAAACCCTAATACCACCAGATCCTCCCACAAATTAAAACTATCCTTCCCCTCGCTAAAAGGCATTTCCCACACAGGAAAGTTAGGGACCTCCCTCCACTTCAAAATCACTGAGCTCTGGAACAACCTTACTTACCCTCTTCGGAACTTGAACTCTCTCCAAGTTTTCCGCAAACATCTGAAAACCTGGCTTTTCTCAAAAAATGTAAGTCTCCCTCCAACTTAGGAATCAAGGAAACTCTTATATCTTGGCATCCCAAGTCCTCTAAATTTTCTTCACACTTCTACCTCTAACCCTCTGTTGTAGTTCCTTCCTATTTCTCCTACTGTAAACCGCGTCGAGCTCTATGAACGTGGAGATGATGTGGTATACAAACCTAAGGATTAGATTAGATTAGATTAAGAAAGATATAGCGGCACTAGAAAAGGTTCAAAGAAGAGCGACCAAGATGATAAAGAAGATGGAACTCCTCTTGTATAAGGAAAGACTCTTCAGTTTGGAATAGAGACGGCTGAGGGGAGATATGATTGAATTGCACAAAATCCTGAGTGGAGTAGAACAGTTACAAGTGGATCAATTTTTCACTCCATCAAAAATTACAAAGACTAGGGGACACTCGATGAAGTTACAGGGAAATACTTTTAAAACCAATACAAGGAAATATTTTTCACTTAGAGAATAGCTTAGCTCTGGAACATATTGTTAGAGCTTGTGGTAAGAGCAGAGAGCGTAGCTGGTTTTAAGAAAGGTTTGGACAATTTTCTGGAGGAAAAGTCCATAGACTTATTGAGAAAAACATGGGAGAAGCAACTGCTTGTCCTGGATCAGTAGTATGGAATGTTGCTACTCTTTGAGTTTTTGCCAGGTACTAGTGACTTGGACTGACCATCATGAGGACAGGCTACTGAGCTTGATGGAGCATTGGTCTGACCCAGTAAGGCTATTCTTATGTTATGTTAAATTTATAGTGTCTTCTGGCCCAAATCCTTGGTCCCCTAGATTCCACTCCCCCCCCTCAGTTGCCCGGTGGACCTGATGTCATCTCCTCACCCCCAACACGAGGCTAAAAAGTAAGCACTCTCCCAAAGTCCCTCCCTTTTTCAAACTTTACCTGCAAAGTCATTAGCATGCACTATTTATGACAATACTCTTAAAAACAAAACAAAAAAAATATTATTTTGCCTGGAAATGCTATTCTTTAACCCAGACTATAGCAAAAAAAAAAAAAAAAAGCATGCTAATAGAAGCAAAAGGTAGTGCCCATTCTGTGAATTGCCTCCTGTTGCTTGTTTTCGCATCACCTTACATAAAGGCACATCAGTCACTGTGATGTGACGTGATGCATGATAATTCTCCAAATAAGGGCTACATTAAAGCACAAGTAGCACTGGAATAAACAAGATGTGTGTTTTTCCAAACTCCCCTTTCGCCAGTACTGTAATTTAAGCATTAACCAGAAGTTTCAAATAAGTAAATTGCTTTTTGGCAGCAATATGCCTAGTAATTTGGGGGGGGGGGGGAGGAATCTGATGCTTAATGCCAAGTTTCTTCTGCATCTCAGAATGCCAAATTCTTTTTATCAAACAATCTGTTACTACCATGAAAAGTTCTAAGTGTTAGAAAGAATAAAAATCAGGAAACATTCCTGACTTCTGTTTTTATAAAGTAGCATCTTCCTACCTCATCTGCTGCTTTTATAATAGCATTAGCAATCTTGGGCTCAAGACCGTATTCCTGATTCACTTCAGCAGCTGCTCGCTTCAAGATGCCAAAAGCTCGTATAATCTGGACCTGAAATAATGAACATAATGTGTTTAGATATGTCTCTCTCTCAAATACATCAAAATTAAGTCTCCAGGACATTTAGCATTATGCATTTTTACATCAGCAGTCAAACCTTGGAGAATCTATAGTAGTTGGTTTGACTTCCAGGCAATCCATATTGAAGAGTTCATAAAATATACTAGAGTCTCTCTCAAACAGACAATAAAGCATTGCTGAACAAGAAAAAAAGGTTTTAAAAAATGACTCTCATATGGTTATGTGCCATCCAGTTTTCTCACTTAGCTAAAGACATTCAAAACATTTTTTAAAACTGGTGTTTATTTCAAAATTTGGATTGTTTTCAAAAAAGTGAGTTGCTGTTGTCATATAACAGAGGCCCCAATCTGAAAGATAAGCTAGTACCATCAGCTTTACCTGTCCCAAAACTATAAGTACTTCAAGTAAGTCATTTCAAATGTAACAAATTTTTCAAATTGTACAACTAATGTAATTTGTGTCATTGTATGCCTTCATAAACTTCTTTATATTGGGGAAAAATGAACAGATATTGAGACAAAGGGCTCCTTTTACTAAGAGGCGTTAGGGCTTTAACGTGCGGAATAGTGCAAACTACATTGCCGCGCGCGCTAGACTTAACGCCAGCATTGAGCTGGCGTTAGTTCTTGCCACATAGCGCGGGTTTAGCACGCGCTAAAATGCTGCATGTGCTAAAAACACTAATGCAGCCTAATAAAAGGAGCCCAAAGACTTGCTGAACACAAAAGCTGCCTGAAACAAACTTATTTGGAAACGCCTATGGTTGAGAATTGTAAGCAGATAGAACACATTTTTGAAGAATTTAAAATATGTGTTACAAGTTGTGTCTCTCCTGGTGAGGGAGTGACCTGAATAAGAGACTATCACAAGAAGAAAGGTTAATTTTTAGAGTTTAGCACTTTTGGCCTTATGGTTTAAATCAAACACTGGAAATATCCAGGTGAAAGGCCAAGGGACCTCTCTCCAAATGAGTTCAAAAACATGAGACTGGCCATCAAGACCAGTGTTTCTCAACTTCTTCAAGCCAAGTACCCCATAAGTCTAACAAATATCAACTGAGTACCCCTGCCCAAGCTCCACCCCAAACCCCATCCCCATAACAATAGAATTGTAAAGCAATTTCTTCCATTCATTTTTCATATACACACAATATAATCCTACTAATAAATAATGGTAACCAGAAAATTAAAAAACACAAATCACATTGTATGCAGAGAAAATGTTAATTATCATTTATATGGTTGCACTTCCTTCTGACTGTGCATCCAATATTTATTTATTTCTGCCTCCTGCACATTTCCTCTCCTCCAGTCCTCATTCCCTTCCCCAACTTCTCTCTCTGTCCCTCAATGAGTCCAACTTTTCTTCCTTTCTCCTCCACCTCTATTGGCAATGACTCCCTCTCTGACTCCCTCTCTTTCTCACTGTCCTTCTCTCATTCCCTCGCTTGCTGTAAAGGGAGTGGGGAAAGAGAGAAAGAGATTCAGGGTGTATCTCTCTCACCCCCTCTACTACCACATCCAACATTTCTCCCTCTCTCATCCCCCGGATCATGTGCAGCATTTTTCACCACTGTCCACCAGCCCCATGCCCATTTCTCCATCTAGTACCCCTTTTCAGCACCATGCCACTTCTCTCCCTCCATCACGTCTAACATTCTTCTCCTTTGCATACCTTTCAATCTGTCCCTCTGTTCCCTCTCCACCACCATATCCACTATTTCTCCCTCATCTTTCTATTACTCATGCATCTCTACCTCACTCCTCTCTCTCTCTATGCCCAATTTTCCTTTCTTCATTTCCCCATGTGTACCATCTCTTTCCCTCTCACTCACACACTCAAGCCCGACAATTCTCCCTTTCTATTCCCTGCCTGCTATGACCCAAGTTAGTGTCCCCTTCCTCCCTCCCTTCTGTATCACATGTTCAAGCCCTTCCCTCTGTGTCCTGAGTTCGTGACCCCTCACCCTGCCTTCTAGCCTTTGTCCCAAAACCGTGCTCCTCCGCTTTTGTCAGAGTGCAGTTGTCTTGCACTCATTTGTGGGTGTACCGTAGTGTTGTGGGTTGGAAACAGACTGTGGAAATCAGAAGAAGCGAGGGAGGGCTGCCCCATCCCTATTTCCATCCTAAGGCGCCTGTAGCAGGAGGGAGAGCAGAATTATGACCAAAGAAAAGGGGGGTGGCAGAGAAGGGAGTAACGGGGGACCGATGGTGAGAGGGAGATGGAGGTAAAAGCCCAGGTAACTCGCTTTATTTCGCTTAGGGGGAGAGAGTAGAGGAGGAAAGGTTCTTCAAACTGTCAAATAATAAAAGAACAAGAGGGCATCCAGAAAAGTTGAAAAGGGACAGATTCAAAACAAATGCTAGGAAGTTCTTCTTTACCCAACGTGTGGTGGACACCTGGAATGCGCTTCCAGAGGGAGTAATAGGGCAGAATACGGTACTGGGGTTCAAGAAAGGATTGAACAATTTCCTGCTGGAAAAGGGGATAGAGGGGTATAGATAGAGGATTACTGCACAGGTCCTGGACCTGTTGGGCCGCCGCGTGAGCGGGCTGCTGGGCATGATGGACCTCAGGTCTGACCCAGCGGAGGCACTGCTTATGTTCAAGTCCCAATGTACTCCTTCCCCTTTTCTCCCAGATCATGTCCCCTCTCTCTCTTACTTGCTCGAGTTGTACTCGCTCCTTCGGCGGCTCTCGTTGTAGGGACACGCAGAGAGCGAGTCACATGCTGTACGTGGCTGACCCACAAGCCTTCCTGCTGATGTCGGAGGTTTCCAGGTCAGCTAAGTGCAGCGTGTGAACTGATGCCTGTACATCTCTGCAACAATTGCTGCAGAAGGAGGTAACTAGGAACACCTCCCCCCCCCTTGACCCCTGAAGGCTTTCCTCTGACATCAGCTCTGACATCAGAGGGAAGCCCTCTGTGTCGGCTTCGGCAGGTGGGTGGAGGGCAGGAAGGAGGAATCACTTCAAACCAAACAAATCCTCACTCAACAGGAAAGGATGCACAATAGAAGAATAGACCAACTTGTATCTTTCTTCTCATTTCTTTTATTGAAAATTCTTCATTCATTCAAACATTCTTGCTCCAAGCAATACTGCCCGACGGGACCCGTTTCGCCAACAATGGCTTTTTCAAGGGTTCCTGCAGGGAGCACTATATGATATAAAATACACATATTACAATATAGAATAAACATAGAATAAACAAATTATTATACCATCATGTCCTGAGAACTACTGTTTTAACTTTATACCTAGCTAAAAACCATAGTTAGTTTATATGGTCCGTCTTTATATAAATAAATAATACATGATGTATTAATAGATTACTAAATTATCATTTTATCATTTTACTTAATTATTAATTTTACATAATTATTATTATACAGGTTTATTATTTTACAAATTCATCATGACTCAATAAATACTTTCAATGTGGAAATCAATTTAAGTATGTAAATAATCTAATGTATACTTTACAATAAATAATTTGTAATAATCTAATGTCAATTGGATAATATAGAGAAATAAAATAATATAAAGAACTTAAATAAATACCTCTTCAATCATAAGTATTTAAATAATTCAGTTATTAAATATTAAATAATAATCTTTAAATATTAAATTTTAAATATTAAAAACCAAGCATTTATAATAATATTTATATTTAATTAAAATTATTTATATTAAAATTATTAATATTAAATATTAAGCAATAAATTAAATTAAATAAGTGCCCGACACATATAAATCTATACCATCAACAATTCAATGCATTAAATTTTATGATGAATAATAATAATAAACAATTATAAATATTCTATATGAAAAAAGGAATCATAATCATAATTTAAATCAATATATAGATAATTAAAAAAACAGATAGCCAATAAGAAAACACCTGTGCATATCTATGAGAATTAATCAAGATTAATAAATTAATTAACTTTAATTAATTAATGACATCCTTAATCTATTTCTTCTAAACTCACAAACCAAAATATTTACTAATGAAAACTAATATCAAAAAAATTTATTAATCAGAACAGTTTAATTAATATCAGAATAACTTGCTTAATATAAACTATAAATATCCAAATTATCAATTATTAATTAATTAATAAATAACTTCCTTAATTTATTTCTTATAATCTCACAAATCAAAATGTTTACTAATGAAAGCTAATATTAGGATAAATAATTTAATATCAGAGTAAATTATTTAATATAAACTCTAAAAAATCCAAATTGTCCAAAAGTTATTATTATATTAAACATTAACAGATAGGAAATGAAAATTTTTATACTCAGAGCTATCTCAACATCTTAATTTTCTATTAACTGCTGAATCATGTAATATATGTTTGTCCATAAGATTATATTAGCTTTTCCAGTGGGAGGATCAGCGTTTGTACATATAGAACTAATTGAATTATTTATAGAGGGTAACTTTCAGTGTTAGTTAAAAACCTCCTAATCAAACGCTAAACCTTGCGTCTAATTTAAAGGACAGCATTTACAATGGCTTGTGTTTCACTACAAGGTAATAGTCCATTTATACACAGCCCAAGTGAATCAAAAAGGCAAATTTAAACATTAGTAAAACACTCGGTAGAGCACAAGGCTCACATCCGATTTAAAAAACTGACCGAGTGATTACCGTATTCCAGCTTAGTTGAAGGGACATATTATTTTCTACTCATAAAGGAGCGATACTACATCTTACCAATATTGTAGACAATTAACCAAATCTAAAATAGTAAAACACCATCAGTTAATCTACATGAAAATGCCGTTAAAGTTACCAACCTCGTTTTAGCTTCCTCATACTTTCAGGGCAGGAGCGTCTAGCAGCCATATTGTTCAGGTTTATATAAGCACAAACGCATGCGCAGATTCATGCAGAAGCACCATGTGATTTGTGTATTATTATCAGCGCATGCGTTTGCTGTGAACAATATAAACATAGATTAACAAACATACTCTATTCAAATCATCCCAACGATTGAAATAAATCAAAATAAATAATGGACATAGTGAAAAAACTGACTCGTATTGAATTCAGAGTATCAGTTAGCTACATAGTATAAGTCATTTCATCTTATAAAAATAGATAGCAAGACTAAAAGAAAGGTTTCCAGTCTATAAAACTATTTAATCCTGCGGGTTCTATGGATCCTAATCTGAAAATCCATTTACTCTCTTTTTGTGATAACTTCTTTTTTCTGTCACCTCCTCTCCTGTCCTCTGTCACATGGTCTATCGCTAGGTACTGAAGATCTTCAAACTTATGTTGATGAAATATACAATGTTCTACAATGGGCTCTGATGTAATAGAGCGTTTAATATTCGATTTATGTTCTTGTATACGTGTTTTGAATGCTCTAGTGGTCATCCCAACATATATATTTTTTTACAGGGGCATAATATAATATAGATGATAAAGGTAGATCTGCAATTTAGAAAATAATTAATTTTGAATTCTTTATTATCTAAAGGGTTTCCAAGTTTTTGTTTGTATGCTCATTTTGCAAATATTGCATGAGAGACATTTGAAAAACCCTTTAGGAAAACTATTATCCTTAGCACTACCTTTATTTTCACTGCTTTTTAAGATCTTTTTTAGATTCCGATCTCTGGAATAGGCTATTCTCAGATTAAGGTTTTGCAGGGAAGGATGGATGGTAACGATATCCCAAAATTTGTGTAGAGTATTAGAGATGATATTACTAAAGTTGTTATATCTAATGACACACGTTATAGTGTCATTTTGTTCTTCATTATTTTTAGATGTTTTTAATAGCAACCATTCTCGATTACAATATTTTGCCCTTTTAAAGGCCTTTTTTATCACTTTCTGGGGATACCCTCTAGATAATAATTTGAGCTCTAACCTTTTTCCTTGCTTCTTAAAGCTCTTAAAGTCTGAACAGTTTCTCCTGAGTCTAATAAATTGTGAGAATGGTAGACTATTCTTTAATTTGCCAGGATGACTACTATCATAAGATAGCAATGTGTTTCTATCTGTGTCTTTAAAGTACACATCTGTATTGAAATAGTTTTGATGCTGTTCAATGGTTAGATCTAAAAAATTTAACTTAGTTCTCGAATAAGTCATGGTGAAAATTAAATTTTCATCACATGAATTCAACCATTGTGCAAAATTCTTGAGATCAATTTCGTCACCCTTCCACAACATGATGATATCATCTATGAACCGGCGCCACACAAAAATATGGTCAGAGTATGGTGAATTGTCAATCCATTCAGATTCAAATTTTGACATATACAAATTCGCTATGGAGGGAGCAAATGTGGCGCCCATAGCCACACCTTTTTTTTGGATGTAATATTTGTCTTCAAATATGAAATAATTTTCTTTTAATGCTAAAGAAGTTAATTGCATTAAAAACTCGGTGGGGATAAGGTGAGGTCTAGGGCGATTATCCAAAAAATCTCTTATTACCTCCATAGCTTCATTTTGGGGTATGGATGTATACAGAGATGCCACATCGAAAGACACCATTATAAAAGGAAATTCTTCTTCAGGAATCTCTTTAAGTATGTTCAATACGTGAGTCGTATCTTTTAAATATGAAGAACTCATTTCTACTAAAGGACTGAGAAAGAAATTTACAAAACATGAAAGAGGTTCAAGTACCGAACCTCTAGATGACATAATTGGACGCCCGGGCGGATGTTGTTTATTCTTATGTACCTTTGGTAAAGTATAGAATATTGGAGTTATAGGATGTTTATTTAAATTTTTTCTTCTTAGCTATTTCTGGGCAAGAATCCAAAGCTTTACCCTGCACTGTGCTTGGGTCTCTGTTAAGACTTACTCCAGCCCATCTACACCCTCCCAGCCATTGAAGCCCTCCCCAGCCCATCCTCCACCAAACGGCCATATACAGACACAGACCGTGCAAGTCTGCCCAGTACTGGCCTTAGTTCAATATTTAATATTATTTTCCGATTCTAAATTCTCTGTGTTCATCCCACGCTTCTTTGAACTCAGTCACAGTTTTACTCTCCACCACCTCTCTCGGGAGCGCATTCCAGGCATCCACCACCCTCTCCGTAAAGTAGAATTTCCTAACATTGCCTTTGAATCTACCACCCCTCAACCTCAAATTATGTCCTCTGGTTTTACCATTTTCCTTTCTCTGGAAAAGATTTTGTTCTACGTTAATACCCTTCAAGTATTTGAACACCTGAATCATATCTCCCCTTTCTCTCCTTTCCTCTAGGGTATACATATTCAGGGCTTCCAGTCTCTCCTCATACATCTTCTGGCGCAAGTCTCCTATCATTTTCGTCTCCCTCCTCTGGACCGCCTCAAGTCTTCTTATGTCCTTCGCCAGATATGGTCTCCAAAATTGAACACAATACTCCAAGTGGGGCCTTACCAATGACCTGTACAGGGGCATCAACACCTTCTTCCTTCTACTGACTACGCCTCTCATTATACAGCCCAGCATCCTTCTGGCAGCAGCCACTGCCTTGTCACATTGTTTTTTCGCCTTTAGATCTTCGGACACTATAACCCCAAGGTCCCTCTCCCCGTCCGTGCATATCAGCTTCTTTCCTCCCAGCATATACGTTTTTTATTATTAATCCACAAATGCATTACTCTGCATTTCTTTGCATTGAATTTTAGTTGCCAGGCATTAGACCATTCCTCTAACTTTTGCAGATCCTTTTTCGAATTTTTCACTCCCTCTTCGGTGGCTACTCTGTTACAAATCTTGGTATCATCTGCAAAAAGGCACACTTTTCCTTCTAACCCTTCAGCAATGTCACTCACATACATATTGAACAGGATTGGCCCCAGCACTGAATCCTGAGGGACTCCACTAGTCACCTTTCCTTCCTTCGAGCGACCTCCATTAACCACCACCCTCTGGCGTCTGTCCGACAGCCAGTTTCTGACCCAGTTCGCCACTTTGGGTCCTAACTTCAGCCCTTCAAGTTTGCTCAACAGCCTCCTATGAGGAACTGTATCAAAGGTTTTGCTGAAATCCAAGTAAATTACATCTAGCATATGTCCTCGATCCAGCTCTCTGGTCACCCAATCAAAAAATTCAATCAGGTTCGTTTGGCACGATTTACCTTTTGTAAAGCCATGTTGCCTCAGATCCTGTAACCCAGGGGTGCCCACACTTTATGGGCTTGTGAGCTACTTTTATAATGACTAAGTCAAAATGATCTACCAACAATAAAATTTAAAAAAAACACAAAGCACAATGAAAGGCAGAGAAAATGTTAATTATTCATATTCCGGGTTTTTTCAAAGAGGTCACGGCAGATGACTCTATGCAATGTCACCTCGGTAACAAAATACAAAAATAGACAAATACACCCCCTCCCTTTTTACTAAACCACAATAGTAGGTTTTAGCACAGGGAGTTACGCTGAATGCCTCACGCTGCTCTCAATGCTCATAGGCTCCCTGCGCTAAAAAACGATATTGCGGTTTAGTAAAAGGGAGCCATAGTGCAAAATATAGACAGCAGATATAAATTCTCAAAACAGACACATTTTGATCACTAAATTAAAAATAAAATCATTTTTCCTACCTTTGCTGTTTGGTGATTTCATGAGTCTCTGGTTGCACTTTCTTCTTCTGACTGTGCATCCAATCTTTCTTCCTTTCTTTCAGCCTCCTGTATGTTTCCTCTCCTCCTGACCTCATTCTCTCTCCCAACTTTTTCTTTCTGTCTCCCTGTTCCCCCTTCTTTCTGTCTCCCTGTCTGCCCCCTTTCTTTCTTTCTCCGTGCCCTCCCCCAAGCCACTCGGTTTGCTGCCACCGCCATCGGGGAATAGCCCCCAAGCCACCGCTGTTCCAAGCTTTCCCTGCAGAAGCGTCGCGCTGACCAGCATTACGCTCCCTGACGTCAATTCTGACGTAGGAGAGGAAGTTCAGGGCCAACAAGGCATTTCTCCTCATTCCATCCAGCCTGAGCCCCATCTCTCCTTGATCCAGCATTTCCCTTCTCTGTTTGTCTCTCTGTTTGTCAGAATTACCATTCCACCTATTTTCCAGCATCACCCTTCTTTGTGTCCATCTCACCTATATCCCTATCTCACCACTTTTTCAGAATCTTCATTTGTCTCTGTCCTTGTCTTTACCCCATGTTCACCATTTGCCCTTTCAATGTCTTTATCTCCCCCCCCCACACACACTTTTTCAGCATTACTTCTATGTCTCTATTTCACCTCCTCTTCATGTCCCCTCTGTATCTCTATCCTTATTCAGTAGGTCCTGCTTACCCTTTCTCTTCTTTGTGTCACTATCTCCATTTTCAGCTTTCCCCCCTTTTCCTTTGTTACTGCACCCGGTAGCCAGAATCTTTCCACCCTCCCTCCACTCCGGCCCAGCCCAGTATGAAATATTTCCTTTTGTTTCCCTCCCCTCTCTCTTTCTCTCTCTCTTCTCCTCTCTCACCCACGAGTCCTGCATCTGGCCCTCTCCCTTCTACCTGCACCCGGCAACACCCCCCTGCTCTGCGGCTCTCTTCAGCAACTCGTCAGCAGCGGTGATCAAGACAAGCTGCCGACATCGAGGCCTTCCCTCTACGAGTCCCGCCTTTGTGGAAAAAGGAAGTTGAAACAAGCGGGACTCGCAGAGGGCAGGCCCCGACGTCAGAAGCTTGTGTCGATCGCTGCTGCTGAGTTGCCGAAGAGAGCCACGGAGCAGGGGGTGTGGCCAGAAGCAGGTAGAAGGGAGAGGGAGATAGGAAGGCTGTAGAAGCTCCGGAGCATGACACCGACCCCGGCCAGGATGATTTCTTTTTCAGGCTGCTGCCGCTGCCGCTGCCACCCCCCACCTGAAATGACAAAAACAGCCTAATGCCCGCGTCGGCGTCTTTGACGTCGGGGAGAGGAAGGCTGATAGGCCCGGTAGATCGGGACGGCAACACGAGTCTATCACGGAGCCCGGGATGGGCTCTGCGATCGACTCACATTGCCTTCCTGAGCTACCTGTTGATCGCGATCGACGTATTGGGCACCCCTGCTGTAACCCATTAGATTCAAGGAAGTACACTATTCTTTCTTTCAGCAACACTTCCATTATTTTTCCAACAACTGAAGTGAGGCTCACCGGCCTGTAGTTTCCTGCTTCATCCCTGTGACCACTTTTATGAATAGGGACCACATCCGCTCTCCTCCAATACCCAGGAATCTCTCCCGTCTCCAGAGATTTGTTGAACAAGTCTTTAATAGGACTCGCCAGAACCTCTCTGAGCTCCCTTAGTATCCTGGGATGGATCCCATCTGGTCCCATCGCTTTGTCCACCTTCAGTTTTTCAAGTTGCTCATAAACACCCTCCTCCGTGAATGGCGCAGAATCTACTCCATTTTCTCGTGTAACTTTGCCAGAAAATCTCGGTCCTTCTCCAGGATTTTCTTCTGTGAACACAGAACAGAAGTATTTGTTTAGCACATTTGCTTTCTCCTCATCACTCTCCACATATTGGTTCCCAGCATCTTTTAGCCTAGCAATTCCATTTTTTATCTTCCTCCTTTCACTAATATATCTGAAAAAATTTTTATCTCTCTTTTTTACATTATTAGCCATTTGTTCTTCCGCCTGTGCCTTCGCCAAACGTATCTCTCTCTTGGCTTCTTTCAGTTTCACCCTGTAGTCCTTTCTGCTCTCCTCTTCTTGAGTTTTTTTATATTTCATGAACGCCAACTCTTTCGCCTTTATTTTCTCAGCCACTAGGTTGGAGAACCATATCGGCTTCCTTTTTCTCTTGTTTTTATTGATTTTCTTCACATAAAGGTCCGTAGCCATTTTTATCGCTCCTTTCAGCTTAGACCACTGTCTTTCCACTTCTCTTATGTCCTCCCATCCTAACAGCTCTTTCTTCAGGTACTTTCCCATTGCATTAAAGTCCGTACGTTTGAAATCTAGGACTTTAAGTATCATGCGGCCACTCTCCACTTTAGCCGTTATATCAAACCAAACCGTTTGATGATCGCTACTTCCCAGGTGAGCACCCACTCGAACATTAGAGATACTCTCTCCATTTGTGAGGATCAGATCCAATATCGCTTTTTCCCTTGTGGATTCCGTCACCATTTGTCTGAGCAGAGCCTCTTGAAAGGCATCCACTATCTCCCTACTTCTTTCCGATTCCACAGACGGAACATTCCAGTCCGCATCCGGCAGGTTGAAATCTCCCAACAGCAGAACCTCCTCTTTCCTTCCAAACTTTTAGATATCCACAATCAGATCCTTATCAATTTGCTGCGATTGAGTTGGAGGTCTGTAGACTATACCCACGTAGATAGAAGTTCCATCTTCTCTTTTCAGAGCAATCCATATCGCTTCTTCCTCTCCCCAGGTCCCTTGCATTTCGGTCGCTTGGATATTGATCTTTACATAGAGAGCTACTCCTCCACCTTTTTGACCATCTCTGTCCTTCCTAAAAAGATTATATCCTGGTATGTTTGCATCCCATCCATGTGATTCACTGAACCATGTCTCTGTGATAGCGACAATATCTAGATCTGCTTCTAACATCAGGGCTTGCAGATCATGAACTTTGTTGCTTAGACTGCGAGTATTTGTGGTCATCGCTTTTTAGCTATTTTTCAGCGATATGGATTTTTGTGTTGTTTCACTTTCCGTTGCAATACTAAGAAATGAGTTGCTGATATTGCTTGTGTTGCAGTCTTTATTACTATTACATCTTTTTTTTTGCCGGGGGTGGTCTCTATAATTGTCCTTCGTACATACACCACCTCCACCTTCTAGTTTAAATGCCTAGAAAAATATTGTCTAAATTTCTCTGCAAGGTTTCTTTTTCCTGCTGTAGTAATATGTAGCCCATCAGTGCAATATAGCTTCTTGTCCTTCCATGTATTTCCCCATCCTCCTATGTACCTGAAGCCTTCTTGATGACACCAGGCTTTGAGCCATCTATTAAAGTCCTCTGTGTTTTTCACTCTTTGCTCTCCATTTCCATATGCAGGCAGTATTTCAGAAAAAGCTAAAGTCTTTACAAAAGGTTTCACGCCCTCACCAAGCTCCCGAAAAGCTTTCTGTGCTGCAAGTGTGGAGTTGTTGGCCAAGTCATTTGTTCCCAGATGAATAACAACATCAGTGTTAAAATCCTTAGTTTCTTCCTTAATTATAGTCAGTTTTTGCCTGGAACTCCTGGTAGCTGAGGATCTTGGAAGACATTTCACTATTTTGGTCTCCTCGCCCTGTGTTCCAAGGTTAATGCCTCTGATGATGGAATCCCCCAACAGTAATAGTTTTCTGTTTTTGGCTTTTTTATTTGTGCTTAGGGTGCGCTTGTTCTCTTGAGTTACCTTCATCGCTTCCAGTCCCACCTCCCTTCTGTTTTCTTGAGTATCGCAGTGCACTAGTAGAGTGAAGGAATTCTGTAGAGGTAATATTAGTGAAGGTGGATGTTTCTGTGTTACATGTTGCAGTCTTCCTGAGCCTACTGTGACTCAAACTGCAATAATCCATTTAGAGTAAGAGTGAATTTTACACACTAGATTATAGCTGTTGACTTTGGCGGGAGGGGCACATTATTGAGCAAAAAAGAAAAGTTTTTCTATTGCTGGTCAAGAAACAGAAAAATTGCCAGTCAGGGAAACTTGATGAAGTAGCTATTTAAAAGGATATCAGGATGTAGAACTGTAACTGGAGGTGTTTAATTTTTTGGTGGCCTAGGTGAAGTGAAGGTCATGCAATTACTGCCCGTGGCTTTGTGCACTAAATCAGTTAGGAAGAGGGAGCTGGCTCGAAGATAACACCGCATCGAACGCACCGTGGACCGGCGGTTGAAGAACACTGTTTTGGGCCTGATGCACGTGCTGGCCCTGTGGACCGGCACTGGTCCATGGACCGGTGGTTGAAGAACACTGCCCTAGAGCAGTGCTAGGCAAACTCATTAGTCAAAAGAGCCAAAATCAGCAGTACAATGATTAAGATTTTTTTTGAGTGCCATACCCCACTTGCGCTACAACGGCTACGTCAACCCGACTGACACCCCACTCGCCCGCACGTAATCGAAATCGATTTGTGGCAGAGCCTAGAGAATGACACGGGGAAAAAAATTGTCTCCGTCCCTGCCCTGTCCCCGTGAGCTCGGTCCCCGTTTCCGCAAACCATCTGATCACATCCACACAAGCCTCGAATAGTTTTATACTGAACTTATTATATTAAAGTATAAAAAGAAACAATATTCTGTACAATTATTAATTTATAAATCAGCGTCTTTATCCCACTATCTCTTCCCCATTTCCCTTCAGCGTCCTCAGCCCACTATCTGTCCACTTCCTTTAAGCGCACGCACATAAAAACAAGCAAGCAATTTTATATCATTTTTATTCTATTCATTCATAGAAATTAAAGTCTAAATAATGCCAGTCACATAACAAAACATGATTTTACAAAAATAATTCCCTGCACAATCAAGCCTGCAAGGATTACTAGATGTCTTTCAGCAGCTCCCCTCCTTCCCTCCCTCCCCCTTACCTTTGTGGCCAAGTCAAAATGATCTACCAACAATAAATTTTTAAACAACACAAAGCACATTGTACACAGAGAAAATGTTAGTTATCATTTATATTCTGCGGGTTTTCAAAGAGGTCAAGGCAGATGACTTTTTTGCCTAAGTAACAACCTAAGTAACAACTATACAAAAATAGACAAATATACCTCCTCCCTTTTTACTAAACCGTGATAACGGTTTTTAGCGCAGGGAGCTGCGCTGAATGCCCTGCACTGCTCTTGATGCTCATAGGTTAGCTGCGCTAAAAACCGCTATTGCGGTTTAGTAAAAGGGGGCCATAGTGCAAAATATAGACAGCAGATATAAATTCTCAAAACAGACACATTTTGATCACTACATTGAAAATAAAATAATTTTTCCTACCTTTGTTGTCTGGTGATTTCATGAGTCTCTGGTTGCACTTTCTTCTTCTGACTGTGCATCCAATATTTTTTCCCTTCATTCAGCCTCCTGTATGCTTCCTCTCCTACAGACCTCATTCCCTCCCCCAACTTTTTCTTTCTTTCACCCTGCCCCTTTTTTCTTTCTCTCTCCATGCCCCCTTTATTTCTGTATGTCTGTCTTTCTTTCTCTGTGCCCCATTTCTTTCTTTCTCCATGCTCCATTACTTTCTTTCTTTCTGTCTGTCTCCCTTCTTTCTTTCTGACTCCCTCCCTGCCCTCCCCCAAGCCACCGCCGCCGGGGAATAGGCTGACATTGCCGCTATCTATTAAAGACATCATTGTCCCCATTCTTCAGACTGTGTCGTTTGTTTGTATGGAAAGGAAGTAGCCATGATATAATAGGTGGTAAGAGGTGGATGGCCAGTGATACAGGTGATGGCTAATGAATCAGCAATAAGGATGCATAGTTTCTGACATAGGGAAGTGAAATGAATTCACATAGTGGTTAAGTGGGTTCAGTCTAAGACACATGCCACTCACTACTCATAATAACCTTGGACAAGTCATTTAGAGACTTAAAGATTCTCTTTTCTATAGGAAAAATGCTAAGTAAAAGCCTCAGAATAGAATAGACTGTACACTCACTTGGGCAGGGAAATAACCTGTCATTAAAACAGCTCACCTTTAGCTTGGCTTTGGAAAATAAATCTATGGTGACTGTCAGCTTTACAAAACAGACTTTCTCAATGGCACAGTGTTGCATGACTAATTGAAAAGGTGAATCCCAAAACTGAAGTCCTTTTTTTTTCAATCCGTCAATAAAAGTAGTCTGTTTATAAAAATCTCTCCCTGCTTCCCCGCTGAAGTGCAGGGCCGACCACCTCTCGCCACCCGATGTCAATTCTAACGTCGGAGAGGAAGTTCCGGGCCATCCAGGCAGCGATTGGCTGGCCCAGAACTTCTTCTCTGAAGTCAGAATTGACGTCAGGTGCCGAGAGTCGGTCGGCCCTGCGCTTCAGCTGGGAAGCAGGGAGAATTTGGCGGCGGTCTGTTCCCGGATGGTGGCGATGGCAGCCTGTTCCCAAATGGTGGTGGCTTGGGGGAGAGCAGTGAGGAAGGGAAGCAGGTTGGACATGAGCCGCGAGCCGCACTCAAGTGGCTAAAGAGCCGCATGCGGCTCGCGAGCCGCAGTTTGCCGACCACTGCCCTAGAGGAAGTTGTGTGTTCTGTGTTTAACCCCACTCCCAGATACATATGTGTAAGACATCTTTGAACCATGTCACGAGAGTCACAGAAATTTCTCTGGTTCTCAGCAGATAAAAAAAATCTCTAAACAGAAGCATGTAGAGATTAAATTTTATTAATACTGTTTTTGTATGCATCTGACTTTATAGCCTAAGCTAAATGTCTGACACAGCTTATGGAGCTGTAGTGCATTTACAGCAACAGCCTGAGAGATTATCATTTATATTTGGGGGATTTTTTTCAAAGAGGTCAAGGCAGATGACTTTAAAATATGCAATGTCACCTCAGAAACAACTATAGAAAAATAGACAAATATAGTGCAAAATATAGACAGCAGATATAAATTCTCAAAACTGACACATTTCAATCACTAAACTGAAAATAAAATCATTTTTCCTTCCTTTGTTGTCTGGTGATTTCATGAGTCTCTGGTTGCACTTCCTTCTGACTGTTCATCCAATATTTTTTTCTTTCTGCCTTCTGCACACTTCCTCTCCTCCAGACCTTCACCAAACAACTTCTCTCTCTGTCCTTCCATGAGTCCAACATTTCTTCCTCTCTCCTCCACCCCTATTAGCAACGACTCCCTCTCTTTCTCACTGTCCTTCTCTCATTCCCTCGCTTGCTGTAAAAGGAGTGGGGAGAGAGAGAAAGAGATCCAGGGTGTATCTCTCCCATCCCCCTCTACTGCCACATCCAACATTTCTCCCTCTCTCATCCCCCAGATCATGTGCAACATTTTTCACCACTGCTCACCAGCCCCATGCCCATTTCTCCTTCTATCACCCCTCTCCAGCACCATGCCACATCTCTCCCTCCATCACTATGTCCAATATTCCCCCCCCCTTGCATCCCCTTCAATCTGTCTCTCTGTTCCTACTCCACCACCATATCCAACATTTCTCCCTCTCATCTTTCTCTTCCCCATGCATCTTTACCTCAATCGTCTCTCTCTCTATGCCAAACAATTTTTCTCTTTCTTCCTTTCCCCATGTGCATCATCTATTTCCCGCTCACTCACACACTCAAGCCCAACAATTCTCCCAAGTTAGTGCTTCCTTCCTCCTTCCTTTCTGAGTCCCATGTTCATCCCCCCTCCCTTCCTTCAGTGTCCTGAGTTCATGCCTTCCTGCCTTTGTCCCAAATTCCCACCCCCCTCCTTTCTCCCTTTGGCCAACGACAGTGTTCTCCCCAGCGCTTTTCAGCCGGGCGCAACACCCAGCAAATTTAGATGCCCGCCCGGCTGTCATCTGCCGAATCCTGCTGCCACCACTGCTTAACGCACAGCCTGAAGAGACGCCGAAAGACCCGCTGGACTTTAAACAAAAAAAAACCCCAGCAAGCGACTCAAACCCGGTTTCCCTCCGAAACCGGAAGTTACGTCGGGGGGGGGGGGTAGAAAAGAGAAGCCGGCACGGACCATTAGAGCCCTGGAGCATGCGAGAGATAGGCCAGCCACGGAGGGAAGCTTACTTGCTCTTGCTTACTTCAGGCCTATCTTGCTGCCGGGTCCTGCCTACTTTCTGTTTCCGCGAAGGCAGGACCCGGCAACGAGAAAGGCCCGAAGTAAGCAAAAGCAGCAAGTTGTAAGCTTTCCTCTGTCGCTGCCCTTTGGGAGATAGGTCAGTATCCAAGGGAATCTTGCAACTTGCCTTTGTCTGTAGCGAATCTGCCGGGTGTGTGAGACGGGGTGGGGGGGGGGGGAATGAGAGGAGAAATGCTGCTGTACCCAATTAGAGGGGGAGGGGGAGGGGAAGAGAAATTCTGGTGCTTCTGCTGTACCCAATTGGGGGGTGAAGACAAATGATGATGATGATGATGCTGCTGCTGTACTCAATAGGGGGAGGGGGAAGAGTCATGCTGCTGCACCCAATTAGGGGGGAGGGGGAAGAGAAATGCTGCTTCTGCTGTACCCAATTGGGGGGGGAAGATAAATGCTGATGATACTGTTGTACCCAATGGGGGGAGGGGGAAGAGAAATACTGCTACATCCAATTGGGGAGAGAGAGGGAAGGAGGGAGAAGGAAGATCAGGAAAAGGAGGAAAGAGATGCAAAGACCATGGGAGGGAGGGAAAGGAGATACCATACCATGGAGTGGAAGAGAGAGATGTCAGGGCATATGGGGGGGGAAGCAGGGCCAGATTAAAGGATAGGCCCAGTAGACACAGGCCTAGGGCCCGAAATGGTCAGGGGAGGCCCGCCAGTGCTGTGTTTTGGGGCCTCACCCTTGCTGGATTCGCTGGTAGCAGCAGCAGCCTCATCATCATCCCGGGCGCCCCCCAACCCGATCCGACCCTCCTATCTCTCTCTCCTTCCCTCATCAGTGACGTGCCAGAGGGAATCACGGCAGGAGAAAGCCCTGAAGCAGCCTGCTTAGAGTAGAGCAGTGCTGTTTAGAGTCTCGTGATGGGAGGGAGGGAGAGATAGGAGGGTCGTGGGGGGAGAGTAGCAGTCTGCCCCGGGTGCTCGGCCTGGCGTCATGAACTTCTTCAGCTAGCAACAGCATTTACAATTCACTGCTGTTGCCAGCTTCAGGTCTTCCTCTCTGCCGGGTCCTGCCTACTTCTGTTTCCATGAAGGCAGGACCCGACAGAGAAGAAGGCCCGAAGCTGGCAACAGCAGCAAATTGTGAATGCTAATTCATGACGCCAGGTCTTGGGTGATAGAAGGAGGAAAGGGAGCAGAAGGGGAGAGACTTGCTGCACCCAACTGGAGGGAGAAAGAAGATGAAGGAGGGAATGAAACGAGATGCCAGGGATTGGAGGAAAGGGAGGGAGGTAGAGATGCCAGGGCATGGAGGGAAGGAGGAAAGTATGCCAGACCAAGGGAAAAGGAAGGGGGAAAGGAAGGAGGAGATGTCAGAGCATGGAGGGGGAGGGAGAGATGGAAGAAAAGGAAAGGAGTGAGATGCCAGAGAATCAGGGAAGGGAAGATACCAGACTGTGGGGTGCGAAGGAAAGAAAGGAGAAGAGAGAGATGCCAGAGCATAGGGGACGGGGTGGTGACAGAGAGAGAAAAATGGAGAGGTGGCAGAGCTGAAATCAATCATGTACAAAGGAGAAGAGAAGGGGCACAGGATAGACAGTTTATTGAAGGAGCATAAAAAGAGGGAAGATGCCATATGGAACGGGCCCAGCACAGGAAGCAGATTTTCGGGCACCGGCACCAACGCACAGAACATGCTGGTGCTGGTGCTGATGCCGATGCGGAGGCTACAATGGAAGTAAGAAGAGGGTTCGGGTGGGTTGGGGGAATCTCATGTCGCGGTGGGGGGCGGGTGCCTGATGGCGGCGGGGGGGTGCCGGATTGTGGAGGGGAGGGTGCCGGTTCGCGGGGGGGCCTTCAGGGGGAGCAATGCCAGTTCTCGTGGGGGGGGCTGCAGCGCTGCTGGCCTCGGGGGGGGGGAAGGTGGGGGGTGGGAACATATCAAAGCAAGTTTCCCTTACTTCCTATGGGGAAACTTGCTTTGATATACGAGCATTTTGGATTAAGAGCATGCTCCTGGAACGGATTATGCTCGTAATCCAAGGTACCACTGTATTTATCTTTTTTTTTTTGTTGTTTAAATTCATGCAGAAATAAATGGCTAGATTGAACCTAATGACTTCATTAACGCCTGTCCCTTTTTTTAACCTCTATACCATTTGAAAAAGGGCATATACTTCTTAAATTTAGTAAAAATATTCTGGCACAAGTGTCAAACCTTAAAAAAGGAAGTCATATTGAGCATTGGAAAATAATAATAATAATTAACTAATAAAAATAGTACACATTTAGGGCTCTTTTTACTAAGTTACAATAGTGGTTTTAGCATGCGCTTAGCGTGCGTAGGAATTGCCACACGCGCTAGATGCTAATGCCAGCATTGAGCTGGTGTTAGTTTTCCCACGTAGTGCAGGGGTTTGCGCGCGCTAAAAATGCTAGCGCACCTTAGTAAAAGAGGGGGTTAATTTTCCCCACCACCAAATTTCCTCATCCCGCCCCACCCGGCTACTTTTTCATGCCACCCGGCTGGAAAAAATTTCTGGGGAAAACACTGAACGATTATGTCCCCTCTCTCCCTTACTTGCTACAACGCACTCACTTCCTTCAGGGCCGTCCAGCTCAGCTGCTCCTTGCTCCCTTCAGACACACAGGGACGCATCACGGGCAGCGGTTTTTACTCGCTGCAAGTGGTTAACCCACAAGCCTTCCCTCTAATGTCAGAGAGAAGGCTTCTGGGTCAGCCATGTGCAGCTTGCAAAAGCTGCTGCCCGCGACACATCCTTGAGGAGGTAACTGGGATCTTCCGCTGAAAACTTCCCTCTGACGTCAGCTCTGACATCGAAGGGAAACCTTTCGGGTCAGCTTAGGCGGACAGGGGAATGCAGGAAGGAGGGCATGGGATCCCTAGCAGCGGCGATGCTTCGGTGAAGTGGGACAGGCAGGAGGGAGGGCATGGATCCCCAATGGCGGCCGGCAATTAAGGAGGAAGGGGGCAGGAGACGCACACAGTGCTGCATACCCCCAACAAGTGGCTCGTGTACCCCTAAGGGTAAGCATACCACGTGTTGAGAAACTCTGCACTAAAAATTCTGCATGGTAATGATTCGCAAGGAGGTTCATCATAATCCCTGACTCTCCTGTACGATTGATTGCTGTGACAGCGACTCTCACACATGCGCAGAGCCGACAGGGGAAACCCCAAAGCAGGCTCCTACCACTCAGCTGTTCGTGGCAGGAAATCTTTTGTTTTGGTTTTTTTAAGTGGGCACAGATGCTGTGTGTGTGTTACACACGCACAATATCTGCCCCATTTAAAAAAAAACAACCCACCACCAATGACAGCTCTCCCTGACATCTCACCGATGAACTGGCACCAGAGACTGACCCCCCACCCCACCTCAACCCAGTGCTAGTGGAAAATTGGCAGAAGGATGCTCACTCTCTCTTGCCATGGTGACAACCCCCACCCCTGCGTGAGAGAAAATTGGCAGGAGGGATACCCACTCCCTCATGCCAACAGGGTCCTCCCCGAAACCATCCCTACCCTACCCCTTCCCCCCCCAATATAATCAGGAGAGATGCCCATTCCCTCCTGCCACCACATGTTCCTCTATACCCCCCCTTCCCCGGTACCTTTTTCAGAAGTTGGAAGCAGGAGGGAAGCATGACCCTCCAGCTTCAAGGCCTGCCATTTTGGATCAGGGAGTTACAGTGGGCTTCAGCATTTAGTGTGCACTACTTCCCTAAATGTGTGATAAGCTCCAATGCTATTGAAGAATTTCCCCCTTAATGTTTTATTGTGTTTGTTCTGTCGAAATATGTTTTAGTATTTTTAATATGTTTTTATGCAGTATATAAATTTTTAAATAAATAAATAAAATGTCTAAACTTACAGTATTGTTAAAATAGAATTGGCTTATTTAAAAAAAAATAAAAAATTAGGGAACCATTCAGCAAATGGAGAATAGCAAGTGTAAGCACAGTGGAACTACGAACAGTGGTAGAGCTAGAAAGCACAGTTACTTACCGTAACAGGTGTTATCCAGGGACAGCAGGCAGCTATTCTCATATAGGGTAACGTCATCCACGGAGCCCGGATGCGGACGCCTCACAAGCAGACTTACTTGAAGAAACTCAAAGTTTCGAGTCGCCCGCACCGCGCATGCGCGAGTGCCTTCCCGCCCAGCGCAGGGCGCGTCTCCTCAGCTCAGATAGCTAGTAAAGAAGCCAACCAGGGGAGGTGGGTGGGTTGTGAGAATAGCTGCCTGCTGTACCTGGATAACACCTGGTATGGTAAGTAACTGTGCTTTATCCCAGGACAAGCAGGCAGGTATTCTCACATATGGGTGACCTCCAAGCTAACCAGAATGGGATGGTAGGAGTGTTGGCAATTTAGGAAAATAAATTTTGTAATACAATTTGGCCAAACTGTCCATCCCGTCTGGAGAAAGTATCCAGACAATACTGAGAAGTGAAGGTATGAACCGAGGACCAAGTAGCAGCTCTACAAATTTCCTCAATAGGTTTAGATCTGAGGAAAGCTACTTAAGCTGCCATAGCTCTGACCTTATGGGCTGTGACTTTACTGTGAAGGGATAATGCAGCCTGGGCATAGCAGAATGAGATACAAGCCGCCATCCAGTTGGAGATGGCACGCTTAGAAATAGGATGCCCAACTTAGTTGGATCGAAGGAAACAAAAAGTTGAGGAGCAGTTCTGTGTGGTTTGGTGCGTTCCAAGTAGAAGGCCAAAGCACGTTTACAGTCCAGAGTATGAAGAGCTGATTCTCCAGGGTGAGAATGAGGCTTTGGAAAAAACACTGGAAGAACAATGGATTGGTTGAGATGAAATTCCGACACCACTTTCGGTAGGAATTTAGGATGAGTACGAAGAACTATTTTGTCATGATGGAACACCGTGAATGGTGGATCAGCAACTAAAGCTTGCAGCTCACTGACTCTTCGAGCAGAAGTGAGGACAATGAGAAACACCACTTTCCAAGTGAGATACTTCAGATGAGCCTTATCAATTGGTTCAAATGGAGGCTTCATTAGTTGAGTAAGGACAACATTGAGGTCCCAAACCATAGAAGGCGGTTTGAGAGGAGGTTTGACATTGAAGAGTCCTTTCATGAATTTGGAAACCACTGGATGAGCAGAGAGGGGTTTCCCTTCAATAGGCTGATGGAAAGCCGTAATTGCACTGCGATGGACTCGGATAGATGTAAACTTGAGGCCAAAATTGGATAAGTGCAAAAGGTAGTCCAAACAGAAGATAAGGAGGAATGCTGAGGTTCCTTATGATGAGAAAAACACCACGTAGAAAATCTAGTCCACTTTTGGTGATAGCATTGTCGAGTGGTAGGCTTCCTAGAAGCTTCTAAAACATCTCTTACAGATTGAGAAAACTGAAGAGGAGTTATGTTGAAAAGTACCAGGCTGTCAGGTGTAGAGACTGCAGGTTGGGATGAAGCAGAGATCCTTGACTCTGTGTAAGCAGAAAAGGAAAAACTGGTAGAAGGTATGGTTCCCTGCTGCTGAGTTGAAGTAGAAGGGAGTACCAAGGTTGTCTTGGCCACTGAGGAGCAATTAGAATCATGGTGGCATGATCGTTCTTCAACTTTACCAGAGTCTTGAGAATGAGAGGGAATGGAGGGAATGCATAGAGGAAAAGATTTGACCATTCCAGAAGAAAAGCATCTGTCTCAAGGCGATGAGGAGAGTATATCCTGGAGCAGAACTGAGGCAGTTTGTAGTTGTGGGGAGCTGCAAAGAGGTCTATCTGAGGTGTTCCCCACTGTGAGAAAATGTGATGAAGAGGGGCGGAATGGAGTGTCCATTCGTGAGGCTGTACGAGACAACTCAAGTTGTCTGCTAAGCAATTATTCGCCCCTTGAATGTAGACAGCTTTGAGGAAAGTGTTGTGGCGGATTGCCCAGTCCCAAACTTTCAGAACTTCGTGACAAAGGGAGGCAGATCCCGTCCCTCCCTGTTTGTTGACGTAATACATGGCGACTTAGCTGTCCGTCCGGATGAGGACTACCTGGTCATGAAAAAGATGTTGAAAAGCGTTGAGAGCCTTGAAAATCACTCTTGAGTTCCAACAGATTGATGTGACATTGACGATCCGTACTGGTCCAGTGGCCTTGTGTATGGAGACCATCGAGATGAACGCCCCAAGCGTAGCTCGAAGAGTCTGTCGTGAGGACCTTCTGATGAGGGGGCATTTGAAAAAGCAAGCCTCTGGAAATATTGGAAGAGAGCATCCACCAACGGAGAGACTTCTTCAATGAAGAAGTGATTGAAATGTGTCGAGAGGGAGGGTCGCAAACTTGCGTCCATTGAGATGCCAGGGTCCACTGAGGAATTCTGAGGTGAAGTCTGGCAAAAGGAGTCACGTGTACTGTAGAGGCCATTTGACCTAGAAAAACCATCATGTGTCTCGCTGAGATGGAAGAGCGAGAAGACACTGTTTGACAGAGTTGAAGAAGAACTTCCAGTCATTGTTGTGGAAGGAATGCCCTGAGTTGGACAGTGTCCAGAACAGCTCCAATGAATTGTAGAGTCTGTGGGGGTTGAAGCTGAGATTTGGGGAAAATTGATCTCGAATCTCAAACTTTGTAGGAACCAGGTAGTCTGTCAGGTCGCTACAATAACCCCTTGAGACGTGGAGTCTTTGATGAGCCAGTCGTCGAGGTAGGGAAACACTTGAAGACCATGATTCCTTAGAGCTGCTACTACCACTACCAGGCACTTGGTGAACACTCTGGGAGACGAGGCCAGGCCAAATGGTAGTACTCTGTATTGATAATGCAGATTCCCCACCCAAAATCTGAGGTACTGACGGGAGGCCGGGTGAATGGGATATGAGTGTAGGCCTCCTTGAGATCCAGAGAGCATAACCAGTCATTCTGCTCGAGGAGGGGATAAAGGGATGCCAGGGACAACATTCAAAACTTTTCTTTGACTAGAAATTTGTTGAGAGCCCTGAGATCCAGAATGGGTCGCAGATCGCCCATCTTCTTCGGAACAAGGAAGTAACGGGAGTAAAACCCCCTGTTCTGCTGTTCCAAGGGAACTGGTTCAATGGCATGGAGACGATGCAGAGCTTGAGCTTCCTGAAGAAGAAGGGCAGTCTGGGAAGGATTGGAAGGATACTCTCTTGGAGGAAGCTCTGCTGGAACCTGAATGAAGTGAAGAGAATATCCTTCCCTGATGATGGTAAAGACCCAGAGGTCGGATGTAATTGACGTCCATCGGTGGTAAAAATGATGGAGACGACCTCCTATAGGGGGAAAATGAGACAGAGACAGAAAGATGGAGGTTATGCTCTATTGTAAAGTCAAAAAGGCTGAGAAGCCTTAGGTGCAGCAGAAGGTTGAGGTTTTTGTTGCTTCTGAGGTTGCTGTTTCTTAAGAGGAGGGTGAGTATAAGGAGCCAGCTTCGGAGCAAAACGCCGTTGATAGATAAGAGCAGGGCATGCAGGTTTGGCAGGAGCTGGCTTTGGCTTAGGTCTGACAATAGAAGCAAAGGATTTTTCATGGACAGACAATTTCTTGGTGGCTGCCTCGATAGATTCATCAAAGAGGTAACTGCCCTCACAAGGAATATTAGCTAAGCGGTCTTGAAGATTAGGGTCCATGTCAATGGTACAAAGCCAGGCAAGACGACGCATAGCTACGGAGCAAGCAGCTGCTCGGGCAGACAACTCGAAGGCATCATAAGATGACTGGAGGATATGCAAACGGAGTAGAGACAAAGAAGCAAGGACTTCTTGAAATTCAAAGTGCATTTGAATATCCAAATAATTCAAGAACTTTGGTAGTAAAGAAATAAGGAATTCAAAATAAGTGATGAATTGAAAATTATAGTTGAGGACTTTAGAGGACATCATAGCATTTTGATAGATGCGATGTCCGAATTTGTCCATAGTTTTCCCTTCCTTTCCAGGAGGAACGGTGGCATAAACCTTGGAAAGATGGGACCTCTTTAAGGAGGACTCGACAAGCAGTTATCAAACCCTTTGCGATGCACAATGTTATACCTAGAGTCCAATTTGCCTGGAACAGCTGGTATGGAAAAAGGTGTCTCCATGCATCGACCAAAAGTCTGATTCAAAAGCTTATGAACAGTGTCTAATTGAAGATCCAAGTCTACAGCCATCTGACGAAGGAAAGGTGGTCTAGTCGAAGTTGGAGTAGATCGAGGCTTAGTTGAAGAAGGTCATTCTTTAGAAGAAGAACTATGCCTGAAGGGATGCCTCGATGAAGGCCTCAATCGTCGGTGAGAACTGTGCCTGGAAGCAGATTTCGAGGATCGAGGAGACTTCGCCTCCAAGACGGAAGCAGCCGATGCTATCAAAGAATGGATAGGACTGGAGGCTATAGATCGAAGCTCCAGAGGCTTGATGGAGGAACCTCGATGCACTTCCAAAGACTCTGCTCCTTGTATAGAGTGTGAGAATTCCTGTCGAGGCACTTGCAAAGAATCTTCTCCTTGCTTCACGTGCTTAGATACCAGACCAGACACTCGCAGAGTCTCTGCTCCCTGCAAAGAGTGTGTAAACTCAGACTGAGGCAAAGGAAGCGGCTCGACCTCGCGGGAGTCTGCTGAATGCCCAGGCTGGATAAGAGGAAGCAGTTTCGGTCCCATATTTCTAAGTCAGTGTTTTTCAACCGCTGTTCCGCGGCACACTAGTGTGCCGCGAGATGTTGCCTGGTGTGCCGTACGGTGCAGACACTGATTAGGCCTCAGGCCAGGTCCCGCACGCGCTCCCATGAGACTCCCCCGGTCCCCGCTGCTGTTCAGTTTCGATCTTCTGCTCTGACGCAACTGGAAACAGGAAGTTGCAGCAGAGCAGAAGATTGAACACTGAGCAGCTGCGCGTGCGCGGCTCTTTGGGAAAGCGTGCATGTCGCCGAAAAACAAAACCTACAAACTAAGGTGAGGCGAAGGGAGAGAGCTGGCTAAACAGTAGGATCGATTGGGCAGGCGAGTGGTGGCTGCGGGGACTGTGCGATCGCTCGTGTTCCCGGCTCAAATTGGAAGGAGGGAGTGAAAGGGAAAAGGATTCTGGGCCAAGGGGATGAAGACGGAAAGAAAAACCCACAGCAGGAAAGAAAGGGAAGGACAGGCAGGTGAGCCAGATGCTAGAAGCGGGGGGGGGGAAGAAAGAGGGGAAAAAAGCTAGATGGGGTTGAAAAGAAGAGACACACTGGTATGGAAGAGGAAGATAGGGGAAATCTGGACACAGGAAGGTAACAGAAAGAGGGGAAATTATGTGCATGGGGCATAGGGACAGAGACATAAAGGGGACATGCCATGGGGATGGTATATGGACACAGGAGGGGGGGGCAATGACAGATACATAGGGGAGATATTAGAAATGGAGAAAATAGGAGCACAGAAGCGAGATGGTTTGTGGGGATGGGACAGGGACCGAGCTCGCAGGCTCCAGTGGCTTGCACAAATTACATTGTAACATGCCATGAAAATAAGAGGGAGGAAGGTAGATAGATAAGCCACGTGAGAGGAGCTGAAGGGTAGTAGAAAGGAACAGATGGTAAAGGAGGGAGGGAAGGGTGGTGGTGGAAAGGAATAGGACAGACATTGAAGGAGGGTGGAGAGGAAAAGACCCCGAAGGGAAATGTGGAAGACAGAGTGGGAAGAAGACAGATGCCAGACTATGGGGGAGCGGAGGGAAGAAGATGGGTGCTAGACCAATTGGGGGGGGGTGAAGGGAGAGGCACAGTAACAGCAAATGGAAGACGTAGAGAGAAGACACACAGTGGATGGAAGGAATTGAATGAGAAGATGTGGAAAGCAGAAACCAGACAACAAAGGTAGAAAAAAAAATTATATTTATTTATTTATTTTTTGCTTTAGGATAAAATAGTATATTAGTTGTGTTGATAAAAATTTATAAACAAAGCCCTGCCAGCTGAACATCTCTTTCTCTAGTTCAGCAGCAGGAACTTTGATTTATAAGAAAGGAATAAGCTAAATATTACAGTACTAAGGCTTATATGGATGCAGCGGGAACGGTGACGGGGCGGTGAATGGGATGGCAGTGGCGGTGACGGGGCGGTGAAAGGGATGGCGGTGACGGTGACGGAGCGGTGAAGGGAACGGCTGTTGACGAAGAGCTACGTGTGTGTCTTTCTTCGATTCCAGCCAGAATATCAGCTTTGTGTTCAGCCAAACAGGCCCAGGTTTCGCACTGAATAAAGTATTTTATAATTTTTCACTATTCTGTTTACTTAATATTTCATAATAAAGTAATTATTAAATACTTTCTTTGTGTTTATTTGATTCCTATTCAAGAGAATTACTTTATATATAGTCAATATAGGCACAGAGTTAAATTTTTTAACATTTTCTAATGGTGGTGTGCCTCGTGATTTTTTTCATGAAACAAGTGTGCCTTTGCCCAAAAAAGGTTGAAAAACACTGTTCTAAGTAACTGAAGAAACTGCTTCTCTAACATGGTCTGGAAAGAAGCCGGCAAGGATGGATCCGCGTCTGAAACTGGACCACCTGCTTTGGCTGGAGGTTCCTTCGAGGTAGTGTGAGTATGCTTCGACCTGGGAGTCTTAGGCACTTTAAGCACTACCGGTGGAACCGACTGCTGAGCTATCTGACCTGAGGAAACAAGGGAAGATACAGCAGATGTCATCGAAGAAAGAGCCGCTGCAAACGATGAAAGTCTGATGAGGCTCGAGGTGGAAGCAGTAGAAGCCTCGGTAGGAGTCGAGGCCGAAGTCACCTTCGAAGTCGAGGGATCAGTAGAAGACTCCATCCCGAAGAGCTAGTCCACCAAGATACAACGATGATTGAACGCACGAGGCTGAAGTGTTTGACAAGGCAGGCATGACCTAGGATGATGATTCGGCCCAAGGCAGCGACGATGTGGGTCCGTAAGAGATATCGTGCGCTGACACTTGCCACACTTCTTGAAGCCCGTTAACAGACAGAAGAATAGAAGAAAAAATAGCCGCCGCAAGATCGAAGCCCTTGGGCTGCGGCCAAGCGGCCTGTCCCGGAAAACGAACAGAAGAAATTTTTTTTTTTTTTAACTAAAATAAAATACAATAAAATAAAAACAGTGATTCATGAGGAAAAAAAGTACAAACAGCGGTTCAGAGAAGGCACTAAGTAACAAAGTTCATGCAGAGAGTCAAAGACGGACTTCTCGGCTCCGCAGAAAACTGAGAACTGAGGAGACGCGCCCTGCGATGGGCGGGAAGGCACTCGCGCATGCGCGGTGCGGGTGACTCGAAACTTCAAGCAAGTCTGCTTGTGAGGCATCCGCATCCGGGCTCCGTCAATGACGTCACCCATATGTGAAAATACCTGCCTGTTTGTCCTGGGATAATGATCTTTAGCAGTGTCCCGCAAACTTTCCGACTGGAAGCCACACTAAACCCAGTGCCCCGGCTGAAAAGCACCCAGAAGTGCACGGACGTTGACGCGATGATATCACACATATGCATGACGTCATCACATTAATGTCCGCACAGGCGCGGAGGCCAATCTGGCTGCAACCCTGAATCCATCACTTCGGTGGGGGATCCTAAGGGAGAGATGCCGGTGAAGAGAAGAATTATCGGTGTCGGCTGACTCTCTACAGGAAGTGCCTCTTGCCGTGAGAGGCACATCCTATAAGCAGCCAGCCCACACCGGCACCCTCTTCTCCTTACCGGTGTCTCGTCGGGACACACCTGGAATCTGCTGTGGCACACTTGCGATATACTGATCTATATAGTAAGAAGCATGGCTTGGGGAGGGAGGACTTGAACTGTGTAACTTTGAATTTACGCCCAGCAGTGTCTACGGTGAGCTGTCAAAGCTCAAGGTTAACAAAGCAATGGGGCCGGACAACCTGCACCCCAGGGTGCTTAGGGAGCCGAGTGATGTCTTGGCGGAGCCACTGTCCGCGCTCTTCAACCTCTCCCTTAGTACAGGCAGCGTCCCGTTGGACTGGAGGACGGCTAACGTCATTCCACTCCACAAGAAAGGCTCAAAGATGGAGACAGCAAACTACAGACCAGTTTAGTCTAACATCGATAGTGAGCAAACTAATGGAAACTCTAATCAAACACCAATTAGATAAGATCCTGGATGAGGAGAATCTACGGGATTCCCGACAACATGGATTTACTAAGGGGAGATCCTGCCAATCCAACCTGATCAGCTTCTTTGACTGGGTGACGGGGAAGCTGGATATTGGGGAGTCCCTGGACATCGTGTACCTGGACTTTAGCAAAGCATTCGATAGCGTACCACACCGCAGGTTACTGAGCAAGATGAGTTCTATAGGATTAGGTAACACATTGACGAAATGGGTTGGGAGCTGGCTTGGAGGTAGGCTCCAAAGGGTGGTGGTGAACGGCACCCCCTCCGAAATGACGGAGGTGATTAGTGGAGTACCACAGGGCTCAGTCTTGGGCCCAATCCTATTCAACATCTTTATAAGAGACTTGGCAGAAGGGCTTCGAGGTAAAATAACATTATTCGCCGATGACGCCAAACTGAGTAATGTAGTGGGCAAATGCACAACAGACGAAGATTCAGTGCCCGACAACATGATGCACGACCTACTCCTACTGGAGCGATGGTCTAGGACATGGCAACTCAACTTCAATGCCAAAAAATGCAAAGTTATGCACCTGGGCAGCCAGAATCCATGCAAGTCTTATACCCTTAATGGCGAGATCCTAGCAAAAACGGTAGCAGAACGAGACTTGGGGGTAATCGTCAGTGAGGACATGAAGTCTGCCAATCAAGTGGAGCAGGCTTCGTCCAAGGCAAGACAAATCATGGGCTGCATACGAAGGGGTTTCGTCAGTCGTAAGGCGGAAGTCATTATGCCATTGTATAGATCCATGGTGAGGCCCCACCTGGAATACTGTGTGCAATTCTGGAGGCCGCATTATCGTAAGGATGTGCTGAGACTGGAGTCGGTGCAAAGAATGGCCACCCGGATGGTCTCGGGACTCAAGGATCTACCATACGAAAAACGGCTTGACAAATTACAGCTATACTCGCTCGAGGAGCGCAGAGAGAGGGGGGACATGATCGAGACGTTCAAGTATCTTACAGGCCGCATCGAGGCGGAGGAAGATATCTTCTTTTTCAAGGGACCCACGACAACAAGAGGGCATCCGTTGAAAATCAGGGGCGGGAAACTACGAGGTGACACCAGGAAATTCTTTTTCACTGAAAGAGTGGTTGATCGCTGGAATAGTCTTCCACTACAGGTGATTGAGGCCAGCAGCGTGCCTGATTTTAAGTCAAAATGGGATCGGCACATGGGATCTATTCACAGGGCAAAGGTAGGGGAGGGACATTAAGGTGGGCAGACTGGATGGGCCGTGGGCCCTTATCTGCCGTCTATTTCTATGTTTCTATGTTTCTATTAATGAAACAGGTTTGAAATTTAGTGAAACACAGATTGGGGCAGAAAGGGAGAGGGTTTATATTAAACTGTTTAGAACTTGGCATTTGTATGTTATTCTTATAGTGATGAATGGTACCACTGGATAGCTCTATGTTGTAAAGTTATGAACTTAAAATAAGTAAATAAAAATTAAAGAGCAAATCTGAATTTCAAAAATTAAGAATGGTAAAAGGATAAGCACTGAAATATGGGACCTGGTGAGGAAGAGGGAGCTTTAGAGCAACTGAGCTTGTGGGAGAGATAAAGGGAAGGAAAGGGTTCTGAGGGTCATGATGTTCTCTTACAGCAATCCTAAGGAAACTGTCAAAAAAAGTGGTTTTTTTTGCTAACCTTTTCCTATATTGTATTTCAAATTAGATTATCACTCAAAACTGATTATGTTTCATTATTTTAACAAAGCAATCATTCAGAATTTTGAGTAATATTTAAAGTACTGCAAGAAAAAATAAAAATAATGGTGAAAAGATACATCAGACTCCACATACTCGTACATATTCAAAAATACCCCCTGAAGTTACTCACCGGCATCCTTTCTGTCACGCCTCCAATCTTAAAGTTCATCATAGACCTAACAGTCTGGGCACCATAGTACTTGTCATTTGGCACTTTGAGTTCCCCAAAGGTGTCATATTCGACTCTGTAGGCATTGGAGCTGGCCTTGAGATAAGAAGGTTGGCAGGAGTTAGTGCTTACAACTGTCATAATTAGAACGTTGTCTCTATGTTTCAGAACTATATAAACTGCTAGATCTTCCACTCCCCAGGCTGCCTAGGCCTAAAGATACTATATGTAGAGGTAGAGTTTGCAGCCCCTTGAGTGGAAGGAGTCTAAGTCACAGTGACACCTAGTGGCTGTATTTAGGGCTCCTTAGAGTCTTGGTGTATTGCCTCCAGCTGAGGATTGTCGATATAAGGACTGGACCAAAGTTGGATAGGAATATAAAATAGGGAGAAATATCCCCAGATAGTTTGTGATTGAAAGTTCATAAGAGTCAAAGCGCAGCTCTGATAAAAGCCCAAAAGGAGCAGAAGCAAACTGCCAGGACAAAAAACAAAAGCAGAGCAGCAGAACTCAGTTACAAGTCATGACCCTTAAGGCAGTACTTTTCTTGGAAAAGTCAGATTTGGAGATGCCAGGGATGTTAAAATGACTTGTATTACAGTCCCTGGCATCCCCTTTCCATTAAACACCGTGTGTGTCAGGATCTGAGATCTGTTATGCCTTTTGTTTCCCTTCAAAGGAAAACAGAGAAGTCTGAAAAATTACCAAGAGGAACCAATTAAAAATGAAAAAACATTTTGATATTTTATTCTCTGTTTCCTTCAGTCCTATTAACACTTTGTTTACAAACCATGGGAAGAGGCAGGACCTGTAGAACAGGGAACACCATGGCATCTTCTGAAGATTACTTCTAAAAGAGCAATAACAGCTACAGACTAGTGGAGAATGCAGTACCTACCAAAGTAGATAAAAATCAATGATTTTAAAATATAAAAATCAAAATTTTAAAAAATTTAACTTGGACACTTTTAAAATGAAATGCTACTTTGAAGAACTATCTTTAGATTTTTTTTCTATTTAAGATACATTATAGCCCAAAAATGATTCATCATGAAACAAGGATTCGTTTTTAATTATGTAGAATGAGGCTGTATATTCATGCAATGTTTTTATTCAAATGGTCATCTGCTGCTATTAAATAGGGGTCCCTTTACTAAGGCATGCGCTAAATACGAAGACGTCCATAGAATATAATGGGCGCCTTAGTATATAGCATGCGCAAAATCAGTTAGCGTGCCTTAGTAAAAGGACCCCATATTTAGGTATTATGATTCATAAAGATTCTTCACGTTATGGAATTAAATATTCAACAGACAATTACCAAATGGTCTCCCCATTTACTTGTCATGGAGGGGAAGAATTGCATCCATAAAAATGACTCTTACCCCTCAAATTACTTTCTATGCTACCTTCCTTTTGTGATAAGTCACTCTATCACTGGATTACCAAAAACTCTCAGAATTCATTTGGAATAATTAAAAACCACATATTTCTCTCATAAAATTGACAGCTTCCCGGGATAATGGAGGTATGAATCTCCCAGATTTCCACTTTTATCACATAGCTCGCCAAATATGGAGCACATTGGTTTCATAGCCAACCCCCATTAGAGCTTCCCACTTGGCTAGAAATTGAAACACAATTGTGTTCTCCTTACCACTTACCAGCTTTATGCAACATGAATATTCCCAAATTGCTAAAAAAATTTACACGGTTGAATGCAACGCAACAAGCTTTATGTTATCTAGATAAATCAGTTGATATCTCTGTGTTTAGTAACTTGGACCCATGCTCTTTAACATCTTTATAAATGATCTGGACATAGGTACGACGAGCGAGGTGATTAAATTTGCGGATGATACGAAGTTATTCAGAGTAGTAAAGACGCAGGGGGATTGCGAAGATCTGCAACGTGACATAATCAAGCTCGAGGAATGGGCATTGACATGGCAGATGAGGTTCAACGTGGATAAGTGTAAAGTGATGCATGTCGGTAACAAAAATCTCATGCACTAATACAGGATGTCCGGGGCGGTACTTGGAGAGACCTCCTAGGAAAGGGATTTGGGAGTTCTGATCGACAAGTCGATGAAGCCGTCCACACAATGTGCGGCGGCAGCAAAAAGGGCAAACAGAATGCTAGGAATGATAAAGAAGGGGATCACGAACAGATCAGAGAAGGTTATCATGCAGCTGTACCAGGCCATGGCACGCCCTCACCTGGAGTACTGCGTCCAGCACTGGTCTCCGTACATGAAGAAGGACACGGTACTACTCGAAAGGGTCCAGAGAAGAGCGACTAAGAAGGTTAAGGGGCTGGAGGAGCTGCCGTACAGAGGAAGATTAGAGAAACTGGGCCTCTTCTCCCTCGAACAGAGGAGATTGAGAGGG
This sequence comes from Geotrypetes seraphini, assembly GCF_902459505.1. Classification (NCBI taxonomy): domain Eukaryota; kingdom Metazoa; phylum Chordata; class Amphibia; order Gymnophiona; family Dermophiidae; genus Geotrypetes; species Geotrypetes seraphini. The sequence continues at coordinate 299,660,141 of NC_047086.1, forward strand.
GACATGATCAAAACATTCAAGGTACTGAAGGGGATAGACTTAGTTGATAAGGACAGGTTGTTCACCCTCTCCAAGGTAGTTAGAACAAGAGGGCACTCTCTAAAGTTGAAAGGGGATAAATTCCGTACAAATGTAAGGAAGTTCTTCTTCACCCAGAGAGTGGTAGAAAGCTGGAATGCTCTTCTAGAGGCTGTTATAGGGGAAAACACCCTCCAAGGATTCAAGACAAAGTTAGACAAGTTTCTGCTGAACAGGAACGTGCGCTGGTGGGGCTAGTCTCAGTTAGGGTGCTGGTCTTGGACTAGAGGGCCGCCACGTGAGCGGACTGCTAGGCATGATGGACCACTGGTCTGACTCAGCAATGGCAATTCTTATGTTCTTATGTCAATTTGGAATAATCCAAAAATCAAGCATAAAGGTAAAACCTTTTTCTGGAAAAAATGGCAAAAGGCCGGATTCTGGTGTGTGCAACAATTATTTTGTAAAGATTCTGTAATCTCCTTATCATTATGTAAACAATTCCCACAAATCCAACATTATTATGCACAATGGCTATTACTGGTTTCTGTAATGAAAAATATTGTCTTGAAATTTGATTATGTCAGCACATTGAACACTGTTCAACGCTGGAGTGATTTAGCTATTGCCCAGGGGAAAGCTACTTCCGTCATCTACTGGATCCTACGAGATTACCATTATACTTTCTCAATGATCGAACAAATTGACAACTCATATCTCAGACATAGGTTGGCAATTATTTTGGTCCAAGACTAATTGCCCGTTTCTTTCTTCAAGAATTTATCAATAGTATTATTTGGTACGATATTATTAACCAAGAAACCTATAAATGCAAATCAGAATAAATTGCTCCTCATCATGACAGGAGTGGCCATGCAGATGATTCTGAAAAATTGGGATAACTTGAATTATAGCTTTTGATGGGAGTCCTTATGTCAAATTTATAAGTTTGAAAACATTTATTCTATACAGAGAGGACATCATAGTAAATTTAAGGAAATTTGGGGCCCATTAACAAAGTACTGCAAATTATGATAAATTAATATTATTTTCCTTTGTTTTGTGAAAGATTGTTATATGCATCCAGGAGGGGGAGGGAGGTTGGGAGGTTGGATGTAATAACTGTATATTATTCGATTGGAACAGAGTGCAGTATGCTATTTTACTTGTTTGCACTATGTATTTGATGTAAAAATGAATAAAGAATTAAAAAAAAAAAAAGAATTTCTCAAGTTCAATAGTTTTTATTAAGTATTTTAAAGGATACAAGAATCATTTAAAGTACATAGAAACAAAATAAAGCTTTCTGTATATAAAATATATAAATTTATGTTTAACTGTATAGGAGCAAAGGCTCCAATTATTAAAAATGTATGTAAGGGATATATAAAATAAAGATAAGAGAGAGCAGTAAAGAAAAAAGGAAAGAAAAATGAAAGAGAGAAGAGAGGAGAAGAAAAGGATAACAGGAGTGTCTAAGAAGATGAGCGTACATAGGAATCTAAGAATGACCATGGAGATTTGTTGTATTTCAAGTTCATGCAGGTTCGGAATGTAACTCTCTTCTCATATGCGTAGGATTCAAATCTATGATACATACTCAGAGAGTTCCACCAAAAGGTATAATCTAATAGCGAGGGTGATTTCCAATTTTTTAGAATGTGCATGAGGGCAGTCACCAACATGGTATCAATGAGTTTAGGTGGACAATTTGATTGTGTGAAACATGGGTGTTGAGAGCGAAGGATTATAATGTCTATAGAGATTTCTTCTGGGCAGTTAGTAATAGATTGTATGGTGTTCCAGACGTAGGTCCAAAAAGAGCGGACTAGAGTACAATGAAATAACATATGATCAAGAGTTCCTTCCTCTTTCAAACAGTTCCAACAAACAGAGTCTTGTTTTAAGTTAGCTTTCCACATGCGAAGTGGGGTCCATATTGCCTGCCACATAAGGAAGTACATTGATTGTGATACTCTAGAAGATAAAAGCGGGCGATTTGTTGATGACCAGAAAAGCTCCCAATCAATGTCAGAAAGCGGAGTGGTAAGTATAGCGTCCCAGTGCTTCATAGATTGAGGTGAAAAAGTGAAGGAGTGATCTCTTAAAATACTGTAGAAGGATGATATCGCCTTACCTTTTAGTAGAGACAGAGAAGACCAGTTGTAAATAGTATTTTTGGAAGTCATATAGTCAAATCGTATATGTAAAGACGGCAACACTCCAGTGAGAGAACGCCATTGTGAATAAGTAGAGGGAGGTAGCGAGTATGTAGAGCACAGTATATCGAATGGAATTAACGAGTTGAGGGTAGACAATTGATGGACAAACCATATACCTGCCCGCTGCCACCTTTTCCATGATAGAGATTTGTCGTGATTTTGAATTTTGGGATTGTTCCAAAGGGACATGAGTGGACTAACCTTAACTGAGATTTCAGTCAATGTATCTATAAGATAAAGAGCATGCTGCGTTGCACCCAATAAAGAGTATCTCTTTAAGTGCCTTGGTATTGACACCGTTAGTAAGCATGAGATGTGTAAAGGCGTACATAAAAAACATTCCAATTCAAACCAGGCAGGAAGATCTTGAGTGGGAAGATTTTGAGTGGAGGAATTAGTGAGCCAGTAAGCTCCATATTTGGCTAATGAAGCAATATAATAGTGATAGAAATCAGGAAAGTTGAGACCACCGTTGATCTTAGAGGCTTTCAGTTTGGCGAGAGCGATTCGAGGTTTTTTCTTGTTCCAAATGAATTCAGATATTTTCATATTTAACCAATGAAATAATGATTTCCGGCATAACAGAGGGAGCATAGAAAGAATATAATTAATTTGAGGGGCCAGAGTCATTTTGATAGATGCAATTCTACCCCACCAGGATAGAAAGAGTGGGTTCCATCTAGATGTAGTGTTTAGAACTAGATTTTTGACTTTAGATATATTAAGATCTTGAGCATGAACCGAATCTTTATGTATTAAAATCCCCAAGTATTTCACAGCTTCATGTGACCATGAGAAAGGAAAATGAGCCAAATCTGATGGAAGTATATTATCATTTAGAGGGAAGATCTCTGATTTCTCCCAATTAACAGAGTATCCGGAAAGGAGGGAGTATTGAGTGATAATATGAATAAGATTGGGAAGGGAGAGTAAAGGGTCTCTCAGAAAAAGTAAAACATCATCAGCATAAGCTGCTAATTTGAAATCTCGATCAGAGGAGGGAATACCTTTAATTGAGGGACTTTGTCGTATAGCTGAAAGGAGTGGCTCTAACACTAAATTAAATAGCAATGGTGAGAGAGGACAGCCTTGTCGAGTACCTCTATGGAGGGGAAATTTATTGGATAAAGAGTTGTTAATCCTAATACGAGCTGTGGGTTGATGATATAGCGTTTTTATCCAGTTTGTAAAAAATGGGCCAAAATTATACCACTTCAGGACACGGAAAAGGAAAGGCCACTCCACTCGGTCAAAGGCTTTTTCAGCATCAATAGCTAGGCCTATTACAGGGTCTGACATTGTTTTAGCATGAGCGTTAATATAGTGAAATAGGCGCAGGTTGTCTCCTATATATCTTTGTTTAATGAACCCTGTTTGATCTTTATGTATAAGCAGTGGGATTATTTTGGTAAGTCTTAATGCAAGTAATTTTGCCATTATCTTGTAGTCTAAATTGAGGAGAGAGATGGGGCGAAAGTTTTTAACTAAAGTGTCATCTCTGTCAGGTTTAGGGATTACTACAATGGTGGCCTCAGTGAAATTGAATTGCTTGTCCGGAGTGGAGTGGAGGAAGTCATAATATTTAAGGAGATGAGGAGCTAGTAGGGTGCGAAATTGCTTAAAGAATTCGTTCGTGAAGCCGTCTGGGCCAGGGGCTTTCCCAGCAGGTAAGGAAGATATGGCAGTTTCAATTTCTAATATAGTTATTGGAGAATCAAGTTCCAATTTAACAGATTCTGGAATGGTCGGATGAGTTAAGGAGGTAAGATATGAGTCTATATCTGCTTCAGGAGTGGTAGATTCAGATTGGTATAAAGAAGTATAGAATTTTTCAAATTGAGAGGAAATTAGAGATCTGGTTTTGACTAATTGACCTGATGGATTCTGAATAGCCGTTATATGTAGTCTTTTAGATTTATTTTTAAGGTATCTGGCCAAAGGACGACCCATTATATTATCTCCCATGTAATGACCAGAGTTAGAGATAAAAATATCACGCCTAGCTATATGTGAAACTAAAGTATTATATTCATATTTAAGATTTTGAATACGTTGGAAAGTATTTGGGTCATGTATGTGGTTAGACATATGTTGTAATTCTAAGGTTTTGATGGAGTTTTCTAAATCTTTTTCCTTTCTCATGGACTGTTTCTTTTTCCAAGAGGCAATTTTAATCAATTCGCCTCTAAGGGTTACTTTGTATGCTTCCCAGACAATGGAAGGGCAAATTTCAGGATCTTTAGAATTATTTTCAAAAAACTCCGCAGTGAAAGAATTGATTTTTTCAATAATTTCCTCGTCTAGCAGTAAGGCGTTGTTTAGCCGCCATGAGGGGGATTCCTTATGTGGGGCTGAGATGGAAATATATAAAGAGATGGCAGCATGATCCGTGAGAGAGATTGGATGTATAATGGTATTGGTGAGATCTTGAATAAGAGAAGGGGATAAGAGAAAATAATCAATTCTCGAGTATGTATTATGTGGAGGTGAAAAATGTGTGTATTCTCTACCTTTCGGGTAAAGCAAGCGCCAAGGATCCACAAGAGAATAGGCGTCCTTTAAAGCATGAAGAGCTGTGAAAGACTTGGATTTGGAGGGTTTACAAGAAGAAGATCTGTCAATATATAAATCTTGAATTTGATTAAAGTCCCCTCCCAATATCAGAGAACAAGTATCAAATTCAACTATCGCCAGCTGAAGCTCTTTGAAAAAGTCTGGGTGGTCTTTGACCGGGCCGTATATATTAAGAAAAATAAAATTAGTTGAGTGTATCGCAGCATGTACTAGACACCATCTTCCTTCAGTGTCTATTTTAAAATTGTGAATAACGGGAAATAGTTTATCATTGAGAAATATTGACACACCATTTTTCTTTTGATGAGTTGCAGGGGAATATAAGTGAGTTGAAAATCCCTTTAGTTGAAATTTCGAGGCAGCAGCGGGTAGGAGGTGGGTTTCCTGCAAATAAATTATATCAGGATGTTTATTGGATACATAATTGGCTATCTTTTTCCTTTTAATGGGATGGTTAAGACCATTCACATTAAAGGAAAAAACATGTAAATCAGCCATAATATATGATATATATTGTTGAATCATAGATTATATCTCCTCTGTCCAGAAAAATATCTGATATAATTGTAAGCTCGGGCAGACACTCCTGTCTAAGAAGAAAAGAGATAAAGAAAAGTGTGAAAGTAAAAGAGAAGAAATCAATAATATCAGCATAGTATATGGTCAGAAAAAGAGTGGACCACACTATTCTACATATTTTAAAACAATTTAAATGTGATCCTGTGACCACGGAATAATAACACATATGGAACAACTAATAAATTCCACACCTATTCAATAATAGAAAATTTGAGATTAGTGTGCTTGATTTAGCAGAATATATGACATAGTATATACAATTCATTACGAATTATAAGAAGATGAATAGACAAAATAGACAGTGAATTTGGAGCTATCCAAGCAGGATGTCATATATCTATATTGATCAATCTAAGGTAGGTTTAGAAGATGCAAAAATAAGGAGGAGTTAAACCGTTGGATCCATCGCCAGGGCTCCGCCAGCTACTGTCACAGGTATAGAATCTATAAATTGTTGAGCAGTTATTGTGTCTGTGAAGGTGTGTGATTTCCCATCATGCCAAATGCGTAGGGATGCAGGATATATAAGTGCAAATCGCACTCCTCGATGATGAAGTATGGAGCATAGTGGTGCCATCGCCTTACGAAGGGAGGATACATGTAAAGAGTAGTCATTGAATAGTAGCAATTTTTGTCCTTTATATTCAAGCCGGCCAGATTTCCGAAAAGCTTGCATGATAAGCTCCTTTTCTTTCCAGTTGATGTATCTAGCAATTGTTGTTCGCGGGTGGTTGTTATCACTTGTACGTTGGCCCAAACGGTGTGCCCGTTCGCATAAAAAACCAGTCGTTGGGGTCACCAGGCCAAGTTGCTTTGGTAGCCAAACTTGGAAGAAGTGATAGAGGTCTTGGTCTGCTTGGAGCTCAGGTAGCCCCACTACTCGTATATTATTACGACGCTGACGGTTCTCCTGAGCATCTAAACGTTCTGTCAGTGCTGTCACCTGGGTCTGTAAACTAATCACCCTCTCCCGTTCATGTAGTACTGCGTCCTCATTTTCAGATATCCTCTGTTCTACTGCTGTAATACGGCCAGCCTGTGTTTCAAAGCGGTCATTAATACAGTCAACTGCTGATTGTAATTTATGAAGTTTATCTTCCAAGGATTTAGTGACCATTTTTGAAATTTCCTGTGCCCATTCACTCCAGTGTATCGAGGTTGGAGTGGGAATTGGTGACGCCGCCATTTTGAGCATGGAGTAGTCAATTTTGTGTTTCGGTGTTTTCGCCGATTTTACTGGCATGACGGGTTGTTGCGCACTAAAAGAGGGCTCACTTACCAACAACCGTCGACAGGGACCCCAGTTGTGGCGATCTGATTTTCTCAATCGTTGTATTTTCCTATGTGGCAAGCAATTTGGACCCCCTTCCGTATCTGGAAGGCTAAACTGAGACCAAACCCCCATGTTGGCATTGCCATAAAGAAGATGGAACTTTGGATCATATGCATTTTCATTGTAGCTCTAGCCAACTCTTCTGGTTCCGGATATGGAGCACTATCAAAGATATCGCATGGATCTGTAAAAAGGAAGTGGGTACATTTGATCATCTTTTGTTTTATTGCCCACTGGTTCAAACATTCTGGAAATAAGTGTGGATTGGAATAAAATACAGAATATATTGGAAATTTGTATACCTTTTTCATATAGCATAGCAATAGGTGGAACACGTGCTACTTCAGTGACCTTACTGTCAGCTAATAGAAATAAGCTGTTCTTGATACTGTCTGGAGTGGCAGGCAATACAATCAATAGTTAAGAACTGGAAAGACTTCACACTTGAATTTTCATTTTTGGTGGGAGACAGTATGGGGCTCATAATCGAAAGAGAAAAACATCCAAAAACCGGCCTAAGTCGGCACCTAGATGGTGACACAGGGACAAGGTTTGTCCCCATCCCCACAAACTCCTATACAAATAAATATCAATAAATAAAGCTACTCCGCTTATGTAATATCCCCAACAGAAGAAAAAGCCTCAGGTAATATTATGGCAGAGCATGAAGATGTTCAAACCTCCTCCACCCACATCATTGGCAAAAACCTTCCAAGGGGAATGTGCAATGTCCACTACCTTATTTATGCAGGACAAAATGCGTAAGCTGCCTTCAAAAATTGTGAAGTTGTGAATGATGCTGTATATAGGCCAATGTTTCATGGCGTGTAGCTGTTTCTTCAGGGCTTATTCATTACTCCACTCACATTCATCTGACTTTGCAGCGGAGAGTACCCCCCCAACGTATGTCCACCGCTTTCTTGATGCAACTGGCCCAATGGGTTATTCAGAACAACTATTTCCAATACCACCAGCAATTTTACCAACAAATTCAGGGTGTGGCTATGGGGGCCACTTTGGCCCCCTCAGTCGCAGCCCTGTATATGGCTAAATTTGAAGAAAGTCTTATATATGGATCTGAATGGTATTCTCAAATTGTATTCTGGGGCCGGTTTCTTGACGATATCTTTTTTATTTGGCAGGATACTAGGGAACAACTTGACCGTTTTTTCCAATACCTGAATGCGGTGGACGATAATATAAAATATACTATGACATGCCACTGTACCCAAATAGTATTTTTAGATATTAACATTCAAATACAAGACGGGATGATTCAGACCTCTCTATACTGTAAGCCAGTTACACGTAACACAATTTTGCACTTTGACAACTTTCACCCCTTCAAACTGCGTTTCAACTTACCTATTGCTCAATTTTTAAGGGCCCGTAGAGTCCTTAACATTGCTGTTAGCTGATAGATTTCGTAAGAGGGGATATCCGGAAAGATCTATCCGGCAAGCATAATCAAGGGCGAGATTTGCCCAGAGGGAATTGCTTTTGAAAGAGCCAGAGGGACCGGTCAGGGTTGTTAACGAGCTCTTGACTTGTGTGCTTCTATTTTCGAGGGTTTCAAAACTAGTGGTGGGTTTTTTAAGACAGTACTGGTATATAGTACAATCACCCACCCTTGTGTGACTTCCCACGGATAGCATACTCCAGGGGTGTGACATTGGGACAGAGATGCAATTCACAAAAATATGGTAGAAGGGAGGTGAGAGTGAGGGGCTATCACGAACAATGTGGTAAATGCCAGTGGTGCCCCTCTACTATTAGAGGTAAATCTTGGAGGGTTCCGGGTAGACCAAGGACTTTACATTCTAATACAGTTACAGATTGTAATTCACAGGATGTCCTGTACGCGATTGTATGCCCGTGTGATCTTGTTTATATAGGTCGGATCAATCGCAAGATTAAGGTTAGATTAACTGAGCACAAATCGCGTATAATCAACAAGGTCACCCAAGCTCCTTTGGTAACACACTGGCATCGGTTTAATCATGGTGTAGATGAGATTAGGTAGCGTGTCATTAATAGGATAACGGGGAGGAATGGTGGGAAAGATCTAAGGAGACTAAATGAAGAAGAACAGAGGCTGATTTTTTCACTGGACACGTTGGAACCTCGGGGATTGAATGGTGAGGTTGAATGGGCTACTTTGATTGGTGGATGAACGGACCAATGAATGTTTCAGGGGAGAGTGGTTATGACATCACAACGTTTGTATTTAAATGGGAGCCGAGGACGCCGGCACCATCTTTCACATATACCTTACTTGTGAGTTGGATGACAACGGCGACCTCGGTAAGACAGAGTTGAATGAGGGGAGTGATGGTTGGGGGGAGGTAGTGTTTGTAGAACGATTCACTACAGCTTCCTTATACTTTTGTTATTCACACAGGGAGACCCTTGAGACAGCACTAGATGTGCGAAATATGTCGGGTCAGACTCCCAGGTTTGGCTGTGTTTAAGCTAAGTATACAAGCTCTTTAATATATATTTTTATATGCATACACTACTTAATTTTTAAAAAATTTAACAAATATATGAATAAATGAATTATTAATGTAGCACTCAAGACGGACGGCCAATGATGAGGCACCATGTAAATCTCCCGCTTTCTTAAGATGGTTTAGTGGTGGAGTGGTGGGGCTGAGGTGTCCTTCTGAAGAAAAATATACTCCTGATTTTCCAACCTAGACCTTTGGATATATTTAGATAATATTACCTGAGGCTTTTTCTTCCGTTGGGGATAGTGCTGCTACATTACATAAGTGGAATAGCTTTATTTATTGATATTTATTTATTTAATCTGCTTCCACCTTTCTAGTAGCAGATTAGAACTCCTATACAAATACATAAAGGAGTCAGAATCGAAGTGGAAATACCATAAATAAAGGCGTCAGAGTTGGAAGGTTTTGTGTACTGGCTCCAACCTGTAACCCTATCTTTCAAATCCCTTGTGGTCTAGGGTCCACAGGGTAGTGCCATTAGGCTGCTGCTAGAAATCTCAGCAGTCATTATGACGTTACAGCCACAGCTGACATACTGCTACCCTGTGGACCCTAGACCACCAGGAATTTTAAAGATAGGTCTGGGGTGCCTACAGGAGATGCTTGGGGTCTTGTTGAGGGACCCAATGCTCCTCCGGGGGAGTTGGGAGGGTTGGAGATCACAGCTTTACCAAGGGAGAGTCAGAAATTCTTCCAGGGAGAATCAGTGTTTGGTGCAGGGAACGGAATTTATGCCAAGTCCAAGTCAATAGTCAGACAGGACCCACATACATTTCAGCACTAAATGACTGTAATTCACCTTGTCTCTTCATTCCAACAATATTATCTTCTGTGACCTTTACATTCAGTAGACAGATTATTGTTGGTAGTTAGACCATTTAAATTAGTGAAAATCCTTACAAACAGGCATGCTATGTTTTCCATTCAAGGTATGTATCACTGGAATGATTTGCTCTTGGAAGTCAGAAATTTACCTGGAATTTTGCAATTTTGAAAAGTTTTAAAGACAATTCTTTTTGATAATGTTTACAATTGAGAGTTGCATTGTATTCCATGTTACCAATTATAGCAATAGTCTTTGATGTATGTATTTGTTTTAACTGCGTATGTTTTATTGTACTGCACGGAATAGTAAGATGTTGCAGGTTAAAAATTTTTAAAATAAATTATTCACCAGTCAGATCCAGATCTTCCATGCTGATGCCACAACATGGCTCAGCACTGAATATCTGAATCTAATCCTGCCCATGGTGGATAGCACATAAAAACGCTAAGTACTGACCAGATAGTATTCTAAAAGTTAGTGTTAAGCCCGGGCTCCTCACCTATATACACCCCCCTTGAAAAAAATTAGGCTAAGCAAGTATTTGCAGAATAGTACTTATACAGATGTGTGCATATTATGTATATGCTATTATAAATATTTACCTGCACAAAGAACACAAATGTGGGCACCTATAGAACTGCCTTTACCCTATCTAAAAATGAGCTACAAAGCAGTAACTACTGCTATTATTTCTATAGTGCTACAAGCAGAGCTGTACATTAAATACTGAAAAGACGGTCCCTGCTTAAAAGAGTTTACAATCTAATGAAGGAAAAGGATGCTATTTGATATACTGCAGAAGACTACAAACAGTTTACATATCATATATAGTGGAACTTATTTTGTACTTGGGGTAATGGAGAGTTGAGTGCCTTGCCCAAAGTCACAAGAAGAGAATGACACAGGGACCCACAATTAACAGTGGGGTGATAAAGTGAGGATAAAGACAGAACCCACAGGGCAGGGGTGGGGACAGAGACCGAGACAAACATTGTTCTCTTGTTTTTCTCTAAAAACTAGAGATTAGTATCAACATGTAAAACCTTAACCACACATCTTAAACAGCTGGCAACTGAATTCAATGAGGAAAAAAACCCAACTGCAGAAGCTGTTTTTTGGATTTAAATGAACTACTGTTAAATGGACATCATTTGTGTCTTGTCTGCCTTTGATGTGGCAACAAGTCTTGTCTGCTGATCGGACTCCTACCATCTGCAAGGTCCTTCCATCATGCTCAGCTGCTCAAGCACCTTACTATTACTGCAATAAATCCATCCATAGCCTTGTTGGCATCAAGAAGCATTTCCATTTAATAAACACTTATTTTCCTGTTCATCCACCACACAATTTAGGTTCTCTTCTACATTCATATCTGAAAGACAATCGGATTACCTTCCCAGATGATGTAAAAACATAGGCAACTAAATCTTTGGAAAGGTTGTACCAAAACCAGATCGAAATGGAAGTTCTGTTTCTGATTTATAAAGCTTTTATACTTTAATAAAAAGATTGAAATATAAAATCATTAAGTGTTCGAGGCTTGTGCAAATGAGGACAGAGTCCGCGGGGATGTGGACAGAGCTTGAGAGGACGGGACAGCTTTGTCCCTGTGTCATTCTCTAAAGGAACAGCAGTGGGAATTAAACCCAATCCCCCGGATTCTAAGGCCACTATACTAACCAGTAGGCTTCTCCTCCTTAGGAAGCATATATCCCCCCCCCCCAAAAAAAAAAAAAAAAAAAAAAAATCTTTTAAGATCAAGAAAAGCTTTATAGAACCACCTCCTTCTTTACTATCCTGCAGTTATTACTTCCCTTCATATCCCCCGGTTTTGTAAATCCACGTCAAAAATAAATGTCATATACCAGGGGCAATTTATTTTAAATGAATCATTCTAACGCATGGTAGAAAGGCCTACGACCAGACAAACAGCGGTGGGGGGGGGGGACTTTTGCATAGGATCCGTCGCAGGGATCTAAAGTATAACTTTAGCCTGTACATCATTCCCAAAGCCTTTAACCGAATCAGCCCAGACACTTCTTTACCCCGCGTCCCCGGGGACTCCATTCACGTGCGCCGTCCCTGCATAAGCTACGAAACCCAGTCCCCTGACCCGAGGCGCCCAAGTCTCCGTCGCGAAGACGGTCCAAGGTCGCCCCGGGAAGCAGCTCTTGCTCACCATTCTCAAAGACTGCGCCGGATGAGCAGGGGCTGCGACCGCTGCTGCAGAGGACGAGAGACGACTCCGGCGGGCGCTGAGCCGCAAGAGAGAACGCAAAGTGAGAAACATGGTTAAAGTAGCACCGGGTAGGAGGGGAAGAGGTGACAGAGGAGGTCGACATAGGAAGGAGGAGCCTTGGGTAAAAGGGCAGGAACAGGATATTAAATTGCAGGAAGGCCTAAGGACGTAAGGAGGGAATAGGACTGCTTGGACAAGAAATACCAATCAGACAATGAAGGGAGGGGCCGTGGGCGGAGCCATGCTAATAAGAGAACGGCGCGATCTTTTTCCCGGGTTAGGGGTGGCGGAAGTGATGTAAGGTGGGAGGGAGCTTGCCGCTATTTTTAAATTATCCTCCTTGGTCGGTTCAGTTTAGGTTTTTTTCTTGCTTGTCTACTCCGGGGATGGGTGTTGGATTTGTTTACCGGTTGTATACCTCAGATTATGAGTTGAGTTCTGCTCTGCTACCGTCCGTCTAAGTGAGGCGGTTGGAGATGAATGGCATCTGTTTTAGCTTAACAGCAAGAGGGGCTTTGGTCGTGGACAACCTGAGCCTTAAAAATTCTGCCTTGTTTCGTTGGGTTTGCGTTCATGTCATCAAATTGTGGTATGAGAGCTAATAGGGTAAGCGGAACGCCTTTTTGTTGAGAAGGGCAAGTTTCCATCCCGATAATATACTCAGAGGCTTATTTTCAAAGCACTTGTACACAAAAAAGCTTGTAAAGCCAAGACAAACATAGAATGCATTACAGGTACTATGCAAATAAGTAGGATTTAGTATGAACACAATACACAATGCTATTATAGGTGTATATAATAGATTATGGCAGTATGATTATTGCAGATTGATTATGGCAGTATTGCCACAAATTTTTTGAAGCTTCAGCACACTAAATGTGGGGCTGCGCCTGGAAAGCATCTGGAAATGCACAGATGTCGATGTGATGATATCACGCACATGTGTGATGTCATCATGTTTATGTCTGTGCATGCCTTCAAGCCATGGCCCTGAGCCTCCAGTTACCGCCGGTGAGGAGGGGGGTGCTGGAGGAGGAGAGGCACTGATGAAGAGAAGAAGCACCGGCTGACTGATTACAGGATATGCCTCTTGTGGCTAGAGGCATGTCCTGTAGGCAGCCAGCACTGGTGTCTCGCGGCACACCTGGAATCTGTCATGGCACACAGTTTGCAATACACTGGATTATTACATTACAGATTTCTATTCCGCCATTACCTTTCGGTTCAAAGCGGATTACAAAAAGAGTTATGGAAGAAGGGTTACAATGTTAGATCAGAGAAGGTTTCCAAGAGAGGGAAAAGTAGGATCTGGGGTTAGGGAGGGGATGGTAAGAGGGGGGTTAAGCTTTATCATGGTATTAAGCTTTATTAAGGGATTTCTTGAAGAGTATAGTTTTTTATTTCCTTTCTGATTATGATATAAATTGTGCATTTATGTAGGATAATTGATTATGGTATAATTATTACTACTATTAATTATTTCTATAGCTGTGTCTGTATTGAAAACCATCTCAGAAAACACTAACTCTGTATTGTAACACCTTTGAAGAAGCTCATATATTGTAACACCATTACAGAATCGTGCCGAGCTCTATCTTTATGGAGATGATGCGGTATACAAACTTAAGGTTTAATTTAGAATCTCATGTAAATTGCTCTGAATTGACTGCCCAGTCATTAGTAGCGGCATAGAAGTGTTCAATAAACAATTAGTACAATAGATTTCTATGATACTTTGAGTGTCTTAAGTTCTTTGAAAATGAGCCCTTAGTGCATTTTATGTAAATAATATAGAGTTTATCTGTTCTTCATTCTTCCTTCTTCCATTCCAGTCTCCTCTTCCCATCAGACCTGTCTCCATGCCTCAACCCCCTATCACCTTGTAAGCTGCATAAATTGGCTGTATGAGACCTCTTTCTTTCACTCCATCTCTTGATCTTGTCCTTTCTTTAGTCCCCAATATCTACCAGTAATAGCCCCCAACCTCCTTCTGCCTGCTCTTTGTCAGCCTAGACATCTAACTCCTTTTCACATTTGCAGCATCAAGTTTTATTTAAAATTTGATGTGCACGCATTGTCATAATTTCAAAGCGTATTACAAATCTAAAATTGGGGAAACGGTATTGTACATAGACACAATTAAAGACAAACTTGTAAGACTGGTATAAAAGAAAAAGGGGAGGAACTACAAATATTATAGTAAAGCAAGAACAAGTAAGGATGAGCACAACAGGGCAGGTTTAAAGGGAATAGTAAAAAAATCAAGGGGCCTCTGAAAAGGGGCTTGATCATCGGAGCTGGAAGTGGTATGAATGAAGGAATGCTCACACTCAGCGAAGTTAAGTCTCAAAGGCATCCCTATATAAAAAAACTTTTAAGGGAGTCTTTAAATCTTTCTAATGCTGTTTCATTACGTAGATACCCTGGTAGGGCGTTCCAAAGCTCAGGACCTGTCACTGAGAAAATTATTGACCGCCTTGTACCAATAATATTCATGGAGGGGACGGTGAGCAGATGATGTTCTGTCGATCTTAGTGTTCTCAATGGAGTATAAGGAATGAGTAGGCAATCAAGAAATATCAGATAATTTGTAAGTCAAATTTTGAAAATCATTAATGCTATTTTATAGGTAATTCTCTAAGAAATTAGAAGCCAATGAGCATTTTTCAGAAGGGAGGTCACATGGTCAAATTTTTTTCAGTTAGTGATGATCTTTATGACTGTGTTTTGAATTATTTGTAGCCTTTTAAGTTCTTTCTCGGAGATGTCTTTATATAATGAGTTACAATAGTCCAGCCTTGATATTATGAGGGAATGAATTAGAATGTTTAAAGCTGCTGGATCTAACATTTTTGATAATGATCTAATTAGGAGTAGTTTGTAAAAACAAGATTTCACTGCAGAGCTGATTTGATCATGGTAAGTGAGCTTGTGATAAAGGGTTACTCCTAATATCTTTGTGGACTTAACAATTTGTAGTGGGATTTTATCTAAGATGATTTGAGATGACAGTGTAAGGCCATCTTTCCACGGGAACAACATTGATGTTGATTTTGATATATTTAGTTGCAACGTATTGTCTCTGAGCCATTGAATAATTCGTTCTAATGTGGTGTTTATGTTACTGATGTCTTTAGGATCTTTTGTATTCAGAGGATGCAGGAGTTGTATGTCATCAGCATACACATAAACTGAGAATCCTATAGATTGGCTCAGAGTCAGTAAGGGGGAGAAAAAGATGTCCCTCCTCTGACGTACGGGACTGCGCCAGAGGGAACGTGCAGCTGAGGCTACGGTGGCCTGCTAGGATCGCTACTGCTGACCAGCGATCCTCGGCAGGCCACGTGAACCTACAGATGATGCAGTATGAACCTGCAGAGTCAGGTCCCAAGCAGACCTGCAGCTGAGGACTAAAAAGGTCCTTATATTAAGGTGCGCATTTAGGGCGTGCTAAATCAGTTAGCATACCTTAATAAAAGGACCCCTTAAGTATTTATTTTTTTTTAAAATTTGGCCCACAACATAGCCTTTTTTCAGATTTCGGCCCCTTATGTGATTGAGTTTGACACTCCTTAGAGTCTAAGAGAACCCACATGCCTATCCCATGCTTTCTTGAATTCAGTCACAGACAGAGGCGTGCCTGCTGGCTGGACGGTGCGAGGACCCGTCTGGCCAACTTGCGGGTAAGCCCGAAGGGGGGTTGCGGGGTTTCATTGGGGGGGTCCGGGGAGGGGGTTGGGACGATTTGATGGGGGGTCATTGAGGGGATCTGGCAGGAGGGGTTGGATACCCTCCTGCAGGTGATCTTCGGGGGGAGGGCAGGGCCTATTGGCAGGAAGGGTTGAGCACCTTCCTGCTAGCGATCGTGGGGTTCTGTGGGCAGGAGGGGTTGGGCACCCTCCTGCCGTGATCGTCGGGGGTGGGGTGGGGGAGTCTACCGGCAGGAAGGGTTGAACACCTTCCTGCCGGCGATCGTGGGTTCTGTGGTCAGGAGGGGTTGGGCAACCTCCTGCCACAATCATCGGGGAGACTGGCGGCTGTAGCCGCGGCTGCTATACTAATCGCAGCAAGGAGATCCCTTGCTGCGATTAAGTATAGTGGCCGCATCTAAAGTAACCCAGTTCTGTAACCGGCGTCTGCAACATGGACATTGGTTACAGAATCCGGTGTAGAATCCGGGTCTTACTGCCTACAAAATCAATGGTGATAAGGGCTTATATGATAAGTTATTTAATGGTTGTACGCTAATGGTAAAATTAGCATATGGCTATTAATTCAGAAAATGGGAAATTCAACCATTTTCCAGCCACAGCAAAAGTGGCCTTAGTGCATAAGAAACACTCATGTAGGGGGCTTTGCTAAGGTCACTTTTGCCAGTGCTTTAGGAAAAGGACCCCTTAATCTCTGTGCCATTGCCAATTATTTATTTAATTAACGAATTAATCTATTATACAGTCTACAATATACTAGAAAGGAACTCCAAATATAAATAAGACAGAGTCCATAATAATAATGATCAATTTATATACCGCAGGGCCGTAAAGTTCTATGTGGTTTACAAAAAAATTAAAAAGATTACAATTAAGAGATGAAATTAGATAACCAAATAATTAGAAATAATGCTATAATGATCTAGGTGGTTCATTACAATATCCATACCAATTAGTTGCCTAAATGTTTCAGGAACAAATATGTCTTTAAATGTCTCCTAAATTCCACATAGGAATCAGAAAGCATAATCAGATGGTCCAGGTCCTTACTCCATAATGCTGCTTGATATGACAGAAGATATTCATGATGTTTTTTAAATTTGCAGCCCCTAACAGGCGGAAAAACAAAATTCAAATACAAATTTCTCCTGTGTTTATTGGTTGCAAAAGAGAAGAGCTCAATTATATATTTGGGAAATAGACCAAACAGAGCCTTGAAGCAAAAGCAACCAAACTTGAACTTCACCCGCACCTCCATTGGCAACCAATGCAGTATCCGATAAGAGGGTATTATATGATCATACAAGATCTCTATACATACTAATAAAAAGACATATAAAGAGGCAAGGGGTTGAAATAGAGATTCCAACCCTGAATTCCAGGCCTGCAAATATTTTGTAAGGTCTGTAATTTATGATTTAAAGCTCGAGTTATTCCAGCATAGATAATATTACAGTAGAAGAGGCCTGATCAATGTTGTGTTCTGATGGTTCTACACAGTTTCCACTTAGCAATAATGGAACTGACAGTGCCCCAGGAGATATTCAAACACACTGAAATTTTCTTATAGCCATCTTCCTTTTGAATAACTTTATCTTAGGGGGGTAACAACTCCTTGTTTGGCTTGTTTAGAATTTTTCTACAGATTCATTTTATACTAGTCTTTAAGCCCGTTACATTAACGGGTGCTAGAATATATATTTGTCTGTCTTTATTTCTGTCTCTTTCTGCCGCTGTCTTTCTTTCTTTCTGTCTCTCTCCCTGCCCCTGTCTCCTTCTTCTTTTCTTTCTGTCTCCCTCCCTCCCACTATCTGTCTGATTGGTATTATCCAATCAGTGGTGATACTGTGAAGGCCCAGTTCTAGATTGCTTTTCACTACCATCCCAGCGAAACACAACTGGTGGGTCAACTGTTGTGGAGAGAATAACCGGTCCCGGGGAACCGGCGGAGGAAGCAGCTGAGAGCTACCCGCAGCCGCCATCCAGGATCTTCCCTCACATATACCTATCACCGGCCGGCAGGGAGCTGAGGATGAGCATCACTGCCGTAAAAGCGCCAAAGCTCATAGGAATTCTATGAGTATCGGAGCTTTTACCACAGTGGCCTGCAATAAACCCCAACACAACTTGATAAAAGGGACTTTAGATTTGTGATGATAGGGAAAGGAGGGACACAATTTTTTTGTTATACTTTGCTTTAAAATAGGTAAAATACATTACTCTTCACCCCCTTGATATAAAATAGGCTGTCAGATTTAAGCAGCTAGCCAGGTTTACCAATATGCCTTAGGGACTATGAGAAAAAAAAAACCAAAAACAGGTAGGTTTCATACAAAACAAAAGTGTTGCATCGGCCCAATAAATTTAAGCAGATTTCTCCTGTAAAAACCAGCTCTGCTGAGAGTGACATACTTTTCAATAGCATGTGTGGGGGAACTGCAGGTAGTATATTAAAGGTCAGATATAGAGAGGCCCATCAATGCCCTGTGAAAAACGGGTCAACATCAGACCATGCTGTCCTATTTTTTGAATGCCAAGGATATTACCTTCCCTTTCTCTCCATGGGTTAGGCGGGCTCATGTTCATCAAAGCCGAGGATGAGCGTCCAGACCTCCGAGCGGCCCCCGAAACCGCCCGGCAGCTCTGACCTGGCCGATGTCGCTCCGGCCCGGCAGCCTCCCGGGTGTGAAGCTGGCGTGCGCCCTAAGGCAGCTCCTGAACGTGGCGCTGCCCTCCTGGCATTGTCGGTCGACGCTGAGCCACTGGGGGCAGATAACCGAGCCGTCCGCAGATGGACTGTGCGAGGCGGGCGGCTACATGGATCACCGGGGACTGCTGGAGCTGCCGTGTGAGCTGACAGAGGAGGTGCGGCGGGTGGGCAGTGGCGCTGCTGCTGGTGTCGGAGCTGGTGACAGGTCAAAAGCGCGTGCCGACAAAGGCGCGCCGAGTTGGAGCTTCGTGCTGGTCTGCGTCTTCCCTCCTGGCTGCCGGCAAGACCACGAGAGAGGAGCTTGCACGGACCGAACAGGCCAAGCCCCGACCAGTTTAACGCTCCGGCGGCTCCTCTCACGATCGCCACCTTCTCTGACCTTTACCGGGCCCTTTGAAAGCAGCGCTAGGTGGAGAGCAGGGAGGCTGTTATGAGGTAATAAGCGCGCATGTGCACTCCTGCGGCCACAGACCTACTAATCACGGAAGCACGCCGATAGGAGTGTGCATGCGCGACTAGCTTTTTATTATATAGGATAACAGATGCAGCAATGTTCTTCACCCTGAAGTAGTGCTGCCTGATTCAGGGGGAAAAAAATTTGATTCGATTCAATTCAGCCTATTGAATCGATTCGATTCAATTTTCCTGCCCAATTGGGTGGGGTTTTTTGGGGGTTTTTTCCAAACATCCTGGTGGGTTTATTTTATAAAGCAAGAAGTGGAGATGTCCAATCAAGACTGGTGGACTCAATTTATTTCACAAGTCTCTTTTATTTGTTCAAACTCAATGACTCAACATGTACATGTTTTGGCCAAACCTTCCTGCTTCAGAAGTCTACAAGCATAAGAGACACAACTAATAAATGGAACAAATATATAAATATATGCATAAAAATCAATAAAATTGCAAATATATCATAAGCATATAAAAACAATAAATGAAAATGACAAAAATTATAAAAATAGCAATAAACATATATGGATCAATGAATAAAAGAAGAAAGACGGCACCAATTAATTAAAAATATATATAAAATCATACATAGTTAATGCATAACCATATTAATAACATGCAATAAAATGATCAAAAGATATGAACCAACCATAAAGAACCAACACCTCATATCAAGAAATAATGTGACATATGTATAATAAGCATATTTAAAACATTGCATACAAAATAAAAGGACAGCACTAATAAATTACTAATTGCAACAAAAATGCACACCAATCATACATACTAATGTATAAAAATGTAAATATGTTCAAAAAGCATTCAAGATAAATAAGAACAGAATAAATACATAATAAAGAGGTCATATACTCTGAATATAAAATTGACAAACTAAACAGGCAAACCTAAAAACAAATAAATAATCAAATAGCATACCTTAAGAGTCTGTCAGTTAATATATGCACAAATTATAAAAGATTTGCAGGATCCAAGATAGCCGCTGCCTAAGTGATCGGGTACACGCCACTGATCGAAGCTCGTCTAGTTACATGATTTTTGGCTGGAGACTGTAGTTCACGGCCTGCTTGTACCTGTTTCCGCGACGCAATGCTGAAGAGGAGAGGCAGGAGCGCTGCTGGTGCCTTACTGTGTTCCGAGTTGCCGTCCCTCGGCAACATTGAAGAACTTCTTTGGAAGATGCAGGAGCTGCTGCTGCAAATCCAAACGCTAACCCACTGAGGATCCCGGGTGTAAGTGAAACCGACGGGACTCCTCTTGGCCAGACACCACTCTTAGCCCGGATATTAGAGCACCGCCTCCTCCACCACAGTTGGCCAGCTCACTCAGGGGTCAGGAAACCCCGGAAGAAGGGGTATTACTTTCCCCAGAGGCAGACAACTTAACACCGGGAAGCTTGAAAATGGAGATCCCGGTTCAGGCAACCTCCAAGGAAGACTCTGGGATCCCGGAGGAGGATTGAACCAGAAGGAACCGAAGCCAGAACAAACCAAGGAAGGTGAGAGACTCTGCACTACAATACAAGCTACTTTTTGGGTTAGAGCTGCTGAGGTGACCTTAGAAGCCCTCTGGGACCTGGTAGCAAATTTTGGGAAGGTAATTAGTCCCAATTTCCAACAGACTGAAAATAAACTTATCCACCACTCAGAAGAATTAGGAAAATTAAAATTGGATATGACTTCTTCTAATAGTTTACTTGAAAAGACTTAGCAGGATATGGTTAAAATAAAACAACTCCAGGAAACTATAATTAAAGATAACTTGAATCTTAGAGGAAAAGTGGAGTCATTAGAAAATCAGGCACAGAGTAATAATTTGAGATTGATAAACTTTCCAAGATTAACTATGGTAACACCCTAGAGATATGCTCAAGAGATATTTATTAGAAATTTTGGAAGTTCCGGAAGGTAATCTTCAACCATTTGTCCAAGTTTTATTATCTCCCCAGCAAAATTCCACATCAACAGCAACCTGAGCCTACTGAAGGACAAGTAATGAATATTACAGAGATTCTGGAGAAGTCAGATAAGGAAGTGGTAATACCTGCAACATTAGTAGTCACTTTGGCTCTTTCTATTGATAAATCTTGGTTATTGAGACTATTTCTAAAGAATAAACAAAAGGAATTTTTTGGTTGTAAAATTCAAATGTTCCCTGATGTTACAAGGGAAACGCAAAAACGTAGACGTGACTTCCTTCTTTTGAAACCGGGGGTCATCTCATTGGGAGCTACATTTTATTTGAGACATCCTTGTAAGTGCATTGTCCGTTATCACTCAACTAAATATGTATTCTTTGAGCCACAACATTTGACTAATTTTCTGGTGATGTCCCTCCTGGACAAGGAGAAAACTCAAGTTTGAGCTCTAAAAAAAAATAGTAACTTCCTTCCTGATCTATAGGAATAGCATTACTTTTTTTGATTGTTTCTTTATTTCTCACAATTAATTCTTGGATCTAATGAGGATTGAGCTAATTTTACCATAATAGTTTTTCTTGTATTGCTTAACATTGTTAAGTATGGATTTATATGATTGTAATATGCTTTGGTTAAATTTGCTTTCTGTACAAGTCTACTTGATATAATATTGAAATCAATAAAAATACTTAAGTCACTCAAATCGTACTCTAAATAAAAATAAAACATATCATGATATTCATTTCCAAAACGGCATAAATACAAAATGAAACTGAAAGCATAGGGGCTTTCATTGCAACTAATAGAAACTATAAAAACTGTATGTCTTCTCTAAAATCATGTGCAAAACAACACATTTAATAGGCTCCAAAGTACTATACAGTGGATAGATAGTATAATCTCTGAAGAGATAAAACAATACAGTGGTACCTCGGTTTGCAAGACGAGCAAAACATTTGCAAACTTGGTGCCTCGTAAACCGAGCGCACCTCGATTTGCGAGCGCCCCCCCTGCGAACCGGCACCCTCCCCCCCGCAATCCGGCACCCCCCCCCCCGCCGCCATCGGGCACCCCCCCTCTGCGACCTGAGGTCCCCCCAACCCACCCGAACACTCTTCTTACTTTGATGTAGCCTCCGCACCTGCACCAGCATGTCCTGTGCTGTGCTGGTGCCCGAAAATCTGCCTCCGGTGCTGGGCCTTAAGCATGTGCGCATGCTCAAGGCCTGAGAGTTCACATCCAACGTGAACTCTCACGTCCAACGTGAACTCTCAGGCCTTGAGCATGCGCACATGCTCAAGGCCCAGCACCAGAGGCAAATTTTGGGCACCGGCACAGCACAGCACAGGATATGCTGGTGCAGGTGCGGAGGCTACATCAAACACAGACGAGACTACATGAAGCCAAAACGTTACAGACAAGTGCTAATTTAACTTTAAAAGACAACTTGAGCAAGCTGAAGCACTTACTAATGCTGGCGCACTTCATCAAATGAACTTAACAAAACGATACATGATCGAACTACAGCGCTAAAAATACTGGAGCACTTAATAAAAATACTAAGATGGAGTAAAAAACTAAAAGTACCATGCCTTTCTTTTAGTGACGAGACCACAGTCTTTCTACAGTCTGAACCAATACTGTGTGCCCAGACCCCAGAGAATGAACGTATTTAATTACAGGCATAAAGGTGCTCAAACATAGAAGTCCTTTTATCAAGGCGCGGTAGGGGTTTAACGCGCGGTAACCGCCTGCTGCGCTAGCTGCTAACGCCTCCATTGACAAGGTGTTAATATTTTGGCTTGCCGCAGGGGTTAACGTGTGATGAAATGTCCGACGCGCTAACCCCCGGCGCACCTTGATAAAAGGAGCCCATAATGTAAGGCAAAATACCATATTTTCACTCATATACCATGCACCCGTGTAAAACGTGCACACGGGTTTTACACGGGTCAGAGAAAGGGCGGGACCGTCGGAAGAGGAAGCAGCGCAGACGCAGGGCTCACAGAAGGGCCAGGACCGCCAAGAGGAAGCAGCAGGACAACGGTAGGAGCTTCTACATGATGGGGGGGGGTCGGGAGGCTGTAGGGGTGCGAGCGGTCCTTCGGGGTGCGGGTGCGGGTGGGAGTGCGTGCGAGCGGTCCTTCGGGGTGCGAGTGCGTGCGAGCAGTCCTTCGGGGTGGGGGTGCGAGCGGTCCTGCGGGGGGGTGAATCGGACGTCGGGGGGGAACTATGTAAAAAAAAAGTTGTAAAACGCACTCATGCGTATAACGCGCAAGGTTATGCACGGTTTGTAAAAATCGTGTATAACGCACACGTTATATGCGTGAAAATACGGTAGTCTCTTGAACAAACAAAATGAAGACAATAAATTACTAAAACACAAATAAAGCTGCATAAAGTAAAAGCGTTAAGGAAAAATACGAATAAAACTATAAGCTATACGAACAGGACATGCACGAACTCAGGCACTTACCGCTACAAGAGCACTAATTGAATGAAGGAAAAAATAAGTGAAAAAACACGAAGAAGGCAAAAATGTCGGTCTCTGCAGCACAATCCCTCTGCCACAATCCCACCTCTTCTCTGATGTCAGGGGCAGGACCGCGGCACAGGGAACGTGCTGCTGTAGTGATCCCGTAATTAGGTAAAGATAAGACCGGGAGGCCACGGGGGAAGCCGGAGGATGCTGCAAAGAGCGCCTAAGCGCTGCAGCACTTCCTGACTGACACTCCCCCACCGAATCGGCCAGGCTGATTTTTTTTAGAAAAACAAATCGATTCACCTAAGGTGAATCGATTTGAATCGGAAATCGGGCAGCAATGCCCTGAAGTACTGGATTTAACTCAGATACAATGGTTCAACACAGATGGGATCTATTTCACTCGGGCTTGTTAAGACAATTTTGGGAAATATCTAATTTGGGTATGCTATGGCAAAGGATAAAACAGCATTTGTTTCATATTCTTGAATATTTCTGTATTCTTTCACATTGGAAAAGTAGAGTGTTCGTGTAGGTCAGCAAAACATTTTTAATTTAATTTTTGGACAATACAGTGTTTCAAAAAAACATTATTTATTGAATTTTATATATGAGAGCGGATTACATTTGGGTACAGTAGGCTTTTTATGTTCCTGGAGAATTCATAATCCAAGTTTATACCTGATACAATGGAAAGTTAAGTGACTTGCCCAAGATCACAAGAGCTGCAGTGGGGTTTGAACTGGGTTCCCCTGGTTATCCCAGGACAAGCAGGCAGGTATTCTTACTAGTGGGTGATGTCATCCAATGGAGCCCCGATGCGGATGTCTCACAAGCATACTTGCTTGTAGAAACTTTAGAAGTTTCAAGTCGCCCGCACCATGCATGCGCGAGTGCCTTCCCGCCCAGTGCACCGGGCGTGTCTCCTCAGTTCTTACTTTTCCGCGGAGCCGAGAAGTCCGTCTTCGACTCTCTGCGCGAAGTAACTTCACTTGTGCCTTCTGAGTCCATGGTTTTGGGTTCTTTTTACTCATAATTGTCGGTTTTCGTCGTGTTTCTTGTTTTTTCAAAAAATAAAAAATAAATTTCTTCCGTTCGACCGGGCAGGCCACGTGGCCACAGCCCCATGGCTTCGATCTTGCGGCGGAGCTTTTTCAGCCTATGTCCTGGCCTATCACCGGTTTTAAAAAGTGTGTCAAATGCCAGCGCGCAATTTCGCTGACAGACCCTCATCGACGCTGTCTTCGGTGTCTCGGGCCTCAACACCTTCTGAAATCGTGCCAGCCTTGCTCCACACTTACAGCACATGTGTTCAAGCGTCGCTGCTTCTTGTGGGAGTCGCTGTTCAGCATGGAGGCTTTGACAGAGCTGTCTTCATCAAAGAGCGTTACACCTTCGACTTCCTCCTCGACTCTTCAGCCTTCCACCTCTGCGGCTCCGAGTCTGCTCAAGCCTGCTTCGTTTGTGCCGGCTCAGGCTCCGACACCTGCTGCGATGCCTTCCTCTTCAGATAGCGCAGCAGCCCATTCCCCCCGTGGTGTAGTTCTTTCTCAGCTTATGAAACCCCCATTTGAATCTCTTCACAAGGCTCATCTGAAGTATCTCACTTGGAAAGTGGTGTTTCTCATTGGCCTCACTTCGGCCCGTTGAGTCAGTGAGCTTCAAGCATTGGTTGCGGATCCACCTTTCACAGTGTTCCACCATGACAAGGTGGTCCTTCGCACTCATCCAAAATTCCTCCCCAAAGTGGTCTCGGAATTTCATCTAAATCAATCCATTGTTCTTCCAGTGTTTTTTCCAAAGCCTCATTCTCATCCTGGAGAATCAGCTCTTCATACTCTGGACTGTAAGCGTGCTTTGGCTTTCTACCTAGAACGCACCAAGCCTCACAGAACTGCTCCTCAACTTTTCATCTCCTTTGATCCGAACAAGTTGGGACGTCCTATCTCTAAGCGTACCATCTCCAACTGGATGGCGGCTTGTATCTCTTTCTGCTATGCCCAGGCTGGATTACCCCTACCCAGTAAGGTCACAGCACATAAGGTCAGAGCAATGGCAGCATCTGTTGCTTTCCTCAGATCAACACCGATTGAGGAAATTTGTAAAGCTGCCACTTGGTCCTCGGTTCATACCTTCACTTCTCATTATTGTCTGGATACTTTCTCCAGACAGGATGGACAGTTTGGCCAAACAGTATTACAAAATTTATTCTCCTAAGTTACCAACTCTCCCACCATCCCCTTTTGGTTAGCTTGGAGGTTACCCACTAGTGAGAATACCTGCCTGCTTGTCCTGGGATAAAGCAATGTTACTTACCTTAACAGTTGTTATCCAGGGACAGCAGGCAGCTATTCTCACGTCCCACCCACCTCCCCTGGGTTGGCTTCTCTGCTAGCTATCTGAACTGAGGAGATGCGCCCGGTGCACTGGGCAGGAAGGCACTCGCGCATGCACGGTGCGGGCGACTCGAAAATTCTAAAGTTTCTACAAGCAAGTATGTTTGTGAGACGTCCGCATCGGGGCTCCATCGGATGACGTCACCCACTAGTGAGAATAGCTGCTGCTGTCCCTGGATAACAACTGTTACGGTAAGTAACATTGCTTTCGTGGCCTATTGCTTTAACCATTAGAGGGTATAAACTTACAAAACACTTTATTTCATAGTAGCTTACACTATTTTTGGAGCAGAGTGACCTGGTATAATAATCCTGCTTGAGATTTTTGTTCATTTGGACCTGTAGGTAGGACCAAATGCAATCAGCCATCATTTGTAACTACCTGGAGCTTTCTCCTATTCCATATTATCAGCTTACTCAGTTAGCTTAGTCATCACTGTGACAGTTCTCAGTATTCTGTTGCCTTTGTCTTTGATAATTGTTTTCTCTCTCTAGTCTTTTATTTTAACAGACTGGGACTACCTAAGCACTTTCAGATTAATATATTGAAGCATCTTGTCCAGGAGATGGCATCATTCCTCCACATTATTTGCAGGCCTGCAAATATTTAGAAGATGTAAGGTTGAGGAGGGGATTAAACAGTGTTTCTCAACTTGGTCCTGGAGTACTCCCTTGCCAGTCAGGTTTAGGGATATCCACAAAGAATACGCATGAAAGAAATTTGCATATAATGGAGGCAGTGTATGCCAATCAAGTTTATGCATATTCATTGCAGATTTCCTGAAAACCTGACTGGCAAGGGGATACTCCAGGACCAAGCTGAGAAACACCGGATTAGAGTACATAGAATATGAAATGGGAGATACTGTGTGTTTGTTTATACTGACAGAATTGTTTTATGGGTGGCATAAATGTTTAATGAAAATAATGGTTCTTTCCTGAAAACTGTTCAGTTCTTGCTATTGAGCCCATAGTCAGTTTGTAATGACAGGTTAAAGGATGGCATACTCTGAAGGTAGTCTCACTGTCAAGGGTCATAATACCCCTGTAAAGTTTCTTTTAGGAAAGAGTGTGCATTATGCTCTTAGGCCCTGATTCTATAAATGGTGCCTAACTGCTAGACATCGAGTTGAATTGTCGATCATCCACTAGGCACCAGCAAGCATTGAAAGTTTAGGCACACTGCCATTTAGGCCAAGGTTTTATTGGCCTAAATGAGTGCGCCTAAGTCCAACCACACCCTAAATCTGCCTAGAATCTACCTCTAACCATGCCTACTTGCTGGTAGTCACCTTAGAGTAGATACCTACCTCGAAGTGGTAGGCAGCTACCATCTAATTAATTTTTTAATTAATTTTAATGGTGCTTTCAATTAATGGTACAGATTAAGACAGTTAAAAAAATTAAGTTGCCTAGATCAGCTAGGCGCATTGATCTAGGCGCCTAACCTCAGGCACTGTTTATAGTATCTGGGCCATAATGCATACTCCTTAAGAAGAGGATGCACTATTAATGGCATTCATTGGAAACAAAAATTTCCATAACAAAATGGCATGCAAATTTTCTGAATGTCTGTCTCTAGTAAAACATGCTAGATATCCTTTTTTCTTTTGCCTCCAATCAAAATATCAATGGTTGAATGACAATAAGAGTAGAATTCATGAAAAAGCGTTAACTAGGAAATTCTTTTGGAGGCAGCTACCTCAGTAGGCACCTCCATTAATTGAATAATAAGCCCCATTTGGCACTCTTAACAAGGGATAATTGAAAATTAGGTGCCTATAAGTTGAACATGATTCTGTAAGAAGCCGCCTAGAAAATTATAGGCGCTCTAAGAAAAAAAACAGTCACCTACGGAGATAGGTATGGGTGTGGTTTGTAGTTAGGCAGCCTCTAACAGAATCATTCCCAGTAGGTGTCTATATCCACACCTACATTTTAGGTGTGCCAAAAGTTGGTCTATTTTTCAGGCGGTTCCAGATAGGCGCTGCTAAGCATGATTCAGGACAGTGTGCCTATTGGTGCCTTATATATCTCATATTGAATGATGACCAATAATGTGAAAATGAGATTCTTTGTAACAGTGTGTTCACTTTCATAGATTTGATGGAGGGTATAGGGCAGGGGGGTTGGCAACATTTTTAAAGCAAAGAGCCTTTTTTCCTAAATATTTGACCCAAGATTTACAAAGAGCTGCAATGGGTAGAGAAGGGGGTTTGAATTATTTCAGGTCTCTCACTCTCTTCCCAAGGTCTAGCTTCTCTCCCCTCTTTCTCCCCTTCAACCCCTCACAGGTCTCTGTTCTTCTCATCTTTCCCCCTCCCCCAAGCCATAGCTAAGGCCCTCTCCAGGCCCCGACCCTTTGATCTCCCTCCCAATCTCATGATTTCCCTTCCCCCCCAAGGATTTACCTTGAGGGCCTTTGGGGCAGGAGCATGGCCTGCTTGCTCCTGCCTCTTTGCGGCTGCCTTCTAAAATGGTTTCCATGACCTTTAGCAGCTTCTCGCAGCATTTCCTGTAGTACCGCAAGCTGCCGCAAGAGGTTGTGGCAGCTATTTTAGAAGGCAGTTGTGAGGAAGCAAGAGTGAGAAGGCATACTCCTGCCAGAAGAGCCCTGTTGTGCCACCAAGTATTTCAGTAGGTGTTGCGGGCCTATCTATACAAGGGAGAAGAGCGCATGTAGGTTGCTGACCTCTGGTGTAGGGAGTAATGTGCTATCATGCTGGCCAAAACCATTATATAAATATAAAGAGAGAATCTTCTCTTCTGCACACTGCAGGCCCCCTGCTCCATGCGGACTATTATCTTCTAACACATACATGGGCATATGCTCCTACTGAGCAGCTGATGTGGCTCAATAGCTAATGTTCCTTGCTCCATCTTCTCTATGTGGTGGGTTCAAATCCACCAGAAACTCCGATATATGTGCTACTTGGTCCCTTATCCAAACTATAAGTCCATTTTACTTTCCTAACCCCTTCTTTGCACATAATGCATTAGGACTTGTGGACAGGTATTTTAAGTCATCAAGAGGACTTTGTCATTTGTTTCTGCACTCTACAGTTTTCTTTGTCCAGAGATAAATTCATTTTTATACAGATGTTTATGGTCAGAAACCTCAGCACGGATCCTAGGCTGTCAAAAGCAGCCTTCCTTTTTTAATGGCAATCTGGCACCCAGGTAAATATTGATGATATCAAGGTTGTGCGTCAAAAATGTCCACTTCCTCTGATCAACAACCTAGTTGAGTGTTGTACCTGTTATTCTTTTTCTGTGAGTTGGGAATGAGGTGTATTTTGAAACATATTCTTCTCATTTGATTTTGTGTATTCATAGTGATACCAAAAGCTAGAAGGATGCTAGAGTGCTTAGGAAGAAGTATAGCCAGAATGAAAATGTTGGTATTGATGCCCCTGTATAAGACTCTGGTGAGAACTCATTTAGAATATTGTGTACAATTCTGGAGACCGCACCTTCAAAAAGATATAAACAGGATGGAGTCAGTCCAGAGGAAGGCTACTAAAATGGTCGGTGGTATCCGTTATAAGGTATATGTATACTTTAGAGCAGTGTTTCTCAACTTCTTCAAGCCAAATAGCCCTAAGTCTAACAAATATCAACCAAGTACTCCCACCCAAGCTCTGCCCCAGACCCCACCTCCATAATAATAGTACTAATTGTAATGCAATTTCTTCCATCCATTTTTCATATGCACACAATATAATTTTATTAATACATAATGGTAACCAGAAAATTTAACAAAAGCACAAAGCATACTATGCAGAGAAAATGGTAATTATCATTTGTATTTTTTTTTCCAAGAGGTCAAGGCAGATGATTTTAAAATATGCAATGTCACCTCAGTAGCAACTATAGAAAAATAGATTAATATAGTGCAAAATATACAGTAGATATAAATTCTCAAAACTGATACATTTCAATCACTAAATTGCAAATAAAATCATTTTTTTCTACCTTTGTTGTCTGGTGATTTCATGAGTCTCTGGTTGCACTTCCTTCTGACTGTGTATCCAATATTTTCTTTCTGCCTCCTGCACGCTTCCTCTCCTCCGGACCTCATTCCCTTCCCCAACCAACATCTTTCTCTGTCCCTCCATTAGTCCAGTTTTTCTTCCTCTCTCCTCCACCCCCATTGCCAACATGTCTCCCTCTCTCACTGTCCTCTCATTCCCTCCCTTGCTGCACGAGGAATGCGGAAAGAGAGAAATCCAGGGTGCATCTCTCCCACTCCCTCTACTGCCACATCCAACATTTCTCCCTCCTTTCCACCAGTCCAACATTTTTTTCTCTCTGCCTCCTGCATGCTTTCTCTCCTCCAGTCCTCATTCCCTCCCTCATCCGACATCTCTCTCTCTCTCTCTATGAGTCCAATTTTTTACTCTGCCCTCTCCCCCTTTCCCTGAGTGTGGCATTTCTCCTTCCCTCCTTTTTGCCCTCCCTGTCCATCTCTCCCTCTCTCCACGAGTCCAACACTTTCTGTCTCCTGCACATAGTAACATAGTAGATGACAGCAGATAAAGACCTGAATGGTCCATCCAGTCTGCCCAACCTGGTTCAATTTAAATTTTTCAAATTTTTTCTTCTTAGCTATTTCTGGGCAAGAAACCAAAGCTCTACCCGGTACTGTGCTTGGGTTCCAACTTCCGAAATCTTCATCAAAACCTACTCCAGACCATCTACATCCTCCCAGCCATTGAAGCCCTCTCTAGCCCTTCCTCCCCCAAATGGCCATATATAGTCAGAGACCATGCAAGTCTGCCCAGTACTGGCCTTAGTTCAATATTTAATATTATTTTCTGATTCTAGATCCTCTGTGTTCCTCCCACGCTTCTTTGAACTCAGTCACCGTTTTCCTCTCCATCACCTCTCTCGGGAGCACATTCCAGGCATCCACCATCCTCTCTGTAAAGTAGGGGGGGGGGGTCGGTGATCACTGGGGTAGTGTGTGGGGGTCTGTTTTATGTGTTTGCAGTGCTTATCTGGTGACTTTAGGTGGGTTTTTGTGACTTAGACCATGTCTAAGTCATGACTAAGTCACAATGTCCAAGTTCCGTCATGACTAAGTCACAATGTCCAAGTTCCGTCGATCCTGGGCTGTATAACTTTCGGTTATACATGCTGTACAACTAAGTCTAAGCCCGCCCACGTCCCGCCCAACTCTCGCCCTTGACACTCCAACTGAAAAGCCACATTTAGCTTTGGTCGTTCAGCAGCACTATGAAGGCCTAGGTCGTTTTTAAATACATCCAAAACCCGGTTTTAGTTTCATCACTTGGACGTTTTTGACTTATGGTCGTCCAAGTGCCGACTTAGGCCGTTTTTTGGACATTTTTCTCTTTCGATTATGAGCCCCATGCTTTCTTACGGCGCATTTCGAAAAGAAATCAAGACTATACTATTTGATAAATTTATCTCCTAATTCAAAGTTTTATCATAACTTAAAATATTTTGTATTTCGCTGATTGTCCAGTTTCTCTTTTGTGTAAACTGCCTAGAATTCATTTGATTGTGGCGGTATAGAAGAATAATGTTATGTTATGTAAAGCCATGTTGCCTCGGATCCTGTAACTCATTAGATTCAAGGACATACACTATCCTTTCTTTCAGCAACACCTCCATTATTTTTGCAGCAACCGAAGTGAGGCTCACAGGCCTGTAGTTTTCCGCTTCATCCCTGTGACTACTTTTGTGAATAGGGACCACATCCGCACTCCTCCAATCCCCAGGAACCACTCCCGTCTCCAGAGATTTGTTGAGCAAATCTTTAATAGGACTCACCAGAACATCTCTGTGTTCCCTCAGTATCCTGGGATGGATCCCGTCCGGTCCCATCGCTTTATCCACCTTCAGTTTTTCAAGTTACTCATAAACACTCCTCTGTGAATGGCACAGTATCTACTCCATTTTCTCGTGTTACTTTGCCAGACAATCTCGGTCCTTCTCCAGGATTTTCTTCCGTGAACACAGAACAGAAGTATTTGTTTAGCACATTTGCTTTTTCCTCATCACTCTCCACATATCGGTTCTCAGCATCTTTTAGTTTAGCAATTCCATTTTTCATCTTCCTCCTTTCACTAATATATCTGAAAAAAATGTTGTCTCCCTTTTTTATATTTTTAGCCATTTGTTCTTCTGCCTGCACTTTCGCCAGACGTATTTCTCTCTTGGCTTCTTTCAGTTTCACCCTCTAGTCCTTTCTGCACTCCTCTTCTTGGGGTTTTTTTATATTTCACAGACACCAACTCTTTCGCCTTTATTTTCTCCGCCACTAGTTTGGAGAACCATATCGGTTTCCTTTTTCTCTTGTTTTTATTTATTTTCTTCACATAAAAGTCCTAGCCATTTTTATCGCTCCTTTCAGCTTAGACCACTGTCTTTCCACTTCTCTTATGTCTTCCCATCCTAACAGTTCTTTCTTCAGGTACTCTCCCATTTTATTAAAGTCCGTACGTTTGAAATCTAGGACTTTAAGTATCGTGTGGCCACTCTCCATTTTAGCTGTTTGTGAAGGGGTGTATGTCCCATCACGTGAGAGAGTACCGCTCCGAGGGAAGGCTACATCAGAGTCTACCTCTCCCCAGAGTGCCCATGGGTAATAGGTAACCCAGAGTTAAACAGGGAATAGCTGGGTTCAACTAGTTCCTACGGAGGTGGTTCTAGTCATAATGGAAGACTAGGTGGGTGCTGGTAGGA